>NC_133580.1:44396965-45048394 GCF_964106895.1 Numenius arquata | reverse complement strand
AAGGCACAAGGACAGGATGAGAGGTGCAGGGGACAGGATGGGGTGCAGAGGATGGGACAAGGGGTGCAGGCGACAGGGGACCCCTCAGGGGACAAGGGGTACAGAGAATGGGGTGCAGGGACAGGAGACGGGGTGCTGGGGATGAGGGACAAGGGGTGCTGGGACAAGATGGGGTGCAAGGGACAAGGAGACAGGGGACAGGACAAGGGTGCTAGGGATGGGGTGCAGGGACGAGACAAGGGGTGCAGAGCTTCGGGTGCAGCAGACAGGGTGTGGGGCACAGGACAGGGTTCAGGGGAGGGGGTGCAGGGACAGGACAGGGGGTGCCGGAGATGGGGTGCGGGGACGGGAGGGGTTTCAGGGGACAAGACAAGGGGTGCAGGGGACAGGACGAGACAAGGGGAGAAGGGGCTGGGGGCAGCAGGGAGGGAGGCAGAAGGCAGGGGGGGCAAGGACGGGACGGGACGGGGGGTGCCGAGGACGGGGACCGGTTCAGGCTGAGGACGGGGGGGTCGGATCGGGGTGCGGGGAGGCGACGGAGCACCGGGACAGGCGGGGGGCGCATGGAAGTGGGGGGCAGGGTCCCGGTACCGGTACCCCCCTCATCCGTCCCCCTGCCGGCCCCGGTGCCGGCCGCCGCCCCCTACCGGCCCCGGTGGGCGCAGCAGCGCGAGCCAACCCCCTCCCTCCCCCCCGGTACCTTCCGCCGCTCCCGCTCCGCTGCTCCGCCGCGCCGCGCACAGGAAGGCGGCGGCCGCCCGCCCTCCCGCCCCCGGCCCGCCTCCCCCCCCCTTCACCACCACCCTCCCTCGGCCATTCCTCCGCCGGCTCCGCTTACAGGGGCCGCCCCCCCGCCCGCCCCCACCCACGGCGGGACCGACGGCAACGGCGGCTCCGGGATACCGGGGCTGGGGGGGTGGGCGCGGCGGCGGGGCGCCCCCTACCGGCGCGACACCCCGCCGTGTGTGCACCGGGACCCCTCCACGTGTGCACTGAGACCCTGCAATGTGCAGATGGCACTGGGGGAACTGGGACCCCACTCCGTGTGCACCGGGACCCCTCTTATATCTGGCAGCTGGTACCGGAGAAACCGGGACCGCACCCCCCCAAGTGTATCAGGACCTCCCTGTGTGCACCGGGATGCCCCGAGTGCACCGGGAGCCCTGTGCATGCACCGGGAAGCCCCCGCCCCGAGTGTACCAGGATCCCTCCCGTGCACCAGGACCCCCCCTCGAGTACACTGGGACACGCATCCGTGTTCACCGGGACCCCTGTGTGTACTCCGTGACACACCCCCCGCTGGTGAACCGGGATGCCCCGTGTGCACCGGAACCCCCCCTGGGTACACTGGGACACCCCTCCCCCCCCCCGAATGCACCCTGACCCCCCCATGTGCAGCCAGTACTGGGGAAAATGGGACCCTCCCCTTGAGTGCACCAGGATCCCCCCGTGAGCTCTGGTGACCCCCCCAAAATGCAGACGGTACCGTGGGAACTGGGACACCCCACTATGTGCACTGGGCCCCCTCCCGAGTGCACCAGGGAACCTGCCCATGCACAGCCGATACTGGGGGGACCAGCCCCCCCCCCCCCCCCCCGAGTTCATTAAGACCCCCCTTGGATGCACCAACCCCCCCTGTGCCTCGTGCCCGGCCGGGGACCACGTGCCACGTGCCCGGCAGGGTCGAGGGTCCCTCTCTGTTGTCCTGTGGCCCCTGCCCCGATGGAGCCCACGAGGGGTCCCGGTGCAGATCCAGCCCTCGTCGGGTGCCAGTTCCCTCTGCCCCACACCAGCCCCCAGCCCTGGAACCCCCCCCAGGCAGCAGTAGGGTAGGAGCTGGGGGGGGCCGGGGCCACGGTCCCGCCGCGCCAGCCTGGCACGCTGCCGGCAGCGAGGGCGGCCATGCCGGGGGCACGGGCGCTTCCCGCTCTGCCGGGGCGAGAGCCGGCTGGCGTGGCGGGAAATCCCGGCTGGGCCGGTGGCGGCCGGTGCTGCCGGCGGGACGGGCAGGACGGGCGGGACGAGGGCAGTGGGTGCCAAGGTGAAGGGGAGCGGCTGCCCGCCTGCGCAGCCTGGCTGCCGGTGGCGGCGGCTGTACCGGTGCCGTACCTGCGGGGAGTCGGCCAGGAGGCTGAGCCGGCATCGACCGCGGCGGATCTCCATCTCCAGGGCCGAGCCACGGGCCACCGTCACCCGGCTCTGCTGGTTGCGGCAAAACATTGTGCCGGTGCCTGCTTCCCGGGACGCTCCGGCTCCCGCGGGAACTTTCCTGGGCTCCGAGCCCGGAGCAAACCCCTCCCTGAGGCTGCCGCACCTGGAGGGGGGGGGTGGGGGGGAGAGACGGGAGGCACCGGGAAGCACCGATCCCGACCCGTGCGGCTGCAGGGAGCACCAGGATGCCCGGCGGCAGCCGGAGCGGGGCCGGGGCTGGCAGCGGGGCTGGTACCGGGTGGCTCCTGGCACGGGCAGGACAATGGCCGGAGTCAGCGCAAGCAGCTGCGGGGACATCGGGGGGGAAGTGTGTGGGGTGTCATGGTGGGGGGGGGTGGGGGGGGGTTGCACGTGCCAATGCAGCTGCCTGCACGCCCCGGCGGCACGCGCTGCCCGCGCGGAAACCGCCGCCGCGGGCCCAAAAGGCCCGCGGCGGCGGTTTCCGCGCGGGCAGCGCACCTCCCCTTGCCCACTTCAAAGATGGCGACGCCGGCGTCACGCCGCCCGCACTGGGCGCGTTCCGCCGCGCCGGGCGGAAGTGGGTCCGTTCTGGAACTGGTTCCCCCACACGGCGGGACGCCAGCAGCGGTATCGCCGGATGAGCAAGGCCTGGCGGCGCGGCAGGATGGAGGGCGGCGAGCACGGTGAGGAGTGGCCCGGGTCCCGGGCTAGGGGCCGGTGGCGGGTCCCCGGCCCGGGTTTGACGGCTGCGTGTGTCTGTGTCCCCCGTAGGGGAGGAGGCCGAGGCGGGCGGCGGGCACGGCTCCCACAAGAAGAAGCACAAGAAGCACAAGAAGAAGCACAAGAAGAAGCACCACCATGAGGCGGCGGGGCCGCCGCCGCCTCCCCCGGCCCCCGAGCCCGCCGCCGGCCTGCGCAAGCCCCAGCTCAAGCTCAAGATCAAGCTGGGGGGGCAGATCCTGGGCACCAAGAGGTGAGGGGGGCCCGGCCGGCCTCTTCCCCCACCCCTTGCTTGGACACCTGTCCCCATGTCCCAGCCTCGCTGGGACTGGGCAGCGTCCCTCATGCCCCAGTTGGCTCCATCCCGGCCTCATGGGCCACCCCGCACTCTCTCTCTGCAGCGTGCCAACCTTCACGGTTGTCCCCGAGGCACCGCGCTCGCCCTCCCCGCTGATGGTGGTGGATGAGGAGGAGGAGCCCACGGAGGGGGTGCCCATCGAGCAGTACCGGGCCTGGCTGGGTGAGCCCTGGGGGCAGCAATAGGCATACAGGGGGCAATGCCAGGACAGGGGGGCTCCAAGAGGGGGTTGGCTGTAGGGGAGGATGGTGGGGAGCCTTGGAAGGTTGGAGCAGAAGGAGGAGCCTGCAGGGATGCTCTGGTCCCTTCTAAATGGGCTGTGGGTCCTGCCATGCCCCCCGTGCTGGGGCAGGCTAAGCAGCACCTGGTGCCCTATGGAGGGTACAGACATGGTTCCCACAGCCTGGCCCTGCTGCCTGGGGTGGCATGAGTCGCTCTATCACGGCTTTAGGGGCAGCCTGACCCCGGGATGGAGTGACCCCACTCCCCAGTGACTCTTCTACTCCCCTCTGCCCGGCCCAGATGAGGACAGCAACCTGGACCCCTCACCCCTGCCAGACCTGGACTCAGAGAGCTGCTTTCCTGCCCGTGAAGAGGAGGAGGAGGAGGAAGAGCGCTGGCTCGATGCCCTGGAGAAGGGTGAGCTGGACGACAACGGGGAGCTCAAGAAGGAGGTGGATGAGTCCCGCCCTGGAGAAGGGTGAGCTGGACGACAACGGGGAGCTCAAGAAGGAGGTGGATGAGTCCCTGCTGACAGCCCGACAGGTGAGGGGGTCAGGGAGGGGGCCATGGAGCCACCTGGGGCAGGGCTGAGGGGTGCAGCCTGGGCTGCTGGGGCTGTGGGGCTGGTGGCCCAAGCGCCGGGTTGGCTCTGCTGCCCACTCAGGTGAGATGGGGTGCTGTAGAGGCCCCAGAACTGGTGGGGGGGAGTGGGTTGGAGCCCTTGGAGGGGCAGGGAGGGCCAGGGTTGCGACAGTGCCCCCTGTGCCCCCGCAGAAAGCCCTCCTGCACAAGCAGCAGAGCCAGCCGCTGCTGGAGCTGCCCATGGGCTACAAGGCGAAGGAGCTGACAGAGGAGATGCTGGTGAAGCGGGAGGAGAGGGCCCGCAAGCGGCGCCTGCAGGCAGCCAAGAAGGCAGAGGAGAACAAGAACCAGACCATCGAGCGCCTGACCAAGACCAACAAGGCCAAGGTGAAGACGCTGCGGGAGCGCAAGGCCAAGCAGGCCCCCTGCCCCGTCGTCCACTACTGCAATGCCATCGACCGCATCACCGTCTCCTTCCCGGCCGGCATGGCCCTGCCACTGCTGCCCGCGCCAGCCCCCGCCATGCCGCCCCCCGTCGTCCTCTGCGGCGTCGCTGGCTGCTCCAACCACAAGCGCTACTCCTGCTCCCGCACCGGCCTGCCCCTCTGCAGCCTGGCCTGCTACAGGAGGAACCTCCAGCTGCAGGAGGCCGCGGCCTAGGCCGGGGAGGGACTTGAGGAGGGGGGACAGGCCCCTCCACCACGGACAGAGGGGGCTGGGGCTGTGGGGCGGCCCCAGCCGGGACTGAGGGCATTCCGGGGCAGTGGGGGAAGGGGTACCGGGAGTGGGGGGCGGGGCTGGTCCCGCGGTGGTGCCGCTGCCCGGTGCTGCGGAGCTGATTAAAGGCTGCTGGGAAAGGAGCCGTGTGTGGGTCCGCCGGGACGGGGGAACAGACCGACACCCCCCCCCCACTGGGGAGCGCTGTGGTACAGTCCGCCCCCGCTGCCCCCCCCCGATGCGTTATGGTACGGCCCGCCGGGGGCGGGGCACCGGGCAGCGCCCTGCCGCAGCGCCCATTGGCTGGAGCCCTGCCCGGCACAGGGCGGCGGTGCTGGTTGGTCGACCCCTCCGCTAATCATGCGTCTGCGCTGCGCGTTGGTCAGGCTCTCCCCAATGCCCGCCCTAGAGGCGGGGCCCCGGCCAGCCCGGAGCGGCTGAGCCGGTCCGTCGGGCGCGGGGCGAGGCTGCCGTTGGCCGGCGCCCCCGTCAGTGACGGCCGGGGGGGCGGGGCTCCGCCTTCGGTTGGTGGCGGCGGCCGCCAATTACGTGGGGGGCGGGGCTCGGTCCCTTTGTCTCTGTTGTTGGGCGTGAGGCGCGGGCAGACAGCATCTGATTGGTGGGGTGAGGGCGGCGGCGGCGGCGCCGATTGGCGGGCGGCGGCGAGGCGACGGCGGATTGGGCGACGGCGGCGGCAGGGGGCGGGAACTACGGCCCGGGCGTGATGGCGGCGGCGGAGGCTGCGGCCCGGGCGGCGGCGGCGGGCCGGGCGGCTGGGATGGGGGCAGCGGCGGCGGCGGTGGGGCAGCGGCTGCTGCTGCGGGCGGCGGGGGCCGGGGCCGGGGCGGCCGAGCGGGTGGAGCCGGCGCGGGGCCGCGGCGGGCTGTAGGCGGCGCCATGGAGCGGCCCGGGAGCGGCGGCGCCGAGGGGGCCTGGGCCGCGCTGCTGGGCCGGCAGCACCAGCAGGTACGACCGGGGAGGGAGGGCGGGTGGCCGCGCCCGGGGACGGGCAGGAGCCGCTGACAGCGGGCTGGGACGTGGGCCCCCTTCCCCCGGGGCCAGGGTGGCGGCCCCCTTCCCGGGCCAGCGTGACAGGGTGGCTGTGCCCGCAGGCCCGGGAGTACTGCCCGGGGGTGAACAACCAGCCCTACGTCTGCGAGACCGGGCACTGCTGCGGGGAGACCGGCTGCTGCACCTACTACTACGAGCTGTGGTGTGAGTGCGGGGGAAGGGGGAGCTGGGCACAAAGGGGGTCGGGGGCTGCGGCCTCCTCCCCCGTGGGAGGGTGTTTGGGGGGAGGGTGACCCTGCTGTGCTCCCTGCAGGGTTCTGGCTCCTCTGGACCATCCTCATCCTCTTCAGCTGCTGCTGTGCCTACAGGCACCGCCGGGCCAAGCTGCGCCTGCAGCAGCAGCAGCGGCAGCGGGAGATCAACCTCATCGCCTACCACGGTGCCTGCAACTATCCCACCTCCATGATGGACCTCAGTGAGTGAGGGGAACCCCGGCCCCCTGTGTGTCCCCCCAGCTCTGACCCGGGGCCCCATGCCAGGCTGCACACTCCAGGTCCATCCCTTTTGGGGATGAGGCCCGATGGCAGCCTTGGGGGCCACTCTGACCTGTGTCCCCCTGCTCCACAGGGATGCTGGCTTCCTTCAAGCTGCCTGCCTATGAGGAGGTGGCCCACCGCCCCAGCACACCGCCGCCGCCCTACAGCTCCATCCTGGCCCAGCTGAGCGGGCCCCGCAGCCGCCTGGGCTCCAGCAGCCTCACCCTCTCACCCAGCTCGGAGAACTACACCAGCTGCTCCTGCGAGTCAAGCTGCGCCACCTCCCCCAGCAGCACCTCCCTCTCGGTGCAGGTGACGGATGAGACGGAGCGCAGCCGGGCCAGCACACCCAGCGAGGAGGGTGGCACCAGCAGCACCGGCACTGGCGCCAGCTGGGAGCTCCCCCCCGAGGAGGCGCCGGCCCGTGGGGCCCCGCACAAGCATGCCCTCTTCTCTTCCACCGTGGACTTCTTTGAGGCCGACTGCCACCCCTGCTCTGACATCGAGGAAGGCGAGGAAGAGGAGGGTGTTGCAGCTCGGGAAGAAGGCAGCAGTGGCGAGCATTTCCGGCACCGGCGCCTGACAGGGGACTCGGGCATTGAGGTGGGGCGCTGCCAGGAGGAGGAGGAGGGCGAGGGTGAGGGCACCCACCTCCTGGGCAAGGCTGGCCCTGCGCCCCCGCCGCGCTGTGGGCTGCCAGGCCAGGGGGGTGGTGAGGGGCCTGGCTCGCCCGCCCTGCCCGTCTGAGCCTGCACCCGCTGGCCAAGCCCTGCCCTCCCTGCTGCCTGCTAGCTTGCCTGGCCCTGTCCCACTGCCTGCTCCCCTGCCTGTACATGGGGTGGGAGCAGGCGGCTGTGCCAAGGGCCCTGAGCCGCGGCTGTGCCGTTCCAGCCCGTTCTGTCCTCCCCGCCTTGGAGCAGCCACAGGGGCACGGTGGGTGCGCCCCTCCCCTGCTCAGAGGGCGTCCGGTGCAGGGCAGAGCGGGACAGGCAGTGCTTTGGCAGGGGGCTGCTTCTTCCCTCCTGCTCCTGGTGCTGCCCCACAGCAATGTGCCCACTGCCAGGGGCTCAGGGCAGCGTGCCCGGGGTCTGGACTCTTGCCACGGAGCCCCCAGGGGCCCATCGCCTCGACAGACCCGCCCTTCTCCCCTGTGTCCTGTCATGTCCAGTACCTCATGTGGCACGGCCGGGCCCCGTGGTGGCCCCACTCTTGGTGTGGTCCCACTGGAGCCCCCTCCCCTCTGAACTGCTTCCAGGGGCCACAGCTGCTGGGGCCCCGCATCTGCCCCGTTCACCCCCTGCGCTGCCGGTGCTGTGGGCCCTAAGGCTGGGGCTGCTGCCCGTGGGGAAGAGCGGGGGTCCCCATCTCTCCCAGGAGATGGGCAGTTCACGTAGCGTTCTCTCACCATTAAAGAGATGTGGAAGTACAGCAGCCTTGTGCCTGCTAGGGGGGGACACCGGGGTTTGTGTGGAGGGGTACTGGGGCTGAGCTGGGCCTCCACAGGGAGGGAGGGGGAAGGAAGGGGTTGGCTGTGGCAGGACAGAGCTTTGACACCTCCCCCCGCAACACAGGCAGCAACAGGCCATGGTGGTGGAGGTTTATTTTCGGGGAGGAGGTGGGCTCATCACCTCTCACCCACACCTGAGAAAGACGGGCAGGGCTGGCAGCGCAGGCAGCTGCCCATGCTTTGGCTGGCCACCTGCCCTAGTAGTCCTCAGCCATCACCAGCACGACCAGTGCAGACCAGCCGGCAAAGGGGTGGCAGCCCTGCCCACGGCCAGTGCTGTCACTGTACTGTTCCCAGAGGAAGCCGCTCTCGGTGTACTGCCGGTACAGGTTGGCCATGAGGTTGTGGCGCAGCTCCCGGTAAATCTCTGCCGCCCGCTCACGCTGTGGCCCATTGGCGCCAGCGTAGGCGTGCAGCGCCTGCAGCGCCAGGTAGTTGATGTTGACCCAGATGGGGCCGCGCCAGTACGGGGGGTCGTGCTCGGTGTTGCGCTGCATGTAGAGGGGGCTGTCGCGGGCCAAGGAGCGCAGCCCGAAGGGGGTCCAGAGCTGCCGCTCGCTGCGCATGGTGGCCAGCACGGCGGGCAACCTTGGTGAATCGGGGCGCAGCAGCTGCAGCAGCAGCGGGAAGAGGCTGACGTACCCCAGGGCCCCCACAAAGCGGGGCTGCGGGGCCTCCCGCACCTCCCGTACCAGTTGGGGGGCTGGGGGAGGCCGCCCTGGGGCTGCCGGGGCCAGCCGCTGCCAGCGCAGCCCCACAGCTGAGCTGTGGTTGCCGTAGTCGGCGAAGGCGCCCAGCTCCTGTGCCCAGTGCAGCTGCTCCAGCAGCCCATTGTCGCTCAGCGCCTGCTCCATCTCCCGGTAGGGCCCGGCCGGCTCCCCCAGCCGCTCGGCCACCTCCCCCAGCACCCGGGAGGCCAGCGCCATCCAGCAGCGCAGGTCCAGGTGCCGCTCCTCGAGCGAGGGGTGGGAGGCACGGGGGTAGTCGTCCAGCCCTGAGGCCAGTGTCTTGGGGTTGAGGAAGCGCTCGGGGTTGGGGTCACGGCCGCGCCAGCGGAAGGTGAAGGGCAGGGGCCCAGCCTGTGTCCGGTTGTACCAGTCGTACCAGGCGCGCAGGCGGGGGAAGAGGCGCTGCAGGTAAGGCAGGGGGGCATCTGGCAGCAGCCGCTGCAGCGCCAGCAGCAGGGTGGGGGGGTTGGCTGTCTCGCTGTGCTGCAGGAGGAACTCGGGGGGCACCTTGGCCCGTGCCTCCTCCCCCAGGATCTGCTCCCGCGGGATCCAGCCCTCGGCATTCATCAGGTCCAGCCAGTGGGCGATCACCTCGCGGCTCAGGGCTGGGTCCCAGCGCGCCAGCAGCAGCTGGTGGAAGCCCTCGTCCCAGAGGAAGCCGCGGGGGAAGAAGGAGCGGGAGGGGACGGCAGTGAAGAGGGCGGCCTCGGGGGCAGGCAAGGGATGCTCCTGCAGCGGGGACTGCACCAGCGAGCGCCCGTGGAAGTAGCCCATCCCGCCCAGCATGTCGCTGAGGGCGGCCTGAGCGAAGCGTCGCTGGGGTGGGGGGAAGCCCTTGCGGCCCAGCCCGAAGGTCTCCTCGAAGCGCTGCTCGAAGGCGGCCGTGTGCCGCGCCAGCGCCGCCGACAGCGCTCCCCCTGCCAGCCGCCCGGGCCGATCCGCCACGCTGCCCGACTCAAAGGTCACCTCCACCGTCCCTGGCGGCTCCAGCGTCACCTGGTGCAGCAGCAGGCGCCCACGCGGGGGCTCCCCCGCTGCTCCTGGCAGCCCCCGAAAGGCATCGACAGCGAAGAAGCGGCGGCGGGATTTCCCCCGGGGGGCGAAGACAAAGCGGTTGCTCAGGCTGCTCCGCACCACCTCGGTCAGGCGGTGTAGCCCCGGGCTCGCCGCATCCAGGTAGTTGTAGCTGCGAAGAGGGAGATGGTGTCAGGGAATGAGGGACAAGGAATCAGGGGACACAGGGGGGGCTGTCGCGGCAAAGCACCTGGCGTATTTGGGGTCCTCCCCGCTTTCCACTGTGGGACGGAGGAAGGTGAGGGTGAAGTCTCCCAGCTCCTCTGATGTCCCCGTCACAGCAGCCAGCCGCGTCTTGTTCTCCAGGTGTGGCTCCAGCGTCCCCTGCCCATCCGTGGCGACGTAGAAGAAGAGGGAGAGGAGGGGGGCTGGACTGCCCGTGCCCTGTGGAGGAAGAGGGGGGAGATGTGAAGAAGGAGGGGGGGGGTGGCTGGCCAGTTCTCCGGCTGTTTTCCCAGCAGACACAGCCTTCCCCTGCTCACCTCCATCCGTGCCGTGATGCGCCAACTCCAATCCCCTCCATGTTCTCCTCCCGGTCGCTTAACGAATTCGGTCTTCAAGAACAAATCCCCGTCGCGGATCTCCTGTACCCCGAAATTCTCCCCGTCGTGCATCAACCAGCCGTATCGTGACAGGCCATCGCCCTGCTCGCAGGTGTGACGTAAGCTGCCTCCCCCCTCACCTTGCTGAAGCCACATCAGCCCTGGGGACATCGGGGAGGGGGTCAGCCTCGGTTCTCCGGGCGGGAGCGGGGCAGACCGAGGCCCCGGGGCAGGGCGAAGCCCTGGCCTGCCCCCGCTCCCGCCCTTATCCCTCACCGGTAACGAGAGCCCGTGGGCTTCGTGTCTTCATCCCGAAGTAGACATGGGGCCGGTAAGTGCCCCAGAAACGGTGGGGCGAGGCGAGAGGCCCGGTAGAACCGGGGGGAAGCGCGGGTGGAGCGGGGTGAGGGGTAACGAGGCGGGCGGCCGCGCTCCACCGGTTCCATTCAGCTGCCGCCGCCGCCAGGCCCAGCGCCAGCGCTGCCGCCGCCGCCGTTACCAGCAGCGCTGTCCGGCCCCGGCCCGGTCCCCGCTGCTGTTCCCGTTCCCGCCGGGCCCCACGATCCCGGGTCCGTTCCCGCAGCCCTTCCCCGCCGCGTCGCCGCCGCTCGCCCGCCATGGCCCGGCCGCGCCGCTGGCGTCATCACGGCGCGACTACGAGAGAGCGGCGCGGGGGTGCCGCCCCCTGGCGGACGGGCGGGAAACCGGCAGGATGGGTCCTCCACGGGATCCCACCCCAAACCCGGCCCCGAGGGGACGGGGATCCCCACACACACGCATAGAGAGGCCAGGCTCAGCACGTCCTCGAAAGCCACTTTATTGTGTCCCTTGCTCAGCCCCACCGCCGGGCGGGGCCCCACGGCAGCCCCCACGGCCAGGCAGGGGTCCCGCGGGGGGGCTGAGGCCACCCCTGCCCCCAGCAGGCCCTGGCCCCCACAACCGCCAGCCCGCTGGGGGGCCGACGGCCGGCAGCACCCCAAGGTGGCTCCGTTCACTGCTTGACCTGTCCCCCGTCGCCCTCGCTAACGAAGCGCTTCCGGCCCCTGCAGAGGGGGAAGAGGAGGAGGAGGATGACGATGATGAAGGGGGGGAGCCACACACCCCTCCTCCCGAGCTCACCCGCTGTGACCTCCCCGGTACCTGGCGGGGCAAGCGTCCCGCAGTGCCTTAGTGATGATGCCGCGGTCGAAGCAGAGCTCCACCAGCCGCTCCAGGAGGCTGTGGGCCAGCGGCACATCCAGGCTGATGTCCCCCAGCTCCTCGTACACGCGCTGGAAGCCCTGGGCAAGGGGATGGGGAGGGTACAGGACATGTCAGTGTAAACCCCAGGGGTGGGCTTCCCACTGACCCCCCGCTCCATGTGCCCCACGCTCACCCGGTTCATCTGGTCCAGTGTCACCAGTCCCGTTTCCCACAGCACCTTCAGCAGTGTCACCATCATGGCCACCGGCCCCTCTCCGGAGCCCTCCAGCACCATCACCACCGCCTGTGGGCAGTGGGCATTAGCAGGGCTGCGGGTGGACCCCCCCCGGGACTCCCAGGACTCCCAGCCCTCACCTCGTACACCAGCTCATGGTGGAAGTGGGGCACTTCCAGCTCCCGCAGGCAATGCTCGGCCTCCGACACCTCCCCAGAGAGCAGGTACTCCCGCAGCAGCAGGTTCATCTGGGGACAGAGGCAGCTGGGGCAGGGGCATGGGGACAGTGGGGACACGAGGGTGGCACAGGGGGACCAGCGTGGGGACACGGGCGTGGGGATGGCTGGGCAGGGTGAGGGCGCAGGGACAGCTGGAGATTGCTGCTGCCTCAAGTGGGCACAGGGACGTGTCGGGGGGGGATATCACAGCCAGGGTCACGTCCAGAGAAATGTGGCAGGAGGGCCTCGATGGGACATCTTGGAGGCACATCTGGAGGCAGCAGGGTGCAGGGATGAGGCACAGAGCAGGGGGACATGGTGCGGGACAGGACCAGGGGGTGGCCGGGCACTGACCTCCTTGACGAGGTGCTTGACGGGGCGCTGGCCGCCCCCCACGCCCCAGACATTGTCCAGCCGGTTGACGTCGCGCTTGATGCGGAGCAGGACAGCAGCACGGTCAAGGGCGGCCCTGCGGGAGAGGCGGGTGAGGGCGGCGGGCCGGGGGGGTAGCAGGGGCCGGGGTGGCGCTTACCTGGCATGCTCGCAGTCAACGCGCCCCTTGTAGCGCTCCAGGAAGTCCAGGGGCAGCGCATGGTCGGCCACCGCCCGGGCAATGAACTGCCCCAGCATCTGGAGACAGAGAGTCAGCACCTGGCCCCACTGCCTGTCCGTGCCCCACAGCCACCAGGCATCCCCTGGCATGGCCGTGGCCCCCCTGGAACAGTTATGTTCCCTGAGAGCATCCCCCCAGATGGCCACATCCTCTCAGAGCATCCCCTGGCATGGCCATGCCCCACCCTGGCATGGCCATGTCCCCTCAGACCATCCCCTGGCATAGCCATCCCCATCCCAGCATGGCCATGGTCCCCCCAGCACCATCATGCCCCCTCAAAGCATCTCCTCCAGCATGGCCACATCCCCTCAGAGCATCCTTCTCCACAACTGTCCCCCCTACCCCGGGACACCACCATCCCCATGTTCCCACATCTGCTGACACCTGGGGGGCCTCGGGGGTGTCGAGGATGAGGTCGGGCAGGTCCTGCAGCATCTTGTCGAAGGCCCAGGCGATGTCCTCGGGCGTGACGATGTGGCCCACCAGGTCAGAGAGCAGGCGGGAGGTCAGCTCGCGGTGGCTGGCCTTGCCCTCCAGCGCCAGAGCCACTGCCAGTGAGGGCACCGCGTGCCGCCGGCTGCCCAGGTTCAGCCCCCGCAGCAGCTCCTGCGCCCAGCATGTCACACCCTGCCACCTGGGGACCCCCAGCCCTTCCTTAAGGGACCCCCAACCTCCCCCAGGGACAATCCCCATCCCCAAGGGACCCCCCTTCTCTTCTCCACACCAGCCTGAGACCCCTGAAGGTCCCCACCACCAAGAGACCTCCTTCCCCAGGGTACCCTGCCTCTTCCCGAAGGGGCCTATCAGCAATGGACCCCCATCCCCTCCCCAAGGGACCCTTCCCCATCCCAGTCTGCCCCTGAGGGTCCTTGTCACTGAGGGTACCCTGCCAAGGGACCCTAACCCACTCCAGCCTGTTCTGTTCCCAAGAGCCTACTATTTTCTCCCCCATCCCAGCCTGCGCCGTCTCTGAGGGTCCATGTCACCGAGGGCCCCGTCCCCTCCCTGAGGACCCCACACCAGCCCAGCCCATCCTGTGGACCCCCACCGTGACGCACCATGACCTCGCTGGTGTCCCCATGCTCGAAGTACTCCATCACCATGGGCTGCACGTTCTTCTCCAGCTCCCCCTCCTCCAGCTCAGGCACCACGGTGGCATAGACCGTGTCCCCCTGTGGGGACAGGATGATGCCACCGCTGCCAGGGCTGCTGGCAAAGGCAGGGGATGGTGGGGGAAGATGAGGGGGTGGGTCCATACCTGAGCTGCCTCGTCGTAGTTGGGGTCACGGGCATCGGGCTCCTGGTAGCCGTAGACCACGCCGGGGGCACCCCACACGCCCTTGCCCCCAGCACCCCCTGCACCAGGCACACACAGACTGAGTGGGGGCTCGGTGGCAGGGGCCATCGAGGCCTCCAGCGGGCCCCCCCACCCCAGGCAGGGACTAAGCCTGGGGCACTGGGAAGGAGCCCAGCCCCGCAGGAGATACAGGAGGGGTCCCAGCCCCACAGGGAGTGATGGAGCCATGCAGGGTCCCAGCCCCACGGTGGGTGCAGGAGGGGCCCCTCACCTTTCTTGGGCAGCCCGCGGCCCTTGCCCATGCGGGACCTGCGGTCGTGGGCCCGGCCCTTGGGGCTGCCGGGCTCAGGGCCGGGCTCACCGCCCTCGGAGAGCGACTCGCGGGTCGAGTCCCGGGACGAGGTGCGCCGCAGCCGCCGCTTGGCCTTGGCCTTCAGCCGCGCCTCGTGCAGCAGCTTCTCCTGGGGGGTCCAGGTGCGGGGACCCCCGGCCCCCAGCAGCTCCTCGTCCCCATCCTCCTCCTCCTCCGCACCCGCCGGGCAGGGGCCCTGTGCAACGTGGGCACCACCATCGTGATGCGATGTGGTCTCCCTCGGGACCCCCATGGAATCCCCACCATACACCCTTGGCCTCCCCTGGGACCCTCATGGGACCCCTGCCATGTACCCCTGGCCTCCAACACGACACTCAGGGATCCCCCCCGTGCACCCCCAGCCTCCCCCGGGACCCCCATGGGCCCCCCCCCAAGTGCCCCCTGCCCTCCTCCGGGACTCCCCGCTCCTGCAGGAACACCCCCAGCCCCACCAGGGACCACCGAGCCCCATCACCAACCCCCCCGCCGGTGCCGCCCCCGGCCGGGTCCCAACCGGGGCTCAGCCCGGGGAGTGGGAGGGGGTGGGATCACTGGACGCGGGGCTCGGTCCGGTGCCGGTGCCGTTACTTGCCGTGGCGAAGGGAGCGCGGTCGGCGGCACCCAGCTCAGCGGCGGGGAGGGCCATGGCGGGCGGCACCGGGGCCGCACCGGGACCGGGACCGGGACCGGGAAGGGGCGCTCAGCTCGGCCCGACCCCGCCCCGCGGCGGAAGTGACCAGGGGCGGCGGCATCATGGGAGCCGTAGTCACGCCGGAGACTCCGGTAGCCCCCCGACCCCCCCCCTGCCCGGGCCACCCGGGTTCGGCAGCGGCCCCTTCGGGCCGCTGCCGAACCCGGGTGGCCCGGGCAGGGGGGGGGGTCGGGGCCGGGCAGAGGCCACCCCACCGGGGACCGGGGCCGGTTAGAGTGTGCTGCAGGCAGGAGTGGGTGCAGGCAGCAACAGGCAGGAAGATAGGAGCCACGCTCTGGCCGTGCTGGGGGTGCTGGAGCCCCCCAGGGCTCACTCTGCAGCCTTGGGCGGGCAGGTGTGTGTGTGTGTGTGTGTGTGTGGACAGACACAGGGATGGAGACAGACATGGGGACACCACCGGCTCCAACCGCTTTATTGCCGATCAGGTCTCGGGGCTGTTGCCGACACAGGGCAAGCCGGGCACACGCCAGCGCCGGGCCCGGTGCAGCCGCAGCGACAGCCACTGCTGCTGGCTGCCCGATAGGTAGGACTCGGGGACGCCGCTTCGCAGCCGTGCCGGCACCTCGGCATCGGAGGTGACCGGGGGGGTCCCCGCTGCTGCCCCCGGTACCTCCAGGGTCTCCAGGCCGTGCAGGCTGCCAGCTGCTGGCTCCTGCGGGTGGGCACCGTTGTCTGAGCCTGGCCAGGGAGAGGAGACAGGAGTCAGAGTCCACACTGAGGAACCCGGACCCTCCCGCTGGCAGGGGCCACCCCAAGAGGTGGCTCCTGTCCCCACCCTGTGGTCCCCAACACCAGCGCTGCCATCTGCCAGGGCCTGGGATGGTCAAAGCCCATGGGACAGCCAAGCGTGGCCACCCCTGTCCCCCCCAGTGACTTACAGCAGTGGCGCAGGGAGTGCCAAGGGCGGGGGGGCACGCTGGCCGCCCCGCCAGGCTGCTGCAGGAGGCAGAGGATGGCTCCGTCCATTTGCTGGAAGACACGGAGGGACAGCAGGGACTGCCGGGTCTCGGGGGCCAGCCCGTAGCGCTCGGAACCCACCAGTTCCCGCACCAGCTCGAAGTCCTGCCGCAGCTGCAAGGCTCCCTGCAGGCTGGGGGGGGCACCGGTGGCACTCAGCCCGGCTACCCCAGCACTGCCCGCACTAGCCCAGCCCCACCACCACCACCTGCTACCTGAACTTGATCCTCTGGGCCAGGATGTGGTCCATCCAGGCCTCCAGGAAGGCTGTGGTCACCCGGGCCAGCGCAGGCGCTTGGGCATCCCGGGGCAGGAGCTGGGCACCCTGCAGCACCTGGCCCAGCACCGCCTGGGCTGCCGCCGCCGCGTACTCACTGGGGGAACTGGGCAGGTCTGTGGAGAGGGGGGAACACTCGGTCAGCCCTGCCCGCAGCCCTGCCCGCAGCCCTGCCCAGCACCGAGGCACCCCTACCCACCCGCGCGGAGGCCGACTCTCCAATGCTTGCCCAGTGGCATAGTCTGGTCAAAGATCTCTGCCGACAGCCGCTTGCAGTCAGTGGAGAACATCTTCAGCACGTCCCCTGAGAAGATCTGGGGGGCAGAGCAGGGGGAGCTGGGGGTGGCACAGCGGGGCCACAGCACCCTGCAGCTTCTCCATCTGTTCCCAGCTGGAGCAGAACCACTGGGGTCTCTCCCAGCACGGCACAGCATGGCACAGCTCCAGCTGGCTCCCAGAGGTCTGCCTGCCACAGTCGGGCCATACCTGGATGCTGGCAGCCATGGAGCGAATCTGCTGGCACAGGTGGTGCTCCTGGTGGCACAGCGGGGCAAGGCGCAGCTGCGGGGGGACATCCCCGGGCTCTGGGAAGGTCTCGCTCACCAGCACCACCAGCCTGTCTGTCTCCATCTTCAGCAGCTGGAGGGAAGAGGGGTGAGAGGAATCCTGCCCAGTGGCCAGCCCCACAGCCAGCCCCCAGCCCCACAGTCCAGCCTCTGCAGGAAGGGGACTGACCCCCTGGGGCAGGGCCCAGCCCCACACATAGGTTCCCATCCCCTGCCTGCTGCGTACCTGCAGGTCTCCCTGGGTGACGAGCAGGAACTGGGGCAGGGCCCAGGCCGCCAGGTACCGGAAGGCTCTGCCCATCAGCCAGGAGCAGGCAGCCTGTGCCGTGGCCAGGCAGCAGCCCAGCACCTGCAGGCGCAGGCAGGGAGAGCCGGGGGGGCGGCCTGGGGGAGGCAGGGGATGAGAGGTGTCACCGGGACCAGGGAGGGGAGCAGCACCCAGTGGGTGGGGGTCAGCCCAGAGGGGACGCCCAGGGTGCTGGTCCCTCTCCCCCGAGGCCCCACTCACCGGGCAGGCAGGCGGGCAGGGGCTGCAGGCAGCGCAGGGCGAAGGCCAGGGCCGGGTACAGCCGCTGCAGGCATTGCGCCGTCCTGCTCTGCACCGGCCCTGCCGCCGGCACCGGCTCCCTCAAGCACTTGTCGGACAGACCCGAGCCCAGAGCACGGGCAAAGTCTGCAAGGGGGACATCAGTCACAGCCCCGTGACACCTAGCCCTCGTACCCCATGTCCCACACCCCATACCTTGCTCCCAGCTCCGGAGGACACCCTGGCAGAGCAGGCGCAGGCAGAGCCGCCCCAGCTCCACCTCGCACTCCTGGGGGACGCGGGCTGTGGGGGGACAGGGCGTGAGGGCCAGCACACCCTGCGGCGGCACTGGGGGAATCCCGGGAAGCCGCTCCCCGGCACTGCCACCCCCTCGCCCCAGCCCCCACCTACCCCGGGCAAGAGCACAGCTCAACTCCCGGGCAGTAGCCATGGCCACACCAGCCCTGCAGTGTGGCAGCCCCAGGCAGTGCCCCAGTGCGGTGCTGGTGGCCCCCCAGAAGAGCGGGCGGTACTGCGCGTGCAGGGCCTCGGCCGCTGGTGCACGGGAGGCATCCAACCACCGCACCGACTTCCAGCCGGCAGAGCTTGGCCTGGTGGTCATGCCCAGGCTGGCTGCTGGTGGCTCCAGGGACTTGGGGTTCTCTGCAGCCGGTGGCTTCTCCTGCTTGGGCCCGTGCAGGATGTGGTGCCAGAGGCTGTCGGCGGAGGCCACCAGCACCCCCAGGATGAGGCCCATCAGCTCCTCGTCTTCCCTGCACAGCGCCCGCAGCTCCATGGCGAGGCCCGGTGGCTCCTCCTGTCCTGAGGGTCCTGCATCCGCTGCTGTGGTGCCATGCTCCGGGAGCCAAGGCACTGTGGCATCCTCCCAGCAGACGTGTTCTGCCCCGCCACCCCCATCCTGTGGCATCAGGAGAGGCGCAAGCCGCTCAGCCGCCAGCCGGCCCCGCTCAGCTGCCAGTATCTCCAGCACTCTGGCCACAGGGAAGGCATGGGAGCAGTCCTCGGTGGCCCCGTGGCAGCTAGGGATGCCGGTAGGCAGGCGGTTGGCAATGCCCAGCTCCAGGGCCAGGTTGCCCACCACCTTGTTGTAGATCTCCAGGCCCTGAAAGAGGTCAGAGAGCAGCACCGGAGCAGGGGAGGCAGCAGGGCCGGCCCGTGCCAGCCCCCGCAGCCGTGCCTCGACATGGCGCTCGGCTAGCCGCGTGGCATGCAGCGCCAGCAGCAGCAGCGCCCGCCGCATGTGCGCCACCGACTCGTGCCTGCGCAGCAGCAGCGGCCGCAGCCACGGGTCACTGCGCATCCGCCGCCGCAGCCCACTCCAGTGGCCGGCGTGTGTCCGCAGCTCCTGGCAGAGCCCCCGCAGTGGCTGGGTGGCTCCCAGCTCCCCTGTCGGTGGTTCCGGCTGCTCCACCAGTGCCAGGAGCCGGCAGAGGAAGTCGGAGGCAGCCTTCAGCCGGCGACTGTAGTCGTGGGCGAGGCGGAGGTGGTGGCGGTGCTGCAGCAGGGCATGCAGGGCAGCACCGCGCTCAGCCACACGCGGGTGGACAGGGTGGTAGGAGAAGGCAGTGATGACAGCACTGTCACCGGGCTGGGGACGCACATGGCCCCGGAAGGTCTCAGTGCGGGGGTCCTCCCAGACACAGAGGCAACGGTGCAGCCCTGGGAAGCTCTGCTCCAGCAGGGCCAGGAGAGCTGGTGTTTCCTCCTCCTCCTCTTCCTCATCCTCGCTGCTGTTGTAGCTGCGCTCACGGGGCCGTGGGGGCAGCAGGCGCCGCAGGCTGGGGCTGACGCAGCTGCGCAGCATGGCCTCTGCTTTCTGCAGGGAGCGGGCCAGGCCCCCCAGAGAGCTGCTGCCTGCAGGGGCAAGGACCCTCGGAGTGGGACAGTGCGAGGGCAGACCCTGCCCACAGCCACGCCAGCTCTGCCCTTGCACCCAGAGGGGACAGCAGGACAGCCACCCCAGCCCTTCCAGCACTGGTACTGAGACCCACCCGGGGGCACCCAGGGAGCCCCCAGCTCCTCCTGGCACAAGACCTGTCCCAGTGGGCTGCTCCTGCTGGGTGCCAGCGACATTGACATACATGTTGCATGCTAATTACATATTAATTGCTCGTTTGTCACCTGTCCTGTGCCCTGCAGCCACCCAGCCCTCTCAGGATGCCATAGCCCCACCCGGTTCAGCCCCTCACCTGTCTCGGCAGGCTCTGTGCGGGCAGCTCCATCCCCCGGGGGGGGCAGGGGCGGGCGGGCCGTCAGGAGGAGGAGGAGGAGGTCACTCGGGCCGGTGCCATCACCGTCACCCACCTACGAGGGACGACGGACGGGTCAGGACCCTCCCCGTCGGGGCAGGGGCGGGGCTACCGGCGAAGAGGCGGGGCTCTATAGAAGGAGGCGTGGTCCCATGTAGCTGTCCCCGCCCCTTCGCCTCTGGCAGGCGCGGAGGCGCCCCGTCTTGGCCACGCCCCCAAGTCAGACCACGCCCCTCTGATGGCGGGGGGGGGGCGTTGTCAAGGAGACGGCGAGAGGGGCCTCGGGCTCGGTGCCGCCGACCGGCCGGGAGCCGCCGGTCGGCGGCACCGAGCTCGAGGCCCAGCCGTTGTCCCGTGGAGGGATCGGAGCCCGGGGGGGGTGTCTCCTCTTCCGTTCGGGGCCTCACCTGCAGGCGGGGCTCTCCAGCGCGACGCTCAAGGCCGCCGTCCTCCATGCTGGGCCATCCCCGGGGGCGGCGGGAGGAAATAGGCTTAGGCCGCGCCCGCGCTAATCCGGAGGAACGGGCAGGGCTGACCCGCTGGGAGGGCAGGGCCGCGGTGTCCGGTGAAGGGAGGGTTCCGGGAGCAGCGGGAGGCGGCCGGGCCCGGCGGCTTGAAGAGGAGGCGGGGACGGCGGGAGGGGACGCGGAGCCCCGGTCCGTGCTCGGTGCGAGCCTTACGGGCCGCCGTCCTGCCCACACCCAACATGGCGGACGGACAGCTTCGGCCCGTGCTTTGCCCCACTTCCGGTCCGCGCCGTGCCCCACTTCCGGCTCGTCCGGAGGCGGTGGCGGCGGCCCGGGGCGATGCGGGGGGTGGGCGGGACGCGGGGTTCGGCCGGGCCGGGCGTGGGCGCCTCTAGGTTATGGTCTGACCCCTTTGTCTGCCCCTGGGGCTGTGTGCTCTGCCCGAGCGGCTGGAGTGCCGGTACGGGGCGAGGGAAGGGGGGGCGGAGCGGGGAGCGGGAGATCCCGGGGCGGGAGGGCCCGGGGCGGTGGTCCCGTAGTGACGGGAACCGCACTGTGAGCCGGGTCGCCGGGGCAGGGGCCTCCCGTGGGGCCGGGGCCAGTGGTCGGGGTGGCGGAGAGGGGTGGGGGGGCGGGGTTGGGAAGAGCTTGTCCCCGCCCCGCCGCTGTGTTTCGGTTTCGTTTCCGATGGCTCAGAGCTGGCTCCGCTCTCCGCAGCGCCCTTCTGTCCCCGGCACTGCCTGCCCGGCGCCGCCGAGGTCGAGCGCAGCCGGCGGCAGGTACGTGGGGAGCCTGGGGTGGCGGGGGCTGGGGCCGGGATCCCCGCAGGAGGCCGTGCCGCCGCTCCAGCTCCCGGTGCCGCCGCAGGTAGCCTTCCGCCTTGTGAACCGCAGCGCGATTGGGGAAGCGTCCGGGGCCCGGGACGCCTTCGGCCACGGTGAGTCGGGAGGAGTCGCTGAGCGGGGGCGGGGGAGTCTTCCGGGGGTCCCGGCGCTCGGGGTATGTCGCTGACCGTCCCGGTTCTCCTTGTGCAGGTCTGGAGTTCTGGTACTGCCCCAGCCAGCTGGAGGAGTCCAGTGAGGAAGAGGAGGAGGAGGAGAATTATGAAAAGGAGGAGGAATGGACTGGCTTCAGCCAGCAGTGGGACATGTCCAGCGAGGACAGCGACCCCCCCTACAACTTCTGTGGGTTCAAGAAGTCCTTCTTGTGTGAGGAGCCTCTGCCCGCGCGTCCACTTCCGAGCGCTCTTGAGGTGAAGATGCACAGGCTGCCTGCGCCCTGGAAGCACCAGCTTACAGCTGAGGTGAGGGGCACCCTGCCTGCCCGTGGGCTGCTGGTCCGCTGCCCATTTCTGCTCCCCACATCACCTCAGTTGCATCACACCCTTCAGTCCCTCTTGTCCGCCCAGCTCCTCGGGGGCGCAGGGGGCCGGGGCCTGGCAGTGCTGCAGTTGGCATGCCTGGGGCCGTCCCACTCTCCCAGCCACGGTGTGGTGCTGGGCACTGCTGCTCATGGCTTCACTCCCCCAGGAAGCAGAGAGGAATGCACAGGAGCTGGTAGCGGAGGAGGAGCGGATGAAGAAGAAGGCAGAGAAGAAGAAGCTGAAGAAGAAAGTAGGTGCACTTTGCAGGGGTTTCACCTTGCCAGCCCACGGTGTGCAGGCAGCTGCCTGCATTTCCCTTCCTCCTGAGCCTCACTGTTGCTTTGGGGGGGAAGCGCATGTCGGGGGCAGCCTGGGGCTTGCTCCTTCCCACCCGCAGCATTGCCAAGGCAGAGCCATGGCATCAGGCCAGGTGCAGCTCTGTACTGCTCTGCCTGGTGCCCGCTCACGGCTCGCTCTCCCGTTTTCAGAAGCAGAAAGACCGGAAGAAACGAGAGAAACTGGGACAAGAGCTGAAAAGCAAGCAGGAGGCTGAGTCAGTGAGTGACTGCGCTGGCCCCTCACCCCAGCCCCTGCCCAGCTGTGGGAGCTGCGGCAGCCAGGCCGTGCTGCCTTCAGGGGTCCTGTAGGTCTCTGAAGGTGGGGTGCTGTGGAGAGAGGGGCAGGCAGTCAGAACCCTACTGCCCTGGCTGTCATCTCTTGCCCTCTTCTTCCAGAGCACCTCATCCCTGAGCAGCACTGTGGGCACTGGGCACCCCCAAAACAGCAATGCTGAAGAGCAGGAGGGCTGGCTGGACTCCAGCCCCTCCCCATGCCTCGGGGACAGCACAGCCTCTTTGGGAGAGGAGGAAGGAGGCCAGGAGACCAGGGCAGAGGAGATGGAGGTGAGGGCTCCTGGTATGGGTGCCAGCCTGGCATGGGGTCTGCCCTGTGGACGGACCTGGGGTTCTGCCTGCCTCACCCACCCTGCCTCTCACAGGATGAGCTGGACCTGAGCTGCACCTTCGTCTTCAAAGCCCGGCAGAAAGCGGGCGTGAAGCTGCCGGCACCTGGGAAGGAGAAGCCAGCTAGGATGAACGATGCGGAGCTAGGCAAGAGGGCACCGGAGAAGGTGAGTTAGAGCCCACAGGACCCTGTGGAGGGACCCGCTTGTCCTGCGGCACCCAAGCCCTTGCTGCCCTGCCTGCCTGCCCCACAGGCGCCCGAGCCCGAGCCTGTAGGCCTGGACACGAGTGTGGTGGAGCAGAGCTTGATTCTCGCAGGTCAGTGCCTCAGGCCCCGCCAGGCAGTGAGAGAAGGGGGTGGACACATGGGGGCTCTGCCCTGCTGCTACCCAGCTCCGTGGGTAGCTCTGCCTCAGGAGGGTTTGGGCTGGGGCTTCTTGACAGCATGGCTCTTCATAGGCCGTTGTGGCCCTGGGCTGTCCTCAGGGTGCTTTTCCCTCGAGGCTGGGTGATGGCAGAGCTGCTATCTCTTCTGCCGCCCCTCTCCCCTCTGCTTGTTCCCAGCAGATGCTTATGTTCGCACTGCAGGCAGGGGACGCAGCTCTGCTCCCCGGCTGGGCTGGGGGGTCAGCAGCAGGCAACACTTTCCCCGCAGGCCGTGGCAATGAGGCTGCCCAGAAGGGTCACTACGCTGAGGCGGTGCAGGCCTTCACGGAGGCCATGAAGCTGAACCCCAGGGAGCACCGGTGAGCGACGGGGCTGGGGAGCTGCATTTCCTGGGGGCTCAGGGTCCTGGCCGGCTGCAGTCAGCAGTGATCCCACTTTCTTTGCAGGCTCTTTGGCAACCGTTCGTACTGCTATGAGAAGCTTCAGCGCTACGAGGAGGCCCTCAGGGATGCGCAGGTGTCGCTGGGGCTGCAGCCTGGGTGGCCCAAAGGCTTCTTCCGCAAGGGCAAGGCGCTGCGGGGGCTGAAGGTACCAAGGCTGGGCTTGGGGGATGCAGGGAGCTGGGACTGGGCAGAGGCTGCAAGGTGCCCAGGTTGGGTGGGCTGGGCGGGGGCTGTGCAGTGCCGTGGTGGTCGGGGGAGGCTGTGGGGTGCCAGTGGGGCTGGGTAGGGGTCTGCAGGGTGCCAGAGCTGGATGAGCTGCGTAGGGAGACTGCAGGGTGCCCAGGCTGGGTGGGGTGGACAGGGGGCTGCGAAGTGCCGGGGCTGTGGGGTACCAGCAGGGCCAGGCAGAGCCCTGTGTAAGGTGGAACAGGGGGGGCGAATAGCCAAGGCTGGCCGGGTGGGGGGCCAGTGTGGGCAGCAGGAGCTCAGCCCCCCTCCGATGGGCCCCAGCGCTACGCTGAGGCTGCCAGCACTTTCGAGGAGCTGCTGCGCCTGGACGGTGCCAACGCCGAGGCGTCTGCCCAGCTGGAGGCCTGCCGGGCCCTGCTGCGGGTAAGTCCCTGGCCCTGCCATCCCCAGCCCCGCTGTCCTCGGCTGTTGCCCTGCAGCACCTGAGCTTCTCTCTCCGCACAGCAGACCAGCCCCCATGGCCAGAGCAGCCTGGGCGGGCTCCCTGTGTCCCCGTCCCTGCTAGAGGCTGGGGAGCCACCACTGCCTGCCTCTGGTAAGGGAACTCGGCACCGGCGGCGATTTCACTTTGGAGCTGTTGGCAGAGCTGGCAGCTGGGGGGTGTGGGCGGACCTGGACTGTGGCCTTGGGGCTGGGGGGAAGCTCAGGGGGGGATGCTGTGCCCAGGCCCCGGCGCCAGCTGAGCCTGTCCCTGTCTCTCAGCAGAGGAGTGGGCGGGTGGGAGCTGCCAGGACACAGACACAAGTGACTTCGTGACTGTTGTGAGCTCCAGGAGCCAGGCGAGAGCCCAGGGCCGGGCCACAGGCAGTAGCCAGCAGACGCTGCCTCCAACCCATCCTGCCAGGTAGGGCTGGGGCTGGTGGGGACAGGGCAGCCCCATACTAGGCTGGGTCAGTGACTGGTGCTTAGTGGGGGTGGTGGATAGGAGTGGGTGGATCCCAGACCTCCCGTGGAGCTGGTGGTGCTGGAGGGGTCCTCAAGCTGGTGCAGGATGGAGCTGGCTGCCGGTGACGCTGGTGTGGTTTGGCAGGGACTGCTATCCCCTCTGGGTGGGGAACATCACCTCCAGGATCAGCAAGAAGGTGCTGCACAGCTCCTTCAGCCCGTGAGTGTGTCCCTATGCTGAGCCCCCACAGCCCCCCTGTCCCTGTTCCCTGGTGCCTCTGGCCTGGGGAGCGAGTCCTGGGAGGGAGGCACAGGGGGGTCTCTAGCACTCCACCCCACAGGTTTGGGGAGATCCGCTTCATCCGGATGCTGCCGGAGAGACGTTGCGCCTTCATCAACTACACACGGAAGGCGGCAGCAGAAGCAGCCTACGTAGCCATGCAGGTGAGCTGGAGGTGGCCACCGTGCCATGGAGCCCCGCAGCCCCTCAGGGCCAGAGGAGACGGGCAGGCAGGGCCAGGCCTGGGACATGGGGTTGTCTGTCCCGGGCTTGGCCCCCTCCAGCCCTGTCCTCTTTCCTGCCTTGGCGGGAGTGGTGCTGCCAGCTCAACTCCCCCTCCCTCTCCCCCAGGATGCCGAGGTGGAGGGAAGCAGGCTGGTGCTGCAGCTGAAGCACCCCTCCCACGCCACCCCTTCCCCCCGCTGGCACTCGGAGCCCCGCGGCAAGGTGGGTGCCCTCCCTGGGGGGCTCCTGTAGCCAAGGGGTCTCCCCAGCTTAACCGCAGCGGAGCCGGGCCTTGCATGGTGCCTTCCTGTACTGCTGGCACGCCGCAGAGGAGCTGGGCCTGCGGTGCAGCTGGATGGCTGCGGTAGGACAGTGTGGTCCTCTGCCCGGGAGCTGGCACAGTGCCTGCCATGGGCAGAGCCCTCCTGGCATGGAGCCATGGAGGCATCGGCCACTGTGAATATTTGCCCCCAAACAGGGGAGCCTGCTTGTTCCTGCCTGAGCCTAGGGCCTGCCTGCTCTGCCCCCCCGCGGGCCTGGCCGCACACTGGGCTTTGGTGCCCAGCAAGGAAGGAGCCGGGTAGGTGCCTTCTACTGGGCAGGGGTGCTTGGGGTGGGGGCCTGGCAGCGGCACCCCTGCTCCCCCCACCCCTGGCACCACGGCTCCTGGGGCCTCTGAAGAGGGCTGAGCGTGCCTTCGCCCTGCCTGTGCCTTTTCCTTGGGGGACCTGTCCCTCCTCCTGCCCCCTCTGTGGGCAGGGGTCCCCCCCTCCTGGTGCCTGAAGTGGCTGTGCCTTGTGGGGCTGCCCCAGGCAGGGTGGGCTGTGCTGCTTCCCCCCCACCCTAGCCCTCCCCTGGGTGCAGGGCTCGCCTTTGTGGGGGGACATGTGTGTCCTGCCTGCTTCCGGTACCGTGGGGCTGGAGGCCATGGTGGGTCAGTGCCCGGCCGGGAGTTCCTTGTGCTGGTGCCAGGGAGAGTGGGCTGCGGGTGGTGGGACAGGGCTGTGCCTGGGGACAGCCATTACCCTCAGCCCCTTCAGGGATTTTGTACCCAATTTGGGTTTTCTTAATAAAACAGAGCCGCTGACAGCTGTCTGTCCTTCCCTTCCCCTCCAGCCTTGCTGCCTGCCCTGGTGGCTCAGGGGTGCCGGAGCCAGTGTGCCGCAGCAGGAGCTGCCAGCCTGGCCCCGGGGAGTCAGGGACCCGGAGTCTCCCGTGCCCGGGTGCCCGACGGCTCCTCTCCTGCTGTCGGTGAAGCTGCTCTTCCCTGCCCAGGGCTCCGGTTCTGCATCTGCCGGCACAACCCACCCCAGCCCCGCGGAGTCGGTACCTGAGGCCGGACCGCGGCTCCTTTGCGCCGGCTTCTAACCGGAACGCTCTCCCGGGATCGCGGGCCTGCGGCCGCGCTCCCGCCCGCGGCTCCGACCGGCACCGGCCGTCGCGCAGTCCCGCCGGCGGCCAGCAGGGGGCGGCCTTGGCCCGGGCGGTGGCGGCTCCGTGGACCGGATCCGGCCCGGCCCGGTGTGGGGCGGTGCTGGGCGGCGGCCCCCACCCCGACACGGCTCCCCGCGGTGGCACGGGCCGGGGCATACCCGGACGCGGGTACCGGAGACCCAGCACCGGGTGTGCAACAACCCCCGGTGCAGAGTTCCCCGGGATACGTCCTCCCTGCCGCCTCCCGAGCCCTCTGCACCGGCCGACCGGTACAGCAGCGCCGCAGCTCCCCGGTCCTTTTGAGGGGAACGGGTCTGCCCGGACACCGGGACCGCCCGGTCCTGCACGGGGGCCCCGGGGTGCTGCCTTAGCCCGGGAAGTAACGGGGACCTCCAGCTCCTGGGGCCGCGGGGGCTCCCAGGGCGCGCCCCGTCTCGGGGTCGTGCAGGGCCGGCATCCGGGCTGCGGGGCTGGGCCAGTCCCGAGGCAGCGGTGATGGCCGCGGCGCATCCCTGCTGCCGCTCTGTACCCTGGCCCCGAGGGGCCGGGCAGAGCCCAGCGCCTCCTCTTCCCCGCCGGCCCGCGGGTGCCCGGTGTCCCCGGTAGCGGGAGGGTGTCTGGCGGGGGGTAGGGGACGGGGGCTGCCGCAGCGGGGACGCGCCGTGCGAGCCCTGCGCCCCCGGCCCCGCTGTAATGTCGTTTGCAGGTGACGGGAGTCGCAGGGGCCGTGGCAGGGAGGTGACAGGCAGGCCATCAAGTAGAATTTGATTAATATGCAAATAGGCAACAGGGAGAAGGAGCGCGGGAGACAGCGAGTAATTAATCACTAGTTAAAAGAAATTAATACCAACAGCAGAGGTTGTCAGGAAACAGCAGTCGAGTTAATCATCCAGAAAATTGGAAGAGGAAAAAGACGAGTGTGCGTGGGGAGGGGAGAAGCCGGGGGCTGAGCCTGACACAGCCCCCAGCAGCAGCGCCCCCGCTGCTGCAGGAGCCGCCCCGAGGCCCCGGCGACGGGCACAACCTGCCCTGGCGCCCAGCAGGTCACTGCCCCGCAGCCGCTGAGTCGGGATGAAACCCTCCAGGGGGCCGGGCCGGTTCCCTCTGGGCAGTGGTGGGTAGTCCCCGGGGAGCTGTGGGGGGGTGTTGGCTGGGGGACACACACGTGGGTGCTGGGCAGGTGCTCCCACCGTGGGTGTTCGTGCCGTGGGTGCTCACACACATGCACGTGTTGCCTCGCAGCCCTGGGGAGGGGTCCCTGCTCAGGCCATGTTGCTTGGCTACCCATGCCTGTGATTGGACACGCGTGTGCTGCTGCGTGTGCCCGGTCACAGCAGCAGCTCCGGGTCCTCATGCTGTGGCATGTACACACTGGGCGCACAGCTCTGCTCCTGTGTGTGCATGTCCTGGTGTCTGTCCACATGTGTGTCTACGTGTGTCCCCCACACTGTGCCTGTGCTGGCGGTGTGGGCGGGCTGGCTGTGCCAACAGTGGTCCCAGCAGACTGGTGGGCCTGGTTGTGCAGCTGCGCAGAGCGGTGGGAACTGACGGGGCGCAGGGCTGGTGGTGGCAGCATGCCCGGTGCCTGCACCATGTCCCACAGCAAAACCTCCTACGGGACAGCCGGGGGCGATGCCAGACAGTGCCTGGCTCGACCAACACTTCCGCCCATGATTAGTTGCCCCAGGGGAGGCTGGCACGGGGGTGGGCTGGCGTGCGGCATGAGGGGAGCTAGGGCTGGGCGGGGGGGGCAGCAGCCCAGAGGCCATGGTGAGGGTGCTGTGCTGGGGAACTCAATGTCCCTCAGCCACCCTGCACCGAGAGGCGCCTGGCAGTGCTGAGACCAGCTCGCATTGCAGGGACAGGATAACATCCCAGGGGCCTGAGCCCCCTCCTCCGAGCCAGCTCTCCCCATCCGTGCCCTGGCTGCCCACGTGACCTGTGGGGTGGAGGAGTGTGGGGCTGAGGCCAAGGGGTCTTGACTGTGCTTAAGCAGGCCTTGGGAGGGGGAGAGGGGCCGGGGCTGCCTGGCTCTATATACTGTGGTGGGGGCTGAGGAGGCAGCGTGGGGCTGGGTCCATCCCATGGCATGGAGGTGTGATCCTGCCAGCTGTTCCCTCGCATCAGCCTGATGGAAACAGGCCCGGAGCTGTGAGTTCATCTCCGGGGCTGGCCCCATCCACCCCCGCTGCTCCCACGCAGGCACATGCACGTGCCTGGGGACATACGCACGTACAGCCCTCACGTGTGTGTGTGCACACAGGCGTGCACATCTGCATACACACATGCGTATGGGGCCGGCAGCCCCACGCTCGGCTCCGCTGCGGGGACTGGGGCCATTGCCTGGCTCTGCCTCCTGCCAGGCCCAAGCTGTGGGGGTGACATGGCCGTGAGGTGACACGGTTGCAGGGCCAGCAGGGTTCACAGCACCCGGGAGCCCTGCCTGGGAGGTGTGTTGGGGGGGATGTGGGGGTGTGGGTGCGTCACCCGCTGTGATGATTCTGTCTGCAAACCCCACGGCTGCGGGATCCCCCGCTCCGCTGCCCGCAGCAGGCGTTGCAGCCACAGCCGCGCATGCCCCACGCGTGTCGGCCCCGCGCCGCTGCTACTACCTGTCAAATTAAAAGCAATTCCCCCCGGATGATGCTCAAAGGCACTTTCAGGCTAAATCTCATTTCTTTCCTTCCCCCGTCCTCCCCCCCCCTTCCCCACCTCGGCCGGGCTGCTGAGGCGCGGGGGGAGGGGCGGGACAATGCAATTAAAACTGGAGAAAATACCGGGGGGGTTGGACAGGGAGGGGGCGGCTCTGCCTTCGGAAGTTTGCACCGGCGTAATTAGATCAGCGAGGGCTCATATGGATGCTGGAGGGACTGGCAGCCGCGACACACGCATAGCTGCGGTGACAAGGGGCCCCAGGGGACACCCACCCTCCCCCCCTCCAAGGGCAGGGGAGCAGGCAGCTGCCCGACACCTCCCGCGGCCGCCCCTCACCGCGGCCTCCGAGCGCCTCCACCGGTCCGTGCCCTGCCGCACCGGGGAGGAGAGGGTGTCCGCGATGGAGCCGCTCACGGGGGGGGGGGGGCAATGGAGGTTGTGGGGCCGAGCTTCCCCCCAGCCCCGGGCTGCCCGCACCCCGCCATCCCCCGCGCGGGGCTCCTCCCTGCCGCCCCCCCCTCTCCCGGACCGCCCCGCTCATCAGGGAGTGACATCACCGCTTCGATCAGTGATATCACCGGGCCATGACGTCACGGGGGGCGGCGTGGACTCCAGCAGCAGCCGGGGCAGGCGCGGGTGCGAGGGTGGGGGGAAGCGAGATGCCGACACCGGGCGCTGCCCCGGCCCCACTCGGGTTATGCGTGGGGCAGCGGCGCGGGAGGCGCCGCCGGAATGGGGTCGTCACGGGGGGGACGGGCGCTGCTCCTCGCCCTCCCCGCGGGTCCTGCGCCCCACTGCAGCCGGCGTGAGGGTGCCCGCGTGGGGCTGGAGACACGGACACGCACAAACACAGACAGACACCACACGCACCCACTCACAGACACTCCCACACACACACACGCCCCCCCCCCGCACCCTCCCCCCACCTGCAGCTGGGGTGCAGCGCCGGCTCGTTACACACGGAGCCCGTTTGGGGGCCGCTGCCGGCAGCCCCCCCCCCGGCTCCATCCCCTCCCCTCTCCCGGGCCGATACCGGGTGACCCCCCTGGCCGTGCCGGGCACCCCCGAGGGGGGCCTTCGGCTCTCGGTAGCGGGATCCGCAGGGCCGCGCGGAGGTCCGCAGCCCGAGGAACGCGCGGCGGGACCGGGGGGGTCCCTGGTGCCCCGTGCTCCGGCAAGGCCCCCCTGGCCCAGGTAAGCCGACAGAGCTGAGCATCCCCCCGGTGTGTGCTCACGGTCCGGGGGGTGCGGGGGTTGCCGTCTGTCCCGTCCGCCGCCGGAGCCCTTCCGCGTCCTTAATAAGGTGTCGCCTTTATTCCAAATATTTACACCCGGGCGGGCCGGGCCGGGCCCCCGCACTGTGCCTCCGGCTCTCGGGGCGGCGGGGCCGCGGACGGGCCGGCGGGACAGACACGATAGAAAATAAAATAAAAAAAGAAAAAAAAAAAAAAGAAAAAAAAAGAAAGACGGACAAAAAAAAAAAAAAAAAAAAGGAAAAATTGCACCAATTCCCGCCGGGGCGGGGGCAGCGCGGCCACCCCGTCCAGCCCGGGGGCTCGGTCAGTCTCGGTGCCGGCCCGGGACCCCCCCGGCCTCCACCGTCACCGCCTCAGTCCCCCACGTCGATCTCCTCTTCCGAGAGCTCGGCGGCGGCCGCCGGCGGTGCGGGTCCGGGTCCGGGTCCGGGACCGGGACCGGGACCGGGTCCTGGTGGGCGCGGGGGGTCGGGCATCGCCGCCAGCTGCTGGAGGGCGGCGGGGGGCAGCGCCTGCAGCGAGGCCACGTCGGCCCGCAGCTCCTCCAGGTCTCGCTTGAGTTTGGCCCGGCGGTTCTGGAACCAGGTGATGACCTGTGCCGTGCTGAGCGCCAGCCGCGCCGCCAGCTGGTCCCGGTCCGCCGGGGACAGGTATTTCTGCCGCAGGAACCGCTGCTCCAGCTCGTAGATCTGCTGGTTGGTGAACGCCGTCCGCGACTTGCGCCGCTTCTTGCAGGCCGGGCGCTGCCCCAAGGCGCCCAGCGGCTCCCGACCTGCGGGGACAGCGGGCTCAGCGCGGCGGAACCGGCACCGGCAACGGCACCGAGCCCAGCCGGGCCCGTCCCGCCCCTGCCCCGCCAACCCTCGCCTGCCCGCCGCCGACCCCTTCCCGGCCGTGAAACGCCGAACCCGGTCGAACCGACCCCAGCCGAGCCGCGCCGTGCCCCAGCCTCGGCACTGCCCGCGACGCTGCCCGGGCCCGGCGCCGGGAGCCGAGAGCTGGCTCTGCCGCCCCACCGCCGCTCCCGCCTGGCCCCGCGCCGTTCCGCAGCGGCCTCGGTCCCACCGGAGCCACCGCCCGCTGCGGCGCGGGGCCGAGCCCACCCGTGTCCCGCCGGCGGCGCAGTCAGGCAGTCCCGGGGCTCCAGTCCGGCTCCTCCCCACCGGCGGCTCGCCACGACGCGGGCGCCGGATGGGTCCGTGAGCCCGGCCCGCTGCCCCGGGGCCCGTACGGGGAACCGAGAGCGGAGCCCCGGGCGGAGGGGCCGGACCGGCGGCACGAAGCGCGGCAGTTCGCCCGGTCTGCTGCCTGTGTTTTCGCTCAGCGATTATCAGGAGCCCCGGTGCCGGCGGTCCCGGGTCCGTCCGGATCCCCGTGGGTCAGGTCCCCGCCGCCGCTCTCGGCACGGCCGCGTCGCAGCCCCGAGGCCCCGATCCAGCCGCGCTCCGGCGCTGCTGCCGGTGGAGGAGAAGAGAAACCTCCGGTGAGACGCGGCCCGTGTCCGCCCGCGGCATCGGCAACGGCTCCACATCTGCCGCGGGGTCCCGATCCCAGCCCGTTACAGCCTCTCTGCCGCCGACGGGACAGATCCGCCGCTCAGTAACGCGGCTCCCGGGGTTCCTGCACGGTCGGTCCGTGCGTTCCCCGTTAACGGCTCCAGCTCTCTTCGCCGCTGAGGGCCCCCGGTGCCGCCCTGCCCGTCCCGCTGCCCGCGGCGTGGGCTCCGCACCCCTGGGACCCCCGGCCGCCGCCCCCACCCGCCGTGGGCTGCGAGTGGGTCCGTCCGCGCAGCGGCCTCGGTCGTTCATTACCGGAGCCCCGGGATGTTCCGGTCGTGTCCGTGGGTCCGTCCGGGAGACGGGGCTTTACCTCAGTCCCGGAACCCCGCGCTGCCCCGTTTCTGTCCGTCGGGGCAAAGAAATGTTGGTTTTTTTTTTTCGTTTATCACGGGAGCCCCGCTGTGCCCGGCCGTGTCCGTCCGGCCGTTCGGGTAATGGGGTTTTACTTTAATTACGATTTAACCTCGATCTGTTCCCTTTCTGTCCGTGTGTCCGTCTGCCTGTGGGCCCCAGTTCATTTCGCCGTTAGCCGCGGACTCCCCGTCCTGCCCGGCCGGGGAAGGGTCTTTTTTGGGGGGGTTTTGGTTTTTTTTTCGCTAATTAGGAAAACCCGCTCCGCCCGGCCGTCTCCCGTCTGCCTGGCCGGGAAACGGGGATTTACCTTCATTTCGGGAGCCCTGCTCTGTCCCGTTTCTGTCCGTCTGGATAAGGTGATTTTTTCGCTTATCGCAGGAGCCGCGCTCCGCCCGTTCCCTGTCCGTCTGTCTGGCCGCGCAACGGTTCTTTTCGTTAATTACCGCAGCCCCGCTTCGCCGGGTGTGTCAGTGTGTCCCACCGGGTAACGTTTGGTTTTTTTTAACCACAATTCCGGGAGCCCCGAGCTGTTCCCTTTCTGTCCGTCTGTCTGTCCGTGCAACGGCTTCTTTTCGTTAATTACAGGAGCGCTGATCTCCTCGGCCGTGTCCGTCTGTCCGTCCTGGTAAGGACATTTTCTTTTTTTTCGTTAATCACGACAGCCCTGCTCTGTCTCTCCATGTCCGTCTGTCCGCCCGATAAGGGGGTTTCGTTAATTACCAGAGCGCCATTCGGCCCGTCCCTGCCCGGCCCGGGAAGGGATTTTCTTTTTGGTTAATTGCAGGAGCTCGGCTCTGTCTGTCCAGTCGGGCAAGGGTTTTTTTCGTTAACGGCGGGAGCAGCGCTCTGCTCGTCCCTGTCCGCCTGGGGAAGGTATTTCTCGGTTAACAACGGGAGCCCCGCTCTGTCTATCCGTGTCCGTCTGTCTGGCGGGGTAAATATTTTTTCGTTAACGGTGAGAGCCCCGCTGTGCCCATCCGTGTCCGTCTGTCGCCCGGCTAAGGTTTGGCCTTTTTTTCGTTAATCACGGAGCCCAGCTCTGTCTGTCCGTCTTTGCATGTTCGTCCCGGTAAGGGGTTTTTTTTTTCGTTAACTGCGGGAGCCCCGCTCTGTCTGTCCATGTAAGGGATTTTTCGTTAATCGCGGTCACCACGCTCTGCCCGACTGTGTCCATCTGTCCGGTCGATGGAGGACTTTTGTCTGGGGCGGGCGACATGGCCCCGGTTGCCACTCGTTCCCTCTGTCCGTCCGTCCTTCCTCCCGCTCTCAGGGTGGGTTTCCCTGCTGGGGTCGAGCCGGGGACCGGTGGGGTCGGTTCGTTCCCGCGGGGACAACGACACGCCGGCTCTGCCGGGCCCGGTGCCCCGTGGGAACCGCCGCCGGTCCGCGCCGCCCCGCAGGCAACGTCCGTGAACGGGGAGCGGCTGCCCGATCCCGCCGGGAACCGCGCCGGTCCCCCGGCCCCACTGGTAACGGGTTTCTGCTGGAGAACCGAGGCCCGGCCGGAGCCACCGCCCCGGCCGCGGGGGCCCGCCGGGACTCGGGGACACCGGCGCCGGTAACGGGTTTTCGTTGCCGACGGGCCCGATCCGCCGCTCTGCCCCTGCACTCGGTCACGGTCACGGTCACGGCTCGGCGGGGCCGGGTGCCGCCGATCCGCCCGGCGCAGCCCGGCCGCTGCCGCGGGACCGATTCGCCGCCCGGTACCGTGGCTACCGCGGCCCGAGGCCGGGTCGGTCCCCGCGCCTCCTGGTAAAGCTGCCGGGCCCGGCCCGGCCGGTCTTCCCGGTGCTCCAGGCCGCCTACACCGGTGTCTCGGTCCTGGTCGCGGCTCACCCGCCGCTGCAGGCTGGGGAGCGGGCTCGGCCGGGGCTCGCTAGGGCTCTCGGTGCCCGGCCCCAGGCCTTTCCCCCCGTGCGGGCCTCGGCCGCCGGTGTGGCTCCGGGGAGCGGTGCCAGGGCTGCCTCGGCCGGGATGCCGTGTCCCCGTGGCCTTGGGCGAGCACCGGACCCTTCCCGGCCCGCGGCCGCCGGGTCTCGCGGCCGCCCTCGTCCCTCCGGGACACGAAGGAAACTTACCGGGGCCGCGACGGGCTAGGGGCGAGGAGAGACCACGGTCCCACCACGGGCCCGGCGGCGACGCAGCCCCGAGGCCCCCAGCCTGCCGGCACCGGCACCTGCCCCGTCCCCGTGTCCCCCCACCCCCTCCGGCGGAGCCCCCGCCGCCCCGCGCCGCCCGGTACCTTCGGCAGCCTGCAGGACGCCCAGCTCCAGCCCCTGGAAGGTTTTGCTGGCGAGCTCCTCCAGCGCGCAGAGCGGCGAGGACGGGGCGCAGCCGCCGCCGCGGGGCCCCGCCGCCTTCTCGGGGAGCCGGGCGGGGGGCGCGGCGGGGCCGGGGCCAGGAGGGCTCCCGCCGCGGGGCCGCCCCAGGATGTCCTCGATGCCGAAGGGGGTCAGCGGCTTGTTGGAGTTGGCGGGCGGCGGGAGCTGGTCCAGGGCGCTCCGCCGGCGGCCGCCGCCCGGGGGGTGCAGCGGGGGGGAACCGGCCGCCTCCCGCGCCGAGGTCATGGCGCGTCCCCGCTCCCGCACCGGGGCCGCCTCAGCACCGCGCCCGCCTCATCCCGCCGGGGTCCCCCCCCCTCTCGCCGCCGCCGTCCTGCCCGCGCATCAAGCCGCGGCCGCACTTAAACCCCGCGGGCGCAGCCCGCCCCCTCGGCGGGGGCCCGGCGGCGGCGGCGGCGGAGGGGAGCTCTCGGCCTCCCGGCGCCGGGAGCCGCTCGGCGGGGCTGGGCAGCTCCGCGCCCGCCGCAGCTCCCCCCCACCCCCACCGCGGCCCCGGTGCCGCAGCCTTAAAGACCCGGGGCCGGGGCGGCAAATTGGGCACCGGGAGGAGGAGGAGCCACCGACGTGGGGGGAGTGAGGGGGTGAGGCGGGGGGCACCGCTCCCTCTCCACCGCCGTACCGGGATGTAGACAGGGCGCAGCACCGCGCCTCCCCCTTGTATAGCGATTTTAATACCCCCCCCCGGGGGGCGGCCGGTGGGTGCCCGCTGCCCCCCCCACTCCCCCCAACCCCCGCATCCTCAGCGGGGCTTTTACCGTCGCGAAAAATTTATTAGCTCTCCTGCTCTAAAATGCCCCATAAAAGCGCAGGGGCCGCTGCGTCTGGGAGTGATTAGGCCGCTTCGGGTGGGTTTTGGGTTTCAGAGCGTGGCCCGGCCATAAATCCGCCCCCCCCCACCCCTCCCCGGCACTGCCCTCCCCGGTACAAATAGCTCCGGGATCCCAATCGCTCGTAAAAATCCTGGGGACGCCCGCACACGCAGGTGAGCCCCGGCTGTCGACACGGGGTCCAAATTCTCTGGTGGGATTGGGACTAGGAGATACCGAATTGCCCCCAGAGGGGTGATTCGGTATCTCCTAGTCCCAGTCCCACCCAGTGCCCCCATGGGTTTGCTGCTGGGATGCTCTGGGTCTAGTGAGGGGACACGGGGGAGGACATGGTGGTGGTGGGGAGGGTGCAGAGGTCATGGCAGTAATGAGAGAAAATGAACCTGTGGGTGGGGGGGTGGCGGGAGAACCGTGCCGGGCTGGGGGAGCAGGTGCAGGGGGACCCAGCAGCGTCGGTGCTGGGAGGGGTTGGGGGCTTCCAATCTTGCTGACAAAGGCAGAACGCGATCCCCCGGCTGGAAATTGGAGTTAGACAAATTCAACCTTGAAATTTCCCAGCAGCCGGAGCAATTAAACGCCGGAGCGGGCGGCGGGCGGGGGTGGGGAGAGGGCTCCGGCAGCCTGGGATCAAACTGATTTGGGAAAGGTTTGCAGGCTGCACCCAGAAAGTGCCAGCCAGGGAGTGCGGCTGTCCCGGCGTGGTGCTGCCAGACGGGCCCTGCTCCCATGGGCACACAGGGGCCCCTCGCTCACTGGCGTGCAGGTCACTGCAGGCCACCGCGGTGGCTGCCTCGCACGCGGCTTTTGTCCTCTCCGGAGGGCTCGCTCACATGGTCGGTGACAACGCGATGTTGGGAGGCAAGGGGAGATGATGGAGCTGCTCCTGCTGTGTTTGCAGCTGGCTCCCATGGTTTGTTGGGGTCGGTGCCTGTCCCCAGGGTGCAGGCAAGCCATGTCGCCTGCTCGTGTCCTGGCTGCTGGGTGCACAGGAGCTGCCGGTGGACCTGGGCTTAGCTGGGCCAGCGCTGTGTGGCATGAGGGCAGCATGCCAGACATGAGGCCCCGGGTATCCAGCAGGCAGGGGTGGGGAAGGGGCACAGCCTGTGCACAGCCTTTCTCCCCCTGGTCCCAGCCCCAACTGGCGCCTGCGCCCTGGGCTCCATCCCAACTAATGCCCTGTGACATGCACCAGGAAATTGCCACTCAGGCTAATTCCTTGTTCTTGTGCCGATCAGGGCTCCCAGCCACCATGGCCCACAGCAACCTCCCTCCCCTGCAACTCCAGCTGCTCGGGGACTGGAGGGAGATTTGCTGCAGAGTCCTGGGCTGGCAGCACCCGGAGGACTCCAGCCAGGCTGGGCCCTGGGCACCAGGCAGGACAGGCAGGAGCTGGGCTGGGACCCAGGCAGATCTCCAGATGCAGTGCTCGGTATGATGGGATGCAATATCACCACTGCTACCATGGCCCCTGCCCCATCTCCCCTGCCCATTGCCCCACTGCAGTTGGGGTGAAACCCCTGTGCAGCAGCCAGGTGCCCAGGGGTGCTCTGGGGAACCAGATGCTTCTTGATCCCCACTCACGCCCCATGACCTGCCCAGTGAGGCAGCCCGGGGTGCTGCCAGGGTGAGCTGAGCAGCCTGGGTCCTGTCCAGCCCCCAGGCAGCACTGAGGCCACAGCAGATGCTGTGGGCAGGGCAAGGGCACAGGCATGGCGATGGGCACAGCTGCAGGGATGCAGTGCAGGCATGCCCCCAGCCGAAGCAGCGCTCCCCACCACTGTAGCAGGCTCATCGCCCCAGCTGCCCCCGGGTCCCCAGCCCCAGTGCAGGGTGAGCCTCAGTCCCCAGCTCGCCGCCGGGCAGGGGAAGCGTCAGCTCCAGCTGCCAGGAACACAGGATGGGAAACGCTTTTCTCCCCTAAAGCAGGACACACAGTGGAAAACAAAAAGAGAGCTCTAAAAATTTTGCAGGAACACTGGAGCTTCCTGCGGAGAGGGGCAGAGCGCCCTGCGCTGGCCAGGCGCCCGCAGCCGGCGGGACGGGGACAGGCATGGCTGCTTGGACAGAACCGGGGGCACCTCAGGGCAGTGCACCCTGGTGTGGCACTGCCGCCTCCCATCTTGGCTCCCAGGCCTCCGTCCTGTTGGGGCTCAGGTCCCCTGGGGGGCGTCCCTGTGGCTCCCTGGAGGGTCTGGGACTGCATGTAAGGCCCGGGCCCTTGGCTCCCTAGCCACTCCCCAGCCTGCCATGGCTGCTGCTGCGAGCCTGGCCGGGGCTGATGGCAGTGCCCGGACATGCCAGGGCCAAGCCCCTTGTGCCCTTTCCCCGGCAGCTGTGCCAGGCTCTGCACCACTCGTGTGTGTGGGTGTGTGTGTGCACAGAGGAGAGTGTGCGTGTGCTGGGAACCATCCCTGCCAGTGGCTGGGGCTGCCCTGTCCCCCAACTCAGGACACCCATGGCTCCAAGCACCAGCAGCTCTGAGTGCCCCAGCTCACGGGCACCCACAGGGGTAGCACTGGGGCCACTCACCCCTGCGTGCTCACAGCCCTGCTGCAGCTGGCCCAGGAGCAGGCTGGCGGGACAACATTGCCCCGCGCTGGGGTGCCTGTGCCGTGCCGGCAATTCCCCGTGCCGGGGTAACGTGATTAGGGGCGGGAGGCGGCAGCTCAGCCTGCTAATACGCTTATGCCCCAGCACCGCGCTCTGCCCCTGATCTATTATTTAGTGGATCCATTTCAATAACGCAGCTCCGTGCCGGAGCGCCTGGCAGTAACTTGATTAGGGGCGCTCCCAGCCCCGCGCCGGAGCTGGAGCTGCAGAGCAGTTTGCACATGGAAATTGCTTGCAAATGAATTTTCCTTTAATAAGGGGAATAGCTCGGTGCAAAATTAAACCATCAGTAGTGGAGGCAAGCGGGGCATCACCGGGGGAGCTGCCGGCAGCACCGCGCCCCGCGCCAGGGGAGGAGACCTGGCCAATTATTGGCAATAAATCCTGACCCCACTTGCGGGGCCGGCGGCCGCGGGCAAAGCCACGACTAATGGGATTACACCTCGCTCCGGTAAACGGGGATTAATGTGCCGGGAGCCAGGGGACGCTGGGGATCCCCCACCAGGGGTTGTTGGCAAATGATCTATTCATTAACACGCGCCGACCTCGCTGCGCACACCAGAGCGGGGCTGACCCCAGCTTCATTACGCAGCGAGCACAGAGGGGAGCGGTGGCAGGGATGGGAACAGGGATGGGGATGGCCCCAGGGCTTGTGCCCCCCAGGAGCGGTGGGGCGGTGGGGGAGCTAGGTTCACAAGACATGTGGGACACAACACACATCTCAGCTGCTTCTACACACGTGTGCTGGTAGGTGCAGGTGCAGCCTGGCGTGCAGGCACACTTGTGTGCCTGCCTGGTGCGTATGCGTGTGCACAACCACCACCACCTTCCCCCAACAGACATCCTGCCGCTGCATGTGTGGGTACAGCCATGCATACACATGCACAGGCATGTACAACCAAGTGCAGGCGTGCAGCAGTTGTGCACAGAGGTGCTCACAGAGCACCAAGACACCAGCTCACATGTGTGCAGAGCTGCCACATGCCAGTGGAGGCACACACGCATGTGGTGGCACATATGCCAGGTCCGGGATGCCAAAGACTGGCCACGCTGGGGGCAAGAGCAGGACATGGCCCTGGAAAGGGAGGGGCACCCAGGCAGGGATGAGGGAGGATGCTACAGGGACCCCTGCCCAGCACTGTGCGTGGGGGAAGTGGTGTGCTGGGGTCAGGGGGTCCCTCTGGTCCTGTCCCCAGCTGCCGCCCCCCCACCTCGGGACCCCCTCCCTGCTCCAAGGCCTCCATATGGGCCTGGGCCAAACTCCAGCCAAATGGGCCAGTGGGGGGGTTGCATTTCAAAGCCTCTGGCTAGAGCAAACGCTGCTGCCCCCCCGCCGGGCTGTAGCCCGCCTGCGCCCCCTGACCCCAGCATGGCAGGGCTGGCGGGGACCTTCCCATCCTCTTCCCCAGGGCTGATGGGGATGGTCCTGCCCCCCTCCCCAGGGGGAGAGCTGCCCCACTGGGAGATGTGGGGCAGGAGGTGGGACCCTCTGGCAAGGGGCCTGAGCTGGGTGGCACCATGCTGGGACCCCCGCAGGGGTCGGGGTTCCTCCCGGGGTTGATCTAGGGCTCGCAGCTGTGCTGGCTGGGGGAGAGGAGCTGCAGGGGGAGATGTTGGGCAATGGGAGGGAGGGCAGGTTGGGGCGGTGGGTCGTGGGAACCCCGTCCCCATTGTGTGGGGCTGTGCACCCGCCGCCCACAAAGGCAGGGGGGCTGTTTGTGGCAGGAAGCGGGCAGGCAGCACCGTCTCACTGCCGCCGCTTCCTTCCCAGCGCCGCAAATAGCTGGGACGGGCGGGTGGAGCAGGGGCTGCGCAGGACAGGGGGACACTGAGGGACTGCTCTCCTGTGCCACCCCTGGCACCCCCAAGGGCCTTGACCCACTCTCTCTGGGCACAACTGGAGCAGGGTGGGGTGCTCCGGCCATGGTCTGAGGGGTATTTGCGTGTGGGACACCCTGTCCCCTCAATGTCCCCATGTCACCAGGACCCTTGGGGGAACCCAGCTGCCAAGGGGAGTGGGCACATCCCTGGTCTGGGGATGGGATCACATGGCCGATGTGGCCATGAGGATTCAATTAGGGCATGAGCGCGGGGGGCTCGGCTCAGCCCCGCGCCGGGCAGCGCGGTGAGGAAATGGCTCGTCTGAGCCGCTGACAGCCCGGCCCCACGCCCAAGATGAACGACCGACGGATTAAAGCTCCGCACGCTGACAGGGCGCACCTGAGCGAGGAGCAGGGCCAGGGCGGCTGCGGGGGGGGCCCAGATCCCAGCCCCGGTGCTGCCAAGGGGCCACTGAGAGGACAGGAGGAGGGTCTCAGATGGCCCAAGGGGTGGGGGGACGGTGGCACCGGGAGGATGCACCCTGGGGATGGGTACCCATGGCCTCATGGGAGCAGGGGATGGGTGGGTGAGAGGGAGGGCGAGCAGGGCATCCCTGGCAGCGCCCCACACAGGGTGACACGCAGGGACAGTGGGGCTGCAGCGGCACAGCCCACACTCCTCTGGCACACACCACCCTGCAGGAGCAGGGACACGCAGCTGGGGCCCACTGGGGTGCCCTCTGTGGGAGCGTCCCAGCCTGCACCCCCAGACCCATCCGTCGGCCACCGAGCTGGCAGCGCACGGGACTGGGGGGATCGATGGGCTGTGGCGGGTTGGGTCAGCGATATCATTAACCCCGGGGAGGCAGCCCGGCCGCGCCGCTCAGAGGTTAATTAAAAAGAAAAGTGCAATGAAACGCGGCAGCGGTGGCGGGGGGCTGGCGTGGCAGCACTGGTGTGGGCAGCCGGCACGGTGCTTCTGGGGCCACTGTTGATTGCATGTATCGGCACAGGCTGTCACATAGCGGGTGGGGGCTGTGGGACAGTGTGGGGGGGCAGGTGGCATCTGGGGTGGCCCCATCCCACACATGTGAGGTGCCCAGGTGGGATTGTGGGGGACTGTGTGCATGTGCATGTGTGTGTGTGTGCACCTACGTGTGTGTGCACCACCATCAGTGTATGCATTTGGATACTCGACACGCACAGGCATGGGGGCACCTGTGTGCCCCGGAGCCAGGGGGACCCAGCTGTCCTGGTGAGGGGCATGGTGAGGGCTGTGCCATGCTATGCCATGCGGTGCCGTGCTGTGCCGTGCCACGTGGCAGAGCCAGGCGGGAGGAAGAAGAGCCGTCGCAGAGGAAGCCCCATCCTTCCTCCTCCTCCCATCCCATCCCAGCTCTATTCTTAGCCCCGGTCTGTTCTGCATCCTCCCTGCCTGGCCAGGGTCCGGCCCTGCGCCCCAGTGGGACCCTGGAGGCAGGAGAGTGAGGGGACCCCACTGCGGGGACCCCATTCCTCCCCAGCCCCCCCTTCTTGCCCCCAGCTGCCACCGTAACTCTAGACCGACGGCTGTGCTGCGGTGGCTGTCCCATAGCCCCCACAGCATGGCACGGCATGGCACGCAGGTGGGGGCCAGGCATCCAACATGCTGGAGCAGGATCAGACCCTCCTGCCCATTGGCATCAGCCCTCATGCAGACCCCAGCATTGCCAGATGTCCCCTGACCTGTCCCTGTCCTGGGAGCTGGCTGTGGGGCTGGGGGGTAGTCCTCTGTCCCCCAGGGCTGAGGGCATGGGGAGGGGGATGGAGCACCTGGGGCACTGGGGGGGAGGAAGCCTCGGGTGGGCAGACAGTGCCTCCAGGGACAGTACCCCTCTTGATGTGGGGAATGGACTGTGGTGATGGCATCACTCCCAGGACAGAGACACTGGGGACCTTGCCTGTCTGGGCATCCTGGGGATGTGGCTCTCTGGGTTTGGGGACCTGGGACCAGAGGGGTGTCTGCATGCCTGGGGCAGGGGCTGCATGAGCACCCACCATGACCAGGCTTGCAGTGGCCTGGCTGGCCACAGTGGTCCACGGTGATCCCTGTATGGTGGGGCCGTTCCTGGGCCATGGCAGGGGTGGTGGGGTCGGTGCGGCAGCACCACATTCCTGCACCCGGTGGGGTGATCCGGTTACCGGCTGGCCCAGCCCGGCTGCTGGCCCCACGATTAATCTTCCCGGGTGCCCTTTGGAATTTGCTGCCCGAGGCCCCACAGGGTGCAAGGGGTTCGGCCTGACATGGGCTGGGACGGTAGAGCAGGGGCAGGGGCTGGCGGCGGCCAGCCCGGCACAGGAGCAGCAGTGGGCCAGGAGAGCAGGATGATGGATGGGGACAGGCATGATCCTCTCAGCCTCAGCACTATCCCTGGCACTGGTGGGGTGACTGCAGCCCTGCCAGGGCAGGTGGCATGGGCATGTACCCACCTAAGCCAGGAATGGGCATGAGGACAAGGATGGGGATGGGAATGAGGATGGTGATGGAGTTGCCTCCCAGTTCACCCCTCTGGGATCACCTCTCCACCCTGCCGGGGACCCTCCCTGCCCCACCAGCCCCTGCACCGCAGTGGATGCCTGGTGCCACCAGCAGAACCACTGGACGCGGGTGCTGCATAATTGTGGAGCAGGAGAGGGGCCTGCGCCGCCCGCGTGATTTGGGATCACATGCAATTAGCCGCCAGACGGAGACGCAGCGTTTCAATAACCCACTGAATTGATTTAGGGAGAGTGGGACTGGGCGGGTGGCAGCCGCGACAAGATGAGCCCCCTCCGTGCTGGGAATGAGGTTCCAGGGACACCCGCTGGCCCCTGCCCACCCCGTGAGCAGTGGGACCCCCTGCTCTGGCCAAGGATGGGCTGTAGAGGGGTGCAGGGGTGGAAATGGAGCAGGGGGTGCCCAGAGCCATGAAACCCAGCCTGGGAAAGAGGCAGCATGACAAGGTGCTGGACGTGGGGCTCGCTGCCCCCTGTGGCACAGCCCCCTCAGCCCGTCACAGCCCCAGGGCATCCCGCACACCCCTCCTGCCCAGGGATGTGCCATGGCTGAGCAGGCACCTGCCCGCTCGGCTTCCCTGCCCCCTGCCAGGGATCCCGCTCTTGCCTTTCCAGACAGCCGGTGATGACGGAGCTGCTGTGGTGGGAGTGAGCCCGGACCCTGCTTGCAGCCCCCGCACAGCCTGGCAGAGCCACAGCTGAGCCAGGAAAGGACGCATGGGGGCTGCTGGGCCACAGCATGCCCTGATGTTGAGAGGGCATGGACGCTGGCGCGGCAGCAGAAGGGGCTCAGCCCAGTGTGTGCATGGAGTGTCCGAGATCACTGAGCCCAGCAATGCCCTGGCAGGGCTAGGGGTGTCATGGCATGGTCCTGGCACCCCGTCCCCCCAGGTGGGCACTACCGCTGGTAACCGGGAGTGGGAATGCTGGGGAGCCGGCTGTGCCTCTGCCCATGGCGCAGCAGGGAGTGGGACGGGAGCACTGTCCTGCTGGGCACAGAGCCGCCGGCTCCGCCGGGACCGAGGGCTTCCTGCGAGGAAGGTGGGACAAGGAGGGGAAGACAATAAAACCCAGGAAATGCTCTGAATAGCGAAGGTAACCACTGTGCCGGGCCCTCGCCGCCGGCGCTGAGCCGAGCCGGAAGCCTCGGGGCACTGGAGGTGGCCGGGCAGGGAGAGGGGCAGCGGGGACCCTCCTGTATCCCTGGCACAGGCGGCACCGTGCGGTGCATCGGGCCGGGCTGAGCCCTCACTGGCTGCCGGTGTTTCCAAGCTTGCATTGATTTGCCCTAAAAGCCTCAGCCCGGGTCCTGCCCGTTAAACTGTGGCCTGTTTTACTGCTGGTGGGGTCAGCGGGGAGCAGGGGAGTCCAGTGGGGCTATGGGGAAGGGGCTGGTCAGTGTTGTCTGTCCCCACAGCACCAGGGCAGGGTGCCGGCACTGGGGGTACACAAACCCAAGGATGGGAGCATGAATGGGACCAAGGGGCGAGGAGGTAGGAGCACCCATCCCGTGTTCCCCGCCTGGCCAGGACTGCAAACGCCCCCCTCCGGCCATGCCCTGGGACCCTGCAGGGAAGCGGGGAGCATCCCTGGCTGGGATGGCTCCAGGGCAGCCATTTGCCTGTGCCCAGGGCACTTTCAATGGGGGCAAAGTGTGGCCAGTCGGAGGCAAGGGGACCGGATGCCATCCCACACTGCGGGTCCCTGTGCCATACGGCTCAGGCCAAGGTCCTCTCCTGCCCCAGGCAGGTCCCAGGTGAATGTGGGCTCGGCTGGTGCCCCTCACTGGGGCCGGGGCCGTGGGCGTGCGGCCGGCCGCGCCGCGCTCCCCCGAGCCTCCCAGCGCCGAGTGATTTATGGCCGGGGAAGCACGCGGCGCAGACAGATCGGGCCATAAAACCGGGGCAGGAAGTCGCCCGACTTCAAAGGCTGTGCGGGGCTGCGGCCGCAACAATAGCGGGGCCAGCGAGCGCCGTGCCGTGGCACCCACACTGTGGCACCCACACCATGGCACACACGCTGGCCCAGCCCTGGGGTCCTTGGTGGCACCCTCGTCTGAAAGCACCCCATACCTGCACCCTGTGCACGCCTGCACCCCACGTGTGCATCCCGTGTACATCCCATGCGCATTCCGTGTACCCAGGCAGTCAGTGCATGGGGCTGGTTGTGGGGCCGCCCCGTGGGCATTGAGGCCCCCCCCTCCATGGTGGTCCCAGAGCCTGCTGGGGTGTGCTGGGGTGGTGATCCTGTGGTGTGAGCACAGCCCCAGCGTGCATCCCCCCGCACCGTGCCCAGCGGCACGCAGGAAGGCTGGGGTGGGGGGGAGCATGGGCGGCCGCAGCCTTACAGACAAAGGGCTGGAGGAAACGCCGCCGTCCAAGATAAACTGGGAAAGGTGAGGGGGTGCCCTCCCGTCCCGCTCCCACGGCCCTGCCGCACGCCCGCGCCTGGAGATTGCCGGGGACACCCGCCCTGCCGCCACCCAGCACCTGGAGGATGCCGGGCTCGGGCTCGTCCTCGCAGCCAGGGCTGGGGGTGCAGCCTGGGCCGGTGGCAGGGTCGGGTGCCAGAGCATGGTGGCAGAGCTGGGTGCTGGGTCTGGGTGCCATGGCTGGTGTCATCACCAGCCTGGGCTGGCCCAAACTCCCCTGGGCGCCACACCAGTCCCCTGGCTTGAGGTGCAGACAGCATGGCTGTGGGGAGTGTCAGGGTCTTGGGGGCTGCTGGGGGGCACTGAGTGAGGAGTGGTCTCCCTGTGGCAAGTGCCACTTTCCCAGGCCCCCACAGCCGTGTTCCCCAGGGCCAGGACAGGGCCCGCTGCGGCCCCTCCATCTACAGGAAGGTGCCCCCCCGCTCCACATTCCCACAGTGGCAGGGCATCCCGGTGCCAGCACCGGTGCCCACATCCGCGGGAAGCCGGCAGGAAACCAGGCGCTGCTGTCCCGCCTGCCCTGGTCCCACTGCCTCTGCATGGGGCACGGCGGGGGCCGGTCGGTGCCGGCACGGTGCCGGAGGGCATGCGGGCACAGCATGCCGGCCCGTCAGAACTGCACGGCGTCGTTTAAAGACGATCAGGCAGTGACAGGAATTAAATTGTGTTTTGATTTTCTCATTAGCCTAATCTCCAGCGCGCCTCGTTACGGGGTAATTTCCCTGTGCCGACATGACAGCTCATTCCCACCATGACAGCCATATGCCAGCGTGCCCGTGCCGCACACTGGTGGTCACTGGGGTGCCTGACAGGGACAGCCATGTGCCCCGACAGGCCCGATGGATGCCCCTGGGGTGGGCTGTGGCATAGGAGGGTGTCAGGGTGTGAGGCGATGCTGGCCGGGCCCCATCACATGCGTCCCCACGGTGCCCATCCATCCTGCGCCCCGCAGAGAGGCACTGGCAGGTCCTGCTGTGCCACGGGCTGGCAGCCGAGTGGGACCCTGCGGTGTGGCCCAGCAGCTGGCCTGGCAGCATGGTGCTGCTATGCCGGCAGTGCCCGAGCTGGAGCTGGGAGGCCATAGTGATGCCGTGGGGGGGGATCACGGGGGTGTCACGGGGATGGTCCCACACACCGGGTCCCCGAGCACTGCCCCACTCACCCCAACAATGGGGTGTGAAGGTGGTGGCAGGCACAGGCAGCTCATTTGTCTCTGTCAGGAGCCGGCGTGGGAGATGGTGTTGCCGGAGCATGGCGGGGACAGCACAGCTGGGGGTGCTCAGCACCATCCCGCAGCCCTGCTTGCCTGTGGCACGGCTGGTGCCAGCACCATGTGTCGGCTGCCCGGGTGGCATTGGGGTCCAGCTCCTGTGCCCATCCATGGAATAGGGCAGGGGCTGGAGGGATGAGCAGGACCCCTGGAGCGAGTCCTCACGAGGCAGCTGCATTGCATGAGGCCTTTGGAGGGGGCCATGCTGTGCTCCTCTGCCAGGCACCTGCGGCCCCATAGCCCCTCATGGGGGTCACCACTCCACAGCCTGCCCATGGGGACTAGCTCCCTCAGGCCCCGCCGTCCCACCCATCACCTACACTGAGGGGCAGCAGGAAAGGGGAGAATGAGTCTCAGCAAGAAGTGGTGGGGAGAGGCCGTGAGACAGGAGTGGGGCAGCAGAATGGAGTGCTTGGGAATCTTGGCACAGGCTGCGCCATACTCCCAGTGCCACCTACCCTGTCACTCCTTGGTGGCCCCCAGGCACAGGGGCTGCAGAGTTGTGGGTGGTTCCACTGTCCCCATTGCAGAGCCAGGCTCACTCCAGGGACCTGAGGGCAGGGGAGTGGGAACCCCGGGGGTCCCAGCCCCCTAGCAGTGGGGAGCCATGCTGGGGACCATGGTGTGACCGGGCCGTGCTCAGGTCCTCCAGGGAAGGGCTGTGCAGCCCCCACCGCACCCCGGGTTAGGGCCAGTAGAAAGGGGGGCTCAGGTTTCCCTCTCTGCCGGGGCTGGAGCCTGGGGCCATTAGCCCCCTCGGAGCATGACGGGGGACGGGATATCAAAGCGCCTTTGCCCCGCGCTAAGCGGCGTGACCACAGCTCTCAGCTGGCCCCCGCCAACTCCACAGCCCCCATGACCGGACCAGGGGTGCAGGACCCTATCCTGGCACCTGTCCCTGCCCCCCAGCACTGCCCACGGCCTTAGCCTGCACTGGGACCAGGAAGTGGGGACCGGGGTCTCCCCACACACCTGAGTCCGTCCTGCACCCCTGGGCTCCCTCAGCTCCCCTGGGCTCAGCTTGCATCCCCCACCCAGGCTTGTCCTGCCCCCTCCCGGGCTCCCCTGTGAACCTGGATCTCCACGGTTGCCTGGGGCTCCACCTGCACCCCCAGCCTCTCCCTATCCCCCTGGGCCTCCCTGAATGCCCCGAACTCTCCATCTCCCCTTGCAAACCCTGCACTCTGGGATGCCTCACACCCCCTGCTGCCCCCGGCCCCCGCTGGACCCCTCCCCTTCCCTCCCGGGGTGGAGCACGGTGCAGATCCAGGCCCCGGCGGGCCATGGGGCCGGGCTGGACGGCGGGCAGGGGGCTGCTGGCACCGACCCCCGCGCCTGCCCCTGCTCCCGTCCCGGCGGGGGCTCATTTACCAACGTCAGCCCCGCAGTTGGTTTGAATTAGGCTCCTCCGCGGCCGGCACTGATAAGTGAAGGGGGCGCGGGGCTAGGGGGCGCGGGGGGCTCCCCGGCCCCGCTCCCGCTTCCTGCTCTGCCGTCTGTAACCGGCTGCCAGAGCCGCTGCTGAAAGACACGGGGACGGCCCCCTCCTGGCGGCCCGTCGCCCCCGCCGCCCCGCCATCCATCCATCCGTCCATCCACCCACCCGCCCGCTCCCACGGCCGGGCTGCCCTCCCCGCTTCCCGGGTTGGGACCCCCGTCATGCACCCCCAACCCGCCCCCCTCCGGCTCCGGCTGCCGCAGGGGGGAATGGGGGCTCCGGTGGCTGCCGGGGGAGGGGGCACGGACCCCAGCCCGGCCAAGCTGTACCGGGGTGCCGGCGGGCCCCAAGCACCCGCAGCACCCCGGGGCTGCCGGGCAGGAGCCGACACGGGGAAGCCCCAGGCACCGCGGAGCATTTGTGAGGCCGGGGGGACACACACATCATCCCCCGCTCCCCACCAGCCCCGGGACCCCCAGATGGACAGGGATCCTCGTCCCGGGCCGAGTGTCTCGCTGACCCCTGGCCTCTGCCCGCGTTTCACCACGTACTTAGCAGGGGTTTTCGGCACGGAGAGGCCGCGGCCGCCCCCGAGTGAGGGATGGCCGACAGCTGGGCCGGGGAGAGGGGCCGGTAACCGGATCCCCCGGCGGCGACGGCGGCTCGCGGGGTCCCGGGCGCGGGGTCAGCCGCGGTGCGGGGCTGGGGGTGAGGGACGGGCCACGGCCGCGGGGCTGGAGACCCCCGGGATGGGGGGAGGGGCACGGGGCGCCTGGAGGAGACAGGACGGAGGGGCCGGGGCTCCCCAGCAGGACCACGGGGACCTCCCGCTCAGCTCCGGGCCACCGGTCCGAGGGCACCCGATGCCCGCGGGCAGGGCCCCTCCGTAGCCGCTTTCCAGGGAGAGCCGGGACAAGCGGGAGCCGGCACCTGTTCCTCCTACGGGAATAGGGGACGCAGCCGCCGGATCGTGTTTGCAGCGCCTGGGCGAGGGGAGCACGGCCCCAGCCCCGCACCGGGCGACCCCCGCACCGGGAGAGCACGGAGCCGCCCCGAGCCGGCAGCTGGGCCCGGGGCCGCCGCACGCCCGACCCCGCCGCGCTCCGGCAGCGGCCCAGATGGCTGCGATATTGTCCCCACAATAGCGGGCTAATTAGGCGAGCGCTGGGGAGCTGGGGGTGGGGGAGCGCCCCGTCCCCCCCCCCCCCCCCCGCTCCGCTCAGGCAATCAAAGGGCCCATGACTTTATTACGGCTCATTATGTGCGGGCGGCGGGGGGGCGCGCAGCCTGCGCCGAGGCGACAGGCGTGTTATTTCCCCATCACTCCTCATTGGGATTCTGGCACCGGCGGCGGCGCGGGAGGGGGGGGAAGGTTGGGGGGGGGGGGGGGCCGGGACATGCGCCAGGCAGCCGTGACGGTGATTAATCTGCCGAGCGCCCGCACAACTGCGCTCGGCCGAGGGGCTGCACGCCCCCGCGCCGCGCAGGAACGGGGGAGGGGGCTGCATTCCCCCCGCCCTGCAACCCAGCCTCCCGCCTCTCCTCAAGCTCTGCACCCCCAACACTTGAACTTTACAGCTTAGCCCCCCACCCCCTCAAATGCTGCACCCACTCCCCAGGGCCCCCCACCAACACTGCACCCCCACATGGCTCTCCCCCACGCAGTGTTGCCCCCCCCCCCCCCCCGCAGATGCACCCCATATCCCTCCCCCAGCAGCAGCCCTGCGGCAAGGCACTGCCCTCCCCCCATACAGCCCTACTCCTGGGGGTGAAGGGGGCTCAGCAGGGCCCCCAGCTCAGCCACCCTCCTAAGAGACCCCATAGCAACCAGTGCCCAATGCCCCCAGGACAGAGGAAGGACCCAGGGGGGATTTTCCACAGTTTTATTCAAAAAATAAACTCGAGCAGGAGGTGTATTAAGTTAGGGGGAGCAGGGCAGAGGGTGCAGGAGCAGGGCTGTGCTCCGGGGGGGAGGGGGCGGGGGGGCAGAGCCCGCCCCCAGCCCCTACCTCCTCTTGTCCTTGATGCTGTAGTGCAGCAGAAGGGGCGCCGGCTGCAAGGCAAGGAGGGGGTCAGGGCAGCCAGCACCCCCACCCCAGGGCAGACACTCCCTACCCCAGCCCAGAACCCCATGGGGAGGCAGGAGCGACCCCTCCCCGCAGGGCAGACAGCATGGAGGGGCCCAGGCTGCACCGTGAACTTGTCCAACTCCTTCTGGGGCCCATCACCATCCTGACCCGTGCGGGAACCACGGGCTGGAATGGCTGTGGCACGGCCTTGGGCGCCCCGGGTCGCCGCTCCAGCGAGCGACATTAATCATCCTTGATTCACCGATTACCCGCTCCGCCGCCACATCCTCAGCACAGCACTGCCCCGAGCTCCCTCCTGGGGAAGCTCTCCCCATGCCAGACCCCACCGAGCCCCTCAGCCCAGGATGGGGCCCCTGGGGGTAAATCCTCTGTGGCAGAGGTGCAGTGGCATGGGCAGGGGGCACCATCCCACCGAGAGGGCACCCACCTTGCCGAACCAGCGTGAGAGCCAGAGCTGCTTCATCGTCATGTGGTCGGGGAGGGCCTCGTTGTTGAACAGGATCTGCACCTATGCACAGGGAGGCTGCATCAGGAGGGCCCCCCTGTGACCCCAACCCAGGGCCTGTGACCCCCACCTGTCCCCCATCCCACTCACGTGCTGCAGCGGCAGCCCCAGGCGGTGGCACAGGACTCTCCGCAGGTGCCGGATCTGTGCCCGCACGGAGCATCTCACGTACTTCTGCTGCAAGGAGCACAGCAAGTCAGGGGGGTGTGGGTGCCCCCAGCCCCGTGGGACCACTGCCAACAGGTGGCAAGGCCCCAGCTCCCCTCTGCCCACCCCACCTGGGACCCCATGCACCAAGCCGAGCCCAGAGCAAGGGCTGTGGGGCCAGGTCTGGGCAGACCCCAGGGGCTTGGGGCCCAGTGAACTGGCAGGGCAGCTGCATGGACCCCCGCTCACCTGCAGCACGGCCTTGCTCTTGTCCTTACTGGAGCTGTGGAGAGAAGAGAAGGGGCAGCCTGCCAGCTCCAGCACAGGGAGGTGGGGGGCCATACCCCCTGCCCCGTCCCTGGGCACAGCCTGATGCAGAGGTGTGTGCTGCCCCAGGCTGGGTACCCCCCACCTGATGTTGTTCCCCCCCCGCCAGCCCATCACGCACGCACAGAGCCGGGGCTGGCTGGGCGGCACGGGGCCGGCACGCCAGCCAGGACTGGCAGCTGAGCTGCAGCCATCGATCCCATTACAGCCCCCAGAGCTGCCGCTTATTGACTTTGCTGTCGGAGCAGACAGACAGCTGCGCAGCGCCCGCTCTGACAGCTATTAACGCTGGCAGCCACCGGGCAGGGCTGCAGCCCCAGCGCAGACACACAGAGCTTGGGCAGCTCCAGAGGGGCAGCAGGAGCCCCCCTGGCTCAGCCAGGTCCCCCCACCTTGTCCACAGAGGTGGAAGCATGGGATGTTGCTATACCCCAAGCGCAGGCCAGCTTCCAGTGCCACCCCGGTGCCCCTCCCCACCACACCAAGGGGCAGCAGCTCTGCCGGCATCCCACAGCCCTGCCTGCACTGCCAGCACTCACCTCTGCTTCTCCAGGCAGAGCGAGACATGCTCGTCGTAGCGGAAGTAGTGGGCGCGGGAGTGATCGAAGGTGCTGTAGGGGAGCCCCATGGGGTCGCCCCCAACCGTGTCTGGGGAGATGTGGGGAGGGGGCAGGAGTCAGCCCGCCTCCGCCCCGCCGGCACCACGGCACTGCCTGACTGCCATGGCGGGCTCCCAGAGACACTGCAGTGAGACACCCTCCACCCTCCTCCAACCCCACACCCCCCTGGGTGGTTGCCCCCAGGCCCCTCCATGCCACCCCTGAGTGCGCCCACCCTCGCTGCTGGGCTGTGTCACTCGGTCAAGGCCACGGGACTGGTAGAATTCCCGGATCCTCTTCTCTTCACCTGCGGGCGAGAGGCGAGCGCTACTCAGGGACACCCCCTCGCTCCACATCCCCCCCAGCCCAGCAGGGCTTCCCTCCCACCCCACAGTGCCTAGATGTGAAGACCCCTAGGCTGCCCCTGTCCCATCCCACTGCTCTGACCTCAGCTTGGCAACCAGCTGACAGCAGCCCAGACCCTCCTTCTCCATTCACCTCCTCCATGCCCCTGGCGGTCTCCACCAATCCCCCACTGTGGGCCAGGGAGCCCTAGCCCTGTCTTCGTCCCCATCCTTGTCCCTGTCCCTGCCCACACAGACACATCTCTGCTGACATCTTCCTCACACTTTTCCTCTCTCTGCTGCAGGGTGGGGGACCAGAGCCCACGCTTCATGTTTGCTGTGCCCCCTCCATCCAGCCCAGGCCTCCATCCCTCTGTGGCAGTGCCCAGTGCCCCATAGCAGGTTGACATTTCCAGAGAGGTGTCCCCAGCACCATCCCCAGTGCCGCCCCGAGTGACAGTGGCTAATCTCAAGCCCACCGCTGCGCCTGCGGTGTGGGGGCTGCCCTCCCTGCGTGCTGCTTTACATTCACCACCATCGACTGTCGGTTCATCGCGCCGTCACTCAGTGCCTGGCCCCAGGGACACTGCTTGCAGAAGCAGCTCCGACTTGCACAGCTCCCTGTCCCCACACCTCAGCCCCGCTGTGCTGAGCACAGCCAGCTGCTGGAGTCCGAGCACCGACAGCAGGGACCCGAGCTGGTTAAACGAAGCACCCACCTCCCTGCTCTGTTCCCCACCAAGCCCTGCAGTCACTCCACCCACCAGCATGGCCGAGAGAATGGTGCAGAGCCCCAGCACTGCCAAAGCCTCCCGTGGGTCTCTGCACTTGAACTTCCCAAACCGTGCAGTGCCAGTGCTGAGCACCCACCTTGCTCCACTCCCCATCCCTGAGTAGTCCTACATGCTTCCCAAGCACGGTGCCTGCAGCTCTCTGACACCTGCCTCCATGGGTGAGGGCCATTTGTCATGCTTTTTCCCTTGCTCTAGGTCTATTTTTGCTTGGTTAGATGCCCCCCACCCCCCGCTCCAGCCCCATCTCCCCAGCCAGGCTGTAACAGCCACCACAGATGCAGTCAGCAGCATTTTGAAGACCCTGACCCACAGAGTCTCCCACACCCAGCAAGGAAGTGCCTCCAAAAAGTGTCCAGTTCCTCCCCTCACAGCTTCCCTCCAGACTCTGGAGGACACCCATGCCAGGAACACCAGATCCTGCCCCACCCCAGACAGGACACTCACTTTCCTGCAGGCCGGGCACCAGCTTGTAGACGATGTCCTGCATGACACGGTCCAGCTTGAGGTTAAGCAGCGGCTGTGTCTCGTGGATCTTGGTGTTGCACATGGGGCAGTACTTGCTGGTCTGCAGGTACTTGACGATGCAGCTCTTGCAGACTGCAGCCAGGGGGAGAGGGTGTTGGGGAGGCCAGGACAGTGGCACAGCCCCATACCTCCAGACACTCTGTATTGACCAGCAGGACACATCCTCCTGGGCCCCTCAGGCAGGAGCCACTGTCCCAGGGCAGTGTTGGACCTGCCAGCGGGCAGGGGAGGCTCTGCTGGTCCCTGCCCGGGAGGCACCCCACGGGACCCCACACTGCTGCACAGGCAGCTGCCACCCCCACACAGGGACTCACACGTGTGCAGGCACTCAGTGATGGTTGTGGCATCGATGAAGTACCCGGCACACAGGCAGCACACGATGTGCTCATTCAGCTCTTTCATCTTCACCTTTACCTCCTCCTGCAGGGATATGCCACCATCACCCAGCCCCCAGTCCCTGACCCTCCAGAGCAGCCCCTGCCTGCTCCACAGAGCCCCCACCCACCCTATGGTTGGCAGGAACCCCCAGGGACAGCAGGGTAGGTCCCTCAGGGACAGCACAGCAGGGAGCACACAGGACTGTGGGCAGCTCCCACCTCTGCACAGGTAGAGGGACCCCCCCAGGGTGACTCAAAGAGACCAGGCTCCCGGGACAGCAGCCCTGAGTAGCCACCCTGTGCCCAAACTCACCCTGTTCCCCAGCTCACCCATGGCTTTGCCCCACGGCCCAGCCTTGGGGCCCAGAGCGGAGCTGCCACCGTGAAGTGGTGCGGGGATGCGGCTGGCCCCTCTCTCAAGCTGTGGGGCCCAGCACCTGCAGGGATGGGGCCACCTGGCATTGACAATCCCTAGTCCCCAATCCCATCCTTTCCACCCCAGCCAGGGCAGGGTTTTAATCACCTGTGCCACACCCCAGCGCCTGGCCACGCCCCTCCCGCCTGGCCACGCCCCCCCGCCCGCTGGTCCCACTCCTCCACCTGCGCCTGGCCCCGCCCCTCACCTGCGCCCCGCCCCTCACACCTGGCCCCGCCCCTCGCCCCCGCCCCTCCGCCGCGTGGGCGTCCCCCGGCGCATGCGCGGGGCGGCCCGCACGGCGCCTGCGCGGCCCCGGCGCCCCCCGAGCGGCGTCGCGGCGCCCTCTTCCGCCCACGCATGCGCCGGCCCGGTGCCGTCGCCCGCCGCCGCTTCCCGCCGCCACTCGCCTCGTTCCGAAGCGGATCCATCTTGTAGACGGCCTGGAGCTGGTTCCGCAGCCGCATGGCGATCGCCATCGGGCCCCCCTGAGGAGGCGACGCCATCTTAGAACCTCCTCCGCCTCCCCGCGCACTTCCGGGTTCGGGGTGGGGCGGGGCCGGGCCGGCGCCGCCCGCGCCGCTGACTACAGCTCCCGCCACGCCCCGCGCGCTTGCAAGGCATGCCGGGAGCGGCCGGGCCGGCGCAGAGCGCGGCCGCCCCCTGCCGGGCGCGGCGGGGAGCGCGGCCCGGTGCTGGCCCCTGTGCTGGTCTTGACCCCGGTGCTGACCCCGACCCCGACGCGCAGCGCAGGGCCCGCCCGGGGCGCTCGGCGGCAAAGCACCCCCGACCAACCCAGCCTGGACCGAGGGGTCTCCGCCGCCCTTCTGCGGGCAGCAGTCACGGAAGCCCCCGGACCCGCTTTGGGGGGAGGGCGGAACCCCCCCCCGCCGGTGGCCAATGGCGGGGGGCGCGCTCTCTTGACAGACAGCAGCCGCCGCTAATCAGAGCGCCGCTGCCTGGGCGTGGTGCTGCAGGCCGCCGCCAGGGGGCAGCAGAGCTCCGCGTGGGGAACCGGGGGCGGGGGGGAGGAATGGTGGTCCCGGGGGTCCTGTTCCGCCCCCGCCCCGGTGCGGGTGGGGCTGGGCCCCGCTGTGCCGGGGTGCGGGTCCCCCCAGCAGTGACCCCGGGGGCTGCAGGGTCCGCACGGAGCCGGGGGGGGGGGGGGGGGCGCAGATAGTGGGCCGAGCTGGGGTTCGGTGGATGCGAGGGGAGGGTGGGAGGCGGAAGGGTCTGTGCTGGGGAGCAGCGGGCGGAGGGGGCTCGGCTGGTGGGGGGTGGGCAGAGGGCTGGGTCGGGAGAGGAGGACCCTGGGCTGGATGGCAGTGGGTGCAGAGGGCTGTACTGGGGGGTGTGTGTGTGTGTGTGCAGGGTCCCAGGCTGAGGTGCCGGGGGTGCCGCCGGCGCTTGCCGGGGCGGGGGATGCCGAGGGTGCCGCCGGCGCTGGCGGGGCGGGCGGGCGGTCTCCCTGGCGCAGCCCGCCGGAGCCTGGAGCCGCGCTAATGGGGGGGTGATTGGATCAGGGCTCTGGAGGGGAAGGAGCGGCCCCGCTAATGCAAAGCAGAAGCCGTTAAAGGCCGTAATGGCTCGTTATGGTTACGATTATTGCTCCAATCCCGAGCAACAAGTGCCGTCTGGGGAGACGGCGGGGGCAGCCGGCGCGGGCGAGACTGCGCGGCCCCCGCCGGGACCCCGGGACCGGGCGGGCGCGGGGGGCGGCTGCTGCCGGCCGCGGGGTGGGGGCGCACGGCGGGACCCTCGGGCCGGGGCCGGCAACCGCTGCCTGACCGGCAATATTCCCCCCCTCCCTCCCTGCGACCCCGCTTTCATCAGCCACGCAGCCGAGCTGTCCCCGCTCCCGGGAGGCTCCCGGGAAGTGATTAAATCCCAGCGAAGCCGAAATGATGCCGTCTCCCACCGGCCTGGCCCAGGCAAGCCCCCCGGAGCTCCTCTGCCAGCCCTGCTCCGCTGGCACCCGGGCTGATGGCCGTGGCCAGGGCCCAGCTGGGCAGGGGCAGAGCTAATGGGGGGGGCTCTGGTGCCCCGCAGGGCTCCATCGCAGCACTGCCTTCAGGAGCAGCCTGGCTCATCACGGCCACGCCGGGGATGTGCCCTCTGCTCCCCTGGATTGAGTGTACGGAGCCAGGGTGCCTCCGGTGCAGTGGGGAGTGGAGGTTGTGGGCCCATGGGTAAGGCGGCACTGTCACTGTCAACACCAGCCTCCGCGGCACACCGACCAGCCAGAGGCTGGCCCCTTTGGCTCACCTGGACCCTGGATGGGTCCTGGTCCTGGTCAAAGTCCCGGTTTTGGTCAGCTCAGCTCCTCCTGGTCCTGGTCAGAGCATCTGTGTCCCAGCCCCTGTCACCTCAGCTCCTCCAGGTCCCAGTCAGCCACTGTGGCCCAGCCCAGCTGGCCAGGCTGGCTCAGACCCCCATGACCAACTTGGCCCCGTGCCGTGCAGCCAGCACTGGCCCCTGGGGTATCCCCGCTGTGCCCACCCCCCTGTCCCTGCCTTCTGCCCAGAACCAGGCACGGTGTGTGGCCGGGCTACAGTACCCGCACACCCGGAGGGGACCTCACCAGGAGCTGCACAGGTCCCCTCCCCAGTGCTGGGGTGCCTATGGGCAGAGGCGGGCAGGACCAGCCCCCCCACGCCGGGGGGACTGCGGCCCCCGTAACTTTCCCACCCACTGCCAGCCAGAGCCTGCCCGCCCCTCCAGCCTGTCCTTGCCGGGAGGTGAGAAATGAGGCTGGGGCCAGGGTGACCCCCGTGTCTGGGGAGGGCCCGGCCCCATTTGTACCTGCCAAGAGCAGTTCCTGGGAGGGACAGGCGGGCTGGGGGCTGCGGGGGTCACAGCCGGGCCAGCGCAGCCCTGGGGCAGGGCAGCATCACTCACTGCCAGCACCGTACTGCATCCAGCACCCCACTGAGCACCAGCACTGCACCATACTGACCACCGGCACTGCACTGTATTGACCACCTGCACCAACGCTGGCACCTCACTGAGCACCGGCACCACAACCGAGCACCAGCACTGCACCAAGCACTGGGACCAGCACCCCATCGAGCAGCAGCACCAGCACCGCTCCGTATTGGCCACCAGCACCGAGCACTTACACCACAGCGAGCACTGGCACTGCGGCAGCACTGGCACCACAGCGAGCACTGGTACCAGCACCCCATTGAGTGCTGGCACCAGCACTGCACCCAGCACCAGAACCAGGACTACTGAAAGCCCTGAGCACTGCCTGCCCACTGCCCAGCCCCGTGCATGCCCTGTGCACACCCCATGCACCCCTGTGTCCCAGACCAGCAGGACAGGCTGGTTGTGGTGGTGATGGCAGAGTGAGGCAGTTCTGCTGGGAAGGATGGGTTGACCCCTGGCAAGTGGGCACCAGGGCAGGGATGGGCACATGAGTGTGCCAGGCAGTGCAAGTGTCCAGCGGCCCTTGGCAGTCACACCTGCAGGTGCATGTCCCTGTGAGACCTGCTCATGCTGGCATGGGGCTCCCTGTGCCCTGCATGCTGTCTCCTTGCATGCCCCATCACACACACACCCCCATGCTCACAGCACCAGGTCCCCACACACCTGCACCCATTGTCACCTGAGCTGATGCCCCTGCATGAAGGACCTGTTCCTGTGCACAAGCACCCGTGACCCCCGCATAGTGTCCCCCCCTGCTCATTATCTCCACACGCTCACACCAGTGGTGCAAGCCCCCCATACTGGGTGAGGTGTGGGGCTGCAGGGCATCTGCAGTACCACCCAGGCATGGGACCCATGGAGATGGGGGGCTGCAGAGGGGCTGGGGGACCCACAGTGCTGAGACAGGCTGCCCACCCATGTTCCCTGCTGGTGTTGGGCGTAGTGGCCGGTGTGCCTGGCAGCTGGTGTTCCCTGGGGCGGTGCTTGCCAGCCTGGCATGCTTGAGGCCACGCAGCTCCATCTCTCCATAAATAATTAATGCCTGGGCGGCAGCCGGCACTTCTCCCAGCCTCAGAGAGGCTCCGGGGCTGGGCAGGCCAGTGCTTTTAGCAAAGACCTGCTCAAATATTCAGCTCCATTTCCGCTGCGGAGCTGCGTGGGGCCTGGGCGGCTCCTTCTGGTAAGCGCCTGCCGGGGGCTTTCCCGGCTGAGCCCCTCGTAGGGGCTGAGTGAGGCTGGGGCTGAGGCCGAGGCCGGACACACTTGTGACCGCAGTGGCGTGGGGCAGCAGCGCTCCGGTCCCCTCCCGGGCCAGGCAGGTGGGGGCCACATCCGGACTCAGCTCAGGGCAGCAGGGAGGGTGCAGCACAGCCACAGCCAGGATCCCATCCCAGAGTCCCCACAGGGGGGTCCCCATGGCTGGAGCCGCTCTCCCAGCCCCACATGCAGGGTCCTGGCCCCATGGGGGGCTCCAGGGTTGGTGGGACCAGGACAGGGCTGGTGCCAGCAGGGGCCAGGGATGGGCAGGGTGGGCAGGGGGCCATGGCAGGCTGCGGTGCGGGGGGCTGGGCGGTTATGGACTGAACTCCTGCCTAATGCACCTGATTGGATTTACAGAATCCAATTACCTGCCCTCGGCCTTTGATAACGAGGTTCTGAGCGACGGCTTCTGTCAACGGCCCTGCGGCAGTCACAGCCACGGCCGCTGGCACCCGCTGGCACCCCGGCCCGCGGGGACAAGCAGCACTGGCACCCACAGCCCTGCACCAGGCAGGACCCCTGGCAGGGTCCTGGCCAGTGCCAGGCCCCGGGGGAGGCAGGGATGGCGATGGGACTGGGGCCACAGGCACCCCAAGGACCACCGAGTTGGCTGGAAGGTGGGAGAGGATCTCAGCAGGATGGCCAGGCCTGGGATGGATCTGCCCCAGGCCAGCTCGGCGTGTTTGCCCGCAGCTCCCGCAGTTCCCACACACTGGCCCTGGCCCCACTGTGCTGCAGGACCAGGGCAGAGGAGCCGAGATGGGCAGCAGGACCAGAGCATCCCATCCTGCCAGCCTCCTTGCCTGGCCGGCTGCCCGCAGCCAAAGGGCCCCGGGAGCCATGCATGCCCCCCACTCCTGCAGGACTCCCTCCGGCTCCACCTTCCACCCCACTCCCAGTCCCTCCCCCCACCACGCTGTTGTCCCGCTGAAGGCCCGAGGGGCTCGGCGCCCACCCTGCTGTCAGAGCTGACCATGGTAGGTGCCCCCTCACACGCAGGGCTCCCCCACCCCAGGCAGCAACCGCTTCCCACGCCTCCTCCTTTGCCCTCCCCCGGCCCCTTCTCCCAGCCCAGGGCAGCTGCCACCGGGGGCCGGTGGGTGGGTTTGAAGGGGAAGGCTCAGGCTGCACCCCCAGCCCGGGCTCCCAGCACCCGCCGGGGCAGGGGGGCTGCCCGCACGCACGGCTCCGTTGTCCCCCACCTCGGGGGGCTGCAGCCTGGGGACTCCCGGCGGGGAGCAACCGCCCCAGCAGCTCGGGGCCGGCGTCATCCCGCCGCCGCCCGCGCGTCCCCGTCGCACCCAGCTCCTCCCCGAGGAGGCCGCGCAGACGCCGATGGCCACCGTGACGTCCGGCCGGGGCGGCTCTGGCCGTCGGGGCCCCGGGAGCCCGCGGTTCGGCCGGCGGGGCCGCCTCTCGCTCTGCGCGGTGCTGCCTCAACTGCCCCGGCAGCTGCCCCGGCCCCGTCCCGTCTCCGTCCCAGCCCCACTTGCCTCACCCCGCGCACCCCGGCCGGGTGCCGGCGCCCACCCTGGGGCGGGCGGCGGGGGGCACCGGGAGTGTTTCATGCGGTTAAGAAGTGTCTGATTGAGGCAGGAGGCGCCAGCAGCTCCCCCGGGAGCCGCAAGCCAAGGACTGGAGGACCAAATGCAGGCTAAAGTAATCCAATCTGGGCTGGCTTCATCTAATTAGCCCAGAATTAACCCAGCAGCCAGAGAGGAGCTGACTGTCCCTACAGTTTGCCAGCGGGTTTGGGGGGAAGCGGGAGGAAGAAGGGGACGTCCAGCGGTAATGAGATTACGGGGGGGAGCGGGCGGGAGCGGGCGGCTTGGCAGCATCTTGCCGGTGGTAACGTGGGGCCCTTCCAGGCCTCCGCCGCTTAATTGCCGTGCGCTGGCCGGCGTGCGGGGAGTGGGCTGTCAGCAGTGAGGGGCAGGCAGGGACCCGCTTTAATAACTCCTGCCCCGGCAGCAACACCTGAGCCCGGCAGGAGTCCCCCGGGGGACAGGGACACCAGCACAGCCGGCCCGCGGGGACAGCTGTCATGGGCAGCCCTGGGGCTACGGGCACCCGCGGGCACAGTGGGGGATGGGGTGAGGAGCCGGCACCCGGGGGGAGGGATACAGGAGCCCCGGCAGCTCCTGGGGTGGCTGCAGGGAACAGGCAGTGCTGCCGACGGGACCCCCATTGTGGATTAGGGTGGGGGTCAGGCTCCGATATGCCTACCCCCCTGCCTCCCAAGTCGGCTATGTGGAGCACTGGGGGGCCCCACGATGGTGTGGGGGGCCCAGAGCGGTGGGATACTGGGGGGCAGCTCCGCTCCACACCTTGCAGGAGCCAGTGCAGCTCTGATGGCAGCAGGACCTGGTGCCACAGTGGCCACAAGCAGAGTCTTGCCGCCGAAGGCTGATTTCCTACCTGGAACAGGCAAATGCATTTTCTTCTGTCATGTCCCCTCTGACCATCCTGCCACCCAGGTGCCAGGTCTCACTCCTGCCCTGGCGTGGGGATGAGTCCCGTGTGCCCTGTGAGGACCCCCAGGTCCAGCCCTGTGGGCAGGAGGGAGCACACGCTGGGGACCACAGGGGTGCACACAGTGGCCAAGGAGTGAGGAGTGTGTTTGTACTGGTGCGTAGGGGGGCATCCCAGCTCTTCCAGTGCAGGTGCACTGGGGTTTCCCTGCCTGAGGCCTCGCTGATTGTGTGGTGCTGGAATAGAGGCAGAACCAGGGGGAGCTGGGGGCCAGACCCTGTGTGGCCCCCCTGCCTCAGGCTGCATAGTGGCTCTGGGAACCCCAGGGGCAGGGATGGGGAGATGGCCCTGTCCCAGCTGCTGGTGGCATGAGGGTCACTGGGCAGTCAGGGCCAGCAGCACGAAGAGGTGACAGTGGGGGGCGGGGGACCAGTGGGGTTCCTGGAAGGGTGACCCCCTGCACCCACAGCCAGGGTGGAATGGGGCTTGCCGACGCTCTGAGCACCCTCAGCCCTTCCTGCCGAGCCCTCGGGGCTCTCCCTGCCCTGTGCCATCCTGGAGGAGCCCTAACCCTGGTGCTGGAGGGAGCTGGGCAGTGGTTTCTGCCAGCCCCCCTGCCTAGTGGTACCCACTACAGCCCCCAGCTGCGGAGCCCTCCCATCCTTCCAGAGCCAGTGCTGGGCGCTAGGGTCCCACCCTGAGCAGGGGCCGGGGGGAGCACCCACCCAGCGAGACCCCAGCTGGGGGTGCTGCCCAGCAGACCCCTGTGGGTGCGGGGCGGACCATGGTGCAGGCAGGCCCCGCATGAGCCCACACTGCCCCCGGCCCTGTCACCTGCCCCCCAATCCATCTCCTGGGATCGGCAGCATTCCAGCCCCTGGGCACGGCAAACATCTGCCTCCTGCTCCAGGTTTAATTAACCTGCTGCCTCCTCCCTCCCCCAGCACCAGGCATTTCCTCCCCACCACCGCTCGGGGCCGGGGCAGGCACTGATGGGGCCTGGGCCAACCCCAGCACCAACACCAGCACCAGCACCAGCGCCAGTGCCAATGCTGGCTGCGCCCCATGGGGCACAGTGAGCCCCTCTGCCATGGCAGGCCCACAGCCAGTGACTCTCTCCGGGTGGGAAAGCCACAGCCATTCTGTGCGCATGCAGCCAGAGCACTGGGCAGGTTTCTCCCGGCACCTGCCAGGCCATGAGTAAAGAAATGCTGGGAAACTCCCAGGGCTCAGCCTGGTAGGGCCCCCAACAGGGCAGGGTCATGGTGCTGCAGGCCAGAGTGCAGTGTCCCCCTCCTCTGCCAAGGCACACAGGGACCCACACCCTTGGCACGGGGGTCCTTTGGGATCAGCGGGAAGGGAAAGTGTCCCCAGCATGGAAAAGGGCAGCTCTGTGCCTGCCCAGCACTGCGGTGGGATGTGGACACAGCCAGCTCAGCACAGCACGAGGATCGGGCAGGGCAGCGTGTGCCCAGCCTGGGCCTGGCGGGGACGGACGCGTGTATGTGTGTGTACGTGTGCATCCATGCTGTGCAGCATGTGTGTGTGCAGCTGTGCTGTAGGCTGTGTATGTACAGTCAGCTGTGCAGCTGTGTGTTTGTACATCACCACCTCTCGCTGCCGGCTGAGTGTGTGCAGCCCTGGGTGCCTGTGGCCCCACACCCTGGAGGAGCTATGGCAGCAGGGACGGTCACCCCACACTTGCAGCAGGTCTGGCTGAGCCAGGGTCCACCTGGTGCTCCTAGTGCGTGCGGAGCCCCTGGGACATGCAGGGCATTGTGTGCGGTGCCCCCAGGATGTACGGTGCCCCCGGGGTGTGCAGTGCCCCTGGGGTGCGGCAGCTGCGGCTCCCGGTGCCGCCGTGATTTACAGGCGCAGGCCCCGGTAATGTCATTTGCCCCAGACCGGTGGCGCCAGGATGGCCGGACGGCCGCCCCCCCCGCCGGCCCCTGCCCCGGAGCCGTGACCCGCCGCCCCGAGCTGCTGCTTGCCCGGGAGCCGGGACCCCCAGCCCGGGACCTGCGGAGACCGACCCACGGGGCCGCCCCGCCGCCCCACAGCCGCGCCCCACGGGTCAGACCCCTCACTCGTGGAGCGGCTGTCGGGATAGTCTCCAGGAGGCCCGGCCCGGCCCGGCCCGTACCGCTCTCCGGTAGCCGTTACCGTCCGCCTGCGGAGTAGGGCCGGTCCGCGGGCCGGGGCCGGGGCCGAGCCCGCCCCGAGCGGCACCGTCGCACCCCGCGCCCGGGCACCCGGTGGGACTGCAGCCGGCCCCGCTCCTCAGAGCCAGGTACGAGCGTCCCGACGGGACCAGTCTGAGCTCCGTGCCCGGGAACTACGGGTCGGGGGGACCGGGATGGGTGTCCCGGGAACGGCTGGTTTAATAGAAACCGCAGGTCGCACTACCAGGAACTGGTCTGTGGGAACCGGAGTCCGTGACTCGGGAACAGCGGGTGGGGGGAACCGGGATCTATCACCCGGGAACGGCGGGCTCGGTGGAAACAGGATCCATGACCAGGGAACGGTGGGCCCCTGGAAAATGGGGTCCGTGCTACCGGGAACGGCGGGTCCGAAGGAAACTGAATCCATGGCCCGGGAACGGAAGGTCGGCGCAACTGGCGTCGATGTCCCGGGAACGGCGGGTTCCAGGGAAGTGGGGTCCGTGCTACCGACAACGGCAGGTCGGGAGAAGAGGGGTTCGTACCAACTTGAATGGCGGATGGGTCCGTGCCCCGGGAACGGCGGATCGGGGGAATCGGAATACGTGTCCCGGGAGAGAGGGTCCCTGCTACCGGGAAGGGCATATTGGTCCGTGTCGTGGGAGTGGCGGGGTCGGGGGAAGCGGGCTTCGTACCGCCGGGAACGGCGGATGGGTCCGTGCCCCGGGACCGGCGGCTCGGGAGAACCGCGGTCCGTCCGGGAGCGGCTCCTCGGGGCAAACCTCGGGTCTGTGTCCCGAGAGCGGCGGCTCGGAGGTCGTTCTGAACGGGGAGCTCCGTTCGCTCGGTGGTGCGTGGGCTCTGTGGGCTCGGGCTCGGTGCGCCCGGACAGCGGCGCCTCCGGGGAAGGAAGCCTGCGCGCCCCGGGAGTGGCGGGCACGGTGCCGGTCCGTCCGCCCCGGGATCCAGGATAACGGCGCCCTGGCCGCCTCCGTGCGCTGCGCCCCTGGACGCGCGGCCCTGTGCGCCCGGGAGGACGGCGCGGCCCCGGCTGTGTGCCCCGACGCTGCCGGAGTCTCCGACGGGACGGCGGGGGGAGCCGGGGCTGCGCCGGGGCACGGAGCGGTGCCGGTATCGCGGCGGCTGCCGTGGGCCCCGCGCCGCCCTTTCGTTGCTGCGAGCCGGGGGTCGTCTGGCGGCTGCCCCGTCGTCGAGGAACGGGGCTGGAGCGCGGCGGGACCGGGGGGCGTCCCGGGGCCGTGCGGGGCGTCGTGCGCCCGGGGCCCGACGGGCCGAGCCGGCGGCCCCGGGGCCGCAGCGGAGCCGGTGCGGGAGACCCGGCGGGAGGCAGGCCGGGCGGGCCGGGGACCCGGGGCCGCGGCGGGGGGGGGCGCCGGTGGCGGGGCGGGGCCCCGGGATGCGCGAGCCCCCGCCCCCGGGGGCGCGGGGCTGTCAATCACGGGGGGCGGCCGCCAATCAGGGCGCGGGCGGCTGGGATTTTGGCAGGTTCAGATGGAGCGGGGCAGAAAAGCGCGCGCCGCCGGGGCCCGCCGCGCACCCGCGCTCCCGCGCCGGGGCCGCCAGCAGCCGCGGGCCATGCCCCGGACCTGGCCACTGCCCCGGACCCTGCCCCGGACCCTTCCCCAACCCCGCCGGGCCCGCACCGGGCGCACCGAGCCAGCCACCCCCTCTCCCGCCCCTGCGCGGGGCCGCCCGCCGCCGCCGCCCGCCGCCGCCCCCCGCCGCCCCCCGGCCGCAGGCGGCCCGGCCATGCCCGCGCCCCGCCGGCTCTGAGCGTGGCCGGGCGATGGAGGCGGCGGCGCTGGCGAGGGAGGGCGGCGGCCAGGGCCCCCCGCCACACGAGCCCATCAGTTTTGGCATCGACCAGATCCTCGGCGGACCCGAGCCTGCGAGCGGCGGCGCCGGGGTGGCCCGGGCGGCGGGGGAGCCCGACTACGGGCTTTACGGCGGCGGCTACGGCCCCGCCTGCTCCCTCGGTTCCTACAACCTCAACATGAGCATGAACGTGAGCGTCAACGTGACCCCCGCGCCCGCCGCGCCGCCCGCCGGGGTCATCCGCGTACCGGCGCACCGGCCCGCGCCCGCCGCGCCGCCCGCCGCGCCGCCGCCGGTGCCCGGGCTCTCGGGGCTCACCTTCCCCTGGATGGAGACGACGCGCCGCATCGCCAAGGACCGGCTCTCAGGTGAGCGTGGCGGGCCGCCTACCGACAGCTATCGACGACTACCGACGGCTACCGGCGGCTCCGACGGCTTCGGTGGCTCCGGCGGCGCGGCGGGCGCGGCGCGGGGCTGGGGCGGGCGTAGACCAGGACCGCGCTGCCCGCGGGTACCGGTCGGCGTTGGTCGGGGGTCGTGCGGTCCGCCGGATCCCGCAGCGCGGTGTCCTCGCACGCCGCCTGCCTCGCTCCGCCGCGCTGGGAGCTGCCGTGCCCCGGGCCGGGCTCTCGCCGCCGCGGGAAGCGGCCGCCGTCGGGGCCCACGGAGAGCGGTCTGGGGCTAGTGCAGCCACCGGCAGCTCCGCCGCGGTCCCGCTCCTGTTCCCGGCAGCTCTGGGCAGGGATTGGCCGGGGTCCGGCTCAGAGCAGCACCGGGGGGGTCCTGCCGTGCTCCAGCCTCGGGCTCTACTCCGTGTCCAGTCCCTTCCCTGGGCCCGGGGGCACCGGGAGCCGGCTCCATCCCACCTCTAATGGAGATGCTGCCAGGGGTTGCGGGGTGCAGGGAGCCAGGATGCAGGGAGCAGGGTGGGGGCAGCATCTGTGTCGGGAGCAGGGTGCAGGGACCCGCTGTGGGGCTGCAGATGGGCAAAACCCATCTGCGTGTGGAGCTGGGTGTGAGGAGCAGGTGCCCCTGTCCCGTGTACCCCTGGGGATGGGGGCAGGCGGTGGGGGTCCCCATGGGGCCCGGCTATGGGGAGCCTGTGGATGGGACTTGGAGACCCATGTATGTGGGGATGGGTGCAGGGCACAGGGTGCGAGTGCCGAGGGAGAGGCTGGGATGGTGCGTGCTGGGGCTGGGGAGGGCGGGTGGCGATGCAGGTGTCGGGAAGGCGATGCAGGGTCCCTGTGCTGGCGGTGGGGATGGGAGCTGAGCGGCTGGAGCACCCAGTGCTGGGGCAAGGGTGTCAGTTGCTGCACCCAGAGAAGATGTGGGGTGCTGTGGTTGGGGTGCTGGGCACTGGGGCTGTGTGCTGGGTGCATGCAGGTACTGGGGAGCCCTGACCTGGCTCGGCTCGGCTCAGCTCGGCTCCTTCCCAAGATGGCGGCGCTGCCACGTCCGCAGCGCACGGCTCCATGTGGGGATGAGGCTGAGGGCTGCGTGGGGCTGGAGGCTGAGCGCTGGCTGCGGGGGCACTGGGGCCATGTGGGGTGGGAGGCTGGAGATTGTGGGGGCTCAGCCCGGGCGCCAGCAGAGCCAGGTTCGCCTCCCGGCCCACCCCGCCATCCCAGCGGTGACGAAGCACCGTCCCCACACAGGGGTGGCGGGTGACGTCCCCGTCTCCTGCCTGGCGCCAGCGGTGGGTGGACGGGGCGGCCCCTCCCCAGTACGGGGTCTCCCAGCCACAACCATCACTCAGCGCCACTGGCCTTGGGGTGGTCTGAGGGCTGTCAGCATCTGTTCCCAGCGAGGGGCCGCCCCGCACGGGGAGGGGGCGCGGGGGCCTTCGTCCCCCCGACTGCGTGGCTCCACCTGCGTCAACCATGTCCGCCCCTGCCGGCGGGCAGGCTGGCCTCCTGCCCGCGTTGCCTGCCTGGGTGCTGGCAGGAGGGAGGGTCGAGTCTCACGGGGAGAGTCTGTCAGGCGCCAGGCTGTCCCTGGGGCTGCTCTGGGGTCTTGCCCCACGCCCCTGCAGCCTGGGGTGGTGGAGCCCCATGATGGCCCCATGGGCTCAGCCATGCGCAGCCTTCATGTGCACTGGTGGCACCGGCAAGGGCCATGGTGCAGTGGGGCCGTGGCTTGGCCATGGGCCACCGCCGGAGCAGGAGGGGAACGGGAGCTGGGGGCTGTGCCCCACCAAGCTCTCACCTTCCTCCACACACATTCGTTCCCTGATGCTCCCTGTGGCTCTCGCTGCATCCAGGGCTGGGGTGCGGCACACTGGCCTTGTCGTTCCTAGCTCACACTCCGGCTGTGCAGGGACAGCCCCTTCCCCAGCCCCCAGCACCTGGGCAGCTGGTGGCAGCCAGCTGGACGTTGTCGGCACACAGAGGGAGACATCATCTGCCTCCCGATGGCTTCTGGGTCTTTGTCCCCTCACTGGGAGGTCTGGGACGCCCGGCAGCACCGCAATGGCTCTTCTGGGGCTGCGGCTGAGCTCAGCACATGGGTAATGGTGGATTTGTGCTGCTGGGAGCCTTGCTGGCCCCACAGTAGCCCTAGGACCGGGCTTGCCCAGCTGCCCCGCTGGCTCCGGTCTCCACCCACCAGGCTGGGGGAGCGATGGGGACGTGGCTGTGGGGTGGGGATGGGCCGTCCTGCCACATCTTGAGCTGCACAGTGTATCCCTGGGCTGTGGGAGCAGGTGGGGACAACTCGGGGTCTCCTCTTCCTCTCCTCTCTGCCAGGCAGCGCTGGCAACCCCTCCAGACCTTCCTGTCCCCGTGGCCCTGAACATCCCTCCAGGACTACCATGCTGCCTGGGCTGTGCCTGCTCCTGCCTTGCCCTCAGCAGGGGCTCTGCCCAGCCCATGGCCCCCCTGAGCCACTCCTCACCCCCCCTCTGCCCACAGCCGCGCTGTCGCCCTTCGCGGCGACCCGGCGGATCGGGCACCCCTACCAGAACCGCACGCCGCCCAAGCGGAAGAAGCCACGCACCTCCTTCAGCCGGGTGCAGATCTGCGAGTTGGAGAAGCGCTTCCACCGCCAGAAGTACCTGGCCTCGGCCGAGCGTGCCACTCTGGCCAAGGCCCTCAAGATGACGGACGCCCAGGTCAAGACCTGGTTCCAGAACCGCCGCACCAAGTGGAGGTAACAGGGCTGGGCCTGAGACGGCTGCCGCAGCCCCCACAGCTCTGACCCACCGCCCCCCTTTGGCACCAGCGCTCCCCATGGCTGTCATCCCCTGGGAGAGGCTGTGCTGGGGAGAGATGGGGTGCCCATCCCCGCTGCAACCCCTGTGCCCGGCTGGGTGAGGCGCAGTGGTGCCGAGGGAGGGACAGGCTGTGGGTGGGGACTGATGGGCACTGTGGTACCGGTGCACGGCGGTGCCGGCAGCGGGATGGGCTGCGGGTGTCGATTGCGGGGCATTGCCACAGCGGTGCCGAGAGAGGGATGGGGCTGTGAGGTGGAGGCTGTGGGGCACTGCCAGACTGGTGCACAGCAGTGCCAGCGGCAGGACAGACTGTGGGCAGAGGCGGCAGGTCACTGCTGCAGAGCAGAGGCTAAGGGGCATCGCCAAGAGAAGGATGGGGCTGCGGGGCAGTGGGGCAGTGCCAGATGAGCCCTGTGTGCTGGCAGGAGGCAGACGGCGGAGGAGCGCGAGGCGGAGCGCCAGCAGGCCAACCGCCTGATGCTGCACCTGCAGCAGGAGGCCTTCCAGAAGAGCCTGAGCCAGCCACTGCCCCAGGACCCGCTCTGCATGCACAACTCCTCCCTCTACGCCCTGCAGAACCTGCAGCCCTGGGCTGAGGACAACAAGGTGACGTCCGTCTCAGGGGTGGCCTCTGTGGTGTGAGGTCCCCAGGGAGCCGTGGACGTGCCAGGAGGCGGCAGTGGGAGCCAGTGGTGGGGTCTGAGCCTGACACCTCCAGCCCGTGGCAGGGAGGGGGCTGCTGCTTCCCGGGAGACCCCCCCATCGGCAGCCCCCTCCCTGCCATGGGTCAGCCCTCTTGGGTCCCGCCTTGGCCACCCCGCATATTTCCTTGCGGTTGGACTCAAAACTCTGCCGACCCCTGCTTGGACTCCTGCCTGGAGCACTGCTGTGGGCAGTCCCTTGCCCGGACACCATGGGGAGCCCAAGGATGGGCTCCTGCCAGTGTGCGGGCCTCTGCAAGTCCACCCTCCCCCTCCCCAGGGCTCCGGGGGCAGCTCCTTGGGTGGTTGCTGCTCAAGACCTGGTGCCCACCCATCAGCGGCTCTCCTGGCTGGGCCAGGCTCCTCTCCCCCTGTGGTGGCCACAGCCCTTGTCCCAGCCAGGGCAGGCTGAGCAGGGTGCGGGGCAGAACCCCCCATTCCTGATTCTGGGAGGTCCCCCTTGTCCTTGCCGGCGGCTGCTGTGGAGTCTGCACCACCTGCACACACTTGCCTTACCCTGGTCGGAGTTTTCCAGCTCCGGCTTCCAGCTGCGGCCCCCAGGCCGGGCAAGGAATCTGGCCCTGCAGCACCCAGCCCCCCTCAGAGGTGTGACAGACTGATGGACTGGGCTGGTCTGCCCTGTGGGCTGGGTTCCCCAGCACTCTTGGCCCCCAGACGCCCGCCAGTCTGCCGGCTCCCTGAGGCCCTGGGCCTGGATGTGCCCCTGCAGCACCCTACGATGGACTTGGGGTGCCCCTGCATGACGAAGGATTGCACCAGCCCCCTCGAGTGGGGCTGCCCTCGTGCCTGGCCCCCCTACCCCCCCTCCCAACTCTCTGGCTCCCAGGACCCCCTTCATCTTGGTCTGATGACTGAACCTTGGTCTGGCGTGACCCACAGCACACTCGTGGGGAGGCAGAGGGGTCCCCCTCCTCCAGCAAGCGTCTGTGCCCCCTCCCTGCCCCGGGTGACCCCCTGAGTGTTTCCAGTCTCGGCCAGGGACCCCTTCCCCTGCCTTAGCCCTACTCCAGCTCCGGCTGGGGTCTCTGGTTGATGATGGGGGGGAGAAACAGCGATGACCCTGACCCTAAACTTGACCTTGACCCCCGACCCCGCCGCTGTCCATGGTGCTGCAGACGCTGCCTGGGGACAGGCAGGAGCCTGCCCCTCGCCCGCGGCGTTGGGCTGCGGATGAGGGGCAGGCTCCTGACGGCCCCCCCGCCGTGGCTACCGGGAGGAGGAGGCGGGCAACCGGTGCCGGTTCACCGGCGGCGGGATTGGCTGCGGTTCCATGACGTGGCCCCGTTTTTACCGGGGGGAGGGGGGGGCGGGGAACCGCTGCGGCGGCGCCGCCGCAGAGCCGCCGGGATGAGCGCGGCCGAGGGCTGGCCCCGGTCCCGGTGGGGCGGCGGCGGCGAGGCGGTGCTCCGTGCCCGAGCCGAGGCTGCCGGGTACCGGAGGCTGCTGCGCGCCCGCGCTGCCGAGGTGGAGGCGCTGCGCGGGGCCGTGGGCGCGTTGCACCGGCAGCTGGAGGGGCTGCGGGACCGGCGCAGCGGGGAGCTCGCCAAGTACCAGGTGCGGGGGGTGGTGGGGTATGGGGTGGAGGGGTCCCGGATGGTTTGGGAGGGGGAGGATGGCTCGGTTGTGGGGAAGGGCGATGGGAGGGGGGGCAAGACACCGGAGTGCAGGGCCTGGATACCCGGAGGGCTGGGGAGGGGGCTGGGGAGGGGGCTCGGGATGGGGCTGGGGAGGGGCGGGGGTCCGGGGATCCGGACGGAACTGGGAGGGGGGTGGTGGTACAAGTTGAGCAGGGGATGGAGTTCAGGGCGGGGCAGCGGGACGGGGGTCGGGATGGGGCTGGGGAGTGGGATCCGTGCGGTGCGGGGGTCGGGGTCCTTGGGTCCGTGCGGGGCAGGGGCCCCGGGGGTCTGTGCGGGGCGGGGGCGGGGCAGGGGTCCGTGCGGGGCGGGCCGGGGGGTCCCGGGCATTGCTGACGGCCCGGCCGGCAGGAGCGGGTGGCGGAGCTGGAGCGGGAGATCGGCGAGGCGGAGGCGGAGATGGCCCGGTGCCTGCGGGAGTACCCGGCGCTGCTGCGGCTGCGGATGGCGCTGGAGGCGGAGATCGCCGCGTACCGGTACGCGGTGGGGGGGGGGGAGGGGGCGGGCGGGGCGGGGGGAGCGCGGGGTTCAGCCCGGGCCTGTCTCTTGCAGGGAGATGCTGGAGGGCGAAGAGCTGCGTCTGGGCTGTCTGGTCCCGCCGTGACGGGACACCCGGCCCTGCTGCGGGACCTGGCGCTGCCGGGACTCGCCAGACCCCGCGCCTGGGCCCCCAGACCCCGGACTTCTGCGCCTCGGGGTCCCCTGAGCCCCCACTGGCTCGCGCCTCGGGACCTCTGCTCCCAGACGCCCAGGCCATGGGACTCCCGGACCGTCTAGACCCCTCTGGAGTCCCGGAGCCCTGGTCCTTCTGTCCCCCTGTGCCATGGGCCCCCCGGACTCCTGGGACCCCCGGCTACCCGGACTCCCCAGACCCCTGTTCCGGGAGGTCCCGTCCCCCCAGGAGGGCGGTGCCCACGGGGCCGCACACTCTCACCAGCCTCTCCGGAGCAGCAGCGGGGTTGTGGTCCCGGCCCCAGCCCGCGCAGAAGCACCTCAATAAAGCCCCGTGGCATTATCCAGAGCCGGCCCCTCTGTGGTGGGGGGGCAGCGTCCGCTGGCTGGGCCCTGTGCTGGGGGCACCCTGCTGCGGTCTCGGGGTCTGCGGCAGAGCCAGGGCCTGCGGCAACTCTGTGGGAGACTGGGTGCTGCGACTGTGTCCCATGGCGGTTGCCTGGCTGCTGGGTCTTTGTTCCCTCCTGCCTGGCTGCAGCCCCTCGCCCCTGGGCTGGTCACCCCACAGGGATCCTGAGTGGGGCACATCATGTGGGCCTGGAGGGGACTGTGCCCCAGTGGGAGCCGAGTCCTCCCAGTGCTGGTGGGTGGTCCCTGACTCCTCCCTGCTGTGGCTGTGTCCTGCCCCGGGACCAGTGCTCCTGGGATCAGGCAGGGATCCTGCACCCCAGAATGTGGGGACAGGGTGCTGTCCCCCAGAGCATGCCCCCTTGGGTGAAGGGCAGCAGATCCACACTGGGGTACTGCCCCTGGGGCTGGGAATGTAGCCCTACCGCAGACCCCAGAAAGGAGGCAGGTCTGACAGGGCTGATGAGGAATAAGGGGGTCCAGGGTGCCCAGGCAGACAGTTGGCTAGGGTTGTGGGCCCACCCCAGCTAGGACAGGGCTGGGTATAGCCACTGACCTGGGCTGTCCCCGGCTGGGCTGGTGCATGTGTGCATGTGAGTGTGTTACACATCTGTTTTCAGCCATGTGTGAGGACCCCACGGGCCGAGCCCAATGCCGCCGGGAGCAGGGGCCCCTCAGGGAGCTGTGGGGCAGCAGGGGCCTTGCACAAGCCTGTGACCCCCCTGTGCGGCAGGGTCCAGTCTGGGCACCTTGAGCAGAAGGGAAGGGAAGGCAGGAGCCCTGCCTGTGCTGTGCCCAGCTGGAGCCCGCAGAGGCTGGGTGCCAGAGGGCCCAGCACCCCGCACTCTCCACAAAGACTAACGGAGGTTTGTCGTAGTAAAGCCAAGCACAGCCTTTATCAGAGGTAAAAAGCCTCTTCCAAACCATACAAGACTATGTAAAGGTCGGTGTTGGCTGCCTATGGCTGCCACACCTGGGGGGTGCCTCCCAGCACCGGGTGCCCCCATGCACAGGGAGGGGCAGTGGGGTAGGGGATGGGTGTGAGGGGGAAAGATGTGTCTGGGGGGGGTCAGCGCGCTCGGAGCTGGCTCTGCTGGGCTGCACTGACATCCTGCCAGGGGCTCCAGGGGCTCCAGGCAGGGTTGGCGTAGGGGTCCTGGCAGCTGATGCGCACTCGCTGTGCACGCTCCTGCATCCATGTCTCCTCTGTGCCCTCCACGTACTTGTCAACCTGCAAAGTGGGGCAGGTCGTGGCATCAGGGAGCACCTCGGCACCAGGGCTGAGGGCAGCCGGCATGGGCACTGCTGGAGGCGAGGCTGCGGGGAAGGCGGGACAGAGCAGGAAGCAGGGCTCAGGAGTGGGGGCTCAGGAGTGGGAGACACTGGCATCTCCCCAACCCAGACAGTGACACTGCCTTGAATGGGCAGTTCTGGAGGTGGGAAGCAGAGGTGACAGCCAGGAGTGACAATTCAGTGCCCCAAGGAGAGAAGCAGAGTAGAGGGGAGGGGACCACTGCTGAGCCCCCAGAAAGTCGCTGTTCCCAATGGCACCGCTGGGTGGAGGGAAGAGTCCAGGCTGGGGCTGGGGCAGGGACGGGATGCGCACAAGGCAGGGTGGGCATAGGGCAGGGTAGACACAGCAGAGCAAGGACGTGGGGTGGCATGTGTAAGTGCAGGCTGGACATGAGCATCCTGCAGTTACCTGGGTGCCATTGGGGAGCTCGTACTGCAGCCGGTAGAGCAGGGCGAAGTAGGACTTGGGGAGTGGCCAGGAGGCTGGGGGGGCCCAGGCCAGGTGGAGCTGCTCCCCCAGCCGCTGCACAGTCAGCTCCTGCGGTGGGTCGGGCCGCACTGCGGGTAGAGCAGGGCTCAGCACAGGGCAGCTCTGCACAGCCCTGGGGCTGAGCCCTCCCACAGGGCTCCCAGCACCCCGAGGACCTCCCCACTGGTCTGAACTCACCAATGTCACGTACGAAGAAGCGGATGGAGAAGTTGAGGTAGGAGGTGTCTGAGAGCCCTTCCAGGTGCAGCTGCAGTGGGCGCAGCTCCTCGGCAAAGGGGCAGAAGGAGGGGTCTGCAAAGCTGGCACTGAAGCGACCACGGTGGCCGGCTGCTGGCACCCACTCCCCTAGGGAGCCATCGCTGCAAGGGGGAGGCAGACGTGAGAGCTGGGTGGCCAAGGGGCTGGGTTCGGGTTGGGGGGTCCCTGTGGCACCCACCTGCGTGTGAGGCGGGCACGGAAAATGGAGGAACGGGGGCCGGTCCAGGAGCAGTGAAAGGAGCCGCGGTAGGACTCAGCCTGGCAGGAGACGTTCATCCCTTTCTCACCTGGTGGGGCTAAAGGGTGACAGCTCAGGGGCTGGGCAGGGTCAGGAGTGGTGCTCCTTCCCCATATGGCACAGGCGAGGCTGTGACCCCACGGGGGCTCCCCCCAGCCCCTCCCAGCCCTGTCTAGTGCATTCCCACAGCCCCAGGGGCTGGGCACAAACATCTGCAGATGCACGAGCATCTCCTGGTCCTCAGTCTGCCCCCAGCTCCCTGCGTTGCCTTCCCTGCCTCATCACCCCCCACCCACCCACTCTACTCCCTCAGCCCTGGCTCCCCCATCCGGCTGTGACAGCCCCCTCATGCCCAGCCCCACGTACAGGGTCCGCTGACCACGACGTAGGTTGTGTCCAGCAGGACAGTGCCGGCCCAGCAGCTGTAGTTGCCTGTGGCCGGCAGGTCCAAGCCAAGGATGGTGAGAGTCTGTCCCTTGGCCACAAGCTCAGCCATGGGCTCTGGGTCCCCGTTCTGCGTCCAGGTTACTCGCTGCTCCGAGGTGTTGCATTTTACCACCACATCCCCATTCAGTTTCCCCACCAGAACTGGAGATAAGAGGCAGAGACTGGGGTCAGAGATTGGCTATGGTGTGAGCAGCCCACCTCCCACACCACCTCATCTCGACGCACCACACCCATCCTTCCCCACAGTTCCCACCCTGCCTCATCACCCCATGTCCATCCCCACCCTGCTCCCTCACCCCACACCCATCCCACCCTTCCCATCTCCCCATGTTCACCCTGTCTCCACCCCATCACTTTCATGCCCATCTTCTAGCCCCCCACCCCACCAGAAGAGCTCATGTCGTCCCGTATCAGAGGGATGCAGGTCCTCCCTGCTCCCTCCAGCTGCTGTGGGGGTCCTGCAGTCTCTCCTGCACCAGTGTGTCTCCCCTCCAAGGCCTCCCCTGTGCCCAGGCAGGGCAGAACTCACACTTTGGGGGGAAGGCAGTCAGAGCATCCACAGAAGCGAGGCACAGCACCAGCCCCACCAGCACCAGCATCTGGGAAGGGAAGAGCAGCAGTAGAGGAAGGGCAGCTCCGTGCTGGGGAGGGTGGGGGGCAGCCATACCCCAGGAGAAGGGGAGCCAGCCGAGCTGGGATGCAGCCAGCAGGGCCAGAAAGGGTAGAGAGGAACAAAGGGAGTGTTGCAGTGTGTGGGAAGCTCTGCACAGGGCCGGGCAGCCAATGCAACACCCCAACCCTTCCCGCTGCAGTCCCCCAGATGTCTCCCTGGGCAGGGGGCTGCAGTGGCTGCCAGTGCAGCAACTTCCAGGGGCTCCCTGGTGCCCAGACTCTCCCAGGGCTGCTGTGCAAGTGTCCCCCCGGCAGCTCCCATGCTGTGCTTACCCCGTCGCTGTGGCGTGCGCTGCTCCAGTGGGCTCAGCATGGGCTGGGGGCTGGCAGGCAGCTGGGTATATACTGAGCCAGGACCCCCCGGGGCTGCCCCAAGGTGAAGCCAAACCACAGAAGCATCACAGTTCTCAGAAGAGGAGAAAGCTGGGCTGGGTGGAGCTGTGAGCCAGGACCCGTGCTCAGCCCCTGACCCACCCAGCCCCAGCCTTGCTGGGACTCACCATGGGTACTTCCCAGCCCAGGGGCAGTGAGGACAGGTCCTCTCCCAGGAACTGCTGGGCACCCAGGACTATGCTGGAGCTCTGGGTGCTCCCAGCTCTCATAAAGAGGTCCTGAACCCCAGGATCGGCTGAGGGTTTGCAGATCATCACACGTGGCACAGAGCACCCACAGCCCCTTGCCATGGGAGGAGCAGGGGCCGGAGCACAGGGAAGGGACCACCAAGATCCAGCAGAACCTGTCCTGGTGGTCTGGAGAGGGGCTGGCACAGTGCTTGGCCCTGGCCAAGATGGGCTGCAGTGTGTCCCTGAGCAGAGGAGTGAGTCCCTGCAGAGACTCAGGGTGCTGCATCCAGCCAGACACAGGCAGCACTGGCTCTTGCCCCTTCACTCCTCTGCCAGGGCCACGCAGCTGCCCTGGCTGCTTGTCCCATGGGATGCTGTGCTGGGACAGGGATGTGAGAGCAAGGGCAGCCACAGCCACCAGCCTCCCCTTTACCATCCCTGTGACCACCAGCCCAGCTCTGCTGCATGGCCACCTCCGCTCAGCCTGGCAAGGCACAGCCCCTGCGCCCACACCAGGCACCAGCACCAGCCCCCACTGCCTGCAGCCCCGGCCCAGGGAGAGGGGATGGGGCAGCCCCCCCACCTCGGGGGCAGGCAGTCCCAGGCCAGGGAGGGTGACAAGGCGTGAGCTGTGTCCCACTGCTCCTGCTCACGTACTTTCTGGGGTTCCTAGAAAGCGAAGGGGAAGTTCAGGCTCCGAAGAGGCTGTGGGGAGGCCCAGCCCTCACCTTTCCACCCGACCTTCGAGGCGCTGCGGTGGGGATGGGGCAGCAGAGCCTCCGGGCCCTTTCCAGGGAACAGTGGAGCTCCCACGCGTGGGCTGTGGGGAGGGAAGGAGAGAGGGAAGGAGGGAGAGAGCGGGCCCACCTGCCAGGATGGAGCAGCCCCATGCCCATGCTAAGGGGTCCATCCTGGGGCAGGAGCTGGAGCACAGCACCCACCCTGGGACATCCGGCCCCCCAGGCAGAAACTTAGCCCTTGGCTGTGGTGCTGAGGAGCCACAAGAGGAGTGGGATTTCCTGGAAAGCTGGAGGGGACCCCAAGGCAGTCAGGGGGACCACGAGAAGGAGAGAGGGGAGCCCCGTGCCCCAAGGGAGCATCCGTGCCTTGTCCCATCCTGGGGGGAGCAGGAGCTGGCTACACATCCAGACTGCCGCCCGCGCACCCCCCGGCTGGCCGCAGCTTCCCCTTTGCTTCTGCAGAAGAGCACACGACCACAGAGGGGAAGACCCATCACAAAGGCCAGGGCTGCCCCTCGGCACGTTGGCGGGACCGGGGGCAGCGGCACGCTACCCAGAACCGGAGGCGGGAGGTGAGCAAGACTAGGGATGCTTCATGTTCAGAAACCCCCCTGCGAGAAGGGAGTCTTGGGGCGGGGTGGGGGGGAGGCATATGGCTGCCCCGCAGGGGTGTGGGGGCCAAGGGGAGCCCTTGCCCTGCTGCAGGCAGGACCATGAGGTGGGACAGAGCCCATCCTTGCTGGACCCCTCCTCGGCCGCAATCACAGATACGAACGCAGGAGCAAAGATCACAAAACTTTATACAGGAGAGACCCACAAGTGGCCCCTCAGCCCCGGGGCACTGCTCCCCAACTCAGGTGTGGGGGGAGCGGGACAGGCAGGAGCCGGCAGCCCCAGCCCTGCAGCAATCCCAGGAGACACACGGGGTGAAGGAGCCCAGCAGGGATGGCCTGCACGATTCCCTCGGGCCTGGGGCCAGCGCTCCCCCCAAACCAGGCTCTGTCCCCAGGGGAGGTGCCGGGGGCTGGTCCTGCGGCCGCTGGCACGACGACTGTGGTGCAGAGCTGTGGTAGCGGCAGGCTCCACCTGCGCCTCCCTGGGTATCGGGTCGGTCCCTGCAGCAGCACGGCCCTCACAGGGCTCTCCTGTCCCTGGTGGTCACAGCCAAGCCCAGGCAGCCCCAGCATGGGGACTCCGGTGGCTCCAGCTCACTGCAGCACACAGACTTCCCTGTCCTCATCTTCCTCGCTGGCTGCCTCTCCTAGCGGCTCTGGCACTGCCGGCACATCCTCCACGGCCACCACTTTCTCCCGTAACTCCATCAGCAGGTCGCGGCTCTCACTGGGTGGCAGGTTGCTCAGGTAGTACTGGGGTGCCAGCTCCACCAGCCTGTGGGAATGAAGGGGTCAAGGAGAGGCAGCCGACCCCAGGGGCATCCCTGGACCAGCCTCCTCACTCCCTGGCATGGGGACACTCCCCCACCTGCTCCACCCGCCCACAGGAGAGGAGGCCAGCAGGCCAGTGACAGCTATGGAGCCACATACAGACACAGCCCGGGCACGACCTGTCCCTCCCCATCCCTGAGGTCCTCACATTTGGGGCTGGATCTCCGAGACCACGCGAAGGCAGTTGTCCTGTGAGATGGTGAACTCATGGTAGAGGACCCAGGGGGGCAGGCGCTGGGGGGGCTGCCGCAACAGGTAGCAGCAGGCTGGGGGCAGGTGGGCCACATGCTTGTGCGTCAGCATCACATAGTTGCCGGAGCCGTCAATGTCCCGGGCCACCTGAGGAGCAGAGTGGGAGGGGAGCAGGGCTGGCTGGCATGAGCCCCCCATCCCCCCAGCCAAGCTGCCTGTGGCCCCCCAGCGAACCTTGAGGAAGTAGCCAGAGATGAGAGCTCTCTGGATGTTGAGCACGTTGGCATCGGTGCCGAAGGCGGGGGGTGAGACAGGCAGCTCGATGCGCTGCATCACCTCCAGCAGCTCTGCCCGCACGATGCTCGCCAGCCGCAGCGCCTCCCCGTTCACCGCGTGCTTGCGGCACCAGCCCTCATCCGCGTTGTCTGTGGGGAGAGCGGGGTCAGCACCACAGGGACAGGGTGGACAAGTAGAGACCCCGCATGGAAGCCAGTGGCCTGGCTGGGCTAGGGCTCATTGGCCATGAAACTAGGCGCCGTGGCTCCCATAGACTGCGTCCCCTCAATGCAGTGGGGACAGGGACTGTGCAGAGAGCGTGGCCCCCAGGTTGGGCTGGGACCCCCTCACAACCAGGCTGGGGTGCCTGGATGGGGTCACAAATGTGGCTCAGTGCTCACTCCTGAAAGGAGCAGGGGGGACACGAGGGAGCTGTGGGACACCCATGGGGTGCGCAGCCCACTGACAGTTGAGCCCCTGCCTGGCACTCACGCTGCTGGAAGGCGTTGAAGATGTTGATGAGGGTGAAGTGGTCTCCGTCTGGGTGGAGCAGGGCCCGCCGGCGCATGGTCACCGCCTCCTCCAGGTGTGTGGAAGGGGGCACAAAGCAGGGGGAAGCTGGGGATTGTGCAGAGGGAAGGTCACCATGTGACCCCCAGCACCAGCCCTGCCAGTGCTGGCTCTCTGGGGGCTGCACCGTGCCCTGCACCAGCAGCAGATAGGGCTCTGAGCCCCTTGGCATGGTACCTGTGAGCATGGCAGCCAGGCTGACCATCTCCTCCACGCAGTCGAATTCGCAGGAGGCAATGAGCGCCTTGGCCAGCTGAGGGTCCAGAGGGAACTCCGACATGATGATCCCCACCTCTGACAGGTTCCCATCATCATCCAGAGCGGCCAGGTAGTCCAGGTCCTCCAGTGCTTGCATCAGTGACTCAGGGGCTGGGGTAGGACATCAGCCAGCTGCCAAGACCAGGCAGCCCATCCTCCTCCTCCACCCGTGGGACCCTCCAGACCCTCTTCAGAGACAACTCAGGCTGTGGTGACAGCCATGGCCATGGCCAGCCTCCAGTTCCTCCCACATGTCTGCCCCTATTGCCCCCCTCTGCTCCAGCCCCCCCATGCCATACCCGCCCCCTCTGCATCCCGCAGGCACTACCTGGCCGGTCAAGGAAGTCGCACTGGCCCATGTCGGCGATGTCCAGGCGTTTCAGCAGCAGCACAAGGCGGCTGAGGCTGGTCTCGCTGACGTGGGGTGCAGGGTTGGGGGGCAGGTGATGTTCGTAGAAGGCCTCTGAGTAGAGGCGCAGGCAGGTGCCTGCAGGAGAGGGGTCATGAGCCATGATGGTGGGAGAGATGGAGCCCAGGCACAGGGCAGCAAGTGCAGGCAGGCAGAGAAGCGTGCTGGGCCACGGGCTGCCTGGAGCCCCAGCGGGGTGGGACCAACAGCCCTCTCCATTTGGGGGACACCCGGGCAGGGGCTCTCACCTTGAGGGCTTCCTGCGGCTCGCTGCATGCGCGACTCTGCCTGGCTCTTGCTGATGGGTCGCAGCACCTGGGACTCTGCCCGGATGCGGGGGTTGTAGACCTGCAGGTGATGCCGTGAGAAGGGACACCCACAGACGAGTCCCCACCTTCTCCCAAGGCCCCTCCGCCCCACTGGTGCAGTGCTGCCACTGCCACCTCCCTGAGGCAGACCGTGTGCCCCACACAGAGTCCCCTAGCCTGGACCATCACAGCAGGACCTGGGCCGAGCAGACGATGCAGAGCTATGCAGCCCTGCTACTCCCTCTCCAGACTTGCCTCAGCCCATGCTGCTGGCTGTGCCCCAGAGCAGAGCCAGGCCCCCCGCTCGCCACCGCTGGACACCCCTGACGCAGGCTGGCACACTCACGTTGCGTAGCTCCAGCCCAGAGTCAATGACGAAGCGCACGGTCCCCAGAGAGAAGGAGGAGTCAGCAAGCCAGTGGGTGACGATCACCCGCCTTTCTCGGCTGCTCTCCTCCAGCACCTCATACACCTTCTGCGCTGCACGGCCCACACCGGGGTGCAGGGGCAGGACCAGCAGCGGGCCCAGCCCTGGGTTCAGCGCCATGGCCTCAGTCTGGATGGCCCCACAGCACTCAGCGATCTCCTGCAGGGAAGGAGAGGGGGACATGAGTGATGCCCGCCGATGCCCGGAGAGGCTCCATACCCAGGACAGGGTGCTGTGCTGGGACCTGTGGCTGCCTCCCCATGCCCTAGGGGGGAAAGACCCCAGGCCCCCCATGGTGCCCACAGCCCCTCCACAGAGGAGGCGCAGCTCCTGCAGTTTACTCCCCAGCAGTAGCCCCCATCGTCCTCAGGGCTCCCCGCACAGAGCTGAGAAGGATCCCCCAAACCTTGCCCCTGCCCCCCGTTCTGGCCTCGTGGCATGTTGAATCCCCCAGGAGCCAAACCGTGGGGTATCCACAGCCCACCTGCTCGCTGGCCAGGAAGAGCAGGATGTGGCCAGGCTCCTGCCGCCGGTGGATGTCCAGCACAGCCTGGCAGGCAGCCGCAACATGGCCACGGGCCGGTGGATCCCTGTAGAGCAGCTGGGGAGAGAGACTGGGTCCTGGCACCCGCACCACAGGGGGGTCCCCGCAGAAGGCTCGGAGCCGTTCCTCCATGGCCGGCGAGGTCACCACCACCACCTTCAGTGCAGGGCGCTGGCGCAGCACGTCCTTCAGCAGCCCCAGCAGCACGTCAGTGGGCACCGTCCGCTCCTGCGCCTCGTCCAGCACCACCACCCCATACTGCCGCAGCAGTGGGTCTGACGTCATCTCCCGCAGCAGCATCTCATCTGAGCAGTACCTGCCATGGACCGCCCCCATCAGTGTGGGGCAGTCATGGAGACCCTTGGCACCGTGGGCTGCACCCTCGTGGGCATCCCCGCACACAGCCCCAAGGGAGCATGCCTTGCCCCCTCCCCAATGGCAGAAGCCCCCACCACAGCCTCAGGAGGGCCTGGGCAGCCAGCAACGAGGCCAGGCTGGATTAAGAGATTATGCTGCTGCCGGGGAGCTCAGCGGGATTAAAGTGTGGTGCAACAGGCGCTCCCGGCATGGCAGCCTGGGGGGAGCCCCCGCCGTCCTCATACCTGAGGATGGTCTCGGTGGTGCAGCAGTCCTCGTGGGGGACACAGTAGCCGACCTCATGGCCCAGGTTGAGGTCCATCTCATCCGCCACGCGCAGGGAGAGGCTGAGGGCAGCCAGGCTGTGGGGCTGGGTGCAGGCCACCAGGCCGTGGACGAACTGCAGGGAAAGGGCATACTCCGCGCACCACTGTGGGATCTGCAGGGACAGAATGTTGGTCAGGGCAGGGACAGCATTGCCCAAGCCAGGAGCACCGGGATGTTCCCCTGCTCATCATGGAGCGGCGCCCGCTGTGTGCCCCAAGAAGGGCAGAGGGACCGTTCCCACAGCAGCCCCCAGAGTTCCAGCTGTAAGACCTCCCAAGCCAGAGGCCGTAGAGAAGCACTTGACAGCCCAGGCAGGACCTTCTCTCCTTAGTATTATCAATTCTGAGCCCCAGAGCCTCATCACCCCATCCCTGTAGCTTTCTGCCTCATTATAGGACACCACGGCCCTGGCTCTTGCATTAAGGACACAGAACAACAATCCTCTCTGCCTCCACCTCCCCAGGAAAAATAGGGCTGGAGGGGTATGTACTGCACTGCCTTTGCCAGAGCTGCCAGCTCAGACAGAGCGGTGCCTCCAGCTAATGCCTGCCAGGGCTTAAGAGGCATTTGGGCAATGCCCTTAATAACGTGCTTTAACTTTTGGTTAGCCTTAGAGCGGTGAGGCAGTTGGACTAGATGATGGCTGCTGGTCCCTTCTGACTGGAGCCATCCTGCTCTATTCTAACTGCCCCCCCTACTCCTCTCCAGGGAAGGGTGGGCAGGCTTCCAGTCAGGTTCCACACAGAGTAGTGGTCACTGGCTGGGTCCATGAGATCCAGACCTTGCAGCAGCCACAAGGCTGGGGAAGGGGCTTGAGCATCCTTGCGTGGGGCCAGAGGGATCACACACCACTCCAGGAAGCCCCACGGTGAGAGACAGGGAAGGAAATGCCAGGGAGCTGCCCAAGCACCCAGCCAGGTGGTGTGGGAAGGTCCCAGGGCCATGTGGATGTCCCTTGGACATTGGGGACCAGAAATCTGCTGTTTAGCTGCTCCCAACACACCTGCCCTCCTTGCTCATTCCTCCCACCCCACGTACCCCCAAGAGCAGGTGACTGCGCCCCTGTGTCTGCCCAGCACCCCAAGTCACAGACAGATAGAGTCCTGCCCCGGGGCTGCCTCCAGAGAGCCCAGCTTGCAGCCAGGTTGGAGCAGACGGGTCAATCACGTGCCCGGCAGTGACCACGGGCGGGCGTGCAGCCTGCTCTGCTTCTCCACCCAGCCCCACAACTGTCCCATGGATTAGCTTGGCTCTGTCTCTGTGCATGGCTCTGCACCTTCCCTTCCACCACCTTCCTGCCTGCAAAGACCATCAAGGGCAGTGCCACAGGATGCAGCCAACCCTCGGCCATGACAACAGTGAAGGGACCCAGCTTGCACATTGGCTCTTCCCACTTTGGGTGGCAGCACTGTGTGTTTGAGGGGTGCTGGTGCACCAACATGCAGGATCAGATGCTTCACACAGGTCAAGTCATGTCCCCTGGGTCTGCTCAGGGGATGGTGGTCGCAGGACCCCGCAGGGATTGTAGGCAGGGTGCCTGCACCCAAAAGCAGCCCGACCCTGGGGCCAGACCAGGCCAGGGCCCGCACAAAGGCTTTATTACCCAAATCCATCACTCTGCGGGTTGGTCAGTGCCGCAGGCTGAACCCAGGCCCGCACTGCAGCAGGGTCACACCCAAGGGAGGTGGTTTGGGCCCCGAGCCCACTGCCAACACCCTGATAGCCCCAGAGGCCAGCAGCTGCCACGCAGCGACCCAGCCTGCTCCAGCCCCGTAGAGGCCATGGCTGCCCCCGCAGCTTCCAGGTGATCCCTCCCCTGGTCAAAGTCTGTGTGACGACGTCTCTGGCTGTTGCGCCAGGGGCTGTCAGATGGGACCAGCTCCCTGGGACAGGCAGGCTGGATCCTGGCACCCTGGACCCACCACCGTCCAGCCTCACTGCCCACACCCACTGCCGCCCCATGCACCTGGGCTCAGCTCCAGGGAGGGGCTGTTTCCCCCTCCCTGCGTTGCCTCCTGTGCCTGCCTGGCACCCTGCACTGCTGCAGCAGCCGCTCCCAGGGCAGCCATGGAAGCACTTCCCGGCTCGTGCTGCGGCTTTGCCCAGGGCCCCAGCGCCTGCCCTGGCACATCCCCACGTGCGACCACCTGGCTTTGCACTAGCCCTGCCCCACACCAGGCTCACCGCAGCGGCATGCTCCCAGGTACGGCAGCAGAGCCAAAGCCCTGAGGGGCCCATGACCTGCTCTGTCCTCCCCCCAAGCTCAGATGCTGCTGTGGGTTCAGGGAGCTGCTGCAGTCTCATCCCCATGCCTTCTGCCCACAGCCCTGCAGCCACCCAGGCTCCCACCTCCCCACTCCTCCATGGCCCAGGGACTGCCAGCCAGCACTGCTGGGGTGAGACCCTGGTGGCTCCTGTGCCATGGGAGCTGTGGCTCGCTCGGCCTCAGGGCAGGACCCAGCTGCTGCCAACAGCAGTGCCACAGGTGTTTTGAGCAAGTGGGATGGCGTGCAGAGAGAGACCACTGGCAGAGTGACTGGTACCGCAGCCCCATGCCGGGCTCCAGGCAGCAATGTGGTCCTGTCCAGCCACACTCAGCCCCCAGCAGGGCTGGCCACCCTGACACAACTCCCCCACTCACCTGGGTGCTCTTGCCAGTGCCAGGGGGGCCGGACACCAGGATGATGCCACTGTTGCCTTCCAGGTGCTCCATGAAGCTGTACTTGGTGGTCCAGACAGGCAGCTCCCGGCGCTGCCGCAGGAGCTCATAGTAGCGGGAGGAGAAGGGCAGCCCATCGTAGGGGTTCACCTCCAAGTCACCATTGCAGCCCAGGGCTGGGTCGTCATCTTCCTCCTCTTCCTCCAGCGTGGAGCCAGGGCCGCTCTGCCGGGGTGGGGAGCCAGGGGCCCCACAGCCAGCCATGGCAGGGACGTTGGCGCCGGTGCTGCAAGGGCAGGCAGGAGGTGGAGCAGGGCCTGGGGGAGCCTGGCACTGACCCACCCTCACCCACACCCCTGGAAGGAGGGAGCTTGATGCGGCCCACCGTACCGTCCTGCTGGGGTGGGGGGCACCTGGGGGGCACAGGGGACAGTGGCAGGCAGGAGGGTGCGGGCAGAGAGTGATAGGGACAGGCAGGGGTTTGACACAGCCTGGGCGTGGGGAGCGGGGAGAGGCAGGTGACAGGGCTGGGGTGTGGGGGACCGGGGGGGACGGGCAGAGGACCTGGGAGAGCACGGCAGGACCGAGCGGGGTTCAGGGGACTGGACCGGGCTGTGCATGGGGGACCGGGCCGGGGTGCAGTGGGTGTGGGACAGAGCAGACACCTTGGAAGTGGGCGGACAATACGGGGCCGATCCCAGCAGACGGACCCGAATGGAACGGGACGGGCCGGAGGGGCACAGGTACCGGACAGACGGACTGGACCGGACGGGGCACCTGAGCACTCGGACGGGACGGGACCGAACCGGACCGGATCAGACCGGACGGGATGGGGACAGGTCTCCCGACTCGGCTCCCCCCGAGCCGCGGCTCCGGTTGCGGTTCCGGTTGCGGTTCCGGTTCCAGTTCCGGCCCGTCCCGGCCGCCGCTCACCTGCGCGCGCCGCCGGCACCACCACCACCTCGGGGCCTGCTCCGGGAGACCGTCAGGTGACCGCGGCGCCGTCACGTGGCCCCGCCCGCGGCCGCCAATCAGCGCCGCGGGGGCGTTCCTCGCCCGCCGGCGCGCGGCCCGTTGCTAGGCGCGGCCCTGCCTGCGTGGCGACCGGCCGGGCCGGGCTGGGTCCCGGGACCGCCGCCGGTGGAGCGATGAGCCTCTCGGTGTCCGGCCCGCCCGGGTGCGCGCTCCCGAGCCCACCGGCATCCCGTACTGGTCCGGGCGTCCGCGGGACCCTGCACCCGAACCGGGCGCCTTCAGCCCGGGGTGGCTCCCGGTCTATGGCCGGTCGGGACCGGCAGGTGGAGCTGCCGGACCGGCAGACGGGCCATGGCAGCTCGGCCCGGCCCGCGCGTCCCCCGAGCGCGGAGCTCCCGCCGAGGCCGCGTGGACCGGGCAGGGGGGCAGAGCCCGGCCGTGGGCTGTGCAGTCCGGGCTGGCCCCGGGACTTGGCGCCGGCGGCGTCCGGGAGCCCCGGCTGCCGGCAGAAAGCGAAACTCCGAAGCCGCCTGCAGTTACCGCTCTGCCCCGCAGCTCCGAGAAGGACCCGCCGGCCCCTGCCCTGGCCCTGGGCAGAGGCTCTCCTGCCATGGAGGTCCCTGCTGCCGGCTTCAGCTTTGGCACGGCCCGGCGTGCTGTCCCAATGCGCTGTGTTGGCACCAGGCGTTGCCACCCCAGCCAGGGATCCTGCTGTGTCACTGCCCAGGAGCAGCCGCCCAGGCAGAGGGGAAGATGCTGGCAGAGGGCTGATCTCCAGGTTATCTCCTCCAGCTCTCTGGGCAGAGGCTGCTACCACAGCCTTTGTGCTCGGGGGCCCTTAAACATTCCTGGCCACCTCCTTGCCCCTGGGTCCCCCTGTACGCCCAGCTCCCCCCAACCAGCTCTGGCAGCTCGCCCAAACCTGCTCAAACCCCCTTTCCTGTGGGGCTCCCCGTCTGCCTCCATCATCTTTTTCTCAGTTCTGGAGGGTCTGTGAGGGCTACTTGGAGCAGGCTTTGGGCCAGGGGTGTCTGCTCTGGAGCCTGGGATGACCCATGTGACGTGGGAGCTGCACCTGAGGGTGACGCCAGTGCAGGGTCAGGCTGGCTGGGGGAGATGAGGGCCTGGAAAGGGAGTGTGGGTGACACAAGGAAGGAGCCTGACGTTGCCTCAAAGGGGCCAATGGAGACGTGGTTCAAGCTGTGAAAGCAGGAGCTCCGCCTGGGCTGGCCACGAGTAGGGGGATGAGGGGCCCCACAGCAGCATGGCCATGCAGGAGGAGAGGGCCTGGCCAGTGCAGGCTGGAGGCTGAGCAGAGTCAGAGGACGAGCAGTGGACCTGTGGGTGCCGGACAGCCGGGGTTTGCAGCAGGCGGGAGGAAGGAAGTGGTTGATGCTGAACTGTTGCTTCTGTCACCATTCTTGTGCTGCAGGGGCCAGAGGGCTGGGTGTGGGTCCACTGAGCCTCATGCACTGAGGGACAAGGACGGGCCAGCACCAGCTGGAGGGGCAGAGGCCTCATCCCAGTGGTGCTGGTCTGGAGCAGTGCATCTGGTCCAAATTCATGGCTCCCTGCAGCTTCCCGTGTTGTGGGGTGGCCAGGGCTGTCCTTGCTCTGTGCTCCAGCCCTGTGTCCTGCTGGCTGCTGGGCTCTGACAGCGGTGCTCAGCGGGAGTGGCTCACAGTGCTGCAGCATCACCCAGGGCCAGCAGCCCCATTGCACCCCACAGGCAGGGCCAGTGATCCACTTGAGCCTGGGCCCCTAGGAGGGTGGGGTGGTGGGGTCCCAGGAGCTCCGTCCCCACCACCTCTGTCTCTACCCTCATGTGAGGGGGTGCAGGGCAGTCGGGTGGGTCTCTACAGCACCCGGCTGCGCGTTGAGGAAGCAGAGGTTTGCACAAGCCGGTGAGATACACGTGACCTGGGGAGCGCGGCAGGAGGAACCATCAGCCGCCCCGCACAGGGCTCTGGTCCCCTACGGCACAGCTGGCCATGGCCCCGTGGCTGCCCACTAAGGAGGAGAAGTATGGCGTGGGTGAGTGCAGGCTTCGGAGCTGAGCGGCCACCGGGCCCTGCTGGGCTCCTTGGCTTGGCAGAGGGGTGCAGAGCTGGCAGGACAGGGTGCTTGTGGCCAGGGTCACACTGGTATTGCCCCCCCCGCTGTGGTGGCTCTGTGGCAGAGGGCTGTAGCGGCGATGGCGATGGCGGCTGGGTGATGGTGTGGGTCTGTGGGGTGAACGGTGCTGGCAGTGCTGGGCTGGGTGGGGCTGGTGGCAGTGCTCAGCAGTGTGAGGTGGGGGCCAGGTCCCTGTGATGGTGGCGCTGGGTGGGCTGGTGGATGCAGGAATGAGCTGGGGGTGGGCTGCTGATGGGGTGCCCTGAAGGACCAGGGTTGAGCAGGGCAGTTGTCAGTGGGACCCGCGCACCCAGGGCTGAGCGTGGCTGATGCTGGGTGGGGATGAGGAGCTGTGGGTCTGAGTGGGGCTCGGGGCTGAGTGTTTCCTATGCTTGACACAGGATCCTCCCCTTTGAGCTAGGTGTCTAGGCTCATCCTGGTTGTTGAAGTGCAAAACCAAGGGGTGGTTAGCTTGTTAACAGGGATCGTTAGCTCATGTATGACCTGCTCTCAAGCCTAGAACCATCCCTGTAACCACCACCAGCTGGGGCTTTGCTCCCAGCCTCTGCGTCAGTCATGGCAAAGCCCTGGGCAGCCCTGTTCCCTGCACCACCCCCCAGCTCAGGCTCCCCACCTCAACCTCAGCCCCTGTGTAAGCACACACACCCTGTGCCCTGTGCCAGCCCTTGCAGCCTTGCGCCTCTTCCCGTTTCTGGCCAGGGCTGTTTCCCGTGTCCCCTCCACTTGTGCTGCTGACAGCACCCGGAGCAAGGGCTGAGCCCCTGCGGGGTCCTGGGCAGCACCAGGAGCAGGGTCTTGTCCTGCTTGTGCAGGACAAGCAGGTTCCTGCTTGTGCCCGATGGGCACTAACCATCCTGTGGGGAAGCCTGACCTGGCCGGGGCATGGCAGGGGTGGGAAGGGGCTGGAGGGGAGTGAGCCTGGACCAGGGCCAGGTGCTGCTCCAGGTTGGCTCAGGGTCCTTCTGTGGAGGGCAGGGCGGCAGGAGGGGTGCCGTGGGACCTCAGGGCTCCTGGTGTTGCAGTGTGTGCCGGGGCCAGCATGAGGGGTCCTGATGGGTGGTGCAGGTCTGGGGATGTTGCAGTATGGGTTGGCCCTGACTGGGGCTGGTGGTGGGTACGGGCAGTGTCTCAGCAGGGACCCCCTGGGTGCTGGCATGTCTGCAGGGGACTTGTCTCCTGGTGCAGAGTGCAGCTGGTCCTGGGGCCAAGCCAGGGCTGCCTCCACCAGACAGAGCTATCACTGTCCCCATGACCAGAAATAGCAGCAGGACTAACCACAGCCCATCCCACTGCAGCCCGTGCTGCAGCAGGAAGTATCTGGCTGCCAGCGAGCTCCTGCACTCCCACTGCCCTGCTGCCCCATAACCCCGCTGCCCCCACTGCCCTTTCCCCCGCCACCAGCTCCTGCTGTCCCCAGGGACTGGCCTGTGTGCCCCTGAGCTGCCAGCCCCAGGGTGGCAGCAATGCTGCTCCAGGCAGGAGCTTGGCTGGCGCTTGCCTCCCTGCACTGTTTGCAGTGAGAGTGGGACCACCGGACTGACCTGGGTTGCGGGTGGCAGGCAGTGTGACCAGGGATCACGCCAAGCAGGGAACCCCCTGTGCTGGATGGCTCCTGCTGTTCCTGGTGCCATGCAGGCTCTGCTGCAACACTCCTGGGGTCTGGGGTCCCCTTCCCACCCCTGTTCCGCTGTGGCAGCACTGCTCTGCCTCGCACTGCACCTCCCCAGAGGTCTCATGCCGTTTGTGTGGCAGTGGGACCCTGCACTGTCTCCTGGGCATGAGTGGTGCTGGCTGAGGTTGCTCTGCCCCACGCAGGGAGGCTGGCCATGGGGCATGCTATCCTGAAGGGAATGGGTACACAGAGCCCCAGGTGGGCTGTGCTGGGTGAGGGGGGGTCCAGATGAGGGACCCCTGCTCACAGTTCCCGGCCCCTCTCTCCACAGCTGTGTGGAACTTCCCGCGTACCAGTGAGCATCACCTCCCGCTGCAGATTGGGGAGACGGTGCACATCCTGCAGGCCTCCGAGGGTAAGGGTGTCCAGCAGCCCTGGCCAGGCCCCGTGCCATCTCTCCCTGCCGGGGAGAGGCTGGGGTGCTGGGGTGCACCCTGACACAGCTCGTCCTGCACCCTCTCTTGGCTGTGCTGCCAGCAGGCACCCAGCCCTGCCCTACCACGGGCTGCTGGGTCCCTGAGCCCAGCTGATGGTGTCCCCTTCCCTCCCCTTGCAGGCTGGTACCGTGGGTACTCACTCAGGAACAGGGCTGCCCGGGTAGGTGAGGGGCTGCTGGGGGCTCAGGACATGGGGGGGGGGGTGTGTGGGCATGGCCAGTGGCTCACCCTGCCACTGCTGGGGGGATGTGCCAGGCACCTTTCGGCACTGCCATGCTGAGACCCTCTGCGGGACCCTTGGTTCCGGGATGGGGGCTCCCAGCTGTGGTCCCCTGGGTAGGGCTGTCTCCTGACCAGCCCAGCCCTTATGTGATGACAGCTCTGGCTCCCCCAGGGCATCTTCCCGGCTTCGCTCATCCACCTGAAGGGTGCCGTGGTGGAGCACAGGGGGTAGGTACCAGACAAGGGCACGGGTGGGTGGGCCCCATCCACCTGCCCAGCGTGGGGTCCTGTGTGGTGCTGCAGGGCTCCAGGGCTTCCTGTGCCTCTCCCCAGGGCGGAGGAGAGTGTAGTCCCTGCCGAGATGCCCATGGTGCAGGAGATCACCACCACGCTGCGGGAATGGGCCACCATCTGGAAGCAGCTCTATGTGGTGAGGGCCATGGACCGGTGGTGTGGGGGAGCTGGGGCTGGTGGGGGCACACAAAGTGACCCTGCGCTGGTGCCCACAGGCAGGGCAGATGGAGCGGTACCGGCAGGTGAAGCAGATGATGTACGAGCTGATGGAGCGGCGCTCGCAGCTGCTCTCAGGGACACTGCCCAAGGACGAGCTCCTGCAGCTCAAGAAAGAGGTGACCGGCAAGATCGACTATGGCAACAAGTGAGAGCAGGAATGGAATGCAGGGGGGTGGGATGGCTGGCGGACATCTGCCCCTGCCTCAGGCACAGGCTGCATGGTGCCAAGGGACACTTGGCACCTCTGCTGCAGTATCCCTGAGTCCTCATCATCCTGGCTGGGTGTCCCTGGGGCAACCTGTGTCCTTGCTGTTCTGGCTGGCTGTACCGTGGTGGCTGGGGACAGTGAGTGTGCTGGTGGGTGTGCAAACCACCTAGCCAAGGGCTATCGCCGACAAGCCCTGGCTGGGGCAGGAAACCATCCCTGGTGCTACCTGGCTCTTGTCCCTTTGCCAGGGTTCTGCTGCTGGCCAGGACCTATCTGGATCTGTCCTTTCCCCACACCGTGCCTGCACCCCCAGACTCTGTGCCAGCCCGTGCAAGGGCAGCAGGGTCCCAGAGAGATGTGCTGGGTCCTGCCTCACCCTGTCCCAACCTCTGCAGGATCCTTGCGCTGGACCTGGTGGTGCGGGATGAGGATGAAAACATCCTGGACCCCGACAGGACCAGCATCATCAGCCTCTTCCAGGCACACAAGAAGGCTGCACAGACCATCACACAGCGCATCCAGGAGGAGACGGTGAGAGCCAGAGCTGGCCCCAGTGCACTGAACCCTCTGTGCCGAGACCCTGCTGCCCCATGTGTGGCTGTGCCATGTCACGGGCCGCCATGCCATGGGGGCAAGATGTGGGGCTGAGCGGCCTCGTACCCCGCAGAGCCCACAGCAGAACGCGCTGCACTGCAGCACCCGCCTGGCGGCTTCACCCTCCCACAGCCTCTACCTCTGCGTGCGCAACTTCGTCTGCAACATTGGCGAGGAGGCACAGCTCTTCATGGCACTGTACGACCCCGGCGAGCAGCGTATGATCAGGTGGGACCCCAACAGTGCAGGACCGGCCCTGCTGCCTGATCCTTGACACCGGCTCAGCCAGGTGCCAGTCATGCTGCTCCATGCAGTGTCTCTTGGTCTTGTCCCCACTTTGTGGGGAAGCTCCTGCCCCTTTGTACCTGGTTGCCCAGCCCTGACCCCTGCGCTGCCAATCCTGCCCAGCTCACCTGCCCACCCAGCTCATGATTCTGTGATTCTGTGACCAGGAACCAGTGTTATCTCACTGAGGGGAAAGAAGCATGTCCCTTCCAGCGAGGTTGTCTCCTCTGGAGCCAGAGGGTTTGTTGGCAGCGTGCAAGGTGTGCAGCCACATCCTGTGGGACAGCCCATGGCTCGCCCAGCCCAGGGCTGTGCATGCCCAATGCGTTGTGGCCTGTTGCAGGCGTGCTGTTGGTGTGCTGCCCTGTGCTGATCTGCCCATGGCCCCAGGCAGCCAGGAGCTAGCTCAGCCCATGCCAGACCCTGGGTACCAGTGGCACAGCATGGCCCCCTGCAAGGGACCAGCAAGCCGGTGTGCCCAGAGCACCTGCAAGCTCCCACTGCTGGGGATGGCCAGGATGGGCCAGTCCGCATGCTGTGACTGGGGCCACTGGTTGGACAAGGGATCTGTGCAGTGGGAGCTGGCAGGGGCTGGGCACACGAATGGGGCACAAGCAGCACCCTGCCCATGGCCGAAGGGCTCCAGCCCATGTTGTGGTGTTTGCTCACAGGCTGCTTGCTACAGCCCCTGCCTGGCCAGTCCCACACCAGTCCCAGCTCTCCTGTCCTGGTGCCTGGCCCCACTGCGGGCTCCTCACCCCTTGCCTTCCTCTCACAGCGAGAGCTATGTGATCCGCTGGGCCAGCACGGGCGTCCCCCAGGACATTGAGCTGCTCAACAACCTCAAGGCTGTCTTCACGGTGAGCGCAGACCCCTCGGGAACAGCGCTGCTGCTGCTGCCTGCCTCTCCCCTTCTGCAGAGCTGCCTGCGCCTCCTTCCCTCCCTGCTGCCTGCAGAGGTGCCCCCCCCCCCCCGCAGCATTTCGGATGCATCCAGCAGAGTGCACAGGGCCCCTGAGACCCTGCTGCAGGCCATGTCCCTCTCCAAGCAGCCGAATCCCACTGCTCCTCCCAGCTGCTCACTCCTTGCTGCTCGTTTCTTTTGTGCCCCCCCAGCCCAGCCAACCCCAAAACTCCCATGCAGACCCCAGTCCTGGCACTGGGATGTTGGCACCTGCTGTGGGGTTGCCCCTTGTGGCCTCCCCTCCCAGGTGCAAGGTTGCTGGGGATGTCGGGGTGCCCATGCCCCCATTTCCGCTCCAGCCATTGCCCACAGCCAGGCTCAGTGGTCCCTGGCCGAGGGCAGGAGAAGACGCAGGAGGCGCCTGCTGATCCAGCGCTTTTCCCGCTGCACCAGCAGAGCTGAGCTGACCGTCGGGACAGCCCAAGAGGGGCCATCGATATGCAGATGAGCTGGGGAAATCAATGCTAATGAGCAGCATCAGCACTTCCAGCCCTGGCAGTTCAGCTCCCCTGGCTCTCACCCACCTCTGACCCCTGCCTGCTGCTGGCATCGGCCGCATGTCCCTGTGCACTGCGGTGTGACCCTGCCCTGTGCCACAGACCTGCAGGAAGCTTCTTGCACAGGGGCAGCACCTGCGGGACCTGGTTGCTGCAGGGTCCCTGGAGCTGGGGTGTGTGGCCACCCCACCAAGCCCAACACCATGTCAGACCTGGTACCTTCCAGGGCAGTGTGCCCCCCTTGGCTGTGCTGCCTGGCCTGTGGGTGCCCCATGGGGCCGTTGGTCTTCACCAGTGCTGGCATTGTCCCCATCCCTCGGGCTTGGGGCTCCCTGGGGTGCACAGAAACCCCGGGCTCCCTGGGGCAGTGAGGCCATGTGCCTGCCAGCTGAGCACCTCTGTGAGGTACAGTGGTAGGGGTCTCCCCAGCCCTTGAAGGCTGAGCCGGGGTGCTGGCTGCAGGGACACATGGTGGCTCTGCACCTGCTGGTTCATCCTCCCGCAGAGCCCCTGGTACCCCGCAGTCACCCAGTGCTGGCAGAGGCACATCCCTGCACGGTGCTGCTGGCACCCAGCTCACGCAGCCCCTCTCCCTGCCTCAGGACCTGGGCAGCAAAGACCTAAAGCGGGAGAAACTTTTCCTGGTGTGCCAGATCATCCGTGTGGGACGCATGGACCTTCGGGAGACTTACAGCCGCAAACTCAGCACAGGCCTACGGCGGCCCTTCGGCATCTCAGGTGAGAACAAGGTCTGCCATGGGTGCTGGGAGGAGATCCCCCCCAGTGCTGCCCATGCCAGCACTCCCCAGCACCCATATTTTGGCCACTGGGCTCCATAGGGCTTACTAGCCGTGGAGCGCAGTGGGTTGGGGCAAGAACACCCCAGGGCTTCTGCCTCCAGCCAGGCAGCCTTCATACCAAGCATGGACCCCAACTCTTCCTTGCCTCTGCATGGCTGTGTTTGCCCTGTCCCCCCAAGCTCTCTGCCCTGTCTCCCCCTCCCCAGCCTGATCCACAACCGCCTATGGTGGTGCAGAGCCTTCCCCGCCAATGCCTGCTGCTGGGGTGTGGGGAGGGATCTGGCACAGCCACTCCAGCAGCTCCCTGCTCCCATGACTGCTGGAGCCACATGCTTCCCGCAGCTGCTGTCGTGTCATCCCTCAGGGGCTGTCCCTGCCCTACTGGGGCTGCAACGCCCATGGGATCGCAATGCACCCACCCTGGCAGAGGAGAGGGACTGGGGGGGCCCAGCCATGCCTCCTTGCTTTGTGGCATAGGGGACCCCCAGCCTGGCACTGCTGGAGGTGCCCCTGGGAGCAGCCCTGGGCCCCTCTGTGGTGCCTGTCCCCGGTGGAGTGGAGAGCTTCCCTGCCTCCACCTCAGCCCATGGTCCTGCTCTGGGTATTGATCCTCATTGGATGGGCTCCCTCGGAAAGTATTGATTTTACTTGGCTAATTAGTGTGTGCTAGGACCTCAGCCACAGAAGAATTACCAGGTGAATTAGGAACATATCGACATCTAATTGCACTCTGAGCTGAGCGTGTCCCCAGGGAGGGGCCAGATGGATTGTCCTGGTGCACACTCTGTGGTTCCCTATCCATCCTGTACCAAACCCCCTGTCTGTGGGCAATGGAGAGGTTCTGGGTACAGCTTATTTTGGCCAAAATCTGCCCTGGAGCTCTGAGGTCACCTGTGGTGACTGGTTGGCGGCTGCACCATCTCTGCATGCTGTTCCCCAGAGGCACGCCACTGGAGGGGACGCTGGACATATGGTGTGATCCCTGAGCAGCCAGCTCTGCCCCAGGGTAGCTGAAGTACAGGGTGAGGAGGGAAGAGCCCAAAGGACAGCTGGTCTTCAGGCTGTGCTCTGGCACAGGACCCTTTCCCGCACTGGGGGCTGATGCCGGTGCTGCTGCTGGCCACCCTGGGAGTGTTTCCCGTGGGTGAGCTGTGCTGGGATGCCAAGTCCCACTCCTTGTTGGCAGCATGTCCATCCACCATGGAGCTGTGTGGGTGTGGGGTTTCTCCCTGCTAAGAGCCCCACACAGCTCAGTGCCATCTGGTATGGGGTGGCAGAGGGGTATTGGAGGGCCACAATGACCTCCCTGTGGACCACTGTCTGAGGCACAGCAGAGTCAGTGCTGGGGGCACAGGAAAAGTGATGGCTACAGGACAGGACAAAACTGTCCTGAGTGCTGGTCCCAGGAGGATTTGGCATGGAGGCTTCTGGTGCTGGGGGCTGGGGCTGCACCCATGGCAGCCACCCTACGCTGCTGCCTCTGTGCTGCTGCAGTGATGGACATCACGGACATCACCAAGGGGAAGTGTGAGAGCGACGAGGACAAGCAGCACTTCATCCCCGTGCACTTGTGAGTCCTAAGCGGCTGGGCAGGGGGGCAGCGGGTGGGGGGGAAGCACTCTGTGGGACTGGCAAGCACCGAGACAGTGGCTGCAAGGGGACAAGAGGTGCTAGGATCAAAGAGAAAAGATTTCTCTATTTGAAAAGGGCTTGAAGTGGCTTTGAAAAGGGACCATGGATCCTTGGGACATGATGTCACCAGGTCCAGGACCTCAGTGAGGTTAGAAAAGGGGTATTTCTATGGGCAACAACGTACTTGGAGATACTGAAGCCCCAACTGGAGCTCTACCTCTTGGCCCCTTGGGGCACATGCATGCTTAGGGTCCCAGGTCTGCTGTGGGTGCCTTCCTGCACCTCCCTTCCTGTGGGCTGGAAGCTGGCAGGTTGGGGAGCTGCAACGGGATCCAGGCTGCTGTTCTGTTTGCTGGTGGTCAGTGCCTGGCTGTGGAGAGCAGCCATGTGGGGTTCCCTGTGTGCGCCTGGTCAGGGAGCCCCTCTGAATCGCCGCGCTCTGGTGTTTGCAGGGCGGCCGCTGACAACGATTTTCTTCACAACATGATCAGGAAAGCAGTGGAGGGGAAGGACATCAACCACAAGGGACAAGGTAGATCCCCTGCCCTGTGTGCCCACTCTGTGTCATAGTATGCAGCAGGGGACAGGGCAAGACCCCTCCCCAGCCCATCCCACGTTTCCCTGCAGCTGCTGCTTGTGCTTGGGGACCCGAGGTGTCCCCTGACCCCCACACTGGGGCAGTCCCCCCATGCAGCTCCTCACAGGGTCCATGGGCTTCTTCTGGTCCCTGGCCAGCCCTGCCCCTGTCCCACAGTGAGGGCTTGGTGTGTGAATTGTCCCAGCAATCAGGATTGGAGCTGTAATGGTTTGCTGGAAGCGACCACCCACCCAAACACATGAGGGGGCTGAGCCCAAGAAGGGACAGACACTTCTGGAGGAGGCGTGTATGGCTGGCAGCCTTGCCTGGCATGGCACAGCTTGGGCTGAGCTGGTGCAGGCCATGTGGTGACATTCTGCACTCTGTCCCGGCAGGGTTCTGGGTGTCCCTGAAGATGCTCTGGGGTGACCTGAGCCAAGTGCGGAAGGACCATCCCCACCTTGTGGACCGCAGCACGGTGGTGGCACGCAAGCTGGGCTATCCAGAGGTCATCATGCCAGGCAAGCAGGGTGGTGGGTTGGACCATCCCTGGATGGTCTCTCAGGGTTCCAGTGTGGGGTTACAGGGTGCCATGCTGCAGAGTGGACCTGGTCCTGCTGACGGGGCTGTCCCCACAGGAGATGTCAGGAACGACATCTACCTGACGCTGGTGCAGGGCGAGTTTGACAAGGGGAACAAGAAGACACAGAAGAACGTGGAGGTGACGGTGTGCGTCTGTGATGAGTCAGGCAGCATCGTGCAGGTATGGCAGGCACTGCATCAGCCTTGGAGCAAGGGACTGTCCTCTGCATAACCCTGTCTTGGTCAGAAGCAGCAGCTCCGTGGTGGATGCTGGTGTTGGTGCTGGCACAAACGAGCCGGAGTAGCCTCTTTGGCTACTGGACCCCCTGAAGCTGCCCCAAGGCACAGCCCCCACCTCCTTCTCCCTCCCTGATAATGCTATTCCCATGGGGCAATGGAAGCCAAGCAGTGACTGTGCCCCGGAGGGTCATGTGTCCCTTGCTGGCTCCTTTCGGAGGCTGCACCATGCCTGGTGGAGGGTATGGAAAAGCCTTTTGTTGCCCTCTGAGCCCATCTGGGAAAGGACAGTCAGAAAGATGACCCCGCACTGGCTGGGTTGTTGTGCAGGGGCACCTGTGCTGGTGGGGCTTGGGTGAGGGCTGCCATGGCATGGGCAGGGGAGAGCAGCTTTCAGGGGCTGGCCCAGGTTAGCAGGGGATGCAAAATTCTTCAGCCCTTTGAGTTTATTTGATCTGTAATAAGTAATGTCAGGAGCTGACCACAAAGAATCTTTTCTGCTGCTGCCCTCTCTGCAGAATGTGATTTACCACGGTGCGGGGGACAAGCCAGCAAGCGAGTACCGCTCTGTGGTCTACTATCAGCAGCGGCACCAGCGGTGGATGGAGACGGTGAAGGTCTGTTTGAGCCTTGGGGCACAGGGACTGAAGTGGGACAGGGGCTGTGACCCACCGAGGCTGCGTCCCTTGCTTTTCCTTGCACAGCAGGACTCAGCTGCCAGAGGGGGACATCCTACCAGGGCTGACTTTTTGGGGGAAAGGATGTGGAGGATGGGAGATGCTGCTGATGTCATGGCTTAACCCCTGGATGGAGACTCAGGGTGACCTGCAGCAGGTCCTGCAGCAGGGAGAGTGTCCGCTGCCCCTGCTGATAAGCAGTGTTGGGGCAGGGGCTCCGGGTGCACTGCATCGCTGGCAGTGTTCCTGCATCGCTCCTGCCTCTCCCTGCAGGCTCATGGACGTACACCACCAGCCTTGCACAGACACCCGTTCTCTAATTCAGCCTCATTAACTGAAAGGAAAGCACGTGGATTTGGATTTAAGCAACTGACTGTTCAGCACAGCCTTTGCCCAAGCACAGAGGGGTCTTGGCCAAGCAGATTGCTCAGCCCGTACTCTCCTGTCCTCATGTGGGCACACATTCTCTCTCTCTCAGATTGCTGTTCCCATTGAAGATGTCCACAAGACCCACCTGAGGTTCACCTTCCGGCATCGCTCCTCCAGCGACTGTAAGTATCTCCTTTCTTCACGTCTTCCTCTGCTAACATTCCCAGCAAGGGCTGTGATGGAGGTGGGCTCTCTGTAGCTCAGGAGCTGCAGGAACAGGAGGGCCCCATGAGTGGCCCTCGTCTTGTACCATGCAGGGATACATCAGGTATGCTGTATTCATGCGGGAGAGGAAGGAAGCCATCATCCCTGTTTTGCTCTGTCCCCACTGCCCGTGGTGGGCAGCAGATCTCTGGGAAACTGCTGTCTCTTGCACGCAGCTGCTCCTTGCGCGCCTGTGCTTGGCTCTCTGGAGCACCCGCTCTGTGTCCTGTGGTGTTTGGCTGCAGCAAAGCTGGGGTGTGTGGCCAGGAGGATGGCCTGCTCCCAGAGCAGGGATGCTGCTGTCGGTGCCTTCACGGAGCTGAAAACTAATGGGACGTGGTGTGGCACATCCTGTGACTGCGGGGACCTTCCCCAGGGCCACTGTGGAGACCTGCAGCCGAGGCTGCTGCTTGCCAGTCTGATCCTGTGTGAGCCAAACCCTGCCTGCCCCAAGTCCTGCCTGCCCCACGTCCTGCCTGCCCCAAACCCGTCTCATTCCCACAGAGGCAGCTCTCCGATGGCCACTTGCCCAGGCAGCACATGCTGGCAGCCCAGTGGTTCCTCAGGTTGCCAATCAGCTTGTCACTGCTGCCTCTGCCCCTGCGAGGTTCCCAAACACTGCAGCAGCCGCCTCTCCCGAGTGCCCCAGGGTGGTCTCACTGTGCGTGGGGACAGCCAGCGGGCTCCAGGAAAAGAAACACGATTTCCCCAGCGGCCCTCTCCCAGACCCCCTCTGGCTGCTGGCTCAGGACGAGTCCCCAGTTGAGCTGCCCTTTCCCTGCCCGTGCAGTGCGTCCTTGGGCTCCCCCTGAGCCGGCTTCACCTCGCCCCGTGTTTGTCTTTTCCAGCCAAAGACAAAAGCGAGCGGATTTTCTCCATGGCCTTTGTGAAGCTGATGCGACCGGACGGCACCACGCTGCGTGACGGGGAGCATGACTTGGTTCTGTACAAGGTACAGGGGTGCAGGCAGACCCCCTGCCTCGAAGCAGGGAGGTTGCAGGATGGCAGCTCTCCCAGTAGCTTCTTGTGCAGGGCCGGGGTCCCAGTCCCTGCTGGAGCTGCTGCACTGGTGGCACGTACCCAAAGTCCCCCGGAGGGTTTCCAGTTCTTCCCTCCCTCCCGTCCTTTCTGTCCTTGGTGGTGGGGGCTCCTGCCACGGCTCCCTGCACGCAGCGTCTCTAATCTCCGCGCTGCTCCTTTGCAAATGACAAGTTTTGTTTAGAAAAAGGTAACTTAAATGTATCTGACTTAGGAGAGAATGTACCCATGAAGATATTTGCTACACTTTACCTGATTTCACCAGCGTTTTTCTGCCTAAAACTGCTTGGTTGCTCTTCTGAGAGAACAGAGAGGGAATGTGGGGAGGGAAAATTCGCTATTCATTTGTAAAAAAACACAGTGGGCTCTGATGCCGGAGTGTGAAAGACCCCTATGAGCAAGCTGCCTCGCTTTGCCTTGGTGTCACCCTCTCCCGGGCTGGGACTGGCCATGGTGAGGGGACCAGGAGGGCATGAGCTGGTCCCTGCTGCAGGGGCGATCTCAGGGCTCTTCCTCTGTGTGTCTGCAGTGCTTTATTGTTCCTTGCCAGCAATGGTGACCTTCCCACCTCAGCCCCTTGGCTGCTTCTGGTATTTAACTGAAGTTTTCTTTAATTTCCCTGCTGTTCTTGGCAATGTGACCACAGTTACTCAAGGTAGACCCGTCTCCCTTCCCAAGTCCTGCATCTTTCTTGGGTGAGCAGGTCTGTCTCCCACCTGCTGTGGCAGCTGTGCAGCTGGCCTCAGCCAATGCTTCCCATGAGCTTGGTGGAGGAGTTCCTCTTCATCACTGCATTTCCTTTCCTTTTAGGGAAGCTCTCTTAGCACCTCAATGCTGCTTCTGCAGCTACATAATGTCCCAGCAGCAGATGGCCTGCTGCCAGCACCCACTATGCTCACTGTTGTCCCACGTCAGAAGACCGTGCTGTGGATCTGACGCTGTGTCACCCTGGAGCGCTCCTGCCCCATGCTCACGCAGCTGCCCCGCTGGGGGCTGAGCCACCCATGTGCCCTTGCAGGTGTCTGCCATCCAGCTGCCTGTCCGCAACGGGGCAGTCCCGTCCACTCCCTGCCCGAAGGAAGGACCAGCCCTCCCTGAGTTGTCCTTGCTTAGGCACGCTTCTGCTGACAGGAAAGGCTCACTCCACCTGGCCAGCCAGTCTGTCCTGGTCCTGCCATTACTGTTCCTCATCTATAGCTCTTGTGATGCCCAACTGCCCTCCTGCAGGGGCCCCAGCCTGGGGACGGGGACAGACTCGCACTTCTCTTCCACAGCAGCTCCTACAAATTTGAAATTGTTATTGTGTCCTTCCTCCTTGTTCTTTTTGGGCAAAACACCCAAATTCTTTAAATGCTGCCGTGGCCTCCAAAGCTGCAGACACGATCCCCGGCTCTCCAGGGGACTGTCCCCTCTGCTGCTGTGGCAGGATCACCGAGCGCCTTTGGGACTTGCTGGTGCCAGGTGGGGCAGCAAGATCAAACCCTGCGCACCTCCCTCCTGGATGCATTTTTTCCTTAAAGGGTTGTTGCTGCCCTTACTGAACTGTCACATTCAACAGCATTTTCCAGACCTGAGCAAGTGAAAGCTGGCGTGCCCCACTTCGTCTTCTCCCCGGCTGACTCCTGCTCTTCCCAGCAAACACTGGGGCTTGATTCTGGGAGTCAGAAGCTATTTTATGTTTTTATCTTTGCCAGAGGAATGTGAATGATAATGCTTTTAGCTCCTCAGACCTCTTGATCTCACGCTGGTTGAGAAATGTCTGAAATTAAGCCAGTTTACCCTTCGTGGGTTTAGCTACCCTCGGAAGAAGTGCAGTGCCTCCTGCGAGTCAGCTGGCCGCTGTGGGTACGCTCAGTGGAGAGAAAACCCAACAACAAACAATTTTGCGATCTTTGTCTGACCCTCAGCAGAAATAAGTTTATCACACAAGGTTGCAGGCAGGGGAAGAAAAATGTGCTAATGCCAAGCTGTAAGTGAGCACTGGTGAGCTCGGGGAAGCATGGCTGTAGTCCATGAGTAGGGGACACAAAGAAATAGGTTGTTTTGCTGCCATGAGGAGAGATCCCAGCATGCCCACACAGGCAGGAAATGTCCCATTGGGCTGGTGATAGTGATGCCGTGGGACCGCGCCAGCCACCTGGTCAGTGTCCTGCTGCGTGTCCATCCCCATAGCAGTGGTCAGGAGTATGGTTTATTCCCAGAGCCCTGCTGCTTGGCTCCAGGCTCCTGTGTGTCACTGGCCTCCCCCCCTGCTTTTCCACACATCAGTTCTTGTGTCCTCTCTCAGTGGTACCAGCTGAGATCCGGTGTCTCTCCCAGTTGGTTGTCCCAGTTGAGCACAGGTTCCAGGAGAGCCCCGCAGGGAGCAGCTTTATTGGATGCTCTGTTGAAATTAATGTCAGGTGAGCCGGCTGCACGGTCTGCACCGGGCTCTGCACCGCAGGGAGCAATTCCCCTGGGCCAGCTCCTCCATCCCAGCGACTCCCGCGAGCCAGAGATTACCAAGCCGTAACGATGCCACCATTAGCTGTGCGCGACTCTGCTGACCTCCTTGCCCTGCCCCATTCTGCACAGCGAAGTCCCCCACACAGAGGAATTTACGTGGGGTGAAAACCAAGCTCATTGGGTCAGCCCTGCCCCATGGGGCTCCCATGGGACTGCGGTGGCCGGTGTGAGCCCTGCTCTGCCTTGCAGGGTGACAGCAGGAAGCTGGAGGACGCCAGTGCATACCTGACCCTGCCCTCCACGAGGAACCTGTCGGAGCAGAAGCTCCTCTCCGGCTCCTCCTTCCGCGTGAGCGGAGGCACGTCGGGCTTAACCGTGTCGGCCCGGGACAGCTTCCAAATCTCGACGCTCGTCTGCTCCACGAAGCTGACCCAGAACGGTGAGTTCCAGTTCTCCATGGGGGTGGCAGCAGGCCTGTGCCCCCACCCCACAGTGCATTTCTACCTGCCGGACCACCCTTCTCCCAGCGGCAGTCTCTCCAGCTGCTGTCTGCTGGCACTTGCCAGCTACCGTGGGACATGGTGCTGGTGCTGCTGTGCCAGCGCTGGCCCCCTCCGGCACAGTGCAGCCAGAGTGGGGCTCACTCCCGTCACAAATGGCACCGGGATGGCACGCCGAACATGCAGGGAGAGCAGGAACAGTGAATGCTGAATTAGCGTTTTGATGCGGTCAGGACTGCCAAGGCTAATGGCTGTTCCTGGCAGGGCAGCACGGTCCTGGGGGCTTTGGGGGGGCTGCTGTCCCCTGGTGAGGAGTGGCAGTGAGCAGGAATGCCTGCAGCCGGGGTGGTGCTGCCCTGCCCGCTGCCCTGGCAATCCAGGTTCTGCCCCAGCACCCACACTGCTCGAGTGGGATGTGGTTTGCTGTAGGCTCTGTTTGCATATCACTGGGTCGATAGCTCCAGGCTGTAACTTGGAGAGTTTCTCATTTTTTCCTTGTTTTTATTAAGGTTCTCTTTTGGCTTATCTGTCTCCTGAGCCCTCCTGAGTTAGCAGCAGATTAGTTTTCCAAGGCGGGGGAAATGAGAACAAACAATAACGGGCTGCAAGTGTTTCCAGGAGCTCTCCCACCTTGGGGGCGTGGAGCTGCTGCCAGCAGCGGTGGGTAGTTAGCAGTTTCTTGGCTGCTGCAGACCCTTGCAGATGGTAATTAATCGCTTATGCCCTTGGGGGGCTGTGCCATGGCTCTGAGCTGGGAGCTGGAGTAAGCTGCTGAGCGTTGCTGTCGAGGACTCCGTGACCTTTTTTGTACCCTTCAAGATCAGGGTGGGAATTGGGACTACCCGTTTTTAAACCCTGTCCTCAGTTAACTAGCGTGGGCTTCCAGCCCTGGGGTGCTTTGCGCAGTTTGTTGCAGGGCAGCCAAGAGCCTACGTGCCACCTTAGCACAGACGCATCAGCATTTGGGAAGGGATGCCATCCAGAGGGACCAAGACAGGCTGGAGAGGTGGGCTCGTGCAAATTGCATGAAGTTCAACCAAGCCAAGTGCAGGGTCCTGTACCTGGGACGTGGCAACCCCAGGCACAAATACAAGTTGGGTGGAGAATGGCTGGAGAGCAGCCCCGAGGAGAAGGACTTGGGAGTGCTTATGGATGAGAAGCTCAACATGAGCAGGCAGTGTGCACTGGCAGCCCAGAGAGCCAACCGTGTCCTGGGCTGCATCAGGAGAAGTGTGGCCAGCAGGTCTCGCGAGGTGATTCTGCCCCTCTACTCTGCGCTCGTGAGACCCCTCCTGGAGTACTGTGTCCAGCTTTGGAGTCCTCAACACAGAAAGGACATGGACCTGTTGGAACGGGTCCAGCGGAGGGCCACGAGGATGATCAGAGGGATGGAGCACCTCTCCTATGAAGACAGACTGAGAGAGCTGGGGTTGTTCAGCCTGGAGAAGAGAAGGCTCCGGGGAGACCTTATAACAGCCTATCAATACCTGAAGGGAGCCTACAGAAGAGCTGAAGAGGGACTCTTTGTCAGGAAGAGTGGTGACAGGACAAGGGGCAATGGTTTTAAATTGGAAGAGAAGAGATTTAGATTAGATATAAGGAAGAAATTCTTTACAGTGAGGGTGGTGAGGCACTGGAACAGGTTGCCCAGGGAAGTTGTGGATGCCCCATCCCTGGAAGTGTTCAAGGCCAGGCTGGATGGGGCTTTGAGCAACCTGCTCTAGTGAGAGGTGTCCCTGCCCATGGCAGGGGGGTTGGAACTAGATGATCTTTAAGGTCCTTTCCAACTCTAGCCATTCTATGATTCTATGATTCTATGATTTGCAGGTGGGATTTTGCCTTGTACAACATGTTTTGGGAGCTGGCAGAACAAAGAGGTGTCGGCAACCTTGAGCGAGCGCTGGCGGGTGCCAAAGTGCTGCACGTGCCCCTCTGAAGCGAGCCGGGGGAGCGGGGCTGGCAGTGAGCAACCCGGTGCCAGTCCTGCGGGAAGGGAGGGCTGATGGGGCTGCTTTCTCCGAGTGCCCTCGCAGGCAGCCAGCTTGGGGGAACCATGGCACACACACCTCCGCCGTAATGGGGACCAGCAGCCTGGCCCTTCACCAGGTCTAACCATGCTGCGCTGCGCAGCGGTGCTGGCGCTCAGGCCACAGCAACCTTTTCAGTGTGCGTGTCTGTGTCGCTGCAGAAAGCCACGCAGCCGCCCATCCCTCGGGCTGGGTGACATGAACGCCTGGAGGTAATGTCTCCAACTGCCTGGAGAGTTAAACGCTGCACGGGAGCACTGGCAGCCAGCGGGCACCATGCTCGGGAGGCGAGTGGCGGTGGTGCTTGGCCAGGGGAAGAGTGCATGGGAAAGCCGGGATTCCCTCCCGGCCAGCAGTGCTGCCTCTGCAAGGCCAGCGGATGGAAATGATTCATCCTGCTTTTGCTGAAGTGCAATGATACAGCCGGGGAAACCGTAGCCCTGACGTGGAGCTGGGGGCTCGGGGACAACAGCCTCGCAGCTCAGGGGACGCAGTGCGCAGTGACTCATCGCTGCCGCACTGATGGGGTCTGGGGCTGCTGCGGTTCAGTGCAAGTGGGGCTTGGGGCCACTGGTGTTCAGTTAATTCCCTTCCTGCGGCACAATTACAGCTTCTACAGTAACAACCTTTTATTTAGCCAAGTTTTATGCTTTTGTGGTATTGAAGTCAGGAAGCTTTCTGTGCTGAGCAGCAGTTGCACAGGGAGTCGGAGGTCGGCGGGGTCCTGGCTGCTCCCGGCAGCGCTGTGCTGACCACCGGCTGCTGCGGTGCCATGGCTGCACTCTGCATGGGCCATGGCCGCTCCCTGGGAATGGTGCTGGCCGGTTGGCATAGGGCCCCATGCACATCTGGGGCCAGCAGCTCATTCTGCTTGGCACAGGAGAGGAGCTGCGAAGTGGCCACTGCAAGTGGCCACGTGGCTGGGACGGCGGGGCAGGCGCAAGGGGCACGGAGACCCTCGCCATCCAGCCAGTGGAGGGCATGAGTGTGGGAGGACAGTGACCCACAGCCTCTCTGCTGAGGTCTCTCTGAAAGGTTTGTGGGTTCATGGGGAAGCCGCAACTCCAGTGCTGAGACCTGCTGTTTCAGGTTTCAGTTTCTCTCCCACGGGGTTGTAAAGAGGATGGCAGCGCCTGCCCGTGCAGCCACACAATGGAGTGTCAAGAGCTCAGGCACGACTGGTGCTCTCCCCTTGATTCCCCCAGCATGGGGCCAGCAGCAAGCAGCAATGCATCCCCCGGGATGGGGCTTCTCCGTGCTGTCTGCCCTGGGTGGTAACGGTGGGAGAAGGGAGCTTGGAGGGTGGGTTACATTTGGGTCTGGCAGTAAGTGAAGGTGTGCTGACTCTCCCCTTCCTCCCACCCAGTCAACCTGCTGGGGCTGCTGAAGTGGCGCTCCAAGCCCAGCCTCCTCTCCGGGAACCTCCAAAAGCTGATGAACGTGGATGGAGGGGAGGTCATCAAGGTACAGCCAGGACCTTCACCCCTCCCATGATGCCAGGATCTTCCCTCCCACCCCCTCCCTTCCCTGTTCCTGAGCTCATGTGGCTGCTTCCTGGGGGACAGAGGGATGTGGAAGTTCCCAGGGGTGGCAGTGTGGGCACCAGGGGTTTCCTGGCAGCCTGCCCGAGCTTGCCAAGAGCAGTTGCTGGAGCACGGGGAGCTGCCCTGGGCTGGGGCTGGACTGGGCAAACTGGGAGCATCCTGCACAGCCTCAGCGCCTCTTCCCCAGGGAGAAGTGCTGCCTCTGCCTGTGGTGATTGCCCCGTTGGCCCTGGAGAGCCCTGCTGAGGCTACTGGGGCAAGTGGGCTGCCTGCCTGGGGACAGGCCAAGCCAGGGAGTCATGTCCTGGCAAACGGGCAGACACCTCAGGCTGAGAAAGGCAAGTCGCTCCCGCACTAAGAGGTGGTTCCAGGATGATGCTGGGAGTTAATGCTCAAGCCCTCACAGTCCTCTTGTCTCTCCCAGTTCCTCCAGGACACATTGGATGCCTTGTTCTCCATCATGATGGAGAATGCAGACACGGATGTCTATGACACGCTTGTCTTTGATGCCCTGGTAAGCAGGACTTGCTTCCCTGCACACACTGAGCATGGGTCTGACTCCAATAACCAGTCCAGGATGGGCCCAGGTCAGACCGGGGTGGGTTTGAGATGGGGCTCATTGATCCGACCAGACAAGCCGTGCAGCGCCTCTGGCCCTACCATGGTGCCTCAGGACAGTAGAGCCCAGCTGTCCCTCCACGGGACAATTCCAGAAAGATTCAGAGGCATTTCTCCTACACCAAAACAAGAGTGACCCCAGTGACGGGACTAGGGGAGCACTGGGGTCAGGGTGGCTCTTGTGGGACACCCAGGGTCGGTAATGGTGTGAGCTTTGCGCAAGCTGGCCAGGAAGAGTCCTACAGCCGCTGGGCTTGTGACTCATTTTGGGCTTTCTGCTTCAGAGGTCTGCCTGTCCCGGCAGACTGGGCAGGCATGCAGGAGGCTCTGGCAGCTCCAGCAGCCCCCACAAGGGGTCAATGCCACTCTGGCTATGGCTGCAGGCACCTGGGCATCCTGCTGCCCGCACTGAGCCATGCCTGCTGCCCTCTTCTCCCCAGGTTTTCATCGTGGGGCTGGTGGCTGACAGGAAGTTCCAGCATTTCAACGCTGTCCTGGAGGCCTACATCCGCCAGCACTTCAGTGCCACACTTGCCTACAAGTGCGTACCCTATAGCTGTGGCACGGGAGAGATGGGGCTGGGATGGCAGGTGTGGGGAGGGAAGGGGCCAGAGCCTGGAGAGCATCTGGCAGGCAGCATGGCATGGCTCAGCCAATGCTGGGAAGCCTGCTGAGCCCTGGCCACACGTGTCACTGTCCTGCAGGAAGCTGATCTCAGTGCTGACACAGTACATAGACCAAGCGAGTCGGGGAGAGCCCTGCGAGCCACTCACACGCACCTTCAAGGCCTTGGAGTACATTTTCAAGTTCATCGTCCGCTCCCGGCACCTCTTTGCCCAGTGAGTACCAGAGATGGCTTCCACTGCTCCAGGTGCTATGCTGTGCTGGGCTACTATACCAGCACTGCTGGAGTGTTCCTCTCTGGGGGGAGGGAGGAAAGGAAAGGTCCCATGGGGGGTCCCTCTGCCACGGGAGCAGTGTTAGTGCCAACTATTGGGTCTGGGGATGCGTCTTTGGCACCTTGACCTGCCTGGTGATGGTGACAGCTGCTTGGGTTGGCTGTGGCACCTAGGGGTGGCATCCATGGCTCCCAGCACTCTGAGGATGTGCTGCTGTGTCGGCTGGTCCCCAGGCAGGCTTTCTTCCACCAATGCGCTTCCTCTCCCTGAGGTTTCCAGGAGTTTTCTGGTGCACAGCGTACTCTGGTTGCTGCTGGAGCAGTCAAGGTCTGGCACAGATGGCAGGCAGTGCCATCTGTCTCGGGGTGGGAGAGCTCCTGTGGTGTGAGGGGCTGTGGCAAGATGGGTGCCATCACACAAACTGCTCTCCAGCTGATGAGTAGCGTTTCAGTGTTTGCAAAGTGACTTGACGGTGAGGCAACACACCCGCATTAGAGTGAAACAAGCCTCTGGTTTGCTGTCTGTCAGGCTAATTGCTGCTGATTCCTGCCGCGTGTGTGCTGATCGAAAGCCCGAGTGCGTGGTGCTGGCGAGATTGGCTTTGGTGCCATAGCTGTGGGGTTGCCCGTGAGCTCCAGGCTGGCACAGAGCCCGCATTGTCTCCCTGCAGCACCGATGGCTTTGCTCCATCTCTGTACAGTCAGGCCCTGACCTGACCCCTGCTGCACGTCCCGTGGCATCAGGAAATGCCCAGTCCCTTTGCATACGGCTAACCCAAACGCCATGTACATAAGGCCAGAGGGACCTGCAGTGACCTCCTGCCAAAGGCAGGGCTTGCTCTGCCCAAGCTGCCCCTGATGGGTGGGTTTTTCCAATGTGCTCTTAAAAACCTCCCACGATGGAGATGGCAAAACTTCCCCGGGCAGCCTGCTCCCCTGCGTAGGCGACACTGTGACTGGAAAGGTTTTCTGGCACCCAGCCTTGCTCTTCCTGCTCATTCCCGGAGAGCTTCTGCCTGCCCAGCCTGTGCTGTTTGGGAATTTTTTAGCAGTTTTTTCTTTGGAGAAGGAAAGGGAAACATTGCACTTACTCTTGTGCTGCAGCAAAATGAGGTGGCACAGTGCCAGCCCCAGGGCCTGGGGAAGGGGTGCCTGGGCCAGCTCCCTGCCTCCCCCCCCCCCAATTTGTCCTGGCTCAGCGGCTCATCCCTCTGCTCAGCACAAGCTCTAAAGTGGGTTGTAAGAGAGAGAGAGACTTTTTACTTGTCCTTTAGTGACAGAACAAGGGGTAATGGTTTTAAACTGAAGGAGGTTCAATGTAGATTGGACATAAGGAAGAAACTCTTAGCTGTGAGGGCAATGAGACACTGGAACAGGTTGCCCAGAGAGGCTGTGGATGCCCCATCCCTGGAAGTGTCCAAGGTCAGACTGGACAGGATTTGAGCAACCTGATCTAGTGGAAGGTGTCCCTGCCCATGGCAGGGGGTTGGACTGAATGATTTTTGAGGGACCTTCCGACCCAAACCCTTCTTTGATTCTGTGATAGCAGGATAAGTGGCCGGGAGCCTCCATGGTTCCTTGTTGCTGCTGAGGATAAGGCCAAAATCTGCCCCGGGTACCTCCAGACTCCTCCCAGGGCCTGGCTTGCTTTGTTCCCCGTGGGCATGGGGTTCATGTCCTAATCTGTGTGATGGGACAAACAAGCCTCCCCTGGGCAGGCGTGGGTGAGCCCAGTCGTGCTGCTGGGCTGAAGTAGAAAACCGAAAACACGACTGATTAGAGTAACCAGAAAAAGCAAGTTACGTTCCTCTTTCATTCCAAGTACATGGCACCGAAAGCTGAAGCGTCCCAAGAGAGAGGTGGGAGGCGAGGTCCCTCTGCACGCAGCATCACCAGCCAGCACTGGGAAAACAGCAGGGTTGCCCCATGCTGCAGGGCCACGTTTCAGCAGGCAGGTGTTTTCCAGGGAGCGGAGCAGGAGCCCAGGGTCTGTCTCCACCACCCGAAGTCCTGAGCACTGTGCAGAGGTGCCAGGACATGTGTTGGTGTCCCCATTGGTGCTCTGTGCCCTGCTTACGGTGAGGAGCTGAGTTGGGTTCCTGGCATCCACAGGGACTCTCAGATCTCACTTTGCCCCCACTTTGTCTTTGCTGTCTGCCAGGCGTTCCTCATGTAGCTCCTGCTGCAGAGTACTGGGTCTGCCAGCATGCCCTGTCTGTCCTTCCTCATCGCTCTCACCCACCAGCCCTTCCCAGGGTCTTGTTCGTGGCCAGGTAACTGCTCCAGAGCTCTGGGGTTCTTCAGCATTAGACTGAAGTGTCTACCTGCTTGTCATACGTGAAAATACAGAGCAAATTCCCTAGTTTATAGAACTTCTGGCAGAGAAAATTAATTATATGGAGCATTTGCAAACAGCCCTGTGAATTAGTTTGCATTGGAATGAAGACATCCCTGAAGACATTTAGTGTTTTTATTCATCTTCCCTTTATCTTACTGATCTTAACAGCGCAATAACATGGACTCCTCAGATCTTCTAAATACTTTAAATGGTGCTACAATTTGTACACAGTCTATAATTTAAAGAAATTAGATTGTAATTATAATAAGTTACTGCAGATTGCTGTATTTATTTGATTATGTGTGCTACTGCTGGAGTCGGATGAGCAGCTCACGTAGCTCATAGCAGGATCCCAGGTTGCTGTGAGGATGATTGAAGCAGGGCCCAGCTGGTTTGAGGCAGGAGGTTCATTGCCTGAGCCCCTTCGCCAACTTTGTGGCCACTGCATGGGGAAAGGGCTCCCTGATTCCCCTCCTGTCATGGGAGCCAGTGGGCTGTGAAGGGGCCGGATCCTGGCACCGGCCATGGAAGTTCTGTGCCCAAAATGTGGGAACGTGCCCCCAGCCCTCGCTCTGCAGGGAGATGCCATGCCGCATCTCCAGCCACCTTCCCCTTTGGCACCTTCTGCACTGTGCTGGGGCACACAGGGTCTGTTGGAGCCCCCCAAAGCTCCCTGCACCCTTCCCAATGTTGAGGACCTCTCCTGTGCCCGGCTCCAGCTGTGGTAACCCAGACTCCCCTCAGCGCCCCCCCTGGCGCCCGCATGGCTCTGTCGCCTCGGGGACAGGGATGGGGGAACTGGGGCTTTGATGGCAGGGTGACATGGTCTCCTGCTCGCTGCTTCCTCCCTGACACTTCCTCTGGCTGCTTCTGCTTTTTGGCTGCTACTGAGGATGGCAAAGCTTTCCTGAAAGTGCTTATCGTCACCCCAGGGCTTGTCCCATGCGGGGCCCCCTCTCCTGCTGGTTGCAGGGGGAGCTGGGGTCACTTGCTCTTGCCAACGTCCCTTCACAGCTGCCTGCTTTGCAGCTTGCAGCCCCCTCGCCCAGCCTCACTCAGGCAACACCTATGGGCTCTGCCGTTGCCCTGCTCGTCCCCTCTCCTGTCCCTGGGGTAGCCCAGCACCCCTGCGAGGACTGGCCTCTCACTCCCCTGCACCCTCTACCTGGTCAATTGTGCAGCATCCCCACTGGCCGACCTCCTGCTGGAGTCCCTGGTGTCCCCAAAGGCTGCTGCAGCTGCTGGGCTCCAGCCACCGTCCGGCTGAAAGCTCCTGCGGAAGAGCTCTGGGGGTTTGCAAGCAGGGCGTCCCTTCCCGAGAGCCGCGCTGACCCTTCCCAAGTAAATGATACTCAACATGTTTTTTATTGCAGTCCGTGCTGATTTGCTTAGTGAGCTGGTGGCTGGATAATTTTTCCTGCCGCTTCAGTGACGGTGCTTGCGGGATTTCTGTGTTGCGCCTCGAGCTCAGTTAGGTACCGGAGCCCGAAGCTGCAGGAGCAGAGGCAGGACCATACCCAGTGTCTTTACACCCAAGAGGCATCGGGCTCAAGGACCAGGCTCTGCCTGCCAGTTTTCTTGACGAAATCCTCCAAACCAATATGTCAGCAATAAATTAAAAGACCGATCTGACCCACGTCTGCTGCAGTGATGCAAATCAGCTGTTATCTTGGCTTAATTGAGCTACACGCTCCGACTGCTTTATACTGTGCTTGTTTGAGTCATTACACCCTTAAAAGTTCAGAAATCAGTGTTGACAATATGTCTTACAATTGTTAAAATAGTGTATCGTACTCATGCATGCCTTCTTTAGGGTAAAAACAACAGAATTTTGTAGGCAAGAGTTTATGATGGAGGTGAGCTTGAAAATCCATGCCAGTCAGTCATGAGTAGATGCATTAAAAAGAGGGACTGTGAAAAATCTACCAAATAATTAAATCTCTAATAATTGATGCTCATTGCTACATATCATTGCTGTGAGAGTAGATGCTGTATGTGGACCTTAATTTCCTTTTGCACAATTTTAACACATACAGACTTCTTTAAATTTCTTGGCCTCCGGTGGGGTTTTGGGCCAGGGAGAGCAGCTGGGCCAGGCTCCAGGGCTGCGGGATGGGGCTGTGGGGAGCAGGGGGCTGCTGGGGGCTCCCACTGTTTAGTAACTTTTAACATTGAGGGCGAGAGGGAGGGACCTTTCTTGAGTTAGTCTAAGCTTTGCTTTGACGTGGAAGCTGGCGGAGGGCTGTAAACCAGCCGCTGCTCAGCTGATGTGTTTGTCTGAGCACATCTGAGATGCCTGAGGCAGATCAACAAGCTTGTTATCGCTGCCAAACCTGCCATGTTTCCTATGTTCCCTTGGGCTCGTTTACCAGAACAGGAAAGATGAATTTGAAAGGGGAACTATCCAACTGTAATTATATAAAGCAAAGCAGCAAAGTTTTTACAAAACCTAGACTCAATAAAAATAGCTGTTAAGCAAAAAATGACAGACCTTGTTTGTTCTGCTGCTGTATGCACAATTAGAAACCAAAAGACAATTAAGAACTGAACACGTTTAGCTTGCTGCGGTGGTGGTCGGCGCGCAGGGGTTCAGCTCAGGCTGGAGGATGTGTCTGTTTCCACAGCCATGGGGAGATCAGCGTTTTATCCCTCATTTCCCCCATCTGTACCTGCAAATCACATCCCAGCAGGGCTCATTGCTTCATTCGCTGTGTCAGTGGATGGGGTGAATTAGCTCAAATACGACCTTTTTTCCACAATGAGTTACTGCGGTGACTTTATGCTTATGATTATGCATTTCATTAGCAGCTTTGGAACTTTCTCGCAGTTTCGCAGGTCTCATGGCTAAAGTTCCCCACGTGTTTGGTTTGTTCTGCGACTGGTCACTCAGGTTGTGTTCAGGCTGGAGGGCTCAGGAGGTTTCCTGCTCAGGTGGGAAGATCCTAACCTCCTTTGAGAGGACTTTGGTGTACAAAACCATGTAAAAGAGTTTATTTTTTTTAAAAAAAGAGTGTATGCATGAGTATGTATAAGTGGTATATATATGAATACTGTAAAGGAGCAGATAGCAGTCTTTGATATGGGTAATTCTGCACATCTGAAGCGTTGCTTCTGGCTAGCCCTTGGGACAGGCAGTGGCCACCTTGGGGCAGTGGCCGTGCTGGGGCTTGCTGCTGGACCCAGCTATGGAAAATGGTCACCAAGGAGCATAATTAATTGGGGTTGGAGGTGACACCCATAGTCCCTGGGGGAAGGCACACGATGCAGTGGCGATGCAGTGACAGTACGGTGATTCTGGCTGTTGCAGGCTCTACGAGGGGAAGGAGACGGCTGAGTTCCAGCACTCACTACAGCGGTTCTTCCTCTCCCTGAACCAGCTGATGAAGTCCCCGCTGGAGGGTCCCACACTGCTCTCCCAGGTATGGCAGGGAGAGGTGCTGCAGGGGGGCTTCAGCTCTGGTTTGTGGTGGGATAGATGATGCCCATGCAGGGGTGACACTGGCTGTTCTGCATGCAGACCTCCCCATGTACAGGGCATCAAAGTGAGCTGCCATCCTGTCCAGTGCCTTGCTATCCCCCAGGGCCCCCACTTTTGCCCCCGGTGCAAAGCTCCCCAGAGCCTCAGAGACCACAAAATCCTGCATTACGCTGGTGCCAGGGGCCACGGCATGGGTTGGGATCAGCAGCTTAGGCAAGCAGTCTCCTGGCTATGCACGTGCCAATTCCTGGAGAAGAGGGTCTCAGGAGGGCTCCTGGCTTGTCCCCATCCTTGAGCTGGCCTGGCCCTACTCCCTGCACCCTGGGACCAGGCTGGCATGGAGGGACTAAGGGGGAGCATAAACGGTGCACTTTGCACTGTGGATCCCCATGGGCACAGCGGCATCCTTTACCAGCAGCCAGTGACAAGGTTCTCCAGCTGCTGGTGTGATGGTGCTGGGGGTGGGAGCTGAATGGAGAATGTGATGGAGCCACATGTGCTCTGAGAAGTCAATTAGTGAGAGGAGGCAGGAGCTGGTGCTGGGGCTGAGTTGGTGTCGCTTTGGTGACGTGCCAGTGGTGAGGTTGGGGCCACAGTCTGCAGCCATGGTCTTCCAGCTGGAGAGAGGCACCATAGAATGCAAGCAGGGACCTTATCTCCAGACTGGGACGTGTGGTGCCCCTAGGACAGCTGGCAGGTACTGCTCCTGTGTTGCATAATTTCATGACATTCTTAGATAATACCTTATAACCTAATCAAATTTTAAAAAAAAAAAAAGTAGTTTGAAGACCAAGAGGACAGCTGTCCTCATGGAGAGGAGGAGGGCTGTCCCTCCTTATCCCCTCTCTCATCTAAACACTGATCATGATTCTGATTTCCATCTCAACACCGTTGCTCTAGAGACTCTGTGCTATGGTAACCCCACGCGCTGCAATGTTACTGACTGCTGCACGTTCACCTGTGCCTTTTCTGCATCACTCAGCACCTTGTTCGGGCTGCAGAAAATGATTCTTGCAGATGCATCCAGCGTAGAGCGGCCACTGTCCAGGGCAGAGGGGAAAGGTCTGCCTGTGCATCACGTGATGGTGGCTCCTTGGAGGGTGGCAGAAAGGGGAGCTCGTTCCATCAGAGCGGGGCAGCATCGGGGTTGTTTCTCCTTAACCTCCCTCAGGTCATTTTTGGTCGTTGCCTCCCAACTTTAAAGTTGCAATTTTGTCAATGCAGCTTGTGTTTGGTACTTCTGAGCATGGCTTCACACTCAGCTGCATCACAGTGCGCGGTGTCGACTCACCCCGAGTGTGGTGTCAGCCAGCTCTCCTCCTTGCCATCACTTGTCCTCCTCAGTGCTCACCGCTGGCTCTGCTGCTCCACAGATGTTGCGGTGATGGGGTTTCTCCCACGTCACCAACAAAGTGTTTCACTGGGGGGAGAGAGTGCCCAGGTGAAATTATTCAGCATGGAAGTGAAAATCAGAAAATGGTCTTAAAAGCAAGAAATCCCTTAACTTTAAATGCACGGTGATGGGCTCCATGGTCATGTTTCAGAGGGTGCAGCTGAGCTGGAAAACCCCCAGCAAAGGGTGACCAGGTGTATGGGGCAGCACTCCAGACCCCTCCATCCTGGCAAAGAGATGAGCAGGGAGCTACAGATTCGCCTCTGATCTGGAGAGTAGGGTAGGAGGTGGAAATGGTTCCTCAAGGTCTTTCCTGACTTGGGAAGGAGGGAGCATCTTGTGAAATGAGCAAAAGCAGTGCTCATTTATCTACTGTGTGATGAAGCTGTTGAACCCCTTGTGATGGTCTGTATCTGCTCCTTGGAGCAGGCTGTGGATGCTGAAAGTTTGCACAAGTTTGCAAACAGCTGTACTGATCTGTGGAATTAAAATCCACCCAAGATTATTTAAATATGAAGACATTTCTGACTCAAGAGGTCCTGACCTTGGGAAGCACCACTGTGGGCTTGTGAGCCAGCAAAATCCTGTCCTCTTCCCCTCTGAGCCTCAGACCAAGTGCCTGGCCTTGTGCTACCTGGCTCCTGGTACCTCTGCCCAGCCTTGCCATTGGTCCACTGTCTGGAGGGTCCTGTGGTTTCCCTGGTGTCCTGACCCACAGTCACCCCAGCCACAGTTCTTGTGCTGCATCCTGCACTGGTTCCTGCTGGACCCCAGCCACTGGGTCTTGCTATATCCAGCCCTGATGGTGTCTCCTGAACAACTTGAGCAGGTACTCCAAGGAGAGAACTTTTTTTTCCTTGCTCCCTCAGTGAACTTTGTGGCTGCTTTACAGAACTTGCAGACATCCTGCATCTCCATCTGACAACCAGCTCCCATCTAGCAGCTGAAGGTGATACCCAAAAGATCTGTTAGTGGGTGATGTAAGCTTTGCAGCTTCATCCGGTTCTGCCTACTCTTTTTGTTAAAGCTGCAATTATCTGATCAGCCCAAGGCAGAGCTGATAATAGCTCCTTAGCTGCAACACTCCTGCAAAGGCCACCTCTCTTGTGGAGAGAGCCGGTCCTCTGTTGGACTGCTTCAGGCTGGGAGGTTTTGGACTGTTTTGACTACTTGGAGCTGTGGAGAGGAGGCCGAGACTCTTTTGGCTCTGCTTACTTGTGTCAGGCTGGGGTCCAGGGTTGAACCCATGTCGTAGTCCTAGCTGGAGAGCAGGAGCAGCTCTTCAGCCAAATACCTCCAACATCCCCGATAAACACTGTGACTGGAGGGTGGCCCTGCTGTGAAGGAGGTGGAAGGTACCTGCTCCCTGCGTGCAGCTGCCTTGCACATCTCCGGCCAGGAGATGAAGGCTTCTGCTGGAACCGTTCCCTGCCATAGCCAGAGGGCCGTGAAAAGAGCTTCACTCATTCCACTGCTTCCCTCCTGGAGTCCTGGTTTTCTCTGGACCTGAAGAAGTTGAGTTTTGAGGTGGGAATGGGGTACAGACTTAAGCAAACGCTCAGGGTCATGCCAGCTGCCAAGCTGCTGAGCAAAGCGGAGCAGATCGTCATGCTGCTGCCAGCACAGCCTGCTTCAGGGAACCCAAACTGGGTCTTGTGCCTGGAGACAGCCCACACAGGCATGCAGTGATGGCAGGGGGTGCGTGTTTCCCCTAAAAGCCAGAACCAGTTTCTGGAAGAAATCCTTTCTGAGGTGTAGATGCTGATATTTATGAAGTCTTGTAACACTGGAAAAATTCCTGAGGAGTGGTAAAAATTCTATATTAGCTCATTTTTGAAAAGGTGAATCAGATGACCTTGCTAACTGTAGACCAAAGAGGCTGACCATTGATCCCGGCTCAGTCATGGAGAGGATGCAATCAATTCAGAGTTAAAGGATGGCAGTATAATTAATGTTAATCAATGCAGCTTTACTAAGCATGGAGTTTAATGAAAAAAAATCAAATTTAGCTGTTACTTTTTTGAAGTTACGAATGTGACTGACTAAGATAACTGACATAATAGGCGAGACTAACAAGTGTCTGACTTTATACAGAATTCTGATTTAAAATTAGCATTGTGTAAGTTTATTAAAATAACTACTTTTAATCTCCTTAATATATACCATCTCAGCGCTAAAGAAAAGGCATTACAAATGGAGAACTGTCGTGCCGGTATGGGCATTTCTTTTTGGGTCCCCAGGGAATTGGCTCTCAGCTCAGACACCTCTGCACGTTTGCTGATTTGCCAGAGGCTGCCATGGCCAGTGTAGGGGGCACGGGCGGCAGTGGTGGTGCTGGATAACAGGGAAGCTTCTGCAGCCTTGCTGCCCTCAGTTGCAACAGGAATCTAAGTATTGGAGAAGGGTTTGCAAGAGCTGCAGAAATGACTCAGGGTCTGGTGTGTTTGATGGAAATTAACACTATTTCAGTCAACTTGAAGAGGCTAATGGAGAACTCAATCACAGTCTTTGCAAACCCAGAGGGAGAAGGCATTGCTGGAGCATCGTTTAGTGCCACAGGCAAGGGCAGAGCCCACTCCAGCAAAGGGCACTGGAGCTTGCTGAGCTCACATGGCGCCGGGCAGCAGGATGGGCGACCACCACCACTGGAGCCGGCTCTGGGCCGGCGGGGCCTCTGGGGTGGAGTTTTTAATTGCATCTGGAGATCTTCACAGAGCTGCCCGAGCTTTGGCCGAGGGTCTGCCCTGTTTGTTACTGCCCTGACATGGGCAGCAGCCACTCAGCGAGGGGTCAGAGCCACACAGAGGTTTTGGTCGTGCTGCAGGGTGCTCCGAGGGCAAACCCATCTAGGGACATGCCCAGCCTGTGCCCATAATCTCTGTGTTCTCTGTGCTCCAAGGGATGTCTCCAAAGTGAACTTATCCAGGCAATTTTCAAAACTAGGTGAATTTGCAATAGGCACCAGTATCTCAAATTCCTACTGTAACTCAGAGGGAGGCAGTGAACTCCATGCCGAAACCAGTGGGTAAAAATTCCTGGAGCCAAATTGTGTGGCGGTCAGCCCTGTGTCAATCTGCAGGCATCGAACCTCCTGAAACTGATGTTGAAGTGCAGAAGTGTGTGTAGACCACCTCTGGCACCTGGCTGTACCTGGAGGCTGGAGGCTTCCCGGCACTGCTTTTAGCACAGTTTGAAGCCTGGGGAAGCCTGAAGGACCAGCTACCCTGGCAAAGGTAGAGAGAAGCAGAACTCAGCGAGTCAGTTATGCTCCTTAGTCACATCATAAACATAACGAAGTAAATTTTAATGCAGAGAACTTTGTGGTTGGTGTGTTTGCTGTTTCAAAAAACAAATAGCCATGTGCCCCCTACCCTTGCAGCCTTCCAGAGAGGGCATGGAGCAACGCAAGCCAGGGCCCATATACCTGAGTCATGTTGTAGGAGTAGTTCATGTGGTTTCAAAGTAAAAGCTGGAGACTGTTATTCGTATCGACAATGGCAGAGGTGTGTGACCATAGTGGTTCTGGGTGCTTTGCTGGATGCTGGTGGCGTGGCAAGAGGAAGCTGGTCCTGGCTGGACGCCCCCTCCCCAGGGACGGTGAGGGCGATGGGCTGCGGCTGTGGGCCAAGCTGAGCACAGCGCTGCTTTAACAAGAGTTGGGACTGAATAAGGATGGTGCTGGCTCAGCACCCACAACCTGGGGGGAGGCAGGAGAGGCTGGGGGTCACTTCCCTGCCCACATGGCATCTGTCTGTCTATCCTGCCCTGCAGGCGCATAGCAAAGCAGGGCTTGTGCAAGCAGTTCTCTCATCTCTTTGCAGGGAGCAGCCCTGAAGTACCTGCCTTCCATCCTTGAGGATGTGTTTGGGATCTTCGACTCCTCTGTGCTGGGGTAGGGTCCCTACTGCCCCTGTCATCTCCAGCCCTGCTCTGTGGTGTGCTCGGTACCTGCCCCAGCCACCTCTGCCCCAACTCTCATCCTGGGGCAACCCCTCATCCCAGAGCTGCCAGCAGGGATGCAGGCTGACACCGTTGAGCTGAGGGCAAGGACAGGCAGAGTGGTCTAGGTTTCCTGATGCCTGGGAATTACATTCTTATCCCCTTCCTAGTTCGAAACCAGGGGAGGGTTTTACTCAATTCTAGCAGTAGCCTGTGCTTCAGGCAGGGGCTGAGCCTGGAAACCCTCAGTCCCTGCGGGGTCCATTTCAGGAATTCAGGCAGGGTTTTTGCACTGGGTGTCTCCACGTGGCCATCTGCAGTGGGCACAGGCTGCCCTGTGGCTTTGTGCGGTGTGACCATCCTGCCCTGCTCCTCCCCGCACAGCTCTGCCCTCATCGAGTGGCTCCCCCTTGCCCAGCAGCCCCATCCTGACCAAAACACGGGAGCAATCCATATCCAACCCCCGGCTGCTGCATTTGTCTTCTGCAGAAGCAAAGGGACTGCAGGTGCTGCAAAACAAGTGAGGTTCTTGCAAGCCCCGTATTTAACACTCCTTAAATCCTCTCTCCTGGACTGCAGGGCCTTGCTGCGGGACTTCATTGGGAACCTGCCACCCCAGCGCCTGCTGAGGCAGAAGCTGCAGTCCCTGACCGACATCGTCAACAGCAAGATCTTCCAGTCGTACGGTGAGAAAGGGTGCTGGAGGTTCCTGGTGGGACTGCCCATGCTGAGCTCTCTGGGGGAACCAGGGCATCGCACAGGGACAAGTCCCTGCTGCAGGGACTGCTCCTCTGCCGCTGAGACAGTGCCGGTGCCCATGGTGGCTCTGCAGAGGGAGGCAATTCCCTCGAACTTGTGATGGAACCGTGCATTGCCCAACCCCTCGCCAGGGCCCAGCTGGTGCTATTGGAGTGAACCTCTTCTGCTGCCTAAAACGCTGGAAGGCTGCAGAGAGAAATACAGCTTAGCTGAAGCAATGTGCAGTCAGTGTGAGAATGGTCTAGGGGGGGTGTGTCAGAAGGATGCTTTAAGATGGGTGTGTGTGTGTCAGACTGGAAGGACGTACTGAGTAGGATTCCCCAGGTCTGCCCTGACCCTGATGCTCTTTGGTATTCTTAGGCGTAATCTAGATGATGGAAAAAAAAGTAGACTTGGTAAATTTTGCCCTGCAAGGCAGAAGCGACTGAAGGCACTGTGGAGGACAGACTCAGGATTTAAGATAATCTCAACAAGTTGGAGGAAAGGTTTTGGAAGACATAGACCATATTTAAGTTTAAGAAAATAATGTGAAAACTATCACTGAGCAAGCAGAGGACAGAGCCCAGGGCGGTGGGAATGCTGCAGGAGGGGTTTGTGACAAGGGAGCAGAGGGGCTCAGCGATGCAGCCCTCACAGAGAGAGCATCTCTTGGATGTGCGAGCACCCTGCACCCTACTCAGCATCAGCGAGGCCTCGGCTGGGCTTACTTCCAGGTGCAATTTTGGGTGGCACAAGAAACTTGTGGCTAAACTGGAGAAACTCCAGAAGAAAGCAGTGAGAGAAGCAGAGCTTAGAAGACGGGGTAAGGAAGAAATGCCTGGGGGACTTGGGTCAGGAAAGGGCACAGGGGAGACACAATGAGCTGTGAAATATCCACACAGCATCTTCAAAGAGAAGGAGCAGTCAGGAGCTGGGCCAGGGGTGCTGGGCTTCAGCCGCAGCAGAGAGGCTCAGGGGAGCAGCTCAGCCACAGGCAGGCAGGCAGGAACCATTTTGCGTCTCTGTCCATGGAGACTTCCGGAGCAGGCAACGTGAATGTGACTAACTCGGCCATTGAGTGTGGGTGGCAGGTCACCTTCCGCTGCCTGCTCCAGCTCTGCTCTGAGCCACCACGATCCTGCGAGTGCTCCCCGCATCCTACCCTGGGTCCTTCCCTGTATCCCTCCCCACATCCCTGGGAGATGGTACAACACCACTCCTCCTCACCCAACAATGGCAGACAGTCGTGCCACCAAGAAAACAACAGAGAAATGTTTTCCCCCACTTTTTCCCTCCCCCCACTTTTGTGGTGCTACCATGGTTATAAGCAGCAACATGGCACTGTCAGTGCAGGATGGTGTCACAAATGCCAGCCCAGGGCAGAGGAAAAGAGTAATATGTAATAGGAACGCATGGGTTTTTCATGTATTCAGCACTAGAGACTCTAGTTAATCTAGGTGGTGTCCAGTTTAAAAAGTCTCCATCTATTTAGTTAAATCGTAAGCACCTTTAACAGAGTAGGGATGAGGCTTTTCTATTTCAGTTTAGCTTAGCTTAGCAGAGAGGATAAGTAACTGTGTAACAGGGTGCAATGAATTCCCTGTGATGGAGTCTTCCCACCAGAATTTAATGTTTTTCCAAAAATCCAAGGAGGAAGTTGGCAGCTCCGTGTGTGGGGGTTGCAGCACAGACCAGGCATCATGCTGGTCCTGTCTGTCCTGTTGGTCCCTTTCCTTCCCAGTCCTCTCCTGTGCCGGGGTGGTGCTGGAGCCCACCAGCCCTGTGCCTCCCTGTCTGCCCCAACAGAGTGCCGGGAGCTGCTGTTGCAGACGGCAGTGCCCATCCTGCAGGAACTGATCGAGAAGGGGGAAGAGGAAGATGCCTGCATTGAGCTGCTCAGCAACATCCTGGAGGTGCTGTACAAAACCCAGAAGGTAAATCCCATCTTCACTGCTGCCTCCTTTTTCCTCTCCAGTAATCACCTTGGAAATGACCTGACTAAATCCGTTTGAGTAGGGCTAAGCACAAATTACTAGCCATGATACGTTTGGGACTAATTGTGGTCCATCCAAAGTCAAAGGGGGCTGTGGGCACCCACCATCCCGGTGGGAAACTGCCCAAGCTGTGGGTAAAAACCTTCTGATTTCCACCTCAGCTGGTTTCTGGCAAGTTTCAACCCCCCCTGTGGAGGTCAGTCCCCATAGGTGAGGAAGATGCCTCCAAGCCAAGGGACAGCATCAACCTGAGGGCAAAGGGGTGCATCACTGGCTGTGCCTCTTGCTGTCCCTGCTCTGCAGGTCCAGAAGAAGGGCGAGGGCTGGGGATAAGGCAGCCTGTCAGCAATTTCTTGCTGGCCCCTGGGCAGCGTTGCGCTCCGAAATTAGCCATGATGGTCCTAAACGTAAGCCAGAGCTCCGTGGCATGCACCACGTAAGCCCAGCACCCTGCAGCAGAGAGCCGACTGTGCCCAGGGTGGTGAGGGAGCCCCATGTACCCCCTTCCCCCCACGCTGCCTGCAGGAGCCTGCCCACTGGTGTGGGGTACCAAAGCAAGAGATCACAGTAACACACTGGGTCCAGCTGCACTCAGGGCTGAGCGTCCAGCTAGGCATGGTCATGCTGTGAGTGCCTGACCCCCCAAATATGACTCGTCCCAGGATGGCCTCCGGTGGGACAGGGCCATCCTTGCTGGGCATCAGCCCGACTTTGTGGGATGCTATTTTTTGCAGAGAGCGGAGGAGCGGCGAACGCAGCACGGCACAGGCGAGGGACGGCACAAGGACCGTGGGAATGCAGAGCTGGTGAGTGCCTCTCTGGTGGCTTCAGCACTTGGTGGATGATGGGAAGGAGCCAGGCACCCCTGTGCATTCAGGAATGGCTCATCTGCATCTCACTATGGTGACAAACCCTGAGATCAACGTGTGGAGCTGGGCTGATGATGGCAGGGATGCTACAGTGATGGGGTCAGGCCTGGGAGGTGGCCTGCAGGGCTGGGAGGCTGGGGGTCTGTGTGGCTCTAGGCTGGCTGTGAGCCCCCAGTGCCCCATGTCCTGCCCAGGGGTGGGGGTGTCTGTGCCCAGACCTTTGCCCTGGCCTGCTGTGGCCTCGGTGCTTTGTTGAGCACCGGTGGGTGGGCTCGGGTCATTCCAGCTCCTCGCTTGGGTGAGGAGTGAGCGAGGTCTTGTAGTTCTTGGGGGGCAGCGGGGCAGCCCGACAACTCCAGAGCTGGTCCATGCTGGGTCACACAGCCCCACCAGCATTCCGGTGGCCCCTCTGAGCCCTGCTGGACTCACTGCTGCCCAGGTGCTGGAAGGATAAAATGTGGGCTTGCATACGCACTGGAAACAGCATAAAAAAGACAGAGCACAACCGGTGACTGCCAATGGCCCCCTTTCTGGGACCTCTTGGGAAGTCTAGATGTCACACAGTGACCAGCACTGTGGAAGCTGAATTAGACACATGCCACCATGTCCTGGGTGGGCAAGGTGGCTGTGTGAACATGGCTTGCTTAATTCTCCTGGCACTGGGAAGCCCAGGCAGCGGAAGGGAAAGCTTGGAAATTGTTGTTGAAATGTCTCGGTTCGGCCTTAACTTTTTAACCTTTAAGTAGACAATGGTCAGGATGTTCATGGGTGAGGATACTGCTCTCGTTTCAACCCTGTGTGAGCCGAAACCCACCTTTGTCTGCCTAGTGCAGATGCAGCCGTCCCCAGCCGTCCCCAGCTGGGTGGAGAGTTTTGCCAGGGAGGTGTATGGGGCCGAGCTATGCAGAGACACCGAGCCCCATATTTACACTGGAGCGCATTACCTTGTTCCAGCTCCAGCTGGTTGCCCTGATGCTGCCAGCCCCCTGCACAGTGATTAAATGAGCCATAGTAGCTGTGCTGGAGTGGACAAGTCTTTTGTTTCAGTATTTCATATAAATCACAAGTCTTTAGAGTCAGCTTGAGATTTCGCATCTCCCAAGGTGCCACAAGCTCATCCCTCCTGGCAGCGTGCTCCTGCCTGGCCACCACCACGGACCAGAACTCTCTGGTCCCACAGCTGAGGATCCTGGGCACAGGGCTCGTCCAACAGCCATGGTCTCCAATGGCTGGAGCAAAGCTGCTTCCTCCCCGCTGCATGGGGGACACTGTGAGATGCTGAGGAAACTCATGCCCTCAGTCCTGGCTCCCGGTCCTCTGCCAAGAATAACTGCAAACACTTTGCAACATCCTTGCCTGCTTTTTTTGCTCAGCCCCAGTATTTGCATTGGTGCCCCAGGGCCGATCGCATGTGGCCTGGGAGGCGGCGTGTTCCCAGCCCAGCCTGCCAGCACCGAGTACCTGTGAGGACTGGGGACTGCATGCCAGCTCTATGCTGAGGGGTCGATTCCTGTCGGCTGTAGTGATGGTGCTGTCAAATGTGCCCTCCCTCTTGGCACCGCAGCAGGCAGCGCCAGGTGCTCAGGCGTGGCTGTGATACCTCTTGCCTTGCAGGTGAAGGTGAAGAAGCACATCCAGCTGATCCTGGAGCGGCTGCTGCACACTGTCAATCGGAGGGTGATCGTCCTGGACCGGGAGAACACCCTGCGGGTGAGTACCACCACAGCCGCTTTGTGCTGTGCCGGGCATCGGGGCCACACCACTTCCTGCGGCTGCCGCTGGGTGATGTGTGAGATGCAAAAAGCGTTGCTGATTTAGGGGTCTGGGACTGGGTGACCAACGCTGCTCCTCAGCTAGCACTGCAGCCTGGTACCCAGCTGGCTGGGTGTGGATGAGCAGGTGTTTAATGCAGCAGGATGCACGAGAAAGCCCAAAAAAGAGAGGGGCAGCCATGCAGTTCTGGAGTAGAGGGTGCATTGAGAGGAGCAGGCAGGGTGTATGTGATGCAGGAAGCCAATTTTGGAAGCAGATGAGGAGTTTGGGCAGTATTCTCCAGAAAATTAGCGACTGGACCCGGTGAACTGTCACAGTTTTACATTCCAAGAACACGTGGGAGGAATGTGCTGGGACACCCACCTCTGGGTGGGAGGCGTAGGCAGGTCAGAGAGCTGCTCAGACGAAGCTTCATGCAAAGCAGCTGCACCAGGTGTGATGATTTAATCATGAAGGAGGGGGAAACAGAGCTGTGGCCAGTGTGGGTTCACGGGCACTCTGATGTGGATGTGGTGGCAGACCCAGCGTGCTTGGCCGGCAGCAAGGAGTGGGCCTGACAAGCTGCTCTGGGTCATGAGAGTGGGTGAGGAGCTAGGTCTGACTGCGTTCCAGGAGCCCAGAGAGAGTGGCGGGGCTGTGCAGCAGTGGAGAAGTGCCGTGCCGTGGGGAAGCACTGTGCTGTGCTTGGGGAGGTGTGGGTATCTGGAGTGGCAGCTCAGCCCTTTGCTTGAGCCTTCTTGGGATAAGGCTGCAGTTTTGCCGTCCTGTTCTTTGTTCTCATTAATAAAGACTGAACTAAACTGAGGCAATGAAGCCGGTGGGCAGGACAGGACCTTTATCCTCACTGGCCCTGCTCGTGCTCTCCAGCGGATGAGGCTGCCCTGGTCTCTGAGCATCCCAGGTGCTGGGATTGCTCCTGACGGTGTGCTGAGGCACCAGCATTGCTGCTTCCTGTCCAGTGACCCATTCTTGTACCCCTGAGGGACAGGGGCGCTGCAAGACCTCCCCTCCGGCTCCTGGCTCAGCCTGCCCTCCTCCCCTACCCACTCAGCCAGTGCAGCCCTGGTGATGTAGCCCCACGGTGACATTTCCCAACAGCAGCTCTGGTGTCCTGGGGTGGCTTTACTGGCCGAGCCGATGGCTGTTGCAGTCCCTGTGCACAGTGGCCTCGCAGCCAGGCAGTGCCGCTGTGCCAGATGCACCCCTGGCTCTGCTGCCGAAAGCTGCAGTGCTGGGGCTGTGCCGGGCGGGCACAGCAGGCTCTCAGCGTTGGAGTATGATTCACATGTGACTCAGGCAGGAGATGCGTACGGGGTTGCATTTGGTATCGTCTTGCTTTAGCCTTTGTTCCCAGGCTGCGTAATTCAGTGCCAGAGGAAGCAAGAGCAAAAAAGAGCTGTTGGGCACGCTCTGCCAGGCTGTGACAGAGGCGGGGAGGGACGCTGGGTGCTGAAGTGTGGCCCCATATACAGTGCGGGAGAAGGGGAGCAATCCTTTGCCTGCGCCTCACTCCCACGTGCTGGCCCTGCTGCGCTCCAGAAATGCTGTCTGGCAGCTTTCCCAGTGTGTTCATGATTTCAGTACTGCTGCTGCAGCCCCTGCTTTCACCGTGGGGTCCAAAACCCCTCAGCCCAGGCTGCTCCAGTAGCTGTGGCTGCCAGGATGGTCTGGGGGGAGCAGAGACCCATGTGCTTGCCAGCGCCCTGTTGAGCGGGGCCAGTGCTGGGCACTGCAGTATCTCCCACAGCTGAGCAGCTGGGGCTCCTTGGGACCACTGCCCCCCCCACCCTTGGCACTGCTCCAGCCCCACAAGCACCAGGTGGGTCCCTGGCACAAGGGACAGGGTTTAACATCGTGATGGCTCCTGCATGTGTAAGCGTTCTGCTTTGGGAGTACTGTGGAGTAGGGCACCAACTAGAGAGGTGGTGGCCAGACCTTCCTGTCCACTGCTCCCCCTCACCAGATCGACGTCTGTGTCTGCAACAGCCGCTTGCTGCAGCCGGGGGTGCCATGTGCCTCCCAGAAGAGGCTAGGCAATGTCCTCCTCTCCAAGACTGGTGGCCCTGCTGGGAGGGCTGTGACTGCTCCTGCCACAGGTGGAGGCTGAGGTGAGAGCCCTGGTGTGGGGTGCATGTGGCGTTGCCTGGCCCAGGGCTCCAGGGAGCACTTGCCCCGTGGCTCCACACCAGTGGAGGGTGGTCAGGGCCCAGTGAATCCCAGTGGGCTAGGGGAAACGTGGGGAGCACTTAAAGCACTGCGCTGGGAGTATGTTTGCCACCCACTGCTGCCGCCGGCCGCTTTGATCCAGGACCCTCATTAAACTGACACTGAATTTCTCTTCTCGTGGGGCAGCCTTGCAGAGGCTGGAATATTTGAGCTGCTAATTTCATTCTCCCTGTAATTAGCCAGTGCATCCTGCAGCCAGGGAGGCCCTGCCAGCCAGCCGCAAAGTGGGAGAGGGAATTTCTAGCCCCTACAGCCACAAGCAGCCCCCACTTCTGTGGCATCCCCAGGTACAGGCAGGCTGTGCAGGGTTCAGCCCCTGGCCCCCTAGCATCACTTGGAGATGCTTGCTGGAAGGAGAGCCATGTCCCCCAGGACACCCATCTAGCCTGCCCTCCCTCCTGGGAGGTCTCGGGGACAGGTCTCTCTCCCAGAGACTCTGACCATTTTCCACTGTCTCTGACCTGGGGTGCAGGAGAAATCCCCAGTGCTCCTGGTTAACCTGCAGGCAGCAGCTGGGGGGACAGGCAAGCAGCCCATGCTATGGGGTGCAGGGACAATCACTGATTTCAGCTGGGGCAGGTGGCCTTTGGGGAGCCCCAAGGCAGACGAGGGCCTGAGACCGCTCTTGCTGAGGGGCTGTGGGTGCCTGGGACTGGGCAAATACTGCAGCCCATGTAGGAGAATGGCCGCCAGCCCCCTCCTTATCCTCATCCAGAACAGAAGCGCACAGGTGGGAGAGGATGTAACAAAAATAGCGTCTCCGTAGAATTTATTGAATTCTCATTAAATACAGCCGTTGTTCCCCTCGCCTTATTTACACAGGGGCTTCAATACATTAAACTGAACGGTTAAAAATATAAAAGCTGGTGCTACCCAAACCCTACCGTCAGAGGGAGGGAGAGGAGGAAGGAGACGTGGGCAGGGGGTCAGTGCTGGGATGGTGCCCCCGTGCTCCTGGCCTGGTGGGCACGGCTGGCTCACAGGAACCAGAAGCATTTGCGCCTGGATTTTTTCGCGTCCAGCTTCGCAGGCAGCTTTGTCACCGGCGACGGCTCTTGCCTGGGTGGCAGGACAGCCCCTGCCACCGCCGCGGGGGAGCTCGGCGTTGTGTCGCCCTCAATATGGCTCAGCACTCGCTGGAAGCGTCCCTCCTGCTGCCGGAAATCGTGCTCCACGCTGTGGGCGTGGAAGGGGATGCTGTTAGAGGGCATCACTCACTGCGGCCCCCCTGCCCGCCATGGCTCCACACCCCCCCCGCAAGTCCCTGGGGACCTCAGCCCTGCTCACGTCCCCAGGACACTCAGCCCCTGGTGTGTCCCCAGGGCATAACCCCAGGACCTCAGCACCACTGTGCTCTGGAAGCTGCTTCACCAAGACTGCGCGCATGGCAGGGGACCAGCCTGGCTTCAGTGGCTGTCTGGGAGCCTGTGGTGCAGAGTGGCCCTTTGGGCATTTCTCTGGCATCTTTTTCTAGGGCTCCTGGCATTTCCCAGTGGGCAGACTTCCTGGGGTCACTGTGCGCCCCTGTGAGGGGATGTCCTGCTGGCATGCCCTTCAAACAGCTCCTGCCCACCACCCTCACCCTCAGAGGCTGTAAGTTGAGGGGTGGGTGCCGGATCTGTCCCAAACAGCCACCCCGCCTGTGGCAGTGTGGTCTGCAACTGGTCATGTGGCACCACACAGCTAAACGTGCTGTGCTGGAGCACCCAGGGACCCCTCCTTCCAGAGGGACAGACTGACAAACAGCCCCTGACCTGGTGGCAGGGGGTACTGTGGTATGGGTCACCCTCAGCTGCCCCCCGCCCCCTCCTGCCCCTGCACCTTCTTTCTTATCCAGCCTCAAAGCCTGGTGCTGCTTCTGCTTTTCTCTTGGGCTTGACTGTGCTTTTTCCTCTGTTTCACCCGCTCCCCAGAGCTCCTTCGCCCTAAATAAGGACAAACATCCCAAGTCCCTCCTGGGGAGCTGATCTGCTTGCAAGAGGCCTCCCGAAGTACCAGGGACATGTTCCCGGCACACTGTGTTGGTGACACTTAGGTGGCACTCAGGCACCAAGCAATTGGGGTTTTCTGCAGCAGAGTCCCCAGCTCAGGAGTGCAGTGGCTCCCCTACCCTGATCAGGCCATCAGCAGCAGTGCCTGTTAGTGACCAGTGGCACTGCTGCAGGGGCAAAAGCTGGCCATGCTCGGCAAGACAACCCTGCTCCCAGCATGGTGGGGAGGGTAGAGGAAGGCTCCGGACATGCCAGGCACCCTGTAGTTGCCAGCCACAGCAGCGTGCTTCCCTTGCTGCCATCCCCCGCTGCCAGACTGTGACATGCTCTGCTGTCAGGACACAGCTTCTGGTGGTGCTGCTCCATCCCCCAGGGCTGCAGGGTCCCTTCTAGCTCAGAATAACACATGCCGAAACCTTGCTCGTGACCTGTCTGGGGCGGGGAGCTGTAAAACCACCCTAGCTGGGGACCAGTGCTGATGGGAGGGAGGCAAGCCCAGGGTCTCTGGGACTCTGGTTAGCTCTCAGCCCCCTTGGAGAGCAGCTGTGTGTCCCTGCAGTCAGGGCCCCTTGTCCCGGTGCTGCTGCCACCACCAGCACTGTATCTAGCCCCCACGGGCTGATGGCAGCTGCAGCATCAGAAGGTGACACAAGCATGCAAGGGCCATGCTGCTGCCTGTCACACCCCCTAGGTAAGGGGGAGCTGTGCCCCCCACCTCCCCCCAGTCCTTAGGTTTCCTGCAAGTGCTGGAGCCCTCCCGTGTCCCTGCAGCACCCCGCAGTGCACAGGCTGGCTGCTGGCGGCCACGTGCCATGATGCTTCCTCACACGGAAAAGTGCTCTGATCTCCTCACACCAGCCATGTCCCATCGGATCGGGAAGGTGCTGTGGTGTGCGCCTGGGACCACGCACGTGGCACGGCCACCCCACACACGGGGAGCGCCCCACAAGCCTCCCCACAGCACGCTGACACCTTCTGTCACCTCCTCTTACCTCCCGTCACCTCGCCCTGTGAGGACACTGATTGTCCCCAGCTATTTCTAGGATAAAGGGTGAGTGGTGGCAGACAGCCCCTTAGCGGGGGGGCAGCATGGGGATGGACACCAACTCCCCAGCACAGAGAAAAGTCTTGGGGCTGTTATGGGGGTGCACAGCTGGCCCCGGAACAGGACACGGGCGGGCAGGTCTGCTCCCCACTGTGGGTGATCCTGGCACCCTGTGCACTCCGCACTTGATGCTGCCTCTGTTCCCCCCACCGTGTGTCCCACTGGAGCCTGTTCTCATCACGAGGATGGCAGTGAAGCCCAGAGGGAGTCCCCAGCGGGAGCCTGGCAATTACAGGGAGCCACCTCCCCCAGATGTGACATCTCTCCCCGCCGCAGTGCTGCATGGAGACAGGCTCGTCAGACCCAATTAGCACTGAAGTCCCCCACAAGCTACAGCAGGGGAGTTTGTGGTGTAAATAAGCAGAGAAAAAGAGAGATGGATGCAGCGCTGCTGCGGTGGTATGGGTGTGCAGGGCAGCCGGCACAGGGGGTGCAAGGACGCTGATGTACAATGGGGGTCAGAGCCGGCCCCCCCAGCCTGGAGGTGTCCCGAGGACAGTTTGTCTGTCCCTCACACAGGGGCTCACAAAAGCACAGCAGTGGCTGAACTGCCCCGTGCGCGCACCACGAAGCGCTGCTCAGTGCCAGCTCTGTGCGCCGCATCCCACACTTCAGAGTGCTAACGGAGTAAGCCAAATTAATAGCAAAATGAGAATATGCCTGGCCAGCCACCTGCACACACACAGAGAGAGATGGCAGGCTGCATGGCCAGAGGGGCAAACGGACACCCACGGATGCTTGGAGGGGCAGGCAAAGATTTGGGCAAAACTGCAACTCCTCAACGCCCACGGGGCTGATGGGGAGAGGGCCCCAGCCACATCACTGCCTACACCGGGAGGATGTGAGATGCCTTTCCCTGAGACCAAATGGGCTCTGAGGAGAGAGGGCATTGGAGGAAAGTGCTTCCATGCCCTGACTCAAAGCTGACGCCAGGGAAGCAGAGCTGATACCCCGTGGTCCCAGACCCAGCAAGGGGCAGGAACCCCCTGCACAGCCGGCAGCCCTGCTGCAGCCTCTGTGCGAAGCTGGCACAGGGACAAAGAGATGCTGCCTGGACTCTGAGTGAGCGAGCAAACCCACCCACCAGCCGCTAATGAGGCTTTCCCCGATACATTGCTTTTACAGAAGATAAATGCTCTGCCATTGAACTGGAGCAGCTTTCCTTCCAGCTGCAGCCAGTCAGCTGTCCTTCATGAAAATCACCCCAGCTAATCCTGGGAGTGGGAGCTGCTCTCTGCAGAGATAAAGCAACCAGATTCAGGCCCACTAACACCAAGACCCTGCTCTGGCCTTTCGACATGTGGTAGGAGCTGGCTGCAGAGTGGTGAGGTGCCTGCACCCATACCAGGAGCACCGGCAGCACGCCAGGGGAAGAGCTGGCACCGGTGTGCCTGAATGGCTCCTTGGCTGGCCCAGGGAGCCCAGCCCTGCCCTGAGGACAGTGAGCTCCTGCACTGTGCTAGCACCTGCCAGGGGTCCTGGCATGCCAGCTGCCAGCCGTGCCCAGAAGTGGCTTCAGCATCCTGCCTGGCACGGCCAGGTGTGGGGCCACAGCTGGCCATGCCCCAGTGCAACGTAACCTGCCGGGGGAGATGCTGCCTTTCAGGCCATGAATGTGAGGAGAGACAGGAGGCTGCAAGCTCACAGCTAGAGCGTGCAGCTGGAGGGGAGCAGCCTGTGAGCCCCATCTCACTCCTGCAGGTGAGACCCTGCAGCCCCTCGTGGCTCAGGGTGCTCTGAGCACCCACCTTATCATGGGGACAGGAGGTGGAGCACAGGTGGGCAGGTCCCCTCCATCCCCCAGTATGGTCCCCAGGAGCAAAGACTTGCAACTCCCCCACACCTCTGCCTCGTAGCCAAATTAGGAATCTGAGGGGTTGAGAAGAGCAGAAGCTCCCCAGGAATGTGCAGGGTGCCAGAGCTGGCTCTTACCTGTAGATGATGCAGGCACAGTCCCGGCAGGTCCCGCAGTTGGCGATGTCTTGCCCTGTCCGGTACGAGTGTCGCCTGTGACAGAGCATAAGTGCTGTGAGCCTGGAGACCCATACTCAGTCCACCTGTGCTTCCTCAGCCACCCCCAGGCCCCTCATATGCATCTTAAGTTCGTACTCCGGCATCCAGGAACTGCCACCCAGCTCCTCTCCTCCCTGTGATCTAGCTCCTCTCCTCCTGAGAGGTGCCATTTGATGCCAGGCCAAGTACGATGCCTTTCAGCTCCGCAGATTTCTCAGGTGGTTGCAAACCAGAGACAGGCACAGCAGAAGCCCCAAATCCTTCATATCTCCTTTCATCTCCATCCCAGAGCTGTACCTTATGCCTGCGGCCACCCCAGGCCACCATGCATTTCCCCACACATGGTGGCACAGAGGGAGCAAGACTGTGGGCAGCGTGAGGTCTGTGCGGGGGCACTCGTGGCACACAGCAGTGCCCTGACAGATGGGCAGAGGGAGATGCTCCAGAATAATCACCAGCCTATGCCAAACTCAGGATTTATGCTTTTTGATGCTTTCGCACCAGAGAAGCATCCTCCTCCAGGGAAGGTGCATGGCACTCAAATTAAGCCAACAAGTCCCAAAGCTCAGCTCAGCCCCAAAGCAGCCCTCCTCCCCGGTCTCTACAGAAGGTATCTGCACCCCGAATGTTTCTGCTGCTGGTGTTGATGCATCCCCAGGCCAGCTGCACCCTGCACAGGGAGCATACACCGTGCTGCCCTGCTGGGTGAACACCAGCTGCCTGCCCTGCTTCCTGGGACCAGCTCTGTGCTCTGGTCCCCCCATGCAGAGTGAGCATCCCCAGTGTCCCCACTGCCTGCTGGCAGCACATGCCAGCTGCCACCCTGGGGGTGTCCACCAGCTGCAGAGTCCTGGTGTCCCAGAGGCCAGCAACCATGGGGCACCAGGGACCAGCAGCGAACCTCTTGCCTGGCCACAGTGCCAGCCCAATGCTTCACTGAGCTTGGCAGCCTCCACGTGCCACTGCCAGCCCTGGCTTTGGCTGCCAGCAGGAGAGCAACCATCTCCCTGGGCAAATGGTCCACTGATCATAGAATTGTCTAGGTTGGAAGGGACCTTTCAGATCATCAAGTCCAACTGTTAACCTAACACTGACAAAAACCATCACCAAACTATATCACTAAGCAAATATCGCTGATGTCTGTCCTTGCTCTGCAGCTTCTCTGAACAGAGCTTGTGTGCCTTTGGCTTCACCACCCTCCTGAGCCCCCAGGGTGCTGGGGCTGTGCCAGGGAGCTGCCCGCAGACCCCCGGCGCCCCAGCACTGCTGGTGGGTGCTCACTGGTGGTGCCCCAACTCCACTTGCTCTCAGAGCTGCAAGAAAAGGACGCTATGAAATGCTTTTGGTCACCCTTGCGGACTCTGTCTCCATATCTCCATTGCCCTTCTTAGGCAGTGCAGGCTACGGCTTTTGGGGGACAGCTGAGAAAACACCCCCTGTCCCACATATCAGTCACATTTTCCTGTTTAAATCTTCCTCCTATTACTCGACCTTGATCATGATTGTTCTCAGTCCTCGAAAACTAGGTCTTTTAATGCACCAAATTATATATTACAATTGGGATTATACTCTTGGCACATAAATTAGATCGTGTATATATATATATTTATTTATATATATAAAAGGTACATATGTATGTGTGTGGGGGGGGAGTATCTAACATTGTATAAACTGTGCCTCTCTACCAGGATGAGATCTAATCCTGAGATAGGTGTTTGGTGTGTTACATTGCCGGAGGGAGATATCTGGACCCTGTGAGGACACTGTGAGCGGCATCAGGGCTGGTGGCACTGCTCTGGTACATGGCAGGTACCTTGGAGCCACTGCGCACCTGCAGGATGCTGGCCCGTGCCAAATGAGGCCAGGCTGTTCCTCAGCATCAGGACACTAGGATAGTTTTTTTATGTGATTTCCTACCCCATTCCTTATGTCTCCGGGCATCTTGTTTGCTCATTTGACTGCAACGGTATATAGAGCTGAGATCTTAATTAAGCTGCCCGCAGTGAAGCTAAATCAGCTTCCCAAGCAGACAAACTCAATTCTGATCGTGGGAGCAAACTTGCCCTCTCAACAGGCACCGCTCTGCACATGCCCTCGTCATACCCCGCAGGGACGAGGCTTGGCACGACTTGGGGTCTATGGGCACCCCAGAGGGCAGCATCGCAGGCCGGGGGAGTCACTCCCTGGCCTTTCTCTTCTGAGCAACCACATAGCCCCTGGGGCCAACAGACCCGTGGGCAACCCTGACAGGCGAGGGGCAAGTGGGCTGTGCACAGGGCTGCACGCTGATGCCCAGCAGCAGCAGCAGAGATCATGGGGGGAGCGAACCCCAGCCCTGGGTCTGGCTGGAGCCCCCAACACCGCTCTCAGGTCCCCATCCCTGGAGGGGGACCTCCAGTGCTTCAGCCACTAGAAGCACTTTTTCAGTGCTGTGCTCTGAAAAGCCAGAAGAGTGCAGGCAGGGTGCTGGACTCCCCAGGGAGCCAGGCTGCGCTGAGCTGCTGGTGCTGCTTCTCTTTTGGGGCAAACAGGGCCAAACCCCAGATCACGCTCTCCTCTCCTCCTGTGTGGTCACCCGTGTTGTGCTGGGGCAGGAGTGGCCATGGCACGCACAAAGCTGACTGGGGCAGGCAGCTCCTGCACGACCAGGGGGAATGGGTGCTCAGAGCACAGGGACGGGCCCGTGGGAGCTGGCACCCCAGGGCTGATGGCAACTCCCAGCCGGGATGGGCACACACGGGCTGCACCCACGGCCGGGCAGCCTGTGCCAGGGAGGGAGCACTTGCATGCTCTTACTAACCTAAACGTGGGCTTGCATGCTCTTACTAACCCTCTGTGGGATCCTAAACGTGGGCTTGAGTGCTCTTACTAACCCTCTGTGGGATCCACACCACCTCTATTGCTCCTAACTGGAAGGAGGTACTTAGCAGTCATTTGGTTTAGATAAAACAATTAAACACATGCACAGGCACCAGGGCCAGAACTACCAGGAGCTGCCCATCTGGCAGGTCCAGATCTCCTCCCGTGTGCCACCCTGCCTCCCCAAAATTGCATGCCAAGTCAGACATACCAATACCACCGCGGCACACACCCAGCTTGATGTCCCTGGCAGGCTGAGCTCCTCTCCACCTGTGAGGCCAAACTAAAGAGCTGCCAAACTGAGCTCTCCCGTGTCAGTGCCCCAGGCTGTCCCCATGCCTCCCCTAGTGGGAGCTGGCTGTCTCGGGGTGTGGGGAATATGCCCCAGCAGGTTTTACAGAAGGGTGCCAGGTAGCAGCTCCTCACATCTCGGTGGAGGTTGGTGGTCCTTGTGTGAGATGAGTTTGGAGGGTCTCAGCTCTGGGCCATCACAGACTAACCTCTAACACCTTGCTCCATTTGGCAAATCTACCATGGAGGCTAAGAAAAATTGGCCCAGGGGATGCCCTGCCCCATGGCCCATGGAGCAGGTCCTGTGCAGGACAGGGGTGCCTGGGCACCTCCTCGGGGCACAGACACTTCAGTCACTGGGGCACTGGCCCCCAAATTTGTGCCTTAGGTAACTTGAAGGATGGGGCTGAAAGCAGTTGTGACAAATACAGAGGCTGTCCCCAGGGCATGGCAGGGAGGCTGTCCCTGGGGAATGGCAGTTGTCCCTGAGGCATCCACCATGGCTGGGCTGAGCTTGCAGTTGGGATGCGACATCCCAGAGCTCCGCTCCCAGTAACCAATGGGCAGGTCAGCTGCATCAGAGCTGAGCAGGGGGCCCAGCGCCCCTCACCCCCCTGGCTTGCACCCTTTCCCTGGGCATGGGGAGGGCACCCTGGGCGCATGCAGAACAAGCTGGGGTGGATGAGACATCACATCAAGACATGGTGTCGCATGAGCGTGGACGGCAGCTCCAAGTTTCTCAGGGGGAAATGCGTCCAGGAGGCGGCAGCACCCAAATCTCTGGAAGGGCCACCCATCCAGAGTCCCCCAAGGGACATCGCCCCTCCCTGGTCCCCACCTCCATCCCCGCCTGCTCACCCGTCCCGCTGGGCCTCCTTCTTCTCCAGGTCCTGGATGACGTCCAGCAGCACCCGGATGGTTTGTTGGCTGGTCTCCAGCACCCCTTCCAGGGACTGCAGCTGGGACTGCAGGTCCCCCTGCTCCCTGGGCCCCCGGGGGCCCTCTCCCTGAGATGTCCGGGCGTCCTCGTCCCCTTTGGCTGCCACCACCAGCTGCAGAAGGTCCTGGACGTGGCGCAGTGTCTCCGACTGCTCAGCGGTGAGGCAGGGCTGCCCGTGCCAGGGGACCTCTGGTGCCCGCCCGGCTGGCTGTGTCCCCACACCAGGGCCCTGTGGGGCTGGGGCCAGTGGGTCCCTGGGCCCCTCTGGTCCTGCCCGGCCATGCCCAGGCTCAGCAGCACGTAGCCGGCTGCAGATGCTGTGGGGGTCTGGATGGCCGAGCACAGCTGGTGTCTTCTCCGGCAGGGTGGCGGCAGAGCCATGCCAGCCTGGCGCTGGTGGGATGGGGGCTGGCGAGGTGCAGCAGGGTCCCCCCCATGGCGTGCCGCAGAGCTGGTGCTGGGGTGGCGGGGGGTCCCATGGGGGGTTGCCCTGAGCTGGCTGGCAGAGGCTGGGGGTGTCCGTAGCAGGGATGGTCTGCTGGCGGTACGGCAAGGGCTGGGGCAGTGGGCGCCCATGGGGCAGGCTCCGCTCCGAGTCGCTCCGGCCGAGCCCCCGCGGCTCAGTGGGCGGCCGGGGCTGACCGCAGGGCACAGAAGCTGGGCGTGGGGGAGCCCCACGGCTGCCCCCGGGGTTCCCACGGAGCCGGGCACAGGCAGGGGGTGGCGGACAAGGATCAGGGACGCAGCTCTGCGCCGGGGAGGTGCAGCGGGCAGCAGGGCAGCCGGCTGTGCCCGGATAAGGGGGACAGGGATCCCTGGGCGGCGGTGGTGGTGGCACACGGCACACCACGGCGTGCTGGGCGAGGGCCGCGGCACGATCATGCACGGGGAGGCTGCTGGGTGCCCGTGGGGGCACAGCCCGGCTGGTACCAGCGGGCACGGTCCCCCCTGGGCACCAGGCACTCCCCGCGGCGGCAGCCAGCACCGCGTCCCCGGCCACGTCGCAGACGCTCTTGCTGCGGGGTTGGGAGGCCTGGAAGGGCTTCTGGAGGCTGGGGGAGGTCTGGATGGCGGTGCTCATGCACGCCTTCCTGGGCATGGGCAGCGTCAGCGAGCCCGGCTGGGCCTGGGGCCAGCTCCGCCGGGAGGCACAGAGAGCCGCCGGCTCAGGGGCGTCCCTGGGGGGCGGTGAGGCACGTGGGGTGTTGGGGCCGTGGGAGGCCGTGGGCCCCGGGGGGGGGCTGGCCGCCCGCTCTGCGCTGCCCTCCACCAGGTCCTTGAAGCGGACCTGCTGCGTGCGGTTGCGCCGGCGCTTGAGGCGGCTCTCGATGTCGGGCGAGTCGCGGTTCAGCAGCACCGAGCGCACCGTCATGGCTTTCTCCTGGCCGCCCTCGCCGGCGGGGGCCGGGCCGGGAAGGGGCTCGCGGCTGACCATGGCTCAGGGCCCCGGGGCCGCTGCCCTGCGGCGGGGCGCTGCGGCGGGGCACGGGGGGCTGAGCACCGGTGGCCGGAGCCCTGGGCTGCACCCGTGCCCGGAGATGCCCGGGGCGGTGGGCGGCCTCATCCCGTGCCACCGTGGAGAGGGGATGCTGCTGCGTGGGAGGCGGGCGAGGGGCTGCTGGGCATGCTGCCCACCGCCCGGCCCTACAGCCCTCGGCACGCCGCCCCGACGGCCCTGCCGGCCGCCGCGCCGCCCCCACGGTGCCGGCAGCCCATGGTCCCGCCGCCGTCTGCCGGGCTCAGCGCCGCTCGCCGTGGGCTGCCCGGGGCGCCGGGCACCGGCTGTCCCTGCCCATGGCTCCTGGAGGTCGCAGACCTGCGGGGACAGAGAGAGGTGGGTAAGCCCCGTCCCCGCTGCTGCAGCCCCCCAAGGACGGGAGCGTCCCCCGCGGGGCCGCTGGCCTCTGCCTGCTCCCTCCCAGCCCTACCATCACAAAACGCAAAGAGACAAGCTTTGATCTCCGGCGCTGCCTCTTCAGCACATAGAGAGAAGGAAAAAAAGAAACCCCTTTAGCATAAACACGTTACAAGTTCACAGCTCAAATCAAGTGGAAGCAGTTGTTAAAAATAGCTCTGCCTCACTGGGGCTGGTGCCTCGCGTTCGTGGGGCACTGGCAATGGGAGGGCAGGTGTGGGGCAGGCATGGGGGGGCTCTTGCGTAGGATGGATGGACATGGGGCATCTGCTGTATGTGGGGCACTGGCTCTGCTGGACAAGGTGTGGGGTGCCCAACCTGTGTGGGGCATGGCTGGAGTGAGGTCAGGATCTGTTGTGTATGGGGCAGGGCTGCACTGGGCACAGGGGACCCATCCTGTGTTGAACATGGCTGGACTGGGCACAGGGGACCCGTCCTGTGTGTGGGATGACTGGACTGGGCACAGGGGACCTGTCCTGCATGTGCCACCCGCTAGAGGTGCGGGAACGCTAGCTGGGCTGCTGGTGTGGGGTAACCAGCTCTGTGGGCATGAGGTGAGACTGTGGCTTGGGGACAGTGGACCACCTCGGGAGAGTGAGAACGAGCCGAGATGGAGAACAGGCATTGTGGCTAAGACAGCGACTTTGGTGAGACTGGGGGATTGCTCCCTGCCCCTGGAGATTGAGGTCTCCACGGAGCATTGTACGTTTTGCCATGGTGCGGCCCCAGGCAGCCTGCCCAACCGCAGTTCTCTGCCCACTCTGCCTCACGTGCACAGCTCTCACTCGCAGGGCCACCACCGGCACCTGGCTGCAGGACCGAGGCCACAGCTCCTGCCTGGGGACGCATCCCTGACACCAGCAGCGCTTCCCAGGTGGCAGAGGGGCAGGACCCGGGGCAGCTAACCCTGCCCCTGAGCAGGGGCTCTCACACAGTGGGGATCACACCCAGCCATGTCCCCATCCCTGCCATCACTTGTGCATAGCTATGAAGGGCTCCTCCTCCCGACGCAGGCAGGGCAAACCTCCCTCCGCAGCCCTGTCCTGGCCATACATCCCCCACACCAGCACCAAGCCCCCATGCCCACATTGCTCTGCCTCTCCCACCCTGGTCACCAGCTGCCAGGGCATATGACACTGCAGAGCATGGGGTGCACACTAGGACCCCTGCCCAGGGTGACCCCAGGGAGCAGAGGAGACTAATGGCTCCATTTGGGAACCAGTGCCAAGGATAGGGCAAGAGAGATGGAAACATCATCCCCAACAGGCAGTGGCATTGCTCCACCTGGCAGTTCAGTCTCCCAGCATTCAAGGTCTGCAAACATCCAGAGGTGGCACGGGCACGGAGCAGAGCAATGTGGGCTCCCCCATGGCACAGACTCATGTCCTCACACCGCGCCATGTCCCACATCCCCGTGCTTGGCACTGGTGTCCCCTGCTCTGGACCACAGCCCACTGCTCCCCCAGTGCCCCTGCACGCTCTTCAGCACACCAAGATGGAGCCTTTGCGTGCTCCACAGCCCTCCTGCCCTCATCGCGGACAGACATACAGCACTGGCCAGCCCCCCCCAGCTCCCCTCGCTGTCTTGCCTTGCTCCTGCTGTAATGAAGCTGCTGACTCAGCACAGCGGCCTGGAGTCACCCAGAGCTGGTAACGAGCAAACTTCCCAAGTACTGAGCACAACGGTGCCCGGTGCTTCCCCAGGTCGGTGGCTTGCGGAGCTGGGGGCTCATGCAGTCCCCTCCGGCCTCTGCCCTGGCACCACACACCCCAGTGCCTCTGCACCCACCGGACAGTGTTAGTCGGGATGCTGCTCCACGCGCCGCCCAGCCGCCCGACGCTTTCCTTTCCCAAGCTTGGAGCCGTGCCCAGACACCGGGAGATGTTTGTGAGGCAGGACGCGACGGAGACACAGCGGAGGAATGGGGCACCTCGTTAGTATGGACAGCAACAGGCGGAGAAGAGAGCTGGCTCAGGGATGGAGCCAGCGCCACCTGCCCCTGCGCCCCACACTGACCGCAGGCTGCATGCGAGTCCAGGAGCAGCCCCACGTTCATGCCTGACAGTGGGTGCCTGGCCCGGGGCATGGGACAGGGCAGAGCCCGATGGGATGGCAAGGGGCCACAGTGCAAGCCCCTGACCAAGACTGCTGCAGCCACGGAGTCACCTCTCCTCACGGACACAGCAATGGCCCGTGCCCAGAGCTCAGCACCCCCGCCCCAGTCCTGCTTCAGCATCCCTGGCTGTGTCTGTGCCGAGGAGGCACACTCTGAGCGGGGCCGGCTGGCACATCTCTGTGCTGGACGGGCCTCCTGAGCACAACTTGGGACCAGCACGGCTGGCCTGAGTGCTCCCAGAGGGCAGCCTGCATGTGACCAGCCTGCTCCAGAGGTTTCCTTAACGAGAGCACTAATGGGCACAGGGCAGAGGATGCCAGGAGCTGCTCCAACAGCCAAGCACGGGGCAGGAGCGCTACTGGCACAGTCCGAGTGCAGATGCAGTCCCCATGAGCCAGCAGCGGGGACCTCGCTGAGCCATGGCCGATGGCAGAGCGAGACGAGGCCGTTCCACTGCCTACGCAGCAAACGCGAGGCTGTCAGTCAGTGGGGCCTCCGCCGAGGCACCCTCTGCCTCCTGAACTGCACCGCTGGAGAGATCAGAGACAAACCACAAGGACAAAGAAAAAGTCTATAAATTATACATGCAGTAACTCCATTTGGGAACAGCTCGGAGGATGTCAAACACCAAAAGCAAGGACCCTCCCACTCGTCTCTCTGTGTATGCTTTATGGTACAGTTACATTTAGTGCCGCGTTCGGGCGCTGTTTGCAGTGTGCCGGCATCTTCGAGTGCTGATAATGAGTCCGGCTGTAGGACAGAATCAGGACTGTGCAACCCAGCGACTGTGATATCTGATGGGCTCCCCCCATACTGTAACTGAATCCAAGGAGACTGCTCTGCCGACGGATCCGTCTGGAAGCATGGCTCCAGGGACATTTTGGATGCACAGAATGGGACACCAGGAAGGGGCTGTGCAGGAAACAGAGGCACCCAGCACCCAGCTGCACCAGTGTTTTCCAGCTGCTATCCTCAAGTATGTTTACTGGGAAATGGCACTCAGCTCCCCGTTTCTGGGGCCACATGTTTACCCACACCCCACAGGTATTCAGCTACCCCAGGGGCTGCACCGTGTATCCAGCACTCAGCCATGCTCCCCGCTGAAAACCCCAGTATGGGGACCCGGGCTGGTCAGACTGGAGGAGCAGAAGTAGAGACATCTCCTACTAATGCCACCCTACTGCAGAACGAGGTACCTATGGGTCTGGCCAGTCCTGCAGCGCTGAGAGCTGTCGGGAGGACAGCACTTGAGAAACAAGGACTCTGAGGTCCAGAACCCACAGCAGCCTGTTCCAGGGTCTGGTTTGCCAGGAGCCTGGGGCTGCAATAGCTCCTCTGTCCTACGGGATGATGGGGATCGGGGACAGAGTCCAGCAGGGGAGGGGACCTGTCCTAGCTACCTACTTGTGCCGTGGCTGATGCTCATCCTCAAGTGCCTTGTGTGCAGGCAGCTCTCAGGAGATCCCTGCTAGTGATGATGACGAGGAGCAGGCAGCCCTGCCAGCAGGCTCCTGCCTGCCCTGCCAGTGCTCAGCTGGGGAGGGGGGCTGTGCAACCTCCTGAGGCCGAAGCACGAGGCAGAGGGCTGAGCCCTGGTGCTCTTCTTTTGCGTGCCCCACTGGGCTTTGCACCTGTGGGACAGGGGACATTGAGGTCCTCCCTGGGACTGTGGAGAGTGGCCTCAGGAGACCCTGAGCATGTGAGACAGGACAGCAGCAGAGCCCCGGTGCAGGGGGGCCAGGAGGGGGTGAGTGGGCTAGCACTGGCCGAGGCACAGGACCACCAGCCTGAAGCAGCAGTGGGAGAACAGGCTCGGAGCTTGACTAGTAACAGCTGAAGGACAGCAGCATGTACCAGCCATGCCAGTCAGCACAAGGCCATGGAGAACATGGCTCATCAAACCAATTTGCTGTCTGTTTTGATGAGGTTCCAAGTTTGGTCGATGAAGGTAAAAGCCTCGATGGAGCAGACTTGGATTTCTGTGAGGCATTTGACATTTTGACGAAGAAAGCAGAATAATATGAAAGCAATGTGGCACGCATTAAATGGATTAAAAACTGGCTAACCAGCATGTCTCAAGACATAATCATCCAGTGATCATTGCCAATTAGCCGTGCTTCTGCCCAGGTCCTGTGGAGGGGCAGCCGGGCCCCGCGTGGGCACTGTCACTGACCTCACAGGGAAAAAAACTCGGCATGGAGAAAACAGGTGGATTATACCAAGGCTGAGAGAAAGGCAAGGAAGGAAAAAGACAAACACAGAGCCGTGAGAGGAGCACGGAGCAGACGCTGTGCAGGAGGGGTCTTCTCTGCTGCGGGAGCCTTGGGCAGCTCCAGCCAAGCAGGCAAAGTGCAGTGAAACCCAGCGGCTGAAAATCGGGGGTCAGTGCAGTCAGAGGAGCGACTTCCATAGACAGTGAAGCCAGTCGGCGCTAGAGCAGCTTGGAAAGGATTTGCACGGTGATGGATCCTCCATCTTGGCAATTTTTTAAGGTCTGAGTGTTTTTCTCCTCTAATTCATATGGGAATTACAAGGGCATGAATAAGGTGAGACAGCAGGTCACATCAGATGATGTATAGATAAAACCAGACGACGCCACCATAATGCAATAGATGACACAAGTACTTCAGCGGTGGACTCTCCATTTCAGCTGGATGCTCAGCACAGTTGCAAATGTTGTCTCCTCCACTGAATAAGCCCAGTAGCTGAGGAAACATCAGGGACTGCTTCCTATGACCTGGCCATGGACACCACTGAACTTCAGGTGCTGACTCCCACCTGCTCCTCAGCTTGTCTTCACTTCCTGCAAACATCAAATACTCCTCAGAATTACTGGGATTTGTAAGCAGTGCCGGAGCATCCCAGCTGCCATCTCCAGCCTGGACCCCTTCAGATCCGTGAACCTGCCATGCCACTTTGGATGGTGAGATCCAAAACCTGGTCCTGCACCACCAGCCCATGCTTTGCCAGCATGCTGTCAGCTCCTACCTGCAGCCTGTAAAGGGCTTGTGAATCTCTCCCTGGAGATCCAATGGCCCCATGACTGGGTCACTCCTCTTTGGCCATTACTGATTGATGGTGAATTTTGTGAGACAGAAGCATTACATCTTCTGGTTTTTTATCTTGAGACTCGTCTCTCATGGGCTGCAGCATTGACGTCAGAGGAACGGAGCCCTGTTTCACACTGTCCTGTCCGGAAAGCTATCTGCATCCACCAAAAATACTGCAGAGCAGAGGGAAAGTCTCCAGCTGCTGCTGGAGCTGCTGCTCCTCCTCTGGGGCATCAAGGCCCAGCTCAGCTCTTCCTCCTGACTCAATAGACATCAGTGTCCTGTGGGAGAGACCAGCCCGGGACTGATAAGGCTGCTGGGCAGGGCAGACCTCTGCTACGGCCATCGAACAGCAGGACTGCAGGCACCAATGGAGGGTCCAGCTGCCCTCCACACCCTTGAACAACCCTGCCCACCTTTGGCCAGCTTTGGCCCTTTCTCCACCCATCCTCCACCTTGTCCTCCTGGCAATGTCTGTGGCAGAGGGAAAACCAGAGCAGACACATAAATCTTCTCAAGACGCAGGAAGCCAGGAGATTAGATTTATGAGAGAGGAAGTCATATTCTCTGGAACTGCAGAAGAGAACAGCTAATTACCCAGCTCCACTCACTGGATACAATGGCTTCTCTTGGGACAAAATCTTCACTTTTCCTGATCTCTGGAAAGGAAAGAGGTGCTACTGGTGCTGAGAGGGGTGGCACCAGAGGATGAAGCATTTGCTCTCAGCACAGGACCGGGCAGCAGCCAGGTTCATGACACATCACTCAGCAGCAGAGCTTAATCCCGCTTTGGCTCCGAGAGGACTTGACGCGTTTGTACTCAGATTGGAGCATCTGTGGGACCTGAGGATGGATGAAGAACTAAAAACATCTCCTTGGGCAGCTAGGAAACCTGAAATCTGGTTCCTTGCTGAGGAAGCTCCACCATGAAGCCAGCTCATGGCCTACCCTCGTGGTTCTCTTGGAGGCTCTTCCAGAGCCTGGCTGCTCGGAGGCTCATAGACCTTCTAATTTCCTGCAAGCACTTAATCGCAGCCAGTTTATATCTGACTGTGCTCATGCCAATATAGTGCTTCCGCTTGAACAGCTCTTCTCCCTTCTCAGCGTTCAGCCCTCATGTGTTCACAGCGAGGACACGCATTCTTTCTCTGGCCATGCTTTGCAGAGCTCAGCAAGTCCAGCTCTGGCAGTGTCCCCCAAGGCCAGCTCCCCGTGTCTCCGACGATCCTCACAGCCTCCCTCCACACCCGAAGTGTTTGACCTCCTCCCTCCCGGCGACATTCAAGGCAAGGTCTTAGGCTCTGTATGAATGCTGTGGGGCTCCACCAGAAACACCCAAGCTGGCCCAGCTAAGGACGCCAGGTGAAGTCCCCTGCAGCTGGGGCAATGCCCTGGGTGCCTCATGCTCCGCAGCGCCCCAGTGAGCATCATCCAGGACCTCCAGGGACCATCGCTGACACACGGGTCCTCCCCTGTGTCTGCCGGGGCCTGGTGCAAGCAGCAGCTTGCACGAGCCAAGGGATCTGCACGCATCTCTATTTAGGTCACTGGCTGAAGTGCTCTGCAGGAAAATTAGTCACTCTCCCAGCCACAGGGACCAGGAGAAGGCTTTCATTCTCCAGAGTCCCTGCCACCCGCCTCTCCACAGCACCAGCACCCGCACCCCTGGGCACCCTGTGGGCACCTCTGCAGGGCTGCCTGAGGCTCTCGGCCACCCTCACCACAGCTAATGCCCCATGGAAGGGATCCTATCAATTAGGGAAGAAGCAACAGCATCCTCTTCTTGGCATGCAGAGGTCATCGACTCCCACTTGCATCGCTCCTCTCTCTTTCAACTGCAAATATGCTGGCACTGTCAGATGGAGACTTTACGTGGTCAGGAGACACAGTGAAGTACAAAGCCTTTGCACAAAACCTTCAGAAGTCTGCAGGAGCCAAATTATTCCTCTGTCTCCCATGGATGCTAATACAGCTGTCATGACAGTAGTGTCTCTGTCCTTACTGCTACCTGCTTGCTTTCCCACCTCTCTTTTCCAGGCAGAGGAGCACCGATATCACCATTTAAAATGATACATGAAGAGGTAGGGTGACCTACCCAAGGGAACACAGGCAGACCATGGCAGACAGGCCATATGGAGTTGGATGAGGTCAGGAGGAGTTTGCTTCATGCCCCAAGTCTTCCTTCAGCCGCCTCTGTGGAAGAGCGGGAGAGCATCCCTCGCGCAGTCTGCAGCTGCTGCTGGACACTGCGGTTCAGCATCTTTCCTAGGGGCTACAGAAGAGACCACTGTAGGAGAAATCAAACACCTTGTTTGGCTGCTTCCTTCCCAGCAACTGTAGTGTGGGCAATATCACGTTCCTCTGAGTCCCAGAGATGCCTTGCAAGGATGCAGGAAAACCCCCGATACGGAGATCTGGCTCAGAGACCAGGAGAACTCGGCCAGTACCCAGCACTGAAGCACACAGGCTCTGCCGGTGCCTCCGACATGGGCTATTCCTGCAGTGATTACAGGACAAGGGAAGTAGGACACAGCTCAGAGACTTTCGGCCACGGGAGACGCAGCTCATCACAAGACTTCCTGCAGCTCCCTGCTTTCCTGGGGAGGAAAGTCCCACCTCTTGGAGAAGCACGCTCAGGCACCCATCTGGAGTCAAACCGCCCCAGCGAGAGGAGCAGCCGGCCGAGCTGGGGAGCCCTGACAGACTGGAACTCCGTGTGCTCCTTCGCATGCCAGAAATCTTATTAGAAAGCCGCAAGCTGTCCACAAAAGCACATTTCTGGAAAAAGCTAGAAAGGCTTCACCGCCCAGCAATTCACAGAGGTGACCACAGTACCCTGGTCAACCCTGCATGCCCCAGTCCAGAATCCTGGGGCTTGGCGCCAGGTGCAGGCAGTGCCCACTCACCAGGAAGCCCTCCTGTCCCGACGGTGCTCGCCCGGCCGCAGTCCTGGCAGCAAGCACAGGAGGCCTCTGCGGCTGCAGCCTCCCAGCATAGATAGGGAGAATGCCGTTTCAGAATACAAATTCCTACCTTTAAGTGGATTTCCAATGCCATCTAGCAGTTGCCCCCCCCGCCCTTTATCTTTATGCGCTTTAGACAACACTGGCTACCAGGGGAATTTAGGAATTAGCAAGTGTCTTTCTTTGCCATGTGCCTCGGTTTCCCCACCCACCAAACAGCCAGGATGATACAGACCATCTTCATAAACATGCAAGAAAACTGGTGCTTTTGGACAGGGTCTAAGACTGAAATAGTATTGTTACTACAGAACGGAATAGACCCAATAATTATTTGTGGCCTCTGGATGCTACCATACTATTAAATAATTATAATAATTGTAATTCATAAAGAAGATAACCTCAGTCTAAAGGAGCTTCCACGTTTATATCCACTCCACTCCTGCGAGCGCACTGGGAGGACTGAATGCTTCCCGCAGAGAGGAGACACACTGGAAAAGGACGGCGTTGCCAGCCTAAACCCGGCTCTGCCTGGGAGTCACTTCCCCAGCAGCTCTCCAGCCCTTCTCCTCGGGCAGCATCAGCAGGGAGGGAACACAGCCGGCAGTCCCCAGTGTCCCCTGCTTGCTGCGGCTTTCCCAAGGGGCTCGCTCCCATGCCACCCAGGAGGTGACAAGACCACCGGGAGCTGCAAGCTGGGAAGGAGCACTCTGCACCTCTGAGAGCACACAGGCAGCCCGGCTGATGTCCACCGTCCCCATGCGGGCACACACTGGCAAAGCCCGGGTCCCGGCGATTACTCATACGTGTCCACCTCGTGCTCTGAACAGAAAAACAGCTTCACGGAGAGCCTTCCTATTTCACGGGGAGCAGCTAGGGCTGGACCCAGCTCTGCTCTTGCCTCAGCGGCTGCCAAAGCCCCACCAGCAGACACAAAGGCCTTGAACACAGAGCACGGCGCTGGGAGCTGCTGGGAGCAACGTGGGCTGAATCCCTCCAGTGCGAGCAGCCGTACCCTCGGCCGGCGTCAGCGCGACGTGCAGTACAGAAAGTGACATCCCTGGGATCGTGTGTGTGCGTGTGTCAACCAAACACAGCCCTGGCTGATGGACACGTTTCCTAACGAGGGGGAGCAGAGCGCCAGGCAGCCGGGCTGAGCGAGGCAGGCTGCTCCCGGAGCGCAGCTCCCTCCCCGCATCTCCCGCACGGAGCCGCTCGGCAAGCGGAGGTGCCACGGGCTGGGGCGGCACAGCAGGGCAAGTGGAGTGGGCAGCAGAGCAGCAGCACAGGGGGGCCTGGCCCTCGGGGGTCTTCGGCCCCTCTAACACAGCAGCTCTCAGCACACATTTATCTCCCTCGGCTGCACACCACGCCGCTGCCTCCGGCATGGCCGCGTCCCCCAGAGACCCCCGCTATGGCAGCCAGCGGCTTGGCTCGGTGCGGGGTGCCACTGGCCCCGTACACTTCCCCGGGCAGTTCCTGCTTGGCGGCGGGGCAGAGGATGGGAGGAGCCGGGGAGTGCTGCGACCCCCGGCAGCACGGGGCGCCTGGGGTAGCCGAGACCTCTCGGGGCCGGACACCGCGCACCGGCGGCGGGAAGGGACAGCGCGGATCGCACCCCCCTGGCCACCCAGCCCGGCCACCCTCGCCCTTGCCCCGGCCCCGCCGGCCACCGCGCATCCCGCGGGCCGCTGCGCCGGGTTCCTGGCCACGGGTGCCCGTGCCGCCCCGGGCTCCCCGCACCGCCGCGGGGTCCCGGTTTCGCGGCTCCCCGTACCGCTCCGCGGGGTCCCGGCCCCGGGGTCGCCGCACCGCCTCGAGTCCACCGCCCCAGGTCCCTCCGCCCCGTCGCCCCCGGCCGCGGTTCCCCCTGCCCCGGCCGCGGGGCTGCCGCGCCGCCCCGGTTGGCCGCACCGCCCGGGGTCCCGGTCCCGGCCCGTGCCCCACGGCCGCGGCGCTCCCGGCGCAACGAGTGGGCGCCGCAGGGCCGATGCCCGCAGAGCCCAGCCCGGCCGCCGCCCCGCTCCGCGCCGCTAGTCGGGGCCCCGCTCCCCAGCCCGCCCGGTACCTGGTGCTCGGCAGCGGCGGCGGCGGCGCGGGTCGGGCAGCGGCGGGCGCGGGGCACGGCGGGGCGGAGCCGCGCGGGCTCGCCGGTACCGGGGCGGAGCCGGCGGGGGCGGGGCCGGAGCGGGGCGGAGCCGGGGCCGGGGCCGGTGTCGGTGTCGGTGTCGGAGCGGCGGGTGGGCTGGTGCTGGCGGGGTCCGGGGTGCCTGGAGGGTGCCCGGCCCGGCCGTGCCCCGCCGTGCCCCGGAATCCCGGTACCTGCAGCCTCTCGGCCAGGTACTGCCCGTACCGGGCTCCCCGGGCGATGGCTGCGCGTCCGCGGTCCTGCGCTCCTCCTCCGGCACCGCGAGTGTCGGGCAGGAGGGGAGGGCAGAGCCGAGCCGGGACAGGTAGGGGGAGCGACAGGGACAGGGGCAGGGACAGGGACAGGGACTGGGACCGCCGAGTCTCTGGGCAGCGCCCCTCCCGGGGGCGACGTGTGCAGGCGCCGTGGTCAGTCCGGTGCTCGGAGCCGGGCACACGGTGGGGCACAGCCCCTGTCCCCCCGCCGTCCCCCAGCCCAGCAGCGTCGGGCCGGGAAAGGCCCCTGCCCGCCCCGGGGCTGGGGATGTGGCGGCAGGCAGTGTGGCTGTGGGCACGGGAGGAAGGTGGCCTTTGCACCAGGCAGGGCTGGGGGGCAGCAGGAGCCACACCACAGCAGCGGGCAGCGTCCCCAACAGGTCCCCGAAGTGGGGAGCAGCAGGCAGGAGTACAGCATCCCCCTCGGGGAGCACAGACCCTGTTCTCCAGCCTTGAGCCTGTCCTGCCTGTGGCCCTGCCGTGTGCCGGGTGTCCCAGTCATGCTGGGGCTGCAGCAGCGGGTGTGCTGGCTCCGGGAGGTGCTGGGGCTGTGACCTGGCTGGGGGCTGTCTGGGACTGTTCTTGTCTGTGACCTCCCAGCAGGTTTGGTGGTCACGTGCTGTGCTACCCCTGGGCCCGTTCCCCATGCACACGCCGTCCACAGGACAAACCACATCCGTATGTACAGCAGTGCCTGGCTGTGCTGCTCCCAGTAATGTAATTTAAATGTAAATACAGTTTCCCTTGAAGAAGGTGTAGCAAGAGGTACAGAGAGTTCACCTGGATCTAATTCCAGCAGCCACCAGAACAGCTGTTTCCAGATGACTGAACTAATCTCATCAAATCCCCAGAATAGACTGGCTTGCTGCAAAAGTTTCCTCCTGTCACCTTCCTGCCTTGTCCCACGTTCCCTGTGAGGCTGTGCTGGTTGCACAGTGCTTCTCCCTGCGGTGGTGGTGGGTGACGTGCACCCCTGGCTGGTACATGAGAAATGACCCCCCCCAGAACCTCAGCATGGCTGTACAGCCAGGCTCTGTCAGTGGGAAAGGTGACCCCGGCTCCCACCATGGGGTCTCTCCTGGGGCCAGGGCTCTGTGGCATCGCACACACGGACACTTACGGAACATAGGTGGATTTGTGGCACTTCCTCCGCTTTCACAGCACTTGGTGCTTGCTGCCTTGCAGGCAGGGCATCCCCTGCTCCCGAGCTGAGTTCTGGGAGCAGATCATGCTGCACAGTGAGGAGGGACTTGCCTCCAGCTTTGCCAGGCAAGTTCTGCTCTCCTGGATTCATACAGGCAGCCATGGGTAACTGGCGACCTGGGTGTCTCTGCAGGGTGACTGTGGCCTCCCGGTGTGTGGGTGCTGCTGGCCCTGCTGCATGCTGGTGATTAGCAGGGGACCCTTAGGTCTGTGGCTTCACTTTGATGCTAAAAGGACTGGGATTTATTGGGTTTTTATTAATTTGCTTCTCAAAAGATAATTCCCTGCAAACCTGCCTGCACCCTGGACGTCAGGCAGGGCTGACCGTGGGGCACAGTGCTTCCCCACAGCAATCCCTGCCGCGTGCTGCAGCCCTTCCTGAGGACATCCCTTGGCCATGCTGCTGGGGCTGCCCAGGGGTTGGCAGGGCGAATCCAGGGCCCTTGGTCACAGGCAGCAGCTCAGTGTGCCCTTTGGCCTCTGAACCCCCCCTCTGCTGGCTGCTCCATGGCAGCTGGCCCTTGGGCTGTGATGGGACTCCATCCCTGCTGCAGAGAGGGAATGCTGGAGCCGGTGGATTGAGCCAGGAGGAAGCTCTGGCAGTGCCAGAGGCTGGAAGGGGCCTGCGTTGTCCCATGTCCTGTGCCTTCATGCAGCTGCTGGGACTGCTCCTGCCCTCCTGGGATGGGCAGTGGTGTTCAGCAGCCAGTGGTGCCCTCACAGCATGGCAGTCTCCAGGAAAAGGTTGGCACCTGAAGCCACCCACAAAGCTCTGTTGGTGATACTGGGGCACGGCAGGGACTTTGCTCCTCGTAAGCCTGCCAGATGATGCATCTACCTGCTCTTACCCCCAGAAATAGCCGCCCTTTCCTGCAGTTTTCAGTCCTGAGTGCACCCCCAGGACAGCTTCCCCGCTGAGCAGTCACACATGGGCTACACTGGACACTGGTGGAAAATGGGTCTTTAATACAAGGAAGTGTCAGGCGCTCTCATGGACAAGTGTTTGCCTCCTTTCAGCCCCAGCAGTGCCAGGCTCTGCCTGTCCCCAGCACACGAGGGCTCTTCCAAAGGTGTTTGGGTTGGTTTGTATTTCCCTGGCGTGTGCGGCTCTGGTGGTGGTGTGTGGGGTGACAGCACCCTTGTGACAGTGGCTGGTGCTGAGAGCAGCTGGCTTTTCCACATGCTGACTTTGCTGCTGCGCTGTGGGTGCTGGACCAGGTGCATCCCCAGGTGACTTTGTCTGTGGGGTGACTCCTGAGATCAGTTCCCCTGCCTGGGAGCTTCCTGTAGCTTTGTCCCAAGAGCAAAGCTTCCTCTTCACAAGTCAATACTCAAAGCGCTTTAAAGTCTACTGCAGACTCAGATTTTATGTTAGAAGTATCATCAAGAGTATGTTGCACTCAGTTTGGGCCCCTTCACTAGAGGCAGTCTAGACACATGGGCCTCCAGAAAGAAGCTGCTTGCCATTTTCAAAATATGCTTACATCCACATATTGCCCTAAATTGCCTTAAAAATTACAGATGCATGCTACAGCAAATATGCTATATAGTGACATCTGTGTGCTCCTCAGCATCACGGCAGGTGTCAGAGCTGTCCTGGGTTGTGAGGGACTGGGAGAAGAAGGGCTGCAGGAGCCAAGGCTGAGTGGGGCAGGAGAAGAGTTCTGGGGAGGAGAGGACCAGAGCAGGTGGAGGGTGTGGGGCCCCCAGGGCAACTGGGGCTCTGGGGTACAGACCTGCTGGAGGAACATGGATGGGCACATGAGCCCCTCAGGGCCCCAGCACACCCCGTGGTGCTGGCCAGGCGGTATCAGCAGTGCTTGACCAGCCCCTCTCCCACAGAGTCACTACGTGGCTTGCATGGCTGCCATCCTGAGCCAGCTGGACAAGGACCACTACAGCTCTTACATCAAGGCATTCCCCTCCCGGCCTGAGCTGATGGTGAGTGCTGCCCCATGCAGTGAGACCTAGACTTTCCATCAGTGACACTTCCCTGCCTCTCCACCCTGTGTCTTGGCTGGGGCATCCCACCGGTCCCAGTACCTTGCCTGCACCTGGCACTGGACACCGGCACAGCCCACATCCCTGCTCCATGGAGGTGAAGCTCTCGCTGTCAGGTGGCGATGGCCTCTCCCAGCCCTGGTGCTCAGCACAGCGTTACCCTGAGAGGGCATCATGGTCAAGGCCAGCTCCTGACATCTCTTTTTCTGTGGCAGGACTTCCTCATGGAGACCTTCATCCTCTTCAAGGACTTGATTGGCAAGACGGTGTACCCCTCTGACTGGATGGTGATGAACATGGTGCAGAACCGGTGAGGACACCTGGGCTGGGAGGGGCCTGCAGGTGGATGTTGGGGCTGGATGTGAGAACCTGGGGTGCCTTGCTGGGACCTGGGCAGAGGGCACACATGCACTGCAGCACGGCTGTGCCGGGCAGCGTATGGCTATCTTAGCTACCTCTAAATCCCCCTCGAACAGCTCTGGGTCTGTGCTCAGGTTGGCTCAGGACAGCTCCAGACTCTCGCTGCTCTGTCCTGTGACAGTCCAGCCCCATCTGGGAGCCAGGTGGCAGGGCTGCTCTCTGCAGGTGGGAAGCCAAAGCCAGATACTCCATCCCTCCAACCCTGGGTGTCTGTGCACAGCAGGGATGCCGGGTGTGCAGGACCGGTGCACCCGGGCAGCATTCAGTGGGCAGAAAGGACCAGCTGGAGTGTGGATGCAGGCAGGAGCATGCCATGAGCCCCAGCTCCAGGGTGCTGCCCCCCACTGCTGCTCATCACCTTGCCATCGCTGGGAGCCACTAGCCTGGCTCTCCCCTCGCTGCCATCCAGCCCTGCCTGCAGGCAGGCAGTATGGCTGCCCTCTGCTCAGTGCCCCATGGCTGCTGTCCCCACAGGGAGTTCCTGCGCGCCATCAACCAGTTTGCTGTGACCTTGACGGAGATGTTCCTGAGCAACAGCAGCTTCGAGCTGCAGGTGAGGGGCTGCCTGTGCCCTGTGGGAGCCAGGGGGCCGGGAAGGGGATCCAGCCTGACCCTTGGTGCTGTGGGCTGCCCTCCAAGCCCCCTGTGCCACCCAGCCTGCCATTCATCCCTGTGTTTTCCCTGCAGCTTTGGAACAACTATTTCCACCTGGCCGTGGCTTTCCTCACCCAGGACTCGCTGCAGCTGGAGAACTTCTCCCAGGCCAAGCGCAACTGCATCCTGGCCAAGTGAGTCACCCTCGCTTGTGCTGGCCCTGCAGGCATTGCCTTAGGGTCGAGCTCTGCAGCTCAGCTTCAGGTTCCTGCCCCAGGCTGCAGAGGGGTCAGGGATTTTGGGATGAGCCGGTCAGGCTGTTTTTGGGTCCCTGGCCTGGATGCTGCACTCTGGGCTGCAGAGCGACACTAACCAACATTCTTCCTGGCAGGTACGGGGACATGAGAGCCACGATCGGAGCTTCCATTCGGGACATGTGGTACAACCTAGGTGAGCTGCCATGTGGCTAGCAATGAGGAGGCTTGGCAAGTCTCTGCAGGCTGGCACTCATCAGCACTGTCCCCAGAATAGGTGCTGGGGAGCGGAATGTTGCTGGTGTGGGGCGTGGAAGCCTGGGGGTGTGAGCAGGGTGTAGGAGCTTGCAGGTGTGCGAATTTGCAGGCGTGCAAGGCTGTGGGTGTGCGAGCTCACAGGCACCGTGACCAGTTGTGAGCTCACGGTCCCCACAGGCAGCCTCCCCTCTCCAGGCTGGCGTCTGCCTGCATCCCTGCCTTCCCATTCCCTGGTCCTGCGGGCTCCTGCCTTGCCTTGTTTCCCCCGCACAGGTGTGCGTCATGCTGCTGGCAGCATCCCAGGGCCAGGCAGGCAGGGAGGATACAGCATCTCTGCTCTCTGCCCCATGCCCCACCATGTGTGTGTGTGGGGCAGCCCGCAGCGCAGCAGTGGAGCAGTGACAGGCTCCTGTGTGAGTTGTTCACATACGTCAGGGCCTCCAGGACACTAGCACAGCCCCAGCTGGTGGTCCCACGGCCGAGTGTTTGCCGTGCTATCCTGGCCATACAGCATTAACTGCCTGGCAGCATGGATGCCCTAGAGGATTGCCTGGCTCTGCTGCAGCCACCTGCCCCGGGCATGCAGACATCTTCCTGGCACCACTCCCCCTCCTCTTCCACACGTTGTTGCCCTTTTCCATGTGAGCTGGCCCTGGGGAGCAGGCTGCAGGAGCCCAGGCCCCCCAGCCTTCCGTGCCCTCCCCAGGCCATCACAAGATTGAGTTCATCCCGGGCATGGTGGGCCCCATCCTGGAGATGACCCTCGTGCCGGAGCTGGAGCTGCGCAAGTCCACCATCCCCATCTTCTTCGACATGATGCTCTGCGAGTACCAGCTGACCGAGAGCTTCAGCCGGGTGAGTGCCCAGGGCTGTGCCTGGATCCTGCTCCTCACCTGTGCTGGACCGTCCCTTTCAGAGTGGGTGGAGGCGATGCTCACCCTCCCCTCTCTCATCCTGGGTTGTGGGGCTGTAGGAGGGAGGGATGAGGGACAGAGGGAGCTGGTGGGGAGATGAGGAGCAGGGACAGCTACCAGGTGCCGCAGAGTCTTTCCCAGGGATGAGCAGGGACAGGTCAGGCGTCACCCACTCAGCCAGTCTCGGCACTGCCTGGAAACAAGAACACAGTGGGAGGGGGGAGGTCTGCACAAACCTCCTCGTTTTTCTTCACTCGTTGATTTGAGTTTTCCCCATGCAAAAGGCTTTTCCAGTTTATGATTAGGTGGCATTTGTCTCTTCTGAGCTGGAAGCCTTTTACCCTGTTGAAGTGTCCCATGGGAGGAGAGGGACTGTGACTGCCCTTGGAGCCACGGGTGACATTGGTCCTGCTGGAGCCCCTTCCCTGGCCCCTCACTCACACCTCGGTCTGCAGCCACAGGAGAGCTGTGTTGAAGGAACAGTGTGGGCATGGCTGGGCTCAGAGGACCTGAGGCTTTTGCTGGGGATGTTGCTGAGCCATCCTGCTGTGGTACAGGGGCTCTGCAACTCAGGAGAAAACCATGGGCCCAGAACGCTGGGGGGTAGCGACGAGGCCAGTGCAGGAGAAGGACAGGGACCTGGGGAGCAATTCAGGGACCTGTCTGTGCTGGGGAGCAGGTCGGGGACCCAGGGAGCGGGATGGGGCCCTGTCTGTGCTGAGGCAGCGTGGGGACTGATCCACACCAGGGAGCAGTATGGCCTGGGAGGGGGGACAGGGACCCGTCTGTGCCGGGCAGTCCTGGGGAAGGGGCTGCAGCAGCCCAGCCTGGGAGCTGTTTGGGGGATGGAGCTGGCTCCAGCCCCCCCCGGCCCCTTCTATCCCAGTGCTGTAGCTCCATGTCCTGGGGGCTGCAGCTGCGGCAGCCTGGGGCCAAGCTCAGCACATCCTCGGCTCCTTGGCCACTCTCACGCACATCTCTGCAGTTTGAGGACGAGATCCTGCGCAAGTTGGACAGCGAGGTGGAGGGTGGCCGGGGAGATGAGCAGTACAAGCAGCTTTTTGAGAGCATGTGAGTGTTCAGTGACATCCCCACAACCTTCTCTCCAGGGCATGGCCCTTTTGCTGGCTACTCTACTCCTGCCCCGGCTGAATCCCAGCCATCCAGCTCCTCCTCACGCTGTGCTCTGACCCAGAGCACACCTCTTGGGGGAGCGGGACTTCAGAAGAGCAAGACTGCTGCCCCAGCAGCATCATGTCCCCCTTGCGCACCGCAGCTGCCTGGCCAGCTGCCCCTGCCTGCTCCCAAATTGTCCCTGCCCCAGGAATTACCCCTGCCCTGCTCCAGTCAATGCCCCTACCCTTCACAATGCCCCTGTCCTGGGTGATGCCCCTGCCCTGCCCACGTTTTGCTTTTGCCCTGTGGTGCCCATCACAGATACACGTGCAGGACGGCTGGAGCTGTCAGGTCTCTCCCCCATCCCTGATGTACCTGTTGGGGGACGGCATGGGTCTTGCTCTGTCTCGCTGCAGACCAGGTGTTGCTTTTTGCCCCTTGTTCAGGGAGCCTACCCCGCTCCCCGCCATCTCCCTGCACCTTGGTGGAGTGAACTGGGGCAGTGGTGGGAGCATTATGGAGCTAAGAAAGCAGTGAGACCCATGACCTCCTCTCCTTCCCAGCCTGCTCAGCTGCTGCTGGAAACACCCTGAGCTGGCCAAGCCTGGGGAGAACTTCGTTGCGCTGGTGACCGGGCTCCTGGAACGGCTCCTCGACTACCGGGCTGTTATGAATGATGAGAACAAAACCTACAGCATGAGCTGCACCGTCAACCTCCTGGTGGGCACCTGCCCCATGCCCCCAGCTCCCCCAGGGCTCAGCCCCATGTCCTCCCAGGCTGGGTGCTCCCAGCACAGCAGAGATGGGGTTCACACAGTGCCAGACCCGGTGTCCCCCAGAGGTGCTTGCTGGGAGGCATTGTGCAGCTCCCTGCTGCTGAGGGCAGCCCAGCCCCTGTGTGGGGACAGTCCCAGCGGCACTATGACCCAGAGCAAGGCATGGGAGCGTAGGGGGCTGTGGCATGTGTCGCCTCCTGGGGCCACTCAAAATGGCCTTGTCTGCTCTTCCCCAGAATTTCTACAAGGAGATCGACCGCCAGGCCATGTACATCAGGTGAGTGCAGCCCTGGGGAGACTGACATCACCCTGGGGTGAGGGGTCCCAGGGTCCTGAGGTGCCCCAGCCCCTGCCGCCCTGTCCCCAGGCATGTGGGATGGTGGAGCGACCAGAGGGGCAGGGTGCCGGGGGCTCTACCCCCCACCCAGCTGCCAGCTGGGGACACTGTCCTGTGGGGAACCACAAGCCAGACCCTGAGCCGCCCTGGCCATCGTGCCCCACACATGGTACCCTCGCTCCCAGGTACCTGTACAAGCTGAAAGACCTGCACGTCAGCTACGAGAACTACACGGAGGGAGCCTACACTCTGTTACTACACGCCCGGCTCCTCAAGGTGGGGCATGGGGGGCTGCGGGTGCCACAGGGGCTGCCCAGTGAGGGCCAGAGGGCTCAGCGTGACAGGCTCCTGTCTGCACATCTCTGCACAGTGGTCAGATGAGGCGAACACAGCCCCCATGCAGGGCTTGCACAGCCCCAACCTGCACACCCAGCGCCAGCTGAAAGAAGCTCTCTACAACCAGATCATCGACTACTTTGACCAGGGCAAGGTGAGCATGGATGCATGTCCCCGACAGCCCCCTCGCCCTGGGCAGCCAGCAGGAGCTGAGCTGTCCCAGGGGAAGACCAGCTCCCTGGCCACCACTGCCTCCTGCTCCGAGCCCCAATTCTCAGCCCAGCCCATCTGCCCTTCTCACTGCTGTGGTGGGGCTGGAGCTGCCCCACAGTGTGCCTGCGCTGGATGATTTGACCCTGCAACTGCCTGGCTGCCACGGCTGTCCTTCCTCTATCCCATTCCATTGCATCCTGTCCTGTCCCATCCCGTCCTGTCCCATCCCACCCCATCCCATCCCATCCCATCCCATCCCATCCCATCCCATCCCATCCCATCCCATCCCATCCTATTGCATCCTGTCCTGTCCCATCCCACCCCATCCCATCCCATCCCATCCCATCCCATCCCATCCCATCCCATCCCATCCCATCCTGTCACATCCTGTCCTAGTCTCAGACCCCAGCCCCATCACTGCCTGAGGGGTGGCAGCTGGGCCACCCCATCAGAGGGGCTGGCCTGGGCAGGGGGCTCAGGTGCTGGAGACAGCGAGAAGCCCAGCTGGACCACCAGCCCACATGGGGGGAGCCTGCCCTCCTCCTCACTGAGGAGCAGGGGTGCAGGTGCCCCTGCAAATGGGGACTGATCTCCTCTGGAAGCCTCTGGTGCCCCCCCACCCCAGCTCACTCCACACCATGGGGCCCCTGCCCTGGCCCCATCTCCTGCAGATGTGGGAGGAGGCCATCCACATCTGCAAGGAGCTGGCAGAGCAGTATGAGAGCGAAGTCTTTGACTACGAAATGCTGAGTGACATCCTGGTGAGTGCCTGTCCAGAGCAGCCTGGGGGCATGGCAAGCCATGGGGAGGGATGGGGGGTCTTCAGAGCTCCTGTCCTGTGGTGGGGCCCCGTCCCATCCCCACTTCTGCCCCTCTCCCCCTGCAGCAGCGGGAAGCCAAGTTCTATGAGAAGATCCTGAAGGTGCTGCGGCCCAGCCCGGACTACTTTGCTGTGGGCTACTATGGGCAAGGCTTCCCCACCTTCCTCCGGGTAAGTGGCTACTGTCTGCCCTGCGGCCAGCGCTGTGCCAGCAGCTGGCATGCTGCGCCTGCCCAGGCCAGCACCCAGGCCAAGCCATGTGGCTGCGGCCGTCTTGGGGTGGCACCCTGTGTGCTCAGTGCTCGCCTGTGTCTGCCATCTCCATCCCTGCTTGCTGGAAGGGCTTGGCAACTCTCAAACCAGCAGCTTCACTCCAGCAACACCGCGGGTTACGGTCCCTATTTACAAACAGTTGGAGACAGACTTAGGGAAGAAAAGCAAGGCACGGAAAGTTGTGGTTCTCTGTAACAGACAACGAAGGGGCTCCTGGACTGTGTCCTCAGCACATAGGGATGTTGTATCTCTGCTGGGCTGTCCCCGTGGCCCATGGTGGGGTGGGATCTGCTCCATGCCTGGTGCATGCTGTTTCATGATTGTGGTGCACAGATACGTGTGTCTGTGCCTTGTCATACCTGGGGTGCAGAGATGGGTCTGTGCAAAAGTGCTATTTATGAACAGGTTTTAGTACCTCCGGGGTCACAGTGGGAGCCCTGCGGACCCTCTCCCCACTGACCCTCTCCTCGTCCCTGCAGGACAGTGCTGCAGGCAGGGGTTTGCTCAGCACCTCTCCCTTTTCCTGTGCTGGCGAGCAGGCTCCTGGCATCCACCCGTGAGAGCAGGGCTCCTCTCTCTGGACAAGAGCAAAGTGTTTCATCCCCATTCACTCCTATTACATTCCTTAGCTTTTAAATCTATTCAGAGGCATGCTTGGTGGGCTTCTTCCATCCAAAGCATTCAACCATATTCTCCTACCCTGCTGTTACAGCCACAGTGAGGGGAGCATCATTTTCACAGTGGTCACGGTGGGTTTCAAGGGCTCCATGCTGTCTCCTGGGTGGTTTCTGTATCCACTGACTGCAGCTGCATGCCTGGCTGAAGACCTTCACTCCAGAGCCCTGGCTGTCCCAGCCAGCCTACCCTTTAATTCCTTTTTCCTCTGGTACCTGAGTTTGGAAAAATACTTTTTTTTGATGGGGGGGTGTCTTCCCCTCAGCTGGGGGCTCAGCCTCATCAGCACCTGCACCCCTAATGCACTGGGGCTTGCTGCAGCTGGAGCACAGGGCCAAGGGCTCCCCAGCCCCACTCTGCAGCGTGCTGGGACAGACTGCCATCTTCCTCCCCCACAGAACAAGGTCTTCATTTACCGGGGCAAGGAGTATGAGCGCCGGGAGGACTTCGAGATGCGACTGCTGAGCCCCTTCCCCAATGCTGAGAAGCTGAAGAGCACATCTCCACCCGGCCAAGACATCACTGGCTCCCCAGGCCAGTGTATCCTTGGAGCATGGGAACAGGGGTGGGAGGGCAGCTCATTCCCTTTGCCATTGCCCCCCATGTGTGTCCCCTACCCACAAACCCCTGGGGCTGTCCCCCTCTGGGCCCTGGGGTCCCTCTCCCATGCAGCCCCCATCCCGTGGTGTGCACCCATGCTTCCTTCACTCCCGCAGATATCCAGTGTTTCACCGTGCAGCCAGTGGAGGAAGCCAAGGTCCGGTTCAAGGACCGGAGCATCCCGGAGCAGATCACCAAGTGAGTACCCTGGTGTGGAGGGGGTGCCCCCACTCTGATCCGTGTGGGAGGGGACGCAACTGGGGGATCAGTCCCATGCCCTGCCCCTTCCCTCCTCTGCAGCTTCTATAAGGCCAACCACATCCAGAAGTTCAGCTACTCGCGGCCCTTCAAGAAAGGCCCAAAGGATCCAGACAATGAATTTGCAGTGAGTGCTGGTGGGGACTGCCAAGATCCCTGGCTGGGAGGAATGGGGAGAGCTGGGGTTCCTGCAAGGAGCCAGGTGTCCAGAGGAAGTGGGATGCAGGAGAGAACCCCCAGGGGGTCCTCTGGTCCTGGGATGGGGCAGATGCTGGTCCTGTGCCCATGGGAAGGGGAGGTGGGAGCCCCCTGCCCCATGGGGCAGCCAGGGGTGTCCCAGGGTGATGGGGAGGAGGGTGGTGGGATAACTGCTGGTGGGATGACTGCTGCCCTCCCTGCAGAACATGTGGATCGAGCGGACAACCTTTGTAACAGCCTACCCCCTGCCTGGCATCCTGCGCTGGTTTGCAGTGACCTCCACCACCACAGTGAGGAGGGGACGTGGGGGGAGCGGGGCCCTCCCCAGGCCATCCCTTCCCTGAGCAGTATTACAAACCCCAGATCCAGGTGGGATTGCTGCCTCCAGCCCCTTCCAGGCTTCCCAAGCTCCAGTGGCTGAAGCTGGGGTGCAGGGAGCACATCCCACCTGGTGCTCCCGCCGAGCCCCTGCTCCCAGTGCAAACCTGATCCAGCCCATCCAGCATTTGAACCCCCAAACCCCAGGAGTCCCAGCTTCCCCAGGCCACGGAGAAGGTTTTCTCTGCTGATACTGGGCATGAGTACCGTGCCCCCCTGCACTCAGGGCACTAACAGCCTCCATCAGCTGGTGCCGGTAGCATCGACCTGGTGAGAGGGACTGCTTTGTGTGGCTCACCCACTGGGATGCACATCTCCTCCGTGGGAAGCAGGAGATCGTGTGCAGGGAGCAGCAGAGGCGCTGGAGGAGTTTCAGCAGACCACTGCTGGCAACAGCTCTGTGCGTGGGTTTTATGCCTCTGTCAGAGGGAGGAGGCGCTTGGCCGAAGTCCAGGGTGTTTCAAGCGTGGCAGCAAGGCAGGCGTGTGAAGTGGCCAAGCCAGGCTGTTACAGGACAGCTGTGCCACAGGGCAACTTCACAGCTGCATGAGTGCTGCCACACAAGCGTGTGTCTGCCACAGTGCTCAGGCTGTGCACGCTGCTGTTGCACAGCTGCCACCGCCACCCCGCCCCAGACAACCACATTTACCCAAGTTTCCCCTAAGTTCACTGCTGAGCTGCTGCTGGCACAGGTCCGTCACCTGGCGTGTGGCCTCTTCCCTGCAGGACTAACCCTGCCACCAGCCTGCGCCCGGAGCCAGTACATGAGCCCGTGAGCCCTCGGCTCAGTTCCAGGCAGCGGGTGCCAGGGGTCTGAGGGGCTTTGTGGGGTGAGATGCGCATCCCTGAGGCCTCTCTCCTGTGGGGCTGGGGAGAGACCACCCTGCTGGCCCACACCAGGACAGACAGGTCTCTGTGTCAGCCGGCTGCTGACCTTTCCTCCCACTCTGGGCACAGACCACCATCTCCCCCCTGGAAAATGCCATCGAGACCATGACGAAAACAAATGAGAAAATTATGAGCGAGATCAACCGGCACCAGAATGACCCCAGCCTGCCCGTCAACCCCCTCTCCATGCTGCTCAACGGCATCGTGGACCCTGCTGTCATGGGTGGCTTTGCCAAGTATGAGACGGTGAGGACACGTGGGTACTGCACTGGGGCTGGCACAGGCACTCTTGGGGCTGGTGGCCGCAGGCACTGGCACTGTGTCATGCCATGGCCTGCCTGTGCGGAGCCAGCCAGCCCATCAGTGGGTCTGACAGGGGGTTGTTGCAGGCCTTTTTCCGGGAGTCCTACCTGCAGGAGCACCCTGAGGATGAGGGGAACATCGAGAAGCTGAAGGACCTGATTGCCTGGCAGGTAGAGACTACATCATCCCTCTGGTGGCCAGAAGGGACAGCTGCCCTGGGGTGCAAAGTGCCCAGTATCCCCATCCCAGGGGAGCCCCACAAGTCCAGGCAGGCCCACCCCTGTTCTTCTGCAGACCCCACTGCTGGCAGAGGGGATCCGGATCCACGGGCGGAAGGTGACGGAGGACCTGCGGCCCTTCCACGAGCGCATGGAACAGTGCTTCGTGCAGCTGCGGGCCAAGGTGGAGAGCCAGTACGGGGTGCGGGAGATGGTGAGTGCCAGGGTGGTGAGCACGGCGCAGGCACTGCACGGGTGGTGCGTGGCACCCACAGGATGACACTGGACAAGCCAACGCAGGTCTGGGGCAGCAGGCAACAGCTTGATGGGGCTGCAGCTGCAGCAACAGGGTGAGGGGCACTGTGCATGAAAGACCTTGGGGTACCTCCCCTGCCCTGGGCGGGGGGACAGTGCTGCTGTGGGGTGGCTGGTACTGGCACAACACCAGGACTGGGCAGAGAGGGCACTGCTGGCGCCGGCTGAGCAAAGGGAAGGAGAGGGGAGGCTGGGTGTTCTCACCCCTCCTGGCTTGCTCTTGGGCTCCCTGTTCTCTCAGATCTGCTTCGAGGACCGGCGAAGTGGACGACCCCGGTCCATGGCGTGGGGACCCGACTGCGACCGGCTGAGCCATGCTGGAGAGAGGCAAGTGCTGTGGTGGGGAGCACTGGCCCAGAGCCACCCCCTCGTATGGCCCTCACCCCTCCCTGCTGGCCCCACACTGCTGAGCCATCCTCTCTCCTCCACCTCAGATGCTTCTCTCCCACCTCCCCAGCCCACTGCCCTCCTGGCTTCCCTTGATACCAAGCCATATCTGAGGGGTCTATCCTGCCATGCCACCACAGTGGCCCTGTCTCCTTGGGGGGTTGTAGCCCTGCTCCCCATTCTCCCTCCTGCCTACCTGCCCCTCACCAGCCACAGTTGCTCCACAGCACGGAGGCAACCCTGACACCAAAGCCTGCCCCTCGCACCTCCGAGAGCGAGGACCGCAGGAACGAGCGCAAGGAGAACCGCTCCAGCACCTTCTTCGGGTACCGGCGGCAGGACCTGCGCCAGTCCATCTCGGAGCTGCCAGAGCTCAAGGTGATGCTCAGCACAGCCCTGGTGCCTCCCCTCCTCCCTGGGCCCCTGCTCATGCTCCCGTAGGTGTCCTGCTGCGCCTGAAGCCCCTGGCCCAGATGGCAGCACCAGGCCTTGGGACAGCCAGGACCTCTTGGGGGGCTGGTGGTAGCCTTGGCTGATGGCAGGGAGAGCAGGAGCAGAGACTGGTGGGGCACAAGGCTGGAGACCCAGGGGAGGCGCTGCCTCTGGGCTGTGGGCAGGGTGCTGGGGAGCATCACACCCTGCCAGAGGGTCCTGCATTCCTGCGGCTGTGGGTTCTGCGATGCAGTCTGACCCACTGCTCCGAGCTGCTGAGCCTCCCCTCTGCACCCCAGGATGAGAAGCAAAGACTCTCCCGCAACATGAGCGACAGCAGCCTGGGCAGCTCTGATGGGAAGCAGCCCCCACCAAGCCGAGACAGCACTGGTGCTCAACCCAGCACGGCAGGTACACCCCACCACGGCTGCTGGCTTGGGGCACCTTCCGAGTCCCATATCCTCCCCTGACCCTCATTGCTGGGGGAGGGTCACCTTCCCTAGCCCTTACAGCCCCAAGCAGCATCCAGCCCTTGTCTCCATGAGCAGGTCTGTGCACCCACCCCAGCAGTGCAGGTACCAGCACCCCCAGCACAGGCACCCTCACCCCTCGCCCCATCCCCGCAATGGTGCAGGCACGTTCTGCACCTGGGAGCAGACAAGGAGCACTGAGTACCAAAAGCACAGGCAGACCCCACGCAGCTCCATGCCCCGCCACCAAACGCTCCCTGTGGAGCTGCTGGTCGTTGATCCCAGACCTTGTGCCACCAGGTCTCTGTGCTGAGATCAGCTCCCTACTCCTGGCTGGGCTCATGTCCCACGCCACCCCCAGCCCCACAACACCCACTCTGCCCAGTGCTGTCATGCTCCTGCAGGCAGGAGAACTGGCCCTGGCAGCCCAGGGCATCCTGACGGGCCCCGCACCCCCTCCGCCCCCCAGTGTCACCATGGCTGGGTTATCAGCCCAGCCCACCTCCTCTGCCTGCGCAGGGCTGTCCCCGTCTCCCACCGGCTTCGGTGGCCGTGTGAAGAGTGCCAGCAAGGCCCCGCCGCTGCCCCGCAAGATCAGCCCCACGGTGTATGAGACATTCCTGGAGCAGAGTGATGCCTCAGCTGGAGGGAAGGTACCACCCCAGCCCAGGCCCCCGACCCCTGGTGTCCCCCACCCCTGCTAACTGCCCTCTCTGCTCATAGGCATCCACATCGCCAACAGTGGATGGAAATAAAGGGCTGAAGTCGCCACCACCTCCACCACCCAAGTCCAAGCGGCTGTCGCAGCTCTGACCCAGTGCCCGCCTGCAGCTGCACTGTCCCCTCGCAGCCACCCCTGCCATGGGGATGGAAAAGCCTGCGGTGCCCCTGCTCCCAGCTGCCTGCTGGACCACCCCTCACACGCCTCTCTTGCAGTATTTACAGAAGCATCCCACATGGCCACAGGACTCCTTGTGTGCCCTGGCACCCAGGGTGGCACAGGGCACCGCCATCCTGTGTCCAGCCAGGTCTGGCTGTTGCCACCCTCCAGATGCCCCCCTGGGCTGGGACCCACCTGACCCCAGACGCTTCCCAGCCCCTGTGGTCTGCGTCAGCCCTCAGGCCAGGCTCGCTCTCCTGCTAAGGTGAAGCAGTTGTGTGCCACCCTCTGCCAGGATGCCTCTGCCAGGATGTCTCTCCCACACAGAGCTGTGCTGAGCTCCTACCCACGCAGCCCCTCCAGTGGTGCGACCACACCGCACCAGAGAACTTTCCTTCCTCCACGCTGAATTGCCCACGGACCATGCCACGTGCAGGGCGACAAGCCAGCTGCCCACCAGCATGGGCTGAGCTCTTCCCTCCTCTCCCACTCTCCACCCCAGGGGCAGCTCCTGTCCCTCTGCCACCCACCCCATCCTGCAGCACCAGGACAAACAGGCACTGGGACTGCATAGGAGCCAGCCAGGTCTGTGAGTGGGCTCGGGCAGCATCGCGCTTCATGCCATGCCACTTCTCCTGCCGGTATCTGGCTTTGCTGCCCTGTCCATGCCAGGCTGGTGCCACTGCCTCAGTCAGCCGTGCTGGGCACCAGTCCCTGCCTCCCTGCTGCAGCACGCCATGGCCATGGCCGACTAATAAAGGACTAACGCATGAGCTGGGCACCCTATGGTGGGGCTGAAAACCCTGTATGCACCCCAGCACTCATCCCTGTCCATGGGCCTTTCCACAGCCAGGCACCACACGGGCACTGTGCCCCAGCACCCTCAAGAGCCGGGATTTGCCCACTCGGAGGCCCACGGCAGGGAAAGCCCAGGGGAACCCGATGCTGCTGGGGAACACACTCATTGTCCCCTGGCTGGGCTGTGCCAGGTGTGGCGTAGTGGCTGCCGGCACACTGCTCTGCCTCCCAAGCTGGCACAGGGCTGTTTATTTGCACGTGGTGGTGCAGGCTCAGGAGTCGTATTTACAGTCTCGTGTTAACGAGGAGGAACCTGGACCCGTAACCAAGGGATGGGGAGGGCGGGGGCTGCCTGCAGCAGGGAGCTGCCATCGGTGGGTTCTTGTCTACGTGGGAGGGTGGGATCAGCTCCCTAGGCTGGGGCTAAAGAGAGGACAAGGGAAGACGGCGCCTTGTGCCACAAACACGAAGTCTGGGACCAGATGGGCTGAGCTGGCGCCTGGGCTCCTTCCACACGCTGAACGGAGGAGCGGGGTGGTAGAGGCACCCATCTCTCGCTGAGCCCAGCACTTCACAGCGGGTTTGCCGAGGAGGCTGCCAGCCGCTTCCCAATGTAGATCCTGGATTGGAGAGAGCGACTGTAAGGCACCTGCATGGGGGCAGCCTGCTTGGCCTCAGTGAGCCAGTAGTGAGGGGACAGGGCAGCAGCCACCGAGACAACTGTGGCTGCTGGGACGAGCTGTGTAGGACAGCACCCAAGGATGAGCAGTCCAACTCCAGAGTGTTCCTCTGCTTCCCATGGGGACAGCCCCCTGGCTCAGGGCAGCTAAGGGCCCCCATATTACACAGACCACTGGCAGCGCAGGGCTCACCCTGCCCACACCCGAAGGTGGGTTCTGGCCAAGGCCACTCGACAGCACAGGTCGGGCCCATTCAGGCCCATCAGAAACTCACCCCAGTCCCAGGGTCAGCACGTGGCTGAGCAGCAGCGAGGGGATAAAGAGCAGCAGCAGCTCTGAACTGAAAAGTCTCTTCTTTCTCCCCACTGCACCTCCCTGCAGGCTCCACAGCACTGGCTGGGGGGAGCACACAAAGGCAAACTCCCTGGGAAAAGTGCACGGTTAAAGGGGGCACGACGGAAGAGGGCAGAGCACCCAGGAGGGTATGGGGACAGCAGGATGGGGCAGGGAGGCAGACAACAAGGGCAGGAGAAAGCAGGACATGCTGCTGGGGGACATGGGCCTTACTTTGGAGACAGATGTGGAGGGCGGCGGGCACAGGTCCAGCCGAGGGATGCTGGCAGGCATCGCTCCCTCCACTCGGCTTCCTCTGGCACATCCCGCTACAAGGAGGTGTAGGGCAGGTGAGGCCAGGGTATGGCCAGCACAGCCGCAGGGTGCAGCATGGGGGGACGGCTCCCTTACCTGCTGGGGGTGGGGACAGCCTGGCTGGGGCTGCCTGCAGGGAGGGAGCAGCTCACTCTCCCCAGGCTGCTCGCTCGTCTGGACGGCTCCGTCTTTATCCCAGGCTGGGGAGCCCAGTGTAAGCAGGGTACTGCAAACATAACGTCCTCGGTCACCCAACACCCACCCTGTCCAGGCAGGACTCCAGGTGCCCGACCTCCTCCTCAGGACTCACCTGTCGCTGCTCTCCGTCTCCAGCTGGGCCTCCAGCAGCATCTTCTCCACGTCAGCATGGCAGGAGGAGAACTGCGAGGGCTCGGGCTCCGAGTACCCTGGACCACACCGCAGCTCCACCCAGGAGCCTGGAGGGGCTGTCAGCCCAGCACCAGCCTGCCCCCCACGCTGCCCATCTGCTCTGCCCCGGGCCCACCAGTGCACCCCACCCCGCCCAAGAAGCCTCTTTGGCTCACCCTGTCCTGGCCAGGATCCCTTCCCTGAACCACCACCCAGGGACCACGGCAGCAATCTCCGACCTGGGACACCCTGCCCACCCCTCCCCGCCCAGGGCCGCTCCTCAGTGTCCCCAGTTCCCCTGAAACCCCCATCTGCCTCTGCCTGTCCCCCATGGCACGTGTCACCCTGCCTCTCCCAGACGCCCATTGATACAGCACTTCCCCACCCACCTCCGCCCACTTGGGACCCCCGTGGAATCAGCCCCTCCCGGTGCGTGCCAGCCCACCCAGGACACCCGCCCGGGCTCCCCGCTGACCTGCCCCCCCTGCCTCCCGGGACTCCTGTTGACCCAGAACCCTCCCAGACGCACGTCAGCCCTCCCGAGATCCCGTTGACCCAGTCGTCCCCCCCCCCCCCTCCCCGGCTCACGCCGGCCCGTCCGGGACCCCTCCCCCCCACCGTGCACCTCAGCCCACCCGGGACCCCATTGACCGGTGCCCCACGGACCGTCGTCGCCGGCGCACGCCATGGCCCCGCGGGTGCAGCCGCCCTCAGCCCCCGCCGCTCCGCCCGTCACGTGACGCCCGCGACCCCCCCCCCCCATGTAAATAAAACCACCGGCACCGGGAGCGAGTGTCTTAAAAGGGCACCGCCTCCCCGCCGGCCGCACCTCGCCCGGCACAGCTGGCGCCGGGACCGCCGCGTTGCCACTTTAAGCAGCGCCTACGTGCGGCGGGTGAGCGGGCGGCGGCCGCGGCGCGTGTGGATCCGCACGCAGTCGGGATGGCCCCGCCCCCTCCCGGTGCCCCCGCCCCTCGGTGCCCCGGTGGCCCCGCCCCCCCGGTTCCCCCGCAGAGCCGAGCCGCGCCAGACGCTGCCGCCGTTTATTTCCGCCGCCAGGGGGTGCCCCCGGCCCGGCCGCGCAGGGCACAGTCACTCCCGGGCCCGTCCCGCCGCCCCCGGTCAGGGGCTACCGCCGGCCCGCGCCGCGCCGTGCTTCTCGGCGAACCTCCTGCGGGAGAAAGCGGCCTCAGGCACGGCCGGGGGCTATCCCGGCATCGGGAACCCGAGCGGGAAGCTCCCTCCAAGCCTCGCCCGGAGAGGGGATGGGGTGGGCAGGGAGGAGAGGACCCCCAAGGGCCGGGGGAGGTTGCAGGGCTGGGGTCACCCTCCCGCTCCCCCTGCTCTCCCGGTGCCCAGAACGTGTCACCGCCCGGCTTTTGGAAGGGCGGTTTCCCCATCATGGTTTCCCTTTCCAGCCACTCAACGCGGGACACATCCAGGCACGGTCCCTGCCCGCAGCCCAAGTGTCCCACCGGGACAAGCTCAAAGGCAGAGGGGAAGGGGAGCGGGCTGCTGGTGAGAAGCTGTGACTGTCCCCAAGCACGGGACAGCGGGAGCCGAGACGCACCATGCTCCAGGCCCTCGAGGCAGGAAAAGGTGCCAGAGCAAAGACAGACTCCACCTGGGAGAAGGGAGAGGTGACACTGCAATGCCACCAGGCTCCTGAGAGCACCACCCTGACCTGACAGACACCCAGCTACTGCCACCTCCCGTGTGCGCTGCCTCCAAACTAAGGAACCAACCCTGCTGAAAACGCCAGTTCCTCCCCCGAGAACAGCCAGGTCTCGCTGACCGGCCAGGACCTTCAGCAGCCTGGGCAGAGGGCGGTACAAAAATAAAACGTTCAGCCAGCCTTTTGGATCTCCAACTGGCCAACCGACAGGGGCACCACTGCCCTTCCAAATCCCGTTGGGATCCTCTCAGAGAAGGGCAGAGATCACTGCTCCAGAGACAGAAGAGCCCCAGGAAAGGGAGATGGAAGACCGGGAGGCAGAAGAGCAACAAAGTCAGGTGGGGGGTAGCCACAGGAAAGGGTTCCCACCTCCTTTTCTTTGCCGTTGAACAGATCGTGCCTGGTGGACCCATCAAGAGCCCTCAGCCATCCCTGTGCTGGGGTTAACAGGTCTCGGGGACAACAACTCTGAAGAGGGAGCCCAACACTCTCTACGGCACAGGACTATTCTGAGGTGTCATTCCTCGAAACCGAAACGATCTTTTGGGAAAAACAGCCCTGTTCAAATTAAGTTCCTGGTGACTAAGAGCTACCCGCAGTCACCTAGGGCTAGCCCTGTAGAAATGGGCACTTAGAATTTGCCCAGCTTCAACTTCCAACCCTTGGGATTTCCTAGGCTTTCAGTAGCAAGAAGAAGCTGATGGAATGTCCAAAAGCCACCGGATCTCAAAGGTTCAACTTATCCTCTGCAATCTTCTCCCAACTCCCAGAGCACTCCAGTGCAATGTCCGTGTGTGGCACCGGACGGGTTCCCCCCTTCCCAGCAAGACCCTACGGGAGGGAGGAGACCCGACCCTGCAGCAAGCAGCCCTCTGGTCACTCTGGACTGAGCCAAACGCTCCATTTTCTCTACCATTTTCTACAGCACCTTCTAAGGAGTCAGCCAGGCTCAGCGGGAGATACCTACACACTGAGAAGCCATCATTTCTGCTGGAAGCTTATTCCATGGATTAATCAATTTCCTTTTTGGAAACAACTACCCTGTAACCTGTGTAAAGCCTGCCTGCCTGCCTACAACTTCTAACCATCAGTTACTATTCTGCTTTTCTCTGCCAGCCTTTCAGAACCTGGTTCCTTCACCCAGAATTATATATAGCGCCCCACCTCATTTACAGTAAGTTTAACAGACTTAACTTCCCCTCCAAACTCATTCTGAATTTTCTGTCTCTGTTCTATAAAAAGACCCAGACACCAGAACTGGACGCTTGTTCCACTATTTGCCTCATCCAAACCACGCACAGAGGTCGAACTCGCTCCCTGCTCTCTGTTATTTACACTGAGGAAGATTAATTGCACTGTCTTGATTGCCAAACAGCAAGCTTCTTTCTAAAATGAGTGTTCCATACCATCAATACCAATTTTGAAGAAATTTACAGTCCCGCAATGAATTCTATCAGTCAAATCTGCTACACCAAGGAACCAAACGAGATTTTGTTTTTGCTAAGCCCTATTCCTCAGCAGCTGTGCTTCTGGCAAACAGCTTCCATCCAACCCAGTCCCCAAAACCATAAGCCTGGTGGCAATTCAGGAGACAAGAGTGCTTCCCAGGAATGACAAGGGGCTGCACACTTGGCAGAGGTGAAGCAGACAAAACATCTGCCTCCTTCAGCCCTGGTTCACTGCCTCAGCCCCACTGTCTTGGCCCAGAGGAGGGGAAGGGGAAGGCGCGAGGCCAAGCAAGGGCTGACCCTTGCTTGGGGCATATCTGGGTACTGATGGGGACAGGGTCTGGGGACTCAGACAGGGTGAGGTGTGGGTGGACTCTCACCTCCTGGCATAGTCGTACAATGCTCGTTTCCGCTCCTGCAAGGACAGATGCCGCTGCACAGGGGACTTTGCGAACTGCTTTGTAGCTGGCTGGAAGAGAAAGCACAAGAGCCATCAGGAGACAGTCAAAGAAAGCCAGGAGACCTCCTTAGCAGCTCTGCAAGGACACAGCCTTCCAGTTTGGTCTCCAATATAAAATACTCTGTTCCCCTGACATCATGGCTAGTCCTGAACACAGGCCATCATGCTCTGCCTGGCGAGCCATCAGGCCAGAGGAGACAACACAACCACCCAAAGTACCTTGGAAGAAGGCATAGCTACGGAGCCCTGGATGCCAGAAGCAGCTGCAGCCTGGGAGGTAGACGGGGCAGGCAGGTCAGCACCAGCCTCCTTACTTTCAGGAAAGAAGGGTACTCTCCCCTCCAGCAAGTTGGCAATGGTGGTATCCACACAGTTGGTTTGGGCTTTAGGGACAAAGAGGATCTGTTAGAGAGGGAGCTGCTACAACAGGACACTCACATCCTTGCTGCCACCATGCTTCACAGTACAGCAGGGACAAGGTTTCTGCTTTTGGGCATCACTAACCCAGGTCTACCCTGATGACCTCCAGAGGTACATGAGGCAGCACCTCCTTGACCCGCTGAGCCATTGCCGTGATCCGCACATCCTCAGGAGCAACACCAGTCAGGCTGGAAGGCATCCTGGGCCTGGCTGCCAGGGGCTGGCTTGAGGCTGCAAGAGAAAGAACAGTGGGCACAAGAAGGTGGCCTAAAGGTGCACTGCCCTCAAGTTGTAACAGCTCCGCTTTCTCAAGTATGAAGTGGTGTGATACGAAAGTCGGACGTTCTGCACACCACCATCATCTCTGTGCTCAGGAGCGGTCGTCCTCTCCCTGCCAGCCAGCCACAACCCCCAGCCTGGAGCACACAGGCAGCCCCTGCTCCCCAGGAGGATGTCAGACATGCCTTCTCCTCTCCCTCCACACAGGAGTAACCAAGAACAGACTGAGGCCTCCCCAAAGGCAAAGCCCACGTGGCAGTTCCATAGTCAGGACACCACCAAGGACACCTACCTGGGGCAAAGGGGAGAAGCGACGTGTGTCTCAGCCTCTTCATGTGCTCAGTTTTATCTGCTGCAGTGAGCCGTGTGGATACCACACCCAGCTCCATGGCCAAGAGCTGCAGAAATGCAGAGAAGAGTCACATGTACATGAACTACAACATGCATGACCCAGGCATTCCCATCTTGCAGGGGAGTGTATCAGATGTACAGGCCTGCGTGGAGCCACGTCGAGGGGAAGAGGACTGGGAACTGATTTCTCCAGGGCCTCAGTGATGCATTTCAGTGTTGCATGGAGCACATGAAGGACCAGGAGTAGACAGTATCATCCTGACAAAACAGGCTGACAGGGAGATACAAGATCTTTGGTACAGGAGCTATGAAGCACCCAGCACATAAGGGAGAAGTGGAGAAACAACCGCTTTATTTGATTTACGGTATTATGAAAAGGGAGCAAAAAGTTTGAACTAGATGGGGAGAGCCTTGATAACTGGCAGAAAGGACAACGGGGCATAGCAAAACAGGCCATGGAAAAACTGTATAAGGGGCAATAAATATGGGCCAGAATTCCCATTGTACAAATACACCCATCCAGAAATGCCCTTTGCAACTCTGCTTGCACCCCACTCTCCTCTGTGACCGTCCCAAATTCCAGCAGTCCTACACATCCCTCTCCCAAGTCATCCTCCTACCTCCTGAACTCGGAGCGCAAAATCCTCACTCAGTTCTTCAGCTCGTCTGGGGACAGACGGCATCCACCTGAATGGGGACAACAGCACTGGGCTGACTGCTTCAAGGGCTGCTGGAGGAGCCAGCCCCATCTGGGATCAATAGCGCAATGGTACTATTCCCACCTCAGCTTGCCCTGCTCACCCCAAATCTCTCCCCAAAAGACAAGTGTCAAACCTCAACACTAGCTTGCAAAATTAAGGCACAGCTCAGAAGACAAAACTGGCTCATTAAATCTTTATTAGCATTCAAGCGTAACATGCGAAGTATCTCCTAATGAAGTTCCCCAAAAGGCCCCAAATGAGAACACACTGCCATTTACATGAAAGAAGAAAACAGATCAGCAAGACTCGAGCCAGATACAGCTGGGGAAAGCTACAGCACAAGACTTTTCCTTACTGAAATACCCCAGCCCCTAAATTTGACTCCAAGCCCATTCTGCTGCCTGTGGACCCTTATTACACCAACGCTACTCAGCCAGTCTGGGGTCACCTGGGCCCTAGACAGGTGTCTGAACCACCTCTGCAATTCACAAGGGATTGCAGGGAAGAGACAGACACTAGAGGACTGAGCTGCCTGCAGGGAATCACCCATGGGACCTGAGCAACCCTGGGGTGAAGTACAGCAGAGCAGCTGGCTTCAAAAATATAGCCGGCAAACGTAACGTAAAACCCCTGAGAGACTCCTTTCCTTCACCAGCTGAATGCAGGAACCAAGCACCCTTTCTGCTTCAGAAGCTGGTTGAAGCTGGTCCAGAAACTGGACCTGGCATGGACCAAATAACACTGAACAAAGCCATGCTGAAATATCACACCGAGGGTGCGCATAAGCACATACCAAAAGATCTCTTACTACAACAGTAAAAACGTCAAGCTCTCTGCCCACCCTAAACCCTCCCACAAATGGAAGAGAGAGAGAGAGATAGTACCTTACTTGATAAACTGTGAAGGGAACAAAGAAGGTCCAGAGCAGCTCTGTAATCCAGGAGGAGTCAGCCACACTCTGGGGAAGAGAGCCCAGTGAGATTGCAGCCCACAAAACACAAACTAGTCAGGTCTCCATCAGGGAAGCAGGCGGGCAGAACACAGCTAAGCCACGGCAGGAGTAACAGATACACAGGCAGAGAGGTGTGGAGGACTGGGAAAGAGGGAACGGCAAACCCAGCGCACAGCGAGGGCAAGCCCCAGGGCAGATTCGCCTTCATTAGTCTTCACCAGGCAGAGCAAAAGAGTCAAAAGTTTTCACTGCTCCGAGTCATTTTTTCCTCCCACTAGGACAGCAAGATTTTCCCTCAAGATCATCACCTTCTCTACTAGTCTGTGCCTTTAGAAAGGACCAAAAATGCCTTAAGATCTACTAATGCTTCCTTAGAATAATGAACAATCCTCCCTTATTCTGGCAGGAACAGCCCATGTAATATCTCAACTCCTGTAAGCTTTATCTCTTCATTTCCAAACAGGCTGCACTGTGAAGAAGTCTTAACAACTCTTCTCTTTGAAGATAAATCATTAAAGGTGATCTGTGATTTATTACTTTCTTCTTAGGGAAAAGGTTATTTAGTAATTTTTGGAAAAAGGAAGTACCGTGATGCCTGGCAGCAGACAGCACTGGAACAGGCGCTCCAAAGCGGTGGCCTTCTCAACGGGACGCAGCCCCCAGGAGCTGGACCATACTCAGAAGCAAGTCTGACTGAGAGCAGAAAGCTGAAGACTTCCAGAGACTGCCCCTACACTTTACTGTTGAACGGACACTGTTTCTAGAATTACCTTTATCCTGCAGTGCCCAAACTTTCCACAAGCTGGTGAGAACACCATCTCAAGACCTTCAGCTTGCAATATAGCTGCCTCGGCTTCTTTTACACATGGCTGTGTCCTCAACCAAAGCAGCATGGCTCCAAGATAGACCTTGTGCCTGGATTATTCCATGGCCTGGGAAGAGGTGCTATGGATGAGAATAGCCTAAAAACCACAGCCACCAATGGTCACATAAAGAAGCCTCATCTCCTGGATAAACAGATCTAAGAAACTTAAAAGCAAATGCCTTATAGTGATGCCAAAAGCCAGACTTCAGTTACGCTGCCTCGTGCCACAGAACACCACCCTCCTTCAAGGTTCCAGCCAATTGGAGCTGAAGAAAATTATTTCTTAAAACCAAATTTGGTGGTTTGCTCAGCCCAGTGTCTGATATATAGCACGCAAGTGTCTATAAGAGCTTTCTGTAAAGCACTGATTGAGCCATTCAAAGTATCACAGTCTTCAGAAGTTTCTGATGACTTGAAATTACGTAAGAAATCCACCAGGATTTACTTAGCCAATGTGCATGAAGGGCAAAAAATTCTGCTCGACCTCTAAAGGTAAAAATCTGAGCCAATAAGTGACTATAACCAGTAATTTCAAGCAGATCTGCAGTTATGTGCATGCTGTTCATAACACTCACGAAGGAAGGGATGCACGAAAATACAACTTGGCACATCTCATAGAATTTCTCAGAGGAGCCAAACCCATGAAAAGATAAGATATTCATTATAAACAGTCCAGAGCGGGACAGCTCTCCCACTTCTCTGGAGTAGCCATTCAAAAAGGTAAAGTATCCTCACTGTTAGAAAACTGTGTCTTAATCCAAAAGCGAACTTGTGCAGGACCAGCATTTAGTCTCAGCACCTGAAAAGACGACTGCTGTGTGCTTTGTCAGAAAAAAAAAAAAAAAATTCTCCACTTTCAAGCCTCTTCTCCAACAAGCAAGCAGTTATCCACAACAATCTCTCTGCCTTTTCTGTGATAAGCTGATTAAGCTGGCTACCTTTAAGTTTTCCTCTCTGGACTCTGCATCGTGCTTATGGCCTCCTTGAACTCTCTACTACTGCCCCACTTTCTTGGCAGCGGGGTTACCAGAGCTTCGCATAATATTTTAGCAGCAGTTTTCACCACTGTACACGTGCAGCTAACTGTACACGTGCAGCTATTGCCATTTCCTCACCCTACCAGATACTCCTCTTGCTATGCACGCACAGACCATGTTAAACTTACAAGTAACAGCCGTTCACCAGCAGCTCTCACTAGTTCACTGGATTGCAATCAATAATCTAGTTTCTTCATTACTCACTAACCCAAACTTCACCAGCAGGGATCTCAATATTGTCATCTGTAGCACCAATAAAAGCACTAAAAAGCACTGGGCAAAGAACTAATCCCTAACAGAATCTCACTTGAAAAATACCTGCATGCTGATGTTTTAGCATGGGCAGTGATATTTTGTGACCTGCTGGTAAGTGGTTTTCTATCTATCAACTGTGTTCTACTATCTTAAAAAACCAGACAATAGAGAATCAACTAAAATGCCTGACAAATATAAAATGCAGATCCATAAATCGTATCAAGAAACAGGAAATTCAACAAAATCTCACTCTGTAAATAAGCCAAGAACAGTTTTATTGAGATCTATTTAGCTGCGCTAGTATTATCATGATGAACTTTGCCACTTTTCTGAAGCTAATGTTGCATCATGTTACAGATCTGCATTTAGGAGACACGAGCTCAAGAACCAAATCCAAAGAACCTTGCACAACTTTTGGCACCTCAGCCACTCCCCCAGGGTGACCAGAGCTATTCTTCCAAAGCACTTTAAAAGAAGTGGACCAACAAAGAGGAAATGAGACACAGTGATGCTATGGTCATGGAAGCCAGATGGCATATTGTTAGACAGCTGAGCTACTAAAACGTTTATCAAAATTGCCAGTGTAACTAAAAGAGTATTGACTTAGAAGTTCCCTGGGAAAGGCACGTGAAAAACAGAAGCATTAGCACTGAGAAGCCAGTCCTTGAGGTGACGGACACAAGGACAGGCTGCACTACCCACAGGCTTCAAAGCAGAAGCAGAATTAATGGCATCGCCAAGACCCTCACACAGAGCTCGCCTCCACAACTCCTCCTTGCCCTACGTCCCTGACTCACCACAGTGATCAAAGGCCTCTGAACTTGTAGGGCAACTGGTTGTACCACATCCAAGATTGAGAACGGCCAAGAGCTGAAAAGGAAGAATTCAGCAGTGAATGACCCCAAAGCTAAAACAAAGTGATGACAGCCCTGCCGCAGGAATGCCCATTCCTAGTACCTGAAGCGGAGCAAGCCGGCCCGGCCGTTGGTGGCAGCCTCCTCCGGGAACAGCAGCAGTGGTGGGTTTCCTCTGTGGGATGAATACACCTTCAGGGAATCTACCAGTTCTGCTCGGCTTCCTGTTACTCCCAGCTCCATGAATCCTCGTGACCAGCAGATGAAGCCAGGGGCACCATTCAATGCAGGCTGCAAGGGAAAACAAGAGTAAGGAAGAAATGCCATCCTGCCCTCCCCTCAAGGCCTACTTTCCCAGATGACAGTGGGAGACAAAGTTCCTGCTTATTAGCAAAAATGCACCTGGGGCCAGAGGGAGCAACCTACATGCTAAAAGCACTAGCAGCAGGGAACACGTTACTGCCAGGCTTCAGAAACTGCTCTGGCCCCAATTGCCTAGGAATTGGATTCCTGATTTTCAGTTCAGACTGTCTGCCTGAGAAACGAATTCCCCCCCTGCCCGGGGTGACAACCGTGTTTCCCCATATTCTCTCTACTAGTTCCTGACACGCTTGGCAAAAGATACGCTACTTCCAAGAGTTACTTTTCTCAAAGTAAAGAGCAAATTTACTGCTGTTTTCAGGATAGAGGACCAACAAACTAACTCACTCTCAGGCACATTTGGAGCCTGTTGATTCAGGAACTCCACACATAAGGAATTTCACAAGAGTACAGGGAAAATTACACAACCACCAGCCCAGCACAATAATCCGAGCACTACTGTCCCACCACACAGCTGCCCTCAGCACTCTTCTGCAGCACAGCCGCCTGTCCGCATCCTCAGAAGTGGCACCCACCCTGCTTCTGACACCACCTATTTGAAAGGCCAGAAAAGGATACAGATGCTAGGATTCATCCACTCTCTTTCCATAAAATCAATACCCACTGTAACATTTCCTGCTCTTCCTCACCCTGTTTCCATTTTTCATGCAGTGCCTACAGAGTGACACTGAACCACAGAAAAAAACTCAAGGTGTGTGCAATCCTGGGTTAATAAATAAGAACTGAAGAGGCTTAGGGCTACATGTAAATTCTGAATGAGCTCTTCTCTTGAAGAGAGGTGCTTCCACACCTGCCATGATCCAGCTCCCAGTTACTCACCGTATTACATGAGGTCAGAAGGTTGATGACATTGTGATCGAATTGTGTCACGTGGTTGGCGATATACACCCTCACATTGACATCACGAAGCCGGGGATCACTTTGCCGCACAAATAAGCCCAGCACTGAGCACATCACACGAACAATAAACCTGGGGGTGGGAAAGTGCTTTCCTCAAGTCCTGCAGTCTGACCCGTTGCTGGCTTACATATCCAGCAAACAGAATAGAGACTTGGGAATTCATGTGACTTACAAAAAGACAGTGGTACAAAATGCAAATGACATGACAGATACGAGGGACAGGAATTGGGGGGGGGGGCTGCAGTTGGGGCTAAAGGCTGCCTGCAGAGCTGTAGCTGCAGCATGAAATACGGGGCAGCAAGCTACACAGAATTTCTTAGCAGACCACCCAGGTGATCTAAGTGTTTCAGATCAGTCTTTGAGCACTCAAGAGGCAACTGCTAGCTTTGGTCTTGGCAGGGAAGACACCTTCGTGGGTCCTGGGGACAAAGAGCCCTGAAAGCACAGCTCCCCATAAACCTCTGCATAAAGCTAGCCTTCATGGCTAAGGACCCCAAACGGGTGAGGGCAGCCCTCCCACCCCATGTTGCCCCACAGCAGTATCTATACACCACATCCCCACCCTGGGCAACAGCAGGAGCTCTGAGCCTTGGGGAGAGCTGGGCTCACGCACCGTCGCAGCACGCTGTCAGGCAGGGCACAGCTGACCAGAAAGACGTGTACACCAATGAAGAGGCGCAGGACGAGCAGACAGAGCCCCACGGGTGCGTACAGCAGCAGGGCCAGAAGCAGGAACCCATCAGTCGGAAACCTGTAGGACCAAAGAGCAGCACGGACAGCCTGAGCACGGCTGGGACACACGGGGGACGGTCAGATGCACCGCTGCCCCTGCTCTGTATGACCTCTGGCGCCTCCCCAACGAGATACCCAGCCCTTCCCTGTCCTCCCCACCACGAGACACCCGACCTTCCCCACGGAGCTCCCATGGGATACCTGTTTCCCCAGTAGACCCCTAGGGCTTTCCGCCAGGGACCCCCCAGCTTCCTGCGCGGGCCTCTCACGGGACAACCCGGCCCGCTCCCCCCCCGGAGCCCACGGGCTCCCCCGCGGCCCCTCAGGCCGCCACGACTCTCACCGGTGCGAGTCGAAGAGCCGCTCGGGGCCCGGGGCCGCAGGAGGCTCCATCCCCGCCACACCCGGTGCCTCAGGGCCGCCGAACACCCGCCGCCATCTTCCCCCGCGGCCGACCCGCCTGGCCCGCGCGGGGCAGCCTGGGAGGTGCGGCGACTTCCCGGCGTGCACCGCGCCGTCTCCCCGCGGGCCCTGGGCGGTCGGCGAGGCGGAGACAGCAGCTGGCAGAGACGGTGCTCTCACCGCAAACCCTGCTGGCCCTCCCTCACCGGCGGCCGCGCTACAGCTACCCGCGCAGCTCGCCGGAGGGACTACATCTCCCAGCGCGCCCTGCGGCGGGACTACAGCTTCCGGTAGTAGTCTGCAGCAAGACTACGACTCCCAGCGTTCCCCGCGGCGGGACTTCAGCTCCCAGTGTGTCCCGCGGGCGGGCACCGGAGCAGTATGGCGGCGCTGGCGCGGTGGACCCGGCTCTCGCTGCGGCCGGGCGCCGCGCGTTGGTGCCGAGCTCTAAGTGGGGCTTCCGAGGCCCCTCCGCCCCCACCGCCGCCGCCTCCCCCCTCTGCTGGGGCCCACGTGTTGGCGGCGGCGCTGGGCGCCGGGACGGCGGCGCTGGTACTGCTGTGGGCCCGGGAGGGCGAGGGACGGCGGTCCGCTTTGCCCACCCTGCGCGCCGCCGTGCCCGCTCCGCCGCCGCCCGCCTCGCCGCCGCCCGCCTCCCCCCGTGCCGCCTTCAACTTCATCGCCGACGTGGTGGAGAAGACAGCGCCCGCTCTGGTCTACGTGGAGATCGTGGGCAGGTACCGGCACCAGGCGGCCCGCAGCCCCCTCCCTTCCCCCGCCCCGCGGAGCCGGGCTTCCCTGCTACCCGACGGGGCAGATTCCCTCTTGACTCTGTCCCGATCCTCTCTCGTCCTGCACTTCCGAGAAGGGTCTGGCCCCGTCCTCCCTGCACCCCCCCACACCCTCCCCGGCCACACGGCCTTCCCTCTGCCAGCCTCCCTGCCCTGGCCTCCTCGTGTCCCAGGCACCCGGGCACGGCACCCGCATGGGGTCCCACTAGTGCTGCGGGATGGACGGATCCATCCCCTCACCCTGCTGTCCGTGCACGCAGCTGGCACGGGGTTGGTCTTCGCCACCAGGGCATGCCACTGCCGCACCACCACCTTGTCCTCCGGGACTGTTTTGGCAGAGCGTGGCCCCAGGCTGCCTGCGGCACAGAGTTACTCTGTTCCAGGAGCATGACTTTGCATTTACCTTTGAAGTCCATAATGTTCTGGCCATCCTTTGTCTCCAGGCTGTCAAGGCACCTCTGAATAGTAGCTCTGCCCTTCAGCTTATTGACCGCTCCCTCCAGTGTGGTGTCACCTGTGGGCTTGCTGAGTGCATGCAGTGTTCATCGTACCTTTGCAAGTTGTGTACAGACTCCTGATTCTTCCTGCTTGTTCCCCTGTTGCATGTTGGTGTGGACTCTCAAGATGGGGACCTTTCATGGGGAAGTGAAGGTGTCTCCCCTGTGGTGTGGTTGCCCAGACATCCTCACTACCCCTTGCTTCTTTCCAGGCCTGCCAGTCTGGGCCACGCAGTCTGCCTGGTCCCTGCCTACCCTCCACACGCCCACCCTCCAAGTCCTCTCAGAGTCCCTGCCACCCCTCCCTGACCTGTGCGCACCTTGCAGGCATCCCTTTTCGGGCCGTGATGTGCCCATCTCTAACGGCTCGGGTTTCCTGGTGTCTCCGGATGGGCTCATTGTGACCAACGCACACGTGGTGGCAAACCGGCGGCGCGTGCGGGTGAAGCTGGCCAGCGGCGAGCAGTATGACGCTGTGGTGCAGGATGTGGACCAGGTGGCGGACATCGCTACCATCAAGATCAAGCCTAAGGTGTGCATAGCAGTTGTGGAGATCCTCCCTGCATTCCTTCCCATCCGCTCACTGTCCTCCTTTCTTCCAGCACCCTCTGCCCACCCTGCCCCTTGGACGCTCCTCTGAGGTGCGGCAGGGAGAGTTTGTGGTGGCCATGGGCAGCCCGTTCGCCCTTCAGAACACCATCACTTCTGGCATCGTCAGCTCAGCCCAGCGGGGCAGCCGGGAGCTGGGACTGACCGCCTCTGACATGGAGTACATCCAGACTGATGCTGCTATCGATGTAAGGGGAGCTTGTGGCACACAGCGGGTTGGCACCTCATCCTGGCTGCCCTCTTTGGGGAGGGGGGAGCTGGGGAAGGGCTGTGGGTGCCGTGAGGTCAGAGGAGCCTAGACACAGAGCACAGGGAGAGGAAGGGATTCTGGCCCATCGCCTGGGCGCTGGCTGTGTTTCTCAGCCTGTCCCTGTTCCCTGGACTCTGCCTCCCTGCCGCGGGTCCCGCTGTGCGAGGATGTCTCTTTCATGGCCTGTTTACTGCTCTCTCCTCTGCTGCAGTTTGGGAACTCCGGGGGCCCCCTTGTCAACTTGGTAAGTTCTCCTGCTTGCCCCCTCGCTGGCCAGGGCAGAGATGTGCCATGTGCCCTTTGGTCTGTGCCCCCTGGGGCTTGGTGCCCCTCAGTGGGAGCAGTTGTGGGTGCTGCCAGGAGGGGGGGACTGTGTGTGCTCCAGGCTCCTTCTGAGGAGGAGCAGGGAATCAGCCCAGTGTGGGAGCCCTGTGCAGCATCTGTTTCGGGGAGCCTGAGCCAATGGGACTCTGGTGTGCCTGGTGAGGCGAGCATGGCTGATGCTGGCAGGGCAGAGAGAGGGCCTGTGTGGGCTGCAGCCCATGGGGATGGTCCTTAGCCAACCTCAGCAGGGTTGGGCAGGCTGCAGAAGCAGCAGGCTGGGAAGGGATGGGGGCACAGGCTTGCACAGTCATTCCCCTCCTTTCCACAACGCTGCAGCCTGGATAGCACAGTGCCCTTTCCCCTGCAGGATGGCGAAGTGATTGGGGTGAACACTATGAAGGTGACATCAGGCATCTCTTTTGCCATCCCCTCAGACCGACTGCGGAAGTTCCTGCAAAAGGAGGAGCAGCGCAAAAGTGAGTTGGGTGCCTCTCTGCTTGAGTGCTGGGGGAAGGAGGCCAGAGGGAGGAGAATGAAAGAGGAAAGCTCTTGCACAGCTGGGCTCTGGGCCCTTCTTCTGAGAGAAGAGCAAGCAGAGCAGGAGAGAGAGTCTTTGGGGGTAAGAAGATTCTCACATCTGGCATGAAACTCCCCTCAGCCATGGGAAAGCTGTGCTGCTACTTCCCTGCCTACAGGCATCTAACAAACTGCAGGGAGGATGCTGGCCTGCATCTTCTGCGGATAAAGATTTAAAGTGTCCCAAGTAGCTTGCACTTAAGTCCCCAGGGGTAGGTGAGGATATTTTTTTTTTCTGTCCATTGTCACTTTTCATTAGATCTCAACATGAAATCAGGAAAATCAGTGGACCATTTGTTGGTGTTCAAAGGGAAAGGATGACATGGAAATTGAGGGCCACTTAGCCTTGTGTGTACTGATGGAAATGCAGGTGCAGGATGCAGATGTATCGTGAAGGACAGGTAGTTAATTTAGTCTTGTAGAACACTACCTGGTTTTGTTCCTTTGTGTGTGGTAATTTATTTAATAGAGACTCTTGCTATCTGGTTCTCATGTTGACACTGGAGTGATACTCTCAGTCAAAAAAATAGCAATTCAATCCAGGAAAGTGAAGTATGCAATACCTATAAAGCTCTAACTGGTTAATGGAACTTAAATAAGCTGTTGGTAGGGAATCAGAATGACGCCCTCTGTACCTTGAGGTGTGTGGGCTTTGTGACTTGGCTGGCTCAGCCCAGCCATATTTTGAGTGTGTGTCTGTTTTCAGCCTTGTCATTTGATGTCCTTCCCTTTGACAGGCTCCTGGTTTGGCAATACAGAGACAAAGCGCCGTTACATAGGGGTGATGATGCTGACTCTCACACCAAGGTACGTGTTCTAAGGTCCAGGGCCAACAGGCTGGTCTTGGAGCGTGGTGCCTGTGTGACGGGGTCTTCCAAACTAACTGCAAGTGCCTGGTTTTGGGAGGATTGTCTTCAGAGCTTAAGCATTCACTCTCAAGTCTCTCTGTGCTTGTGTTGTGTTTAGACTCTGGGCTGTGTCAGAGGTAAATTAGAAGTTTCTACACTTGTGGCAGAATCTGCAAGCAGCAGAACCTACGACCCAGAGTGCCAGATCAGTCTATAGTTGTCACTGAGGGGAATTTGATAAAGATGCCTTACAGCACAGCATGAATGAAGAGCCACCAGAAACATTGTGTAATCAATAGATAGGCAACGTACCAGCTGAAAGTTGTGAAACGGTTGGGCAAGTTGCATTGTCTGGGAGGGGGGATCTGCCAGGTGAATTGCTGTGGTGCAGAAACAGTTCTAGAATATGGGACTTTCAGAATAAGAAATGGCAAGCTTCCCTGCAGTAGTGTTGACTGAGGAAGGAGGTGAACAGGTAGGAGAGCAGGCTGTATTGGCACACACAGGGTGGCTGCCACCCAAAGGGTGGTGTGAGGCTCTGGGTTTCAGGAGGAAGGCTGGGTGATGCCCCTGGAGGGAAGTCATCACAGTGCTGTCCAGTGCAGCAGTGGCAAGTGGGAAGAGGATGACTTGTGTGTCTGAGACTCTTCACCCTCATGACTGTGGCTTGGGAAGGGCATTGTGTTACCTCTGCATCTTAAGGAACACTCTGGTCAGCAAAGAGGACAACCAGCTTGGGTCTGACAGAAGGATCACCTGCTGCCCTTGCTTCAGCTGGTCCCCAAGATGTGCCTGTGGCCTTGGCACCCAACCAAGCAGCCAGGCAGTGGCAGCTGTGCCCTGCTGAGGACTGGACAGCCCTGTTCAGGCCTGCACCGAGCTCTGCTCGGGGCTGCAAGCCTTGGGAGGGAATTGCTGCAGGAGTTATACCTACCAGTAGCCTCCTGGAGGCAGCAAGTGCCTGTGTTAGGAGTGTGCTGGACCTGCACTCGCACCTCTGAGAGCAGCGCTCCTTTTCAAGCACGGTGTCTGCTCTGGTTCATTGGCTCTTACAGCCCTCTTTCAAGATACTTTTAACTAACTCTTGGGGCTCAGCATGCTGGTGGGGTTCATTGTAGTGTGCTTGGCAAAAACACTTTCAGGGCCATGCTCTGCCCTTGCTAAAGCTCTCATGGCTGTCAGTGGGTTTGCAGGCTGTCTGCAGCTCTGGACAGCAAGAGCAGTCTGTGGGGTTCCTGCCTGGGACACAAATGGAGGAGCAGATGCTCTGTGCCTCCTGAGATTTGGGGCAGTGGGATGGGTAGGGGAACACTGTCAGCATTGCTGGCGTGGCCACTAGCTGCCCAGATGCCCAGTAGATGGTGCTGGTACTCGGCAAAACCTGTGGGAGGTGGGAGCCCAACCTCCTCCCGCTTCACTGGACAGCCGTGCAGGAAGAAGTCCATCAGGGAAGAAGCGTGAAATGCTTCGGACCTGGCTCCTAGGAAGTGGGTCCAGCTTCAGCACAGCCAGCAAACAGCCTGGCAGCTGGTCCTTGGAAACCATCTGACTGCAAGTCTTGTTTGTGCCCACTTGCTGGGAAGATCTCCCAACAAGGGATTGTTCGCCTTGGAGTCGGGTGATTACACTGTCTGAACACGTTCATTTGAAAGGCCAGAAACTTGCTCTAGCACGGGAAGAAGGAGAAGCTCTATGTTGGGTACAAGCTTCTCAGCGTCCTGGTCCTGCTGCACAGATTGCCCGGCAGGCAGGAGCTTCCTGAGACACCAGGCCTTTGCCCTGCTGCCCTAAGGGAATGGAGGTGTGCCAGTGACTTTGAGCTCAGCTGTGGTGGAGCTTGTAGGTACCCTCACCTTGGCCACAAAAAGCCAAGGGAAGAGACAGGGCCCTGGCTAGCACAGCCCTCTGCAGTAATCTTACAGCACGGAGTAAATAGGGACTGAGCAAAAGACACAGCCAGGACAGCTGACCTCAACTGACCATGCTGCATGACATCATTCTCAGCAATAAAACTGGGGGGTTGGAGTTTTTCCAAGGTAGCCATTGCTCGGGGATTGGCTGGGCATCAGTCTGCTGGTGGGAGGTGGTCAGTGAGTGCCTTTGCATCACTTGCCTCTTTTTTTTCTCCTTTTTTCTTTTTCCTTTTCTTTCTTTCTTTGCCTGTTAAAATATCTTTTATCTAGACCCACAAGCTTTCTTGCTTTTGCTCTTCCAGTTCTCTCCTCTGTCCTGCTGGGGGAGTGACCAAGCAACTGAGTAGGGACTTACTTGCCACCTGGGGACAATAACCCACTACAACTGGGTGCAGCCACTCTTAGTGCTGTGTAGCCTAAAATCACAAAAGCACTCATTTACTATGTTTGTAGACACCTGCTTAAGGGCATGTATTGTTCAGCTTTAGTGACTGAGGTGAAGAAGCAGACTTGACTTCGTAAGCGTGCAGACCACATCAGATCAGTAGTTCTGTCAGTAGTGCCCAGAGACAGGACTAGAGGCAATGGGCAAAACCAACGTGAGATTCCATCTGAATGCAAGAAATCACTTCTTTACTGTGAGGAGGGTTGTCAAAGCCTGGCACAGGTTGCCTGGAGGGGTCGGAGAGTCTCCAGACTTGGAGATACTCAAAACCTGACTGGACACAGTCCTTGGGCAACCTGCTCTGACCGAGCCTGCTTGAGCAGGGAGGTTGGGCTAGATGATATCAAGAGGTCCCTTCTGACCTCAACTATGCTGTGATCCTGGGAAATCAAGGGATGGCAGTTTGCAAAGGTCAGTAAAAAAAGTAGAGTAGAGTTCAGCAACGACCAGTGTGAAGTGGGGAGTCATAACTGGCTCAACAGTTACCTAAGGAGGAGCAAGGAGTTGGGCATAGTGACTATGGGAATTTCTGGGGCTGCAGTGGATCAGAGCTGCTGCACAGTGTTTGAGGGAAGAAAGCTGTTTACACGATGAACGGTCCCTCCTCTCTGGTGAGGTACAGCTGGAGCACTGTGTCCAGTTCTGGACACTTTCAGGAGGGGTGAGGAGCAGTTGGAGAGAGTCCAAAGAGGAGCAGTGAGAGATGCAAAATTTGAGCTAGGTTTAGAAAACCTAATCTGTAGGAAGATTGGAGGAACTGGGATTGTTCAGGCAATAGACTCTGGAGGAGAGATGTGGGTATACCTCTGGCAAAAAAGAGGGGTCATAGCTTTTGTTCTGTGTCCTACCCGCCAAAGGCAGAGAAATGGATCTGCACCAGAGGAGGGGTAGACCTGATACAAGGAAGGGTGGTCTGACATGGGGCTGCTCAGTCAGGGGATGGATGTGCATCACCAGCAGGTGGGATCCAGCTGGCAGCTGCTCTGGTAGTTTCCAGCTCTTCCTGTCCTCTAGTTTTTGACAGTAAGATGATGGTGTTTGGGTGCCCCTGGAGTTTGCAGCTGGTCTCTTTGTGTTTAGCATTGTGCAGGGATGCAGGAGGAGAGATTCTGTGCCATGGTCTCCAAGCCTGTGCAGCCATGGTGGGGTGGGAGCCCTGCTCTGCCTCACAGCTCCTTCCCATGATGCCGATTTTTCACTCTGCAGCATCCTGGCTGAGCTGAAGCTGCGTGACCCCAGCTTCCCTGATGTCTCCTATGGAGTGCTAATCCACAAGGTGATCATTGGCTCCCCGGCCCATCAGTAAGTGCCACCCTGTGCCTTGGGGGGTGGCATGGGAGAGCAACTACACAGGATGGGGTGCATTTAGCTCTGAGTGTTTTGCTCCAGAGCAGCAGGGCTTGGGCCCCGCAGCTGTTGGTATGCAGCAGAAACCAACTTGGTCACCCTGGCCCACACATGGCGTCCTGTTGACCAAGATGCCTGTGTGGCTGGAGGGACACCTGGTGCAGTGTCCCCTTCCTTCTGGGAAGACAAAGCCAAGTGTCTGCTTCACCTGCTGTATGTTCCTGTCATCATTCTCCCCACAGGGCAGGACTGAAGGCAGGTGATGTCGTGCTGGAGATCAACGGGCAGGCATCGCGCCGCGCAGAGGATGTGTATGAGGCCGTACGGACGCAGCAGAGCCTGGCCTTGCTGGTGCGGCGTGGCTACGACACTTTGCTGGTGAGCGTCGTCCCTGAGGTCACGGAGTAGCGGTGCTGTTGCACAGGCTGCTGCAGGCACTGGCTGGCCGTGCTGGCTGAGAGCCGAGGACACAGGACTGAGCCGTGACTGTGCCGGTCAGGGAGAGACTGAGATCTTGTGAGGGACTGGAAGGGGCCAGGCAGAGGGGCCCGGCCTGGTGCTTGGGTGGACTCATGGTGCAACTGCTCCTCTCTGTACTCAAATAAAGCACTTTTTTAGGGACCCCCAGTGCTGTGTGGCCTCCTTCCCACGGCAGTGGCAATGCCATGAGGAGGCTGTGCTGTGTGAGACACTGCCTGCCCTCTCAGTCCTTGCATGAGTCCTTCCAGCTGGGGAGGAGGACACTGGCTGTGCCTCTAGAGATCTCCTTGGTGTTAGAGGTGTCCTGCCACCCACTCGGCACCCGCACAGGCTGTGATCTGACTCCTCCATCTGTAATACACGGGCACCCATCAAGCCGTGCCTCGTGAGGCCACCTCCTCTGCGAGTGAGAGTGGCCCTGGAGCTGCTCTGGGGCAGGCTTTGCGAGGGCGGCTCTCCCTGCCTCCCTGGTGTGCCCGCTGAGCTGGTCCTTGGCAGCACTCGCTGCTGTGGCTGTGCCCGAGAGGCCAGAGGGACGTGGCAGATGTCTGCCTCATCAGATTGCTTCCACGGGGAGCACTGCTCCAAAGTTTGCATCCACTTCTGCACCCATGAAGCAGCTTTCTGGACCATGGTGAAGGGAGTGTCAATGCTGGACTCTGAGATGGCTGGGACAGGATCTTGCTGGCTCTGATGTTCAGGAAGGCTGAAAGGAGCCTGTGCCTGTCCCTCCCCCAGCCCGGCGTCCATCCCTGCCGGAGCACTGCTCTCCCACGCATGCAGCCTGGCCCCTGGGGACAGTTTGGGGGCCCTCCCTGTGCTCTGCAGCTGGTGGCTGAGAGCCCAGCTGGCCCTTCTGAGAAGGAGCAGCTCTGGCTGTTCCTCGCCTTCCTGGAAGAGCTCCTGCTCTGCTCCGGCCCCTGCCAGAGGCTTTGGGAGGCAGACGGCTCTGAGATGAGGGCTTCCTTGAGGGGCTATGTCCAGCCCTGCTCCGTCAGGGAGGAATGTGTGTGTCGAGCCAGGCCCCGCTCGTGATGGGGCTCCCAAGCCCTCGCCCCTGCTTGTTATTTTTAGGAGATGAAAGAAGCACAGTTCCTTGGGGGTGCTGTGGCAAAGGGCGGCTCCGAGCCACTGCTCCCCCCCTGCGCTCTTCCCGCCCCGGAGAACAGGCCTCCTTTCAGGCAGCCCTGGCTTCGCCAGAGGAATTTGCTCCCCCGGCAAGCCCCAGCCGGCTGCTCGCAGGGGAAATAGCTGAGACGCCGGCGGCGTTTCTCGCATAGCTGCTCCAGCAGCGCTGACCGCAGTGATTTCCACTGCCTGGAGCCAGGGCCTGCCCCAGCCCAGCCGCCAGCTGCCCCTCTCTTCCTCCCCAGGCTGTCCCCCAGTGATGTGGAGGTGGCTGCATCCCTCTGCTGCAGATGGGCCCAGAGTGTCTGGCTGAGGTGGGGTGTCCCTGCCTTTGCCCTTTTGTCATGTCCTTGTTCCCTGCCCGAAGTGCCTCTGCTGGGCTCTGCTCCCTCCATGCCAGTTGAGGCAGCCCATCTCTGCTGCCAGACTGCAATCCTCGTGGGTCACAGCCCCGTGGTGGGATTTCTGCTCAATACCATTTGCATTGCATCTGGTGTGGGGGAACCAGCACTTTGCATCCCTGCTGTCCAGGGTGGCCCTGTGTTTTCCCTCCAGTGCTGTGGGGATGCTTGAGGCCAGTGCTTGGGCTCCTGCTGGCCCATTCCTCTTGCCCACACGGGCTTCTCCCAAAAGCTGTCTTTCCCTAGCCCAGCACCGGCTGAGGGTGGTGCAGGCAGGTGAGGGGGAACTGGTGTGGGGCTGGTTCCCACCCAGCCAGGGCTGTGTGGGCAGGGGGTAGCTTCCTTGCTCCAGGTGGGTGTTGGAGGTGGGTGCAGGAGTTGGTGGTGTGGGCAGCTTCCATGCTCTGTGCCCAAGGGTGCCAGGCAATCCTGCCCTGTGCCTCCTGGTCCTGCCAGACTCCTCGTCTCACCCCAGAGAACAGCCAGCAGCCGTTGGGGAAATAGAACTGACAATTTTATAGAGAAAATAAAATTACAACTAAGAGATGGGTGTTGGATCTGCTGCCAGGCAGCTGGAGGCAGTGCTGCCAGGGCAGGGGCAGCCACACCATCCCCAGGGGACAAAGGGGCTCCCTGGGGCTCTGCCGGTGCTGTGCAGGGGTGTGAGTCCCTGCATGGATGGTGGGTCCTGGGCTCTGCTGGGGCCAGCTGAGGGCAGAGCCCTGGTGAGGGCCGTGGGGGTGAAAGGAATCAGGGCAGGATGAGGGAACAGGAGGTGGAGTGCAGCTGGGATGGCACGGACTGGGAGCAGAGGCGGGCACGATGGGGGGTACAGGACCTCCTGGCCCATACCCACGTGCCGCAGCCCAGGGGACAGGGGCGCAGAGTCTTCTGGCCAGTGGTTGGGTGGTGGCCCCAGGCTGGGAGGTGCAGGTGTGCAGTGCCTCCAGCACCAGCTCCTCAAGGTGGGGAAGGGCAGCTGGTGACGGTGAGGGTCCTGGGCAGTCCCCAGCAGGGCACGGTGGTGGCGGTGCTGGGCATGAGGCCTCCCCACCGGCCCCCCAGCAGCTTCCTCCCACCAGTGCGGGGCAAGGGAGGGAGATGCCTGTCTCCCCAGGGGCCGGGGCCCTACGAAATCTGGTTGTTGAGCTGACCTGGGTATTGCTCAAACCGCTTGTTGGCCTCCTCGCTGAGCGCATCACCTGGGCAAGCAGAAGACAAGAGATGTCAGGCACTGCTTGTCACCTGTCCCACCAGCACCTCTGCTCCCACCCGAGCTGCCCCCGAGACCTCAGCCCCTGCCTCCCCGCACCAGCCCGGCCACCCTGCCCCAAGCCCCATAGCCTGCCCTCAGCCCCACTGCTTCCTGCAGCCCCCTCCTGGGTCACCCCTGCCAGGACACCCCCTGCCCTGGTGTCCCCTCGTCCCCACCCCTGTGCCGCGTCCCGGGGCTGTTACCGATGTGGCAGCTGTGCACCCAGATGCGGTGCCCGTCGTACTTGCAGTTGCATTTCATGGCATTGTTGGTGAAGTCACTCTCCGCCACCTCAAAGTTGGGGTTGATCACGACCTGTGGGGCACTGTCAGTGAGGGTCGCAGCTCCCTGCCCCACGCCCGGCAGTGCTGCAGCCCTGTGCCATGTCAGCTTGGCCTTCCCAGCCTTGGCAGAGCTGCTGCCTGTGGCACGGTCCCCAGCACCCCAGCCCTGGCAGGATTGGTCTCCCCAGCTGCGGTGGGATCTGCTGAAGGGCTCCAAGGAGCTGGTGGCTGCCGCTGTGTTGGGGTGGCCCTGTCACCATGCTCCATGTGTCCACGAGCAGCAGGAAGACCCAGGCTGAAGCATGCCCAGGCAGGTCCCACACAAGCCCTGCATGTCTCTGGGCAGGACAGGCACTGTCCCACACCAGCATGCATCCCACCAACCCCACCAAACCCACTCAGAGAGCAGGGGATAGAGGGCCAGGTGGCTTGGGAGCTGGGGGTGCAGGGGCAGAGGGTGGGAGTGCAGGTGGGAGGGATGCAAGGTGGGGGGTGTGTGTGTGTGTGTGTGTGCAGCTCAGCTGCAGCACCTGCAGGATGTAGTTGCCTGGCTTCACATCAGTGATGTCGATCCACTGGCAGTCGATGTCGTGCCGGTACAGGTCCCAGCAGCCCACAGTGATGCCCTGCTCCCCAAAGTTGGCACACTCGTACCGCTTGGCCACATCTGTGGGCAGGAAGAGAGTGTGGCTCGTCTCTGCTGCAGCCGTCTCTGCACAGTCCCCGTGTCACCCCCAGCCTGGCCCCAGCGTGTGCAATTTCACTGAATTTTTACAGTTGGAAGGGACCATAAAGATCATCTAGTCCAACTCCCAATGGCTCCAACTCCCAGCAATGGCTGGGGATGGGCAGCCCCACAGTGGGGATATGGGCAGGGATGGTGCCACAAAGCCCCTTGGCGCCCACCTTCCTCACACTCGGTGTCCTCGAGGCAGAAGCTGGCCTTGTGTCCCTCCGCCACCTTGGTGCCGTTCGGGGTCAGGATGTCATAGTGGGTGAAGATGTCCATGCTGTGGTAGTGCCTGCAAGAGGGAGCCCACAGTGCCCCAGCTGCACCAGTGCCCGGGCACTGGGGAGCTCAGGGGATGCTGGGGGCAGAGGAGGAGCCCTACAGAGCAGACAAGAGACTCATCCTGTCCTACGGCGGGTCCCCTGCCCAGACCCTCGCTGTCGGGGAAGGTCCCCACAGTCCCTGCTCTGAGGCTGCAGTGCTGTGAAATTGGGCAGAGCTCAGCCCTGGGAGGGGACACGGCTGTCCCCAAGCCAGATGGCCCAGGCAAGCAGGGGGCTCAGCTTGCAGGGCACAGCCTGCAGCCCCATTCCTGCCCCCCCAGGGCCCCCAGCCCCAACACTGCTCGTCCAGGGACAGCCCTCAGCCAAAGCAGGTAAAACTGGACACTGGGCAGCAAAGGGTGCCTCACCTGGCATCACCTGCACCCAGCGTCACCTTCACCCCGCGTCACCCTCACCCAGCCCACCCGAGCAGCACCATCGCCCTCTCCCCTCCCCTGACCGCCCCCAGCCCAGGCTGTCCCCCTGCCTGCATGCCCGTCCCTGCCCGTGCCGTGCACGCACCGGTGGCACTCGTGCCAGACCCAGGAGTGCCGTCCAGCCTTGGGGCGGAAGTCGGCACGGCCGTTGTTGTGGATCTGGGAGGAGAAGCGGAGCAGGCGGCGGTGCCCATAGGGCCAGTTGGCCAGGCGGGCCGAGCTGGAGAGGCAGTTCTCCTCGGCGGCGCAGTACAGCATGTGCAGCGGCCGGTCCTCGATGTAGGCCGTCTCCTGCACCAGCGGGGCGTGCAGCAGGAGGTCGGAGGCGGCTGGGGAGCAGGCGGCTGCTCAGGGACAGACGGCTGCCCCGATGCTGGGCGGGCAGCAGGGACGGGGCGAGTGGCCAGCACAGGCAGCTGAGGCAGCCAAGGGAACGCGTGCCCTCCCCATGGGCTGGGCACAGGCTGACCCTGCAGCCCCGTCATCTGCAAACCCCATCACCCACAGCTCCATTGCTCATAGCCCCATTATCTGCAGCCCCTGGCCCTGGAGCACCATTGCCCGCAGACCCCACAGCCTGCAGACCCCATGGCCCACAGATCCCACTGCCTGCAGCCCCCACCACCCACACACCCCATTGCCCACAGCCCCCATTCTCCGCAGACCCCTTTGCCCACAGCCCCCATTGCCCGCAGCTCCCACCACCCACACAACCCATTGCCCACAGCCTCCATTGCCCACAGACCCCACCACCCACACACCCCATTGCCCACAGCCCCCATTGCCTGCAGCCCTCACTGCCCACACACCCCATTGCCCACAGCCCCCATTGTCCACAGCCCCCACCGCCGCTCACTCTCGGAGCAGATGACACCCGCGGCAAAGCGTGTGCCCGTGTTCCTGCAGTTCAGGCTGGTGCCATGGTGCTGGCAGTGGCTCAGGGACATCTCATGGCCAGCACACTTCACCCCACTCAGCACCATCTCCGTCACATTGCTGGCATCCCAGTACCACGTCTCCTGGGGAGGAAGGCGAGACAGGCTGGGTGGCAGGGCTGGCCACCATGGGTCACCCAGCTCATGCACGCCCAGGCTGCAGCCAGCACCCAGCCACAGTGCAGCCCTGCCCACGTACCCAGGCTGCCCACGAGGGTCCCGTCCCATGGCACGGAGCGGTCACATGCCTTTGTCCCCATACAACCCCACAGCTGTCAGGGAAGCGCCGGTGCCTGTGCTTGCTGGGGTGTCACCAGGGGCCTCCCCGCCGGCACCTACCGTCACTGCGTGCAGGGAGTAGCCCAGGCCGAGCTGGCGACAGGCCACCATTGCCTCCTTGGTGGTCCAGCCATCGCTGCACACCGTGCCCCACTTACTGCCTCGCTTCACCTCCACACGGCCTTCAAATGTCGTCCTCCCGCCGGCTAGGCGGATCTGCAGGGAAGCCCTGGGGCCATGAGCAGGCATCCCGCACCATGCCACCTCCCACCCCATCCCCTGTCCCCTGTCCCATCCTGTCCCCATCCCCGCGAAGCAGTGCTGGTGGTGGCTCGCTGCCCTGGCCAAGCTGGTGCTGGCACCTACTTGTAAGCCGTGGTTAGCGAATCCCAGACCCAGCTGGCGACAGGCCACCATCGCCTCCAGCGTACCCCAGCCTTCGCCGCAGACCAGACCCCAGCGCGGCTGGTCCCCGTCACCAGCCCCCACCGCCACCTCGACCCGCCCCTCGAAGCGGCTCCGGCCCCCGCTCAGCCGAATCTGCAGAGAGAAGCAGTGGCAGCATCATCATTGTCATAAGTGATGCTCCTGCTGCTGGGGCTGCATCCCGCAGGATGGTCCTGCCCAGCACCCAGCTGCCGCACCCAGATGGACCCTGAGCCAGGGACTTTGGGGCACACAGGGAAGTGGCAGCCAGGAGCTGAGCGGAGCCAAGCACAGCTTTGGTCAGCAGGGACTTCACCAAAAATGGTGGGTTTGGGGCCAAGAAATTGCTTGTGAGTTTGGGAACTGTCTCACCAAAGCAGGAAAAATGGTTCATTTTGAAATGGCATTCTCATTTCAGAAATGACAGGTATGAAAGTTAAAAATTATTAAAAAGCCCAAAGCAGATGAAATGACAGGGCAGGGCAAACAGGAACATGGGGTTCCATTCGCTCATTTCATCATCAGTAAAAAAAAAAAATCTCTCTTGGTTGACCCACAGTGATTTTTTTTTCTGGTGCTTCTGCTGGGGAGCTGGCATGGGCTGGCAGCAGGGAGAGCAGCAGGGAGCAGTTGCCCCACACCACCCCATACAGCAGGGTACTACAGGGCACCCACAGTTCCCCATGGCCCCCCCTTCCACCTTTACTCCTCACAGGGGCAGCTTGGGACTCCCACCTGCAAAATCCCAAAGGCCCCCAGGGCAGCCCTTGCCTCACACCAGGGGAACATGTGTGGGGTGTGATGGGGTGCAGAGGAGGAGAGATGATGGGCCATCCTACAGCTGGTCCCACGGGCCCTCCCCCAGCAGCCCACTCTGGGGGCCCCAGTGCTGGGACCTGCCAGGCACCGTGGCCCCACAGATGCTGGCAGTCCCCCACAGAGCGCACCAGGTTCTCGTAGCCCATGTAGGGGATGTTGCAGCGGACGGCCGCATCTTCCGTGTGCTTGCAGTCCTCCTGTGTGATGTTCTTGAAGGGGCAGCTCCAAAGGGACTTCTCAGTGCCCAGGCACTGCACCTCGTTGATGTGGATGGGCCCCGTCCCTGCCAGGGGGACAGAGGGAGTCAGGTCCCAGTGACACAGGAACAGCCATGGCCATCCACTCCTCATGGCTGCCTTTGCTCCTAAACCGTGCACCGAGAGAGCCTGGCACACTCCTGGCCCCCATGGCTACTGCCCAGGGCAGCATGGCTGAGTGGCCACAGACCCCTGGGGATGCTTGGGGCAAGCCCTGCACCACGTGTGACTGGCAGCCAGGTGCCCACAGGACAAGCCCAACCATGGTTCCCCCCAGCCCAGCAGAGCCTTGCACCCAGTCAAGTGCCTTGTCCACAGGCAGGAGGGCGATGCCTGGCCCCTCCACCCCAGCACCCTCACCTTGGCCCATGCGTGCCCCGGTGAGGGCCTCCTTGGCGCTGCCGAAGCCCAGCTCTCGGCACACCACGCTGGCTGACAGCAGGTTCCAGCGGTCGTCACAGATGGTGCCCCACTCGCTGCTCTTGAGCACCTCGACACGGCCCTCGCCGACCTTCGCACCACCCTTCAGCCGGATCCGCGGCTGCAGGGGAGCAAGGTCAAGGTACGGTAAGCGACAACATGGTATGGGACAGCACGGTATGGCACAGTGCAACACAGCATGGCACAGCATGGTGTGGCACAACACAGTGCAGCACAGAGGTTGCTGGCTGTGATGCCTGGGATGTGCAGGGAGAGGACACCATCCCCACCTTCTACTCCATGAGTTGGTCACCCAGGGACCCGCACACCCACTCTCGGGTGCAGCCCAGGGGTCAGAGCCCTGCAGCAGCCGGCTGTGGGCCACCACAGGACTTGGCCCCCTCCCCAAGGGGCTCACCTGGCCCTGCTGCTGTTGGCGCTGCTTCTTCTTGTGGCCATTGCCAGTGGCAAAGAGGGGCCCAGGCACGCAGCTGACAACAGCGGGCATGCCGGCCCCACAGGCAGCTGAGGTGTTGCCCCGGTAGAACTCGAAGGAGCACATGGAGAGGTGCACCTCTGTCCCCGTGCAGGACACAGAGTGCAGGCGGTAGTTGAGCTGCTGCCGCTCCGTGAAGAGCCTGCAAGGAGAGAGGAGTCCTGAGAGAGGAGTCCTGAGACAGGACTGGCATGGCCAACCAGCAGCAGAGGTGTCGATGGCCACCCTGCCTGTGGCTGCACTCGCTGTCCGTGCCCCTTACACTGTCCCCTGGGGGAGAGATGCTCTGTGCCTGCAGATCACCCACCCCTCACCGGCTGCCTGCCCCACATCCCCAGCAGCACGGGGACACGCACAGTGCCGATGGCACTGAGTGGGGCTCCTGGCACTCAGGCTCTCCACCAGAGCCATTTACCTCTTCTTGGACCCTACATCCTCCCTGCGCTTTTGTTTAGGCCGAGATTTGGAGGCCAGCCTGGAAAACAGAAAACAACCGTCAAGGAGCCCAAGGCCTCAGGCTGTCACCTCCACTGGCTGCAGTGACACAGGGAGCACAGCCTGCCCCGGTTGTCACTGAAGACTGAACTGGGCACATTGGCCTCCTAGGGAGACTCATGCACGTCCCCTTTGTGTCACACATGGGTGCAATGGCATCATCTGCTGCCAGCAATGTGACAGAACTGCCCTCCACAGCAATGATGCAGTTTCCTGCCCACCTCCCACCAGGAAACTGTGCCGGATGCAGCAACATCCTGTACTGCCTTGCCACACAGCAGAAGATCAAACGCCACTGGCAACAATTTGATCCGCCGGGTACAAGTGAGGTGTGCCCATGTCCTCATCCAGACACCGGACAACGTCACTGCGCCATGCTCCAAGGGGAGTGGGACGCCCAGCAAGCACAGCACCAAGCAAGCAGCGCAGGCAGCGAGTGCTGTCCCCGGTGTCACAGGGCATGGTGACACTCACTGCAGGCTTGAAAGGACCCTCTACCAGCAAGGGGAGCTCCCTGGGCACACGCTCAGTGCTGCAGGGAAGATGAGGCTGCCTGGGGCTGGCACACACATGATGTAGGTATGGTCCCAACACGCTCAAATGCTTGGCTTCACTCAGGGAGGAAGGTGCCAAGCAGGGCCAAAACCCCAGGGACCACAAGGAGTGAAGAGCAGAGTGCCTCAAAACAGGGCAGGGGACTGCCACCCTGCCAGGGACAAGGCAAAACCAAGCCTGGCAACTGACTCCACCGGCAAGTTTGTGTCATCCCACACAGCCCAGCGAGCCCCAAGATACAGCACAGGGCTGCCAGGAACTGGGATTCAAACGTCCAGATGAAGGACATCAGTGCCCCTTTGCACTCATGAAATGACCTCTCAATCCTGCACCCAGTTCTGGGTCCCCAGTACAAGAAAGAAACCAGCTAAGCAACGCGAGCTCTGGGGAGGGCCACTGAGACAGTCAGGGTTGGAGGAGAGATGGGGGTGCAGGGCTGCTCCAGCCGGGGGCCGAGACAGATGGACCTGGACCTGCACCTGCAAGGGGCTGTCAGGGAGCCAGAGCCCAGCTCTTCCAGCCATGGGAGGGAAGAGCAGGAGAGAAAACAGGTGTAACTGGCAATGTGAGGCTCAGAATTGGTGTAAGGAAAACTTTTTCCCCATGAGGGCTGTTCAGCATTGGAGCAGAGGCCACGAGGCTGTGGGATCTCCATCCTCAGAGGTTTTCAATAGCCAACTGGATAAAACCCTGGGCTGACCCGCAGCTGGCCCTGCTCCACACTGGGGGTTGGACCAGGACTCCCCAAGGTCCCTTCCAGCCTGGATTAACCTGTGACTCCACATATGACTGTAGTCATGCAGCCCTAAATTTATCAGCCCCACCAAAACAGCATGTGGCTTTCAGGAGACAGTTCCTGCTTCAGTCAGAGGGAAGGGAGCACACGGCAGATTCACGGACTTCACAAAGAATTTCACCCAGTGCTGCAGGAGAAATAGCTGCTTATTGGAAAAGGGGCAGCCAGCACCAAACCAGACAAATAACAGCACGTTGAAGTGAGTGGGACCTGTGCGTGCAGGTTTGAGGAGACCCCATGGGCTGACCCCGTCTGGATTTCTATCACCCGTGCAGGCAGGGCTGCAGGAGCTGGTGAGGATGCCTGTTGGGGACACAAAGCTGGGAAGTGCCACAATGAAGAGCTTGGGATGGGTCCAGAGTGTGGGGCACCTTCGGCACCAGGGAAGGTGGTGGGACCAGGGCAAGGTCGTGTGCTGGTTTCCGTGCAGCAGTGGACTCAGATGAGAAGTGCCATGCTATAACCCAGAGAGGATGGGCTCTGGCTCGCTGCACCCACCACCAAATCTGGCAGCAAGGTTGAGAGATGGAGGGAAAGGGCAGCCAGACTATCCCTGGGACTGGCAGGAAGGCAGCAAGAGCGAGTGGGCAGAGGGTGCAAGAGATCCCGAGCAGATGCAGCACTCATAACAAGACCTGCTGCACCGTGCCCATCACACTGCTGCCCAGCACTGGCAGCACTGCCATGCCCCACACCCTGGTGCCCAGCACCGTTAGTGCTGCTGAGCGGGTGCTCTCATGCCTGCACCAGCCCACCCCGCAGGGAATGGAGGGGTGCACAGCCTTTCCAGCTTCCCCGCTGCTGCTTTCTCATGAAAGCAGCCCATTTCGACAACCCTCCCTCCCCATCCGCCAGGAGAGACAGCTCCACTCTGAGGCCTCCAGGTCTCCATGGGGCTGCAGCACAGGACATTGCAGGCCTCTCTGTGTCTCCCAGGGAATCCTGCCCACAGTGGGTCTGCGCTGCAGACCCTGACCCCTGTGCCAGGACTCCTGCCTGGTGCGTGGGATGGGGGCTGCTCTGCCTGGGGTGTGGCAAGCCTGGGAGAAAGATTGTCTCTCATGGGGAATGAGGGACGCCGGTGTGCACAGACAGGTCCCACCAGGGTGGGGTTGGTCCTGCCTGCCCAGCACAGCCTGGGCTCTTGGTCTGCTCCATCTGGATCCATTTGTGCCAGGATCCGTTCTGATGGCAGAGACCGGTGGGGCCGGACAGCCCATCTCCGCCAAGGGCTCAGCAGATGGGGCGCCCCGGCCCCTTACCTGCTGCCTGGCTTCAGGCTCCGGCCCTTCATCCTGGCTGCGCGCTTCAACCGCCTGTGGGAGCAACACCACAGCTGCCCAGTTAGGGGTGGGTGCAGTGCCAGGTGCCACACTGGGCCCCATGCCATGGGTATCATGCCCATGCCCATACCAATGGATCCTTTGCTCCAGCCGTGGTGCTGCTGGAGCATCCCTGACTGACTCAGCTGAAAACCTCCCTTTGGCACAGGGAACACCACACTCCCTGCCAGAGGGAAATGTGGAGGTGCACCCCTGCCAGGGAGTGAAAGCTGCCCTCTTGGAGCAGCCTCTGCAGTTGTGCATGGGGCAGGTATGCAGCCGTGGCCCCCCTGATGCACCACTGCCCCCTGGCTTGGTTAGCAAGCGGCCATATGGCCAGCTGTGGCTAGCACTGGAGAGCAACAGGCACGGGAGGGATGCTGGGGAGCCACAATGCCCAACAGCATGGACACCTGCTGTTCCCCCAGCACTGCCCCGTGTCCCTGGCACTGTCCTCAGCTCTGTCCCAGCCCTGTGCTCCCAGCTCTGCTCCGACACCCTAGCCCCGTGGGCTCCCTGCTGGCCTCACTCACTTGTAGAAGTTCCTGTTCACCTTCTTCTCAGCAGGGAAGCCCATCATGCCGCAGATGACACGGCTGTTCTGGCTGTTCCAGCCCTCGTCGCAGATCTGTGCCCAGCCATCCTTGTAGCGCACCTCCACGATGCCCTCCGTCACTGGCAGCTGCCTCCGGGACCCAGACACCACCGACCGCAGGCGGACCTCCTCCACGTGGCTCTGCTCTGTCTGCAGGGCACAGGTCAGCACAAGCTTCCACTGCACCCTGCTGCCCCGGCTCCCTGCCAGCCCTTTCCCAAGGATGTCCCAAGGATGCAGGCACCCGCAGGAGGTGGGATCCCAAGTCCCAGGTGGAGAGCAGGGACAGCCAGGTCCTGCATCCCTGCAGGCCACATCTGACAGCCCTGGGGGCCAAGGACCTAACCCCATCCTGTGCAGCCAGTGCCCCATGTCTCCCTGCCCTTCTGGGTGCATCTCCTGGGAGCGTGGCCAGAAGGGCCAGTGCTGCCATCCCATCACCTCGGGACCATGCACCCCGAGGGAGGGTGACCAGACCACCCCAAGCCCAAGCACCCACCCAGAGCAGGACAGCAGCAGGGGGTGCCAGGACACTGGGAACACCCTGCAGGACACAGCCCCAACCCCACTCGCCCCACAGGAGACCTGCCATCCCACGGCCAGAGCTGTGCCATGGTCCCACACCCAAGCCACATCCTGAGCAGAGCCTCATCCTCCTCAGGCACCATGTCTGGGGGAAACAAGAACCCCAGCTGGGAAGAGAAGGGCAGCCATGAAAGCTGGTCTGAGAAACAGAGAGCTTGGAAGAGACAAAGTGAGAGGGAGAGGCCAAGTGTGCCAGAGGAGTGCAGCATGGAGGAGCAGGTCTGGGAATGAGGGTCCCCAGCAAGCAGGAGAAAGAAGAAAACAAGCTGCAGGGATGTGAGACACACAGACCCCCTGGCCCAGAGAAGCTGCTGGGGGAATCAGCAGCTCGGGATGCTCAGAGGAGGTCGTGGCAGCGCTGGGGTCCCATGCAGGGCAGGGGAGGGATGTGCCTGCTGCAGGGTGGCCCAGCACAGTGCCAACTGCTCCCTACAGCCCCAGCGCCTGGCTGGGCTGGGCCCACCCCAGGGAAATATGTGTTCACACAACTCAGGGGCACCCTGGGAGCCAGGGCAGAGGGGTAGCATGTTCCTCTTTCCACGGGAGATGGGGACAGCCCGAGTGCTATGGTTGAGAGAAGGCACCGACAGAGTCCCCTGGTCCTGCACACAGGGACCCTGCCAGTGTGTGGTGGTGAGGCTGCCTCCTGACTATTTGGGGAGGACTGCGGCCAGGCTGGGCTGCCCCACAGCAGAGCTGCCCCACAGCAGAGCTCCTGACAGCTGGCTCTGCAGGATCCTGGGCAGCACCAGCTGCCCACCCTGGCCAGCAGCTTCCTCACCTCGATGACATTGGAGTCCTTGAAGCCTGGGATGCGCTCGTCCTTGCAGATGACACCCGCATCTTCCTCATGGCTGCAATCACTGTTCCCCCAGCCCCGGTGTTTGCAGTCCGCAATGCTCTTCTCTCCTCCCGCACAATTCACGTTGTCCAGCCAGATCCGCCCTGCCAGACATCAGGGCCAAGGGTTAGGGGGGGCCCAGCCCATACATCAACTCCTGGGAGCAGGGGAGGTACCCGTGGAGCACAGCCAGGGACCACGCAGGTGTACAGCAGGAGTGTGGATGTTGGGCTGGAGGCAGCCCTCCCCTGGCACAAATGAGGCTGGTGAAATGCCAAGAGTAAAGCCCTGAGTGGGGGGATCTGCAGACGGGGAGTTTCCACCTCCCCAAGGAGCTGCTCTGCCAGACACAACGCCCCCATGTAACGTGCCCCCTGGGGTCTTTACAGCATCTCACCTGCAGCACAACCCACCACACCCCTGCACCATATGCCCACAGTAGCCCAGACCTACAGCCCCCCTAAAACCCCCAGAGGCATGCACATCCCCACCGCTGCAGTGCCTGCCTGCAGCCACCCTGGATACATGCACAGCTGCTCACACACAAACACACAGAGTTTCCCAGCCAGCTTTCCATGTGCACACACATGCATGTGCACACACACATGCACACACACTGCCAGGCATTCAGCAAACCCACGACCTGCCTGGCCCCCTGTCCCGCCACCAGGGCCACGCACACCACCCCATGGCAGGGGGCTGATGTGCAGCCACAGCCAGGCTGGCCCAGGCTCATGCAGTATGGGGGGGCTGTGCCCACCGCTCCTCTCTTACCAACGCCTTTGCCGTACTTGGCGCTGTGGGCCCAGCCAGTGGCAGCCACAAAGCCGAGGTGCCGGCACAGGACTTGCGCGTTGGCCAGCGTGAAGTCATCATCGCAGATGGTGCCCCACTCATCGTTGTAGAAGACCTCCACGCGGCCCTCGTTGTGCTTGCGCGGGTAGCCAGCCAGGCGAAACTTCAGCTGGGGTCCGGGGGTGTGCGTGGGACCCGGGGGGGTGGGCTGGGTGCTGCCCACCCACAGCCACACGCTGCTCAGCAGCACCAGCAGCTCCTGCCGTGCCCACGTGCCGCAGCTTCCCATGGCAGCTCGGCTCTGTGAGGGCAGAAGGGGTCAAGGCATGTGGGATGGATGAGCCATGCAAAACACCAAGCTCCCCTTATCCAGCTGGTTAAACCCCCGGCTCACAGGCAGCTCTGCTCAGCACCAGCATTCCCATGCGTCTCGTCCCCAGGTGGAGCCAGTTGGCTCTTGCTGCCCGCCCGGTGCTCCCTATGTGCAGCCCCCCGCACTGGCCCTGCACCCCCAGGGCCAGGTCTCTGCCCAGCGCCTCCCCAGCACCTCACACCCCTCTGCCAACAACCACTACCACCACACCACCAGCTCACATCTCCTGTGCCAAAGGGCAGACAGGCAAAGGGGTGTGCGTCACCCCAAGGAGAGACACAGAAAGGAGGGGATCAGCTGCCAGAGCAGAAGGAGCTGAAATGGGACCAGAGCCCAAGGAAAGCCGAGCTGGACCGGCCAGGAGCTTCATCCACCGGGAGCAGTGCAATGGCCACTGGTGGTGAGGGGCTGCCAGCCCACGCTCCTGCCCACTGCGAGGAAAAAGGCGGCCAGAGCCTTTCACATTCCTCTCTGTGCAGCATTTCTCCAGCCCTCCAATAACATCTGTGGCTCCCTGAATACCTGAGGGAGATGTGGTATTCCTGCACCAGCCCCATCAGCAAACAATGGTGAAAACACTTCTCTGTGAACCGACTTCCCATGCTCTATTCCCATTCATCCCGCCAGGGACCACTTTAACCCCATGGGTGCCACGGCAGCCCAAGAACCGCATTTCTGCATGGGCAGTGTCAGCCCTGCTCCAGGCTGGGCTCACTGCCTGCCTCCTGCCACCACAGCTTCACGTCACCCTTCCAGCCAGTCCCTTCCACAGGTGGGAAAGCACACCCCCAAACCTGGGAGTCCCCCCCAGGACAGGCCCACCAGAAATATGTCTCTGTGCCCTACATCTCCCACCCTGAGAGCAGATCCTGCACTCACACAGATTGTGTTTGTCATTAGACAACATTAAAAAGAATAAGGTCTGGCTCACCCACAAGTAGGGCTGATTTAAGACTCCAATGTTTAGCTACACGGTTACCGAGGAAGTGAAATTCAGTGAAAACAAATGCAAATCCCGCACATGCTCCCAGCGTGGGGCTGTGCCACAGGGACCCTTCTCACAGGACCCTCCCCATGGTGCCAGCATGCTTCCTTAGCCAGCACGCTGCCCTGCGAGCCTTCATCCCTGCCCTCTCACGGCTCACTGCCTACATGCCACTTCAGTGGGATTGCACGGGTGTACTGGGACATCCTCGGGGACCCCTTCTGCTCTTTAGGTGCCACGTTGTAGGAGCCACTGGACTAAGGCCTGTCCATGTGTTGCCCCTTTGCTCCTGGCCTCTGGGCACCTGTGGGGTGACAGCAAGGTCCCTGCAGCAGCTTTGGGAAGGGGGTCCTCACAGAGCAAAGGGGATGTGGAGTTCCCCTTAGGAGAGCACAGCCTCTCTGGGGCCTCGCTGTCAGCCTGACCACCAACACTGGGCTGGCACAATCAACCCATTGACCCGCCAGCACCTGGGGCAGGGTTTCCACAGAGGCTCTGCTAGCCAGAATTGGCCCTCTTCCTGCTCTGGTCACTTTTCCAGATGATGGAAGCCAGGTCACCCCTCCAGCTTCTGGGAATGCCTCCTGGACCCAAGGCAAGGATAAAACAGGATGATGCCCAGAGGCAGCCCCTTTTCCATGCCTGTTGTACCAACAAAACCCCTGAAGATGTTGCCCAGGCATGCACCACATTGGAGGTGCCACCAAGAGCAGCGAGTCCCTTGAGATGAGTCCCTGGTGGCCGCAGGGATGCTCAGGGAGAGAGGGTGAAGGGTAGTACAAGGACCAACACCAGTCCAGGCCAGTGCAAGACATGTGGCGGGAAGCACATGAACCCCCTTGGGGCAATCACATCAGATCCAGGTCTGTCTCTCTCCTGTGTCACAGCCTGGGGAATGGGGGACACCACAGTGCTGATGGAGACACAGCAGCAGGCAGGAATGAGACCTGGCTCAGGGCAGCCCACGAGCCCTGGGGCTGGTGGGAGCTGGCTCTGGGCTCCCCACACCTCAGCTGCCTGCTTTGGCACCGCGAGAACAAAACAAAGCCCAGCGGGAAGCATATTTGCGGGCAGGCAGCAGGGAAACGCTTTGCTGAACCATTTAATCAGCCTGTTATGGCAGCGGAAAGAGGAGGGCAGGCGCAAAAGGCCACCCCAGCCCTGCCAGCAGCTCAGGGAGTGGGGTCTCTGGGCTTGCAAGGGGCAGGCAGGGCAGGAACATCCCATCCACATCTCTGCTTTGTCTGGAAAGCAGAGAAGGGATGAGCTTACCATCTCACAGCTGTAATAGAACACTTCTTATTCTGCCCATTGGCGACTGAGGGGACATCCCCCCTGTCCAAATGAAGAATTGTAAATCCCCAGAGCTATACCACTTTGCACAACCCACAAATTCTGTGCTAATTGTAACACACCTTGGGAGACTGGGAAAGCTGGAAGTGCATAGGGACTAAAAGCTTCACCGGCACTTGCACTCAACGAGCAAGATGATCTCTGCTGCTGCGGACTGCGGGCAGGCTCCAACTTGTTTTGCAATGGGGTCAACAAAACGCTAAAGGACAGCAGCGCAATTAATGCCAATCTCCCCAGTTCTGCAGAAATAGCCCGTGTCAGAAAGCCGGTATGACCTTTTATGAGATCACAGGTTTGGTTAATTGGAGTAACTGTGTTGATATAACAGGCTGAGACTGGAAGGCATTCAATTCATCTTGCACCACCTTTTAATGAATAATTAGCACTCAACAAAATCAGTGCACCTTCTACTAAGTGGATTAAAACTGGTCACCTGCTGGAACTAAAATGTGGATACAACTGGGAAGTCACCACTCTGTGGGCCTTCTGGTGAGGATCACATGCTTTTCAAAGCAAAACCGTGTCTGGAGGAGGAAAAAAGTCCTCTCCTGGTACAGTCTGCAAAGACAGAAATGGGTGGGAGTGTGCAGAACTGTGATGGGGACAGACTTGGACAGTGTGGTAAAATGGCATCATATAGCCTATATCCTCCACTACAAGGAAAATTTAAACCTGTGCATTTAGGAACAAAGCATTTGGGACCAGAGACCAGAACATGGCACCTGAGAAAGTGCTTGGGCTTTGTGTGGCAAAGCACTGAGTCCCCACAGAGCCCCAGTCCCTACTGAGCCCCATCAGTGTGACCTCCAGGATCTGATATGCTCAGACCGAGCAGGATCATCACCAAAATCATGGATGCCAGTGAGACACAGCCCTGCAGTGACATGGGGCAGCCCCACCATGTGCCTGCAGTCTCACAGCCCTGCCAGATGAGCTCCTGGCCCCACGTCCGGCTGGGAACAAGGCACAGCCAGAAAAGCTGATGCTGGGAGGGCCTCCATGTCCTGACACCGTGGTGGTTGGTGCGAGAGCCAAATGGTTCCAAGCCCTACAGCAGTGGCAGGAGGTGCCCTGGGACAGGGCAGGGACATCCAGCTGCAGCCCCACTCTGGCACCCCCAGGTCAGCTACCTCAGCCTCTGTATTTAAAAGCCCACTGTGGATTTCTCTTCCTCACAGTCCTTCAGTAGCCTCTGAACCTGCTCAAGCTTCTGCCATTCATTTCTGCATTAACCCCAGCCTGCTGCCACCCTCGGCACTCTTCTCTCCGGTCATGGCTTTCCTCCGCTCAGGCTCTAGCATCCCTCATTCCCACCGTACTTCCTCTGCCCTTGCAGCTCAGCCTGCCCTCAGCTCCTGCCACTCATCTTGCAATTTTCCAGTGAAATGCCCTGCTGAGGTCTGCACAGGCCAACAGCACTTCCCGCACCCAGGATAACCTAGGATAGCTGTGGGGCTGGCAGTGTCAGCTCCCCAGGGCATGGCACGAGTCATTTCCGTACTATCTCCTCCTCTGAACGAGCTCCGAGTCCATGTGCCAGGGAGGTCAGGCTAACAGGGCTCTCATTGTCCAGATCACTTTTTCCACAGTCTGAAACCCAAGCAGCGCGTTTGCTCTTCCCCAGCCGTGTGACGTTGCCCGACTTCCCCGCTCTGCTGGCAGGCTTTGCTCCCGGGGAGCCCACCCCCAGTCCCGGCGGGGCCGTCCCGGGGAGCTGCGGCACAGCTCTGCAGGCCGGCAGATGGGGCTGATCCCTGCGCAGCATCTCCCGGTTTCAGTCTGGGGCCCCTTCCCTCCAGCCCTGACACAATCTTATGGGACCACAGTCCTGGCATGGCAGAAGGGCACAAGATCCTTGCCAGGGCTGGGGCTCTTCGGCTGGGACAGACAAGCCGGGAAGGTGTCCCTCCACCCTGGAGGGAATGATCAACCACCACAAGAGTTCCAAGGGAGATTTCTCATCTCCTTCCCATCTCTGGCCAGGGGAAGGTGCACTGCTTTCCCCAGCCTCCATGGGCTATTCCTGCTGAAAGCAAGTGTCCCACCAGGGCGACAGCTCCCACCCTGTTAGCACACAGGACAGCTGGTGCCACCAGCAGCACAGCAGGAGGACATGAGCACTGGTGCTTTCAGAGGACCAGGAATCTGCAGGAACTGCACACATCCCCTGGAGAGGGTGAAAGGCAGAGGTGCAGACAGCCTTGGCATGGCCAGCCAGAACCTGCGGAGGGGCAGGGGGCTGGGAATCGCCTGGGACAGGGACAGGGTGTCCAGATGTGTCCCCTGGCTGCTGCCGCCACACGTTTTAGTAGAAGCTGGGCACAGTCCTACCCAGCCTCACCTGTCCCAGCGCCCCTGCTGCCAGCTGCCTGCTCCAGCCAGGGACAGTCTCCTCTTGGATTGGGGCTCCTGCCAGAGCCGCCGGCTGGGCTGTGCCGTGCCGAACGTGCCCACCCCAGCACACGAGCAGGCTCAGACACACAGCAGCCCTCACGCTGCAAGCGGAAAGGGCTCGGGAGGACGGGCTGGCCCCGAGCGAATGCTGGGCGTGGGAGCCGGAGAGCAGCCCGGGGCCTCCCCACTGCCGAGGAAACCTCAGGAATGTCCCAGCCGGGCGTGCACAGGGCCCAGGGCCACATCCCGGCCCGCAGCACAGCTGGTGCTGGCAGCTGGGCATCTGAGAGCCCTGCAGGGCTGAAACCCCAGGGCTCCCTGCACTGCCCTGGCCTCGGCCCCATGCTGCCGAGGCTGGCATGGGTGCAGGGACCCTTTGGTGCTGAGGGCAGCCCTGCATGGCAGCAGAAGCCATGGCACATCTTCACCTGCTCCCATGCCAGCCCCACTGGATCTGCCTGTCCCAATGGACAATGGTGGCTCCTGTGCCCCCGCAGGGCCTGTACCCTCCATCGCTCTACTCCCCTGACTGCATCTTGCACAGGGGCTGCACCTCAGCTATGCTGGAGGGGCTGAGTGGTGCTGGATGAGGGGTGCCCAGAGCCCAGGGAGGCTGCTGGCTCCCAAGGACTGTTCCAACCTGATGTGCCATTCGGCACTCGCCGAGCACCCAGAGGGGTATCAGTCTGTCCCAGCAAAACCCCCATGAAGGGCAAACAGATCTTGGGAAGGGGCAGCTCCTGATGAACCGGGGCCCCCGGCAAGTTGGCACATTTGATCAGCGTGTGTTAGGGCAGCCAAGCACAGGGCATCCCCACGGCACAGGGATGACATCCCAGGCCACAGCAGCTGGGCCATGGTGGGCACCACAGCAACATGTTCTCTTAGCAGAGGCCTTGGATACACGCACAGGGACATGGAGCAACACAGGCACTGACGAGTGGAAGGACTCAGAGAAGAGCAGCACAAGTGACCAAAGACCTGGGAAACTCGCCAGCACAAGGAGGAAGAAGCTCCCTCTGTTTATCCTTCCTTGGGAAGTTTAAGGGATGACATGGTCACACTCTGCCTAGGCCCACAACAGGACATCCCTGAGAGCGTGGGGTCGCGTCCCCAGCACTCGGAGCAGGAGAAGGTCTGGTGGGTCCCATGGCTTCAGATGTGCGGATCCATCCCTTCCCTTCTCCCCAGGGCCCCAGCACGCACAGCCCAGCGCTGGCGCTTTCGCAATCCTGGCTGCCTGGATGGGCCTGCTCCACTATTCCTGCTTCCTGGCAGCCATGGGGTGCCAGGAGTGTGTGTACATGAACTGGGGAAGCCCCAACACCCCCACTTAGCTCCCTGCCTGCTGGGACCCCATAGGATCGAAACTCTGGGGTGAGCACAGCCAAGGTCTGGAGGGCAGCAGGGCTCCACAGCTGAACTGGTCCTAGAAACACCAGGGAGCAGCCCAGGGCCACCACAGAAGCCTGGGAATCTTGGCAGGCTTGGAGACACCTCCCAACACTACCCACCTCCCACTGGCTGGGAGCTCACTGCCTCAAAGGCAGGATGCCTGTCCACGCTATCCTGCTGTGTGTCCCCATCCTGGGCAGTGACAGGGACACTGCTGTGGACAGCATACCCCAGCTCTTGGGGCTGCCCAGGGTGTCAGCTGGGGCAGAGCACTGAGTGCACACCAGGACTGCGCTTCCCTTCCCCGGCTGACTCTGGGTCCAGCCCCATTGGGCTACCTGATATCCCCCTGTCCTGCTGTCACCCTCTAAGCCAGGGCAGGTCACACTACAGCTCTTTGCAGTTCCTAACACCACCCAGTTTCCCCAGGACACAGAAGGGCCCTCAGCTCTGCCAGGGGCTGCCTGCTCTGCACTGGGCTCTCCTGGGCTCTGGAGGGGCAGCCCTGGGAGGAACCAGCTGCAGGAGGGAGGGAAAGACCCCAGAGGAATGTGCAGACGCTGCAGCCATCAGCCAGTCTCGAGAGCCCAGACAGGCTGAGAGGCAGGCGGTGGGGTCCGGGGGGGCCCAGGCACCCCAGAGCAGAGAGGCAGCCTGCTTGGAGCTACTGGGAGCTATAGGTGACCTGCTCAGCTGCCTGCCTGCTCCTCTGGAGAGCAGCTGGGAAGACGCAGGGCCAGTAGTGAAGAGGGAACGCATCCCCAGCCCTCACGCCTCACATCCCTTCATCCATCCTCTCTTCCAAGGGCCACAGCAAATTCCATCTTCATGGAAATCCTGAGTCTCCACTGGCCTTTGTAAACCACAGCTCAGCAAACAAGCCTCCCGAAGCCTGCTCGGGGATACGGTGTGGCTGCACAGCCCCGATGCGGCACCCCACAGACCTGCTGGGTCTGCTGGGCACCCCTTCCCATCGAGTGGGCGGGAAACACGCTCTGCCCGCACCCTCTCCCACGCAGGGACCGGCGACGCAGCTAACACAGCTCCCCACCGCCGGCAGAGCGCACAAAGCAAGCTTTCTGTAGCAAACGCCGGGCACCCTCCCGACAACCAGGGGAAAGCCGAAGCCCGCACCCCACCGGCACGGCCCAGACACCCTTCGACAACCAGGGGGTTGTGGGGTGGTGAAACCGGCACCCCCACGGCCCCTCCCTGCCCCATCGCCGGTGGCTGCACAACCGCCGCACATCAGAAACCCAGACCCCACGCACTCGGCCCCGCTCCCCACCGCCCCCGCCCCGGGGCACCCCCAGCCCCACGCTGCCACGGCGGGAGCGGCACGGCGGCACCCCCCCACCCGGCCGCCCCCACCCCCGCCCCCGCCCGCGTCCTGGCAGGACCAGACGGGCTCCGCGGGTGCCGGGACAGTGCCGAGACGCGCTCCCCGCCGGTCCCGCTCGGCTGCCCCGGGCGGTACCTCTCGTCTCCGCGGCTCCGGCAGCGCCGAGCGAGAGCCTCCAGCCGAGTACCGGCGGAGCGGAGCGGAGCGGAGCGGAGCCGTGCCGTGCCGTGCCGTGCCGTGCCGCCCCTCTCCGCCCCGGCCCGCCCCACGCCGTGCCCAAGTGTCCGGGGCCGGCCCGTGCCGCCCCGCCGCCCCGGCCCCGCCGCCGGTACGGCGAGGACGGGCCCCGCGCCCCTGGCCCACGCCCTGGGCTGGGGCCGGCCCCACCGGGGCCCCCGCCCCGACTGGGCTCAGCTGCGGAGCCGGCACCGGACCCCAGGGACGGAGACTCTGGGGCTGCCCCGCCGCTGCGGGGGTGGGCAGCCACAGCCCTTCCTCCGAACAGCCCAGCCCTCCCCGCTCGCCCGTGGCGGGTCCCTGAGCCTTGCTCCCACCCGCGTGGCCGTGGGCACTGGGTCCCACCAGCCCGGCAGCACTGAGCTCCCCGTCCAGCGTGGGTCACCCACGGCAGCCTCGGATACAAGGACAGGAATGCTGCCACCCTTCGGAGTGGCTCTCTGGGCATGGCAAGAGGGACTCCTGGCAAGGGAAGGGCAGGGCTGCCCAAGTGCCCCCTGCTCCTGGCCTCTTGGCCACCCCTGCTCCAACCTCCTCCTCACCCCTGGGGCCAGGGGGCAGCCAGCTGTGGAGGGCAAGGAAAAGAAACCTTCAGTGACGGTTTGCTCCTTCCACCCATCTCTCCCAGCACTTTTCCAGAGGCTGCAGTAGCATGGCTGGACAGACGTCCCCACCCCTTGGTCCTCCTGCCCATCCTGGATGTGCAGTGGCCCCCAGACCCACAAGGCAGCCATGACCAGAGGGAAGGCCCAGGCCCTGGGGGATCCCATCCCACAGGAGAGCTCCATCCCTGTGAGGAGCCCTGCTATGAGCCCACGCTGGCAGCTCCTGGAGCTCCTTCCTGGAGCGTGGGGCAGGGGCAGGCTGAGGGCTGGCGAGCAGCTGCAGAGGTGGATGCGTAGGGAGCTGCTTCATTTGAGGTTACACAGGACCAGCTATAACAACAGCCGGTGTGAGGCAGACAGATGACTGCCAGGAAGGTGGGCATGAGGGTGTGAGAGGGACGTGTTGGTACCCCAACACTTTCCCCCAAGAGACGAAACATGGTGAGAGCCCAGCAAATGCTTTATTGCCAAGGACAGCACTTCCCTCAGCCCCTGGGCAGCAGTGATAGAGGCTGCCTCACTATGTCCCATACCAGATTGGTCCATACAGACAAGAAGGTCCTGGGTGCCGAGAGCCAGCCCCAGCACCGGCTGCCCAGCCTAGGGCCACAGAGGATGGAGAGAGCTGGGCAGCCCAGCCTGTGGGACAGGGACGCTCCCTTAGCGCTAACGCACTGTGCCATGCTCTGAGACCATCACCGTAAATACTGCCTGTGTGGGTCTCACAAGGCCTGGTGGTCTGCAGACAGCCTTCAGGTGTTGCTGGCTCCCCAGTAAAAGTGGAGTGTGCTCAGCACACAGGAACAGTTGGGGGAGGAGTGCAGGGGCCTTGATGCCCAAATCTCCTGACATGTCAGAAATACCTCTCTGTCACCCAGTGCCATGCACTCATCCCAGTGACATCCTGCTCACCCCCAGGCCATGTCCCCCACCATGTGTACCTGCCCTGCTCAAGGTGCCCCTCTGCTCCCGCTCCCTCAGGCTGATGCTGTGTGGGATGGGGAGTCAGCCTGTCCCGTGGCACTGGCTCCCTGTGCCCACATCCAAAGCAGTGTGCTCAGAGGAGACGTCCCAGTAGCCGAGCATCGGGGGAGTTGCCCCAGGCCACTGGCAAGGCGACGAAGCCCAGCTTGCTGTAGAAGCTCAGCTGCTGCCGGTCAGTGGCACTGACCTGGCAAAACACTCCCCGCGACCCTGGAAGGGAGGTGAGACATCAGGCTCCTGCCACCAGAAACCCAGCTCTGGAGCTGGGGGCCAGTGACTGGGACCCCCTCCTCAAGGGGGTCAGCATCTCCACTGCCCTTTGGCACTGGGTGCCTGCACCATGCCCTGAGACACAGGTCCACGTGTCCCCTGGTGCAAGGGGGGGGGCACGGTGCGTGGGAGCTGGGGCCAGACTGTGTCAGAGAGGGTATGGGGATCCCCAGTGAGGGTACCCCAGCCCCGTGCTGAGAGGTGGGGCCAGCCCCCAGCTCTGGGGTGGCCAAGGGAGCAGTCGGGATGGGGTTGTGCTGGATCAAGGAGGCCTCAGCCGCCCCCGCCTGAGCACGGGGAGGTCATGCTCACCATTGGCCCTGAGTGCGCTCAGCAGGCAGATGGCCAGGCTGCGGCTGGCCCCCACGTCCAGCACACGGGGGGCTGTGCCCAGCTGCACCAGGGAGGGGAAGCGCCGCAGCACAGGCAGGGGCACAGCCGGTGGCTCTGTGTGGAAGAAGAGCAGTGCTTCCTCCAGGGCATCCTGCAGGTAACAAACACAAGTGAAGGAACTCCCTCCACCCTACCCCATACCCGCTTCCCCTCTGCTCCAGGTGTCCCCTCACCTGTCCCAGAGCTGGGGCACCTACACCCAGGTCCCGGGGGTACTTGTGCCGTATGGCCGGCAGCCAGCTGCTGTCTCGCTGTTGCAGGAAGCCTTCAGCGCAGAGTGCTCCGGCTGCGTAGCCGCAAGGACCACCCTCATCCTCCAGCACAAATGTGTACTCGGGGCTCAGGCTCAGGAAGCTGCCCAGCAGCCTGCCAGCCAGAGCAGGACCAGCGCTGAGCTGCTGCCCTGAGCCCAGCCCACCCCGGGGAAAGCTCAGACCAGCCGGCCTCCTCCTTCCTGCCCCGGTGGGACAGCACCCCAGTACCCACCAGACCATCCCTTTGAGACCTCCCCCCGCCACCGCCCAGCAAAAGCCCTCAGCCTCCTTGCCCACCGCCAGCTGTGCTGCAGGCAGAGCTGGTCCTGGCAGGGATGCGGGGAGAGGTCACTGCCTCACAGCACAGACCTGCATTGCCCTGCACGTGGCCAGGCTTAGCACACACCTGGCAAGAGGGAGCCCCCGAGGGACCATGTCTCACCTGTCACCGAGGAGATCAGGGTGGGCTGCAAGGATCTTTGCGACTTTGGGGTCACAGTCCAAACTCTCCCGGCACATTCGGTAAAGCTCTCCCTGGAAGACCCAGACCCACCTCAGTCTTGGCTCTGCTCCGCTGCTGCCCCTCGGTTTCCTGCTGCCCCCACCACTGGCCCTGCCAGAGCACTGTGTACCAGCAGCTGCCCCAGTTAGCCATAAAGAGGGACCCCAACCGGCGCTGTGACCTCCAGTGCATCCTGGCCCGGGGAACGTATGAAGGTGTGTGCTTCAGCTGCCCAAGGGCGCTGGCCTCTGCGCCAAGTGATGCACCACGCACCACCTTCTCCTGGCCTCTGTGGCTCGTTGCCACAGCACAGCAACACTTCAAGATGAGAGATTGCCACTCCAGTCAGGCATCCCAGAGCAGCAGCTGCTGAGGAAATGCTGCTCAGCCCCAGGACGGAGCATGCTCAGAGCAGCCAGAATGGCAGCAAAAGCAATACTGAAACTCAAGTCTCCACAGAGCATGTGCGAAGTGGGACATCTCAAAATTTCCCCATCTCGGTCAGATTTGAGTTTGCTGCTGCTCACAGGACCAGCAAAAAAAACCTCCCGATAAAAGCATTGCTTCTCAAAGGAAAAGCTGCCTGATCACTGAACGGCGAGGGCAGGACAGCACCATTCTGAGTGTCATTCCCAGAATGGGCTGAAGGGCTTAGCTGGATTTTTTCTCTCCCAAGTTTCACTGGACACAGAGGTTCACCTTGTTCAAGTTTAGCCTGATCAGATGAAATCTGACAAGGGGCAATTGAAAACAAGCTCTTGCAATGGGAATTGCTGGCAGCTGCAGTCTGATATTATAATCGTCCCTCACGTGCTTGCAACTCCTCCTCTGTTATTTACAAGTGCTGCAGCTGTGCATTGCCGGGTACTGTATTTAGCAGGGATGTGCAGTTGTGTCCATGGTGGCTGGATCTGCAGCGTTAGCATTTCCTTTAGCTCGGAGAGGTGGGAGAGTGAGGGAGCATGGTGTTCACTGCAAACTGTGTGGTACGTGAGGAACCCAGGGCTCTGCTGGATTTGGCAGTAGTTTAATTTCTGTGTCCACTCACCTCCAAATTTTCCCTTTCCCTCCCCAACCCATGGAACTGCTGGGATGTCAAATATGGGCAGGGGGTGATGGAGGGTGGGTGACAGCAAGCAGGCTGACAGAGCCTCTCCAGCAGGGAATCATCCTGTAAATGGGATGAATGTTTGAAGAAGGGACTGATTTGGAGATGAACCTCAACAGGCTCAACCAGAGCCACAGACTGATGAACGCTGCAGGAGGTCGCCATCCAGACTTGTCCTGTTCTAGATCTTTTGTGGCATCTGCTCATAGTCACTGCTAGAAATCAGCACTGGGGGTGCTCTGAAGATTGTCTTCACAACCTGGTGGCCCCAAGTCTGTGCTAGTTTATCTGTGGCTGTGCCTGCCACTCACTTCTGAGCCAGCTCTCCCTCTCCTGCTGCTGCCTGCCAGGGTGCTTGTCACAGGGAGGAATGTGATGGTCCCTGCCAAGGCCACTGGCCACAACACCCACTTTCCAGCCCAGGGGACTGAAATGCTACTGGACACAGCCCTGGGTGACCTGCCCCAGGCTGGCCTGCTCTGAGCAGGGGCTGGACCCCGGAGGTCCCTTCCCACTTGCATCACTCTGCACTGTGAGCTCAGCCTTGGGGTCAGCAGCAGATAAGCACGTATCTCGTTAGCGCACGTACAGCACAGGCCAGGCAAAGGTAAGCTCCCGCCTGAGTGGTGTGGGCCACCCCTTTGGGCCCTGGCTCTCACCTTGTCCAGAGGCAGCAGTGGGCGCAGGAGATAGAGCTGGCTGGATGGGAAGAGTGGAGGTGGGTGATAGAAGAGGTCACAGCTGTTCCCCACGGGCAGCAGTGCCTGGAAGAGATACAGTCCATCAAGGAGCAGGTTGTCCTGGCTCCAAACCTTGTCCTGGAGGCGGCAGGAGGAGGGTCCCTCTGAGGCACCCTAAACCCCAGGAGCTGCAGCCAAACAGCAGAGGCCCAGGGCAGCTCTGCCTTCCCAAGCTTGCAGCAACCCAATGGCAGGGCCAGCAGCAGCTGGGACCTGGCTTCCCAATGTCTCCTTCAGCCCCCACAGATATGGCCGTGTTCTCACCTGCAGCTCTCCAAAGAGGCCCCCACGATGCGCCCAGGGCTCAGCATCCCCCCTCAGCAGCATCGGGGCAGTGATGCTCTGGCACCCTGGAAGCAGCAGGAGACAGACACGTGTGAGGTGAACAAAAACCTACTGGGCCAGGGGGAGATCAGCCTCCACCGCACATCAACATCACAATCACACTGGTCACAGCTCCACGGATCTGCCCCCACAGCTGTGCAGCCCGGGCACAGGACCTTGTCTGGGCTTGGGCAGCCAGCCCCATGCACTGGGGTAGCAGCACACCCTCCACAACAGGGCTTGAAGTGGGGAAATAGGGAATGGTATCATCTTGCCTTCCTGAAAAGTGTCAGGTAAAGATGCGGTTACTGGCCACTGTTGGGAAGCTGCAGCCTGGCACAGAAAGCAGCACCTGTGCCTGCGGGAACTTGCCCTGCATGCAGCTGCTTCCCTGTGGAAGTGGTTCAAGGCACATGGCCCTGTCCCACACTGGTCTTGGAGACCCTCTCAAGTTGTCATCTGGTAACACTTCATGGTTTGTAAGAAGTCACAGAGCAACCAAGGAACCCTAACCCAGAGGAATGGGAACTCCCAAAGTGATGCACAGGCATTCAAAATTCAGCCTCACCTCTGTCTCTCAGGGCATTACTGCTCCCAGTGGCCCATGGATCACTTTTACCAGAAAGGCTAAGAGGTCCTTGGATTAAGAGGGCTGAGGAACCATGCCCTAGAAATAAGCATTCCCTCTAGACTGCAAGAGATGGTGAAGATCTGCTCCGATGACTGCCCTGTCCCCAGCAGCAGTGCCCCATCCTGCCTTGGTGTGTCAGGGCACAGCAGGGCTGCCAGGCTTCCCATGGCCATTCCCACTCTGCTTGGCAGGCAGGGTATGGGAAAGGGCCGCCAGATGGCAACTGCTGGCTGCTGCTGTGGGGCTGGAGGTGACAGAGGGCAGCAGCCAGGACCCCACTGCCCAGATAGGTGAGCCAGGGTAGCACTGGTACTTACAGCCAAAGCAGCTTCCCCAGGTGCCCTTGGGGTCAGGGTCACAGAGGAGATGGCCATCTGCAAGGGAGGTGAGGTGATGAGCATGGGTCAGCAGCAGGGAAGGTGTCAAGGGGAGGTGTGGTCACAGGAGAGACCCTGGCACCCCAGGCGGGACATAGGGACCCCAGACCTCTGGGAGGGGGTCCCAGACACCTTCACCTCTTTAGGGGGAGAAACAGTGGATCACCACAGAACAAGCTTCAGGTGCCCTGGGTGTGCCACAGTGCCCGGGGGCCTCTGCACTTCAACATGGCTGGATTTGGCCAGGGTGCAAATACGTGCTAAGGTGGCCACAGGGGCTGGCTGAGGGCTGGCATCCGCCACCTACCCAGCCAGAGGATGAAGGCACTGGCGGCCAGCAACATGTTGCGGATGTCCCAGAGGTAGGGGTGGAGGTCGTAGAGCAGTGCCCGTCCGGCGCTGCTGACGAAGTGGCTATGCAGGCGGCATGTCTGAGCACAGAGCAGCTGGAAGGACTGGGCTCGGCTGCGCCACTGCGTGCCCTGTGGATGGACCAGGTGTCAGCGCAACTGTGACAGGCACCGGTCTCCCACAGCAGCGCCTGGACCAGCCTTACCTCGCAGGCATCAGGTGCCGTGGCCGGGACCCCCACACTGAGGCTGTTTGCCCGGAGCCACCGAAAGTGCTCCAAGAGATGCTGCGCCTGTGGCCCATGATGGTAGGGCAGGTAGAAGAGCTCCACCAGCATCCGCACCTCCTCCAGAGTCAGCAGTGCTGTGGGGTTGGACCTGGCCTCCTCAAGGGTCATCAGTGTCTTAGGGATGGACCCAGCCTCCTCTGAAGTTAGCGGTGCTGTGGGGATGGACCTGGCCTCCTCTGAGGTCACTGGAGCTGTGGGGTTGGACTTGACCTCCTCTGGGGTTACTGGTGCTGTGGGAATGGACCTGGCCTCCTCTGGGGTCACTGGAGTTGTGGGGTTGGACTTGACCTCCTCTGGGGTTACTGGTGCTGTGGGAAGGGACCTGGCCTCCTCTGGGGTCACTGGAGCTGTGGGGCTGGACCTGGCCTCCTCTGGGGTCACTGGAGCTGTGGGGCTGGACTTGGCCTCCTCTGGGGTCACTGGAGCTATGGGGCTGGACCTGGCCTCCTCTGGGGTCACTGGAGCTGTGGGGCTGGACCTGGCCTCCTTGGAGCTAAGTGGTACCATGGGGCCAGATCCAGCCTCCTTCAGGGTCAGTGGTACCATGAGGCCAGACCCAGCCTCCTCCAGGGTCAGAACGACCTTGGGGCTGGACCCAGCCTCCTCTGCGGTCAGTGGTGTCATGGGGCCAGGGCTAGCATCAACCTCATCAGTGAGCAGAGCCATGGGCCCAGGGCTGGCACCAGCCCCATCAGTGAGTGGTGCTGGGGGGTCAGGGCTGGTGCCAACCCTGGGCCCTGGGGGTGTCTGGGGCATGTCAGCCCTGCTGGCCTCAGGCTGGGTGCTGCTGGGGGGCTGGGGGAGGTTGTCACCCCCTGTCCTGGCATCACTGGTGGGTAGGGGAAGGTTCTGGCTGGTGCCGGCCCCATTACTGCAGCACATTGCAGGGTCTGGGCTGTGGAGGGTCTTGGTAGCCACTGGGATTCCTGCAGACTGGGCAGTCCCAGCTGGACTGGGCAGAGCAGAGGAGGACTCACAGCTCTCTCTGCTCCCTGTGGTGAGCTGGTCCCCATCCCCTGTGGGGCTTTGCCAACTGCTGGCAGAGGTCCCGCTCCCACTACCCTTCTCAGGCTCCGAGGTCACCTTCCTCCTTGACTCCCCTGGTGCCATGCCGCAGGGCTCAGGGCCATGCTGGTCTGCCCCACTGGGAACGGAGTTGTGGGGCTGGGGGTCAGGCATGACCTCCTGTCCTCCTGCTGTGCTGGGCTGGAGCCTTGTTCCTCCCTTGAGGGTGATGTTGGGGTGTCCTGGGGTCCTTCCTCCTGGCAGAAACAAGCAAGGGGGTAGCCCCTCTGGCACCTGCTTGGAAACTGCTACCCATGGGGCAGGACAGCCTTGGGGGTGGCCATGCTGGGAAGCTCCATCTCTGAGCTGGCGGGGACCCGGGAACCTGCCAGGACCATGGGCTTTGCATCGCTGTGTGCTCTGGAGTTTCAGCCTCTGCAGCTGGTGAGGCCACAAGCTTCGCAGAGGCAAACAGTGCATGCACCTGGCTGAACCCCGTCTTCCAGAGCTGTAGAATGGCCAAAGCTCCCACACTGCCAGCCAAGGAGATCCCCTCTAGGATGCAGCCAGGGCAGGGGCACCCAGTGGGCAGCATGGCACAACGGACACCCACGCCTGCCCACCATGACACACACAGGCCCCACTGCAGCACCAGGCAGAGTGCACCATCCAAATGGGCAGGGCATGGGGCTTCCTCACCCCACTAAGCTCCCAGCAGAGCCAGTCCAGTGCTCGGGGGGGATGAGGGATGCTGCACGGTGTGAGTTCATCACCTACCTGGCTCCAAAGCCTGCCGGTTTATCTCAGCCACCCAGTCAAGCAGCGCCAGCTCCAAGGCCTCCTGGGGGCTGTAGCTCCCCTCCTGTGTGCCTTGGCTGTCCCCCAGAGCGGTTGCAGTCTCCATCCCTAAGGAACTGGAGTTCATCAGCCTGGGCAGCCCCGCTCTTTGCTTGATGGAGCTATCCCATGCCACACTGAAAGCAGGCAGACCCCCTCCCTGCCCCAAGGAGATGCCCCCAGGGATGGATCCCACACCCCAGCATGTCAGGTGGTGCCCAGCCAGGTGAGACACCTCACCCAGGCTGCCCTGCAGGAAAGCCTGCAGGGTCTTGGCAAAGACAGGCAACGATGGCCAAGGCCCTGCCCCGGGCGCACAAGCTCACTGCCAGCGCTGTGGTGCCACGTACAGAGCTGCCCGGGGCACCGGGGCCACATACCTTCATGATCAGGGTGGGCACAGTTCCTCAGCTCACTTTGAAACCATCTGCCCAATGTGTGTATGGGGATGAAGTTGGCCTGGAGCTCACAGTTGGGGTTGAGGAGCAGTCCATGGAGCCTGGACATGAGGCCGGGGGCACGTCCTGTGTAGGGGCCCAGGAAGACGCGTCTGCAGTCATAGTCGTTGGCATACAGGTTGTCCCAGATGACAGGCTGGCGCCGCAGGACACCCTCCACCTCCTCCAGCAGTGTGCCTGAGAGCTCCTGTGACACCACCTTTGGGCCTGGAGCATCACGGCACAGATGTGCATGGAGCAGCAGACAACACAGCCCATCATGCACACTCAAAAAAGGGACACGCAAAGGTCTGGGCACTGAGCATGGAGATGAAGGTCAAGTCACCTCACCTCACCCTCCCTAGCCAGAAGGAGAGCAGACCCACAGCATGACCCACTGCCTGCCTGGTGGGGGCTGCACACCCCAACAGAGCTGGGCCAGCCGCTCACCTGTCCAGATGACTCCAATCCCCGGGAGCAGCTCCTGGCCGAGGGTCAGCAAGTAGCAGGACTTGCTGGGGCTGGGAGAGCAGAGAGAGCTGCAGTACTCTGGGGAGAGAGCACAGAGCATCCCTTGAGGGACAGAGAAACTGGGAGGGGAGAGAAGAGGCTGCCTGGGGTCAATGGATAGGTGCTGGGGAGATGCGTAGTGCAGGGAATACAGCATGCATGGCTGCTGAAGCACCAGCCCATCTGCAGCCGGGTCCTGTCCTAGTCCTGAGATCTCCAGGGCTCCCACAGGAGCAGAAGTGGGCTGGGGGAAGCTGTGGAGGCTGCCAGGGCAGTCAGCTCTCAGCAGACACAGGTGCTGGGTACAGCCAGCCAAAGGGCATCCTGGTCTGCTTTGGGGCACCATAGCTGGCCAAGCACAGGGCTCTTAGGGGTGGGGTGGCTGGGGCTGCATGGCTACATTTGGTACCTGTAGGACAGAAGAGGAAGACGGAGGGTTGGCCCAGCTCCTGGTACACCTCGTTGGCCACAGACGCCTGAGCCTGCGCCAGGGAGGGGAAGACATCTCTGTCAGCTTGGCACATGCAGGGGTCGATGTCGTCGAAGAGCAGTGCGAAGGAGCAGCAACCCATGTCAGCCACCTGTGGGCATGGGCACGGGCTGCTAGGATCCCTAGGCAGCAGAGACAAAGGAGGCAGCGAGCCCCTGCCACCTGGACAGCAGACATCTGGGGCACCTGGACAGATGGGGCGGGCAGAGCTGCCCTCACTATGTCCCCCATGCCTGCCCAGCAGATGCCACGCACAGCCCCATGGCCACAGCCCATCTCGCTCCAAGCCCATGGGGCAAACACACCATGCCAGAGGCTCTTTGTCCTCCCTGGGGACCAGGGGCTCAGCACCAGCCTGCACTGGCCTCCGGTGCTGCCCAGCAAGCCCTGGGGCTTGGCCGGTCCCTTTCCTGTCCCCAGCTCTGCCCACTCACAGCCAGGCATCCATAGAGCCCTCAGCTCTCTGTCTGCCACCAGGCGCCCCACAGGGCTGCTCCCTGATGTGCAGCAGCAGGAGGGATTTACAGCCCCACACCAGCCTTTTGGGTGGGCGTGGGGCCCACACACAAGCATGCATGCCTCTCGCCTGGGAGCGGTGCGATGAAGGAATGGCCCCACGGTACCTGCCTGAGTTTTTGCTGCAGCAGGATCCGATCCCTGGCACTTGAGAACACCATGTCCTGGCCAGCAGAAATGGCGAAAACAAACTCCACACCTTGCTCTTGGGCAGCTTCAATGAGAGATTTCATGCGGGCTGGGGACAGAGCAGAAGGGGTGCTGTGAGCGCTGATGGGCAAGAGATGGAGGGAGACAAGGGATGGAGGGAGAGGGAACCACAGTGGCCCGAATGGAAGGAGCTGAGGACATCGAAAGGCATGAGAGAGCATCTGGAGGGGAGAGGTCCAGGGGAGATAATTCCAAGTCTCTTGGGACACAGAGTGCGCTCCACAAGGGTTTGTGGCCGCTGGCATACTCAAGCATATTGCCAGAGACCCACATAAGGAGCTTCCCATGCTGGGTGGGCTCCTAGACAATTCCATGTCATGGGCAGGGTCTGGGGAAGTTCCTTGTACTGGGCAGGGCCTATGGGGGTCCCTGCAATGGGCAGGTTCCTGGCACGAAAAGTGGTAACAACCAGCTTGACCCTGGCTGAGATGCAGACCATGTTTCACCCTTGAGGACCCAGGATGCCTGCAGCCCACCCATGTTGGGGCCCAGCAGAGCCGCTACCTGCCTCATGCTCTGTGTAGGGCTCTCTCCAGAGCAGTCGGTGCTTCAGCTCATCCTTGGGTGCATACATGTAGCAGTTCAGCCCCCAGCGTTTCAACCTGTGCAGCAAGGAGAAGGGGTCACACAAGGCTCCAGACAAGCTCTTTGCAAAGAAGCATCTGGGCAATTGCTAGCCCACAACACCAAGAGCTCCTCGGCACATGGTGCCCTCTCCTTCCCCAGAGCTGCACTGTGTCCTGCAGGCTTTCAGCCTCTTCTCACACAGAGCTCCCCAGACTGCGGAGCCACAGCTCTTCCCCTGCACAGGAAGCCCTGCCCTGCACACTTTTGATGGCCACACGGAGACATAAACCTCAGCCAGTGCTACCAGTGCTGAGCCCAACGATTTGTGTTGTTTAGGGACCTCCAGAAAAATAGTGCATCTGGATGAGTAAGTCTTGGAGACAAGCAGGATGTTGCCTCCTGGGAGCTGAGTTGAGTTAACACCCTTGCTGTGGAAAAAGCATGTGGGAGGGACCAGCTTGGCCTAAACAGCCTATTTTAACCACTTGACAAAGTCCTGTGATGATGAAAAGCTCAAAGTCCCGAGCAAGAAATGGAGGACAGGCGAATGGCCAGGGCAGCCTCTGGGGGAGGAAGGGGGGATCCTTGGGGGAAACTGAGAACAAAATGCGAACAAGATGGGCAATGAGACAGAGGATGGGGCTGGAGTGATCAAGGGAGAACCTCAGTGGTCTGTGGCTCCATACAGCCCCCTGAGGGTGCAGGCAGCCCCAGCCCTGGAGTCCAGCCATGGGGCTCCATCAGGCCAAACCACCCCTGCAGCTTTGCAACACCTCTCCTGGGGCTTGCAGTGAGACCTGTGAAAGCACTTGGCATCCTGTGTAAGCATGTTTGGGGTGGGTTTCTTTTCCCTTTCTCTTCAGCTGTGCTTCTAATTGTGTAATCAAGAACCAAGCTTGTTTGTAGCCCAAACATGCAGGCTGCAAGGTTGCCTGTTGTGATGAGTGACTCCAGAAGAAGCAGGTATGTACGACTTAGATGCTTCTCTGGCTGTGAGAGGTCTCTGTGGAGCAAGACCAGTGGAGACACCCTGGAGAGCTGACACCTCACCGGTCCCTCAAGCTCAGTGTCCAGGAGCGGGGTGCACTTGCCAGGACTCAGCCCATGGTACCTCCCTGGGAACCACACACACCTGGGGTGCCCTCAGCACTGCAGATCCCCTCACATCATTCCCTTGCAAAGCCCATGTCCTGTGTCCAGGCTGGCCTGACTCCACCAACAGCCACCAACGGCTGCATCGTTCCCAGTTTATGCCTTGATCACTTGAACAGGTCAAGACCTTCAAAGCTATCACTCTACAATGTTTTTTGCAGCTACTGGGTCTCACTGGGGCTCTTTTGCACTCTTGTATTTTTCCATCTCTTCTCCAGTGAGACACCAGCACTGGACACAGGCTGCAGGCTCCTCACAACCACTGGGCTGTCCCTTGCCTGCTCTGGTCTCCCCTTCCCCACACTGCGGCCAGACATGTCCTGCACCACCTGTCCAGCTCATGCACAAACACCTTTTTTCTGGCTGTGTTAGGTGCCCTTTCAATGGAAGGGGGCCCAGAGCAGGCTGTGTATTCACTGCTGGGATGATGTCTGTGCCACATGCTACTGAGGTATGACACAGACCTCCAGAGGCAGCTCTGCAGCAGCTGCTGTGCACACCCTGCCAGTGAGGCTTGCAGAGCCACTCCAGAGAGCCTGCACCCCTCTCTGTTGCACCCAGTTAACGTGGGGTCCAGCACTGCCACTGCAACAGGGACCAGGATTCATCACCGGCATCAGCAGTAACTCTGCTTTAACTGAAGTCGTTTTACAAGGAACTCACAAGCTGCTGGCATTAGAATCACAGAATGGTTTGGATTGCAAGGAACCTTTAACGACTATCCAGTCCAACCCCCTGCCACGGGCATGGACACCTTCCAGTAGATCAGGTTGCTCAAAGCCCCATCCAATCTGATCTTGAACACTTCCACAGCTTCTCTGGGGAACCTGTTCCAGTGTCTCACCACCCACACAGTAAAGAATGTCTTCCTTATGCCCGATCTAAATCGACCCTCTTCCAGTTTAAAACCATTACCCCTTATCCTGACATTACAGGACGAGTAAAAAGGCTGCCCCATCTTTCTTATAAGCCCCCTTTAAGTACTGAAAGGCCACAATAAGGTCTCCCTGGAGTCTTCTCTTCTCCAGGCTGAACAACCCCAACTCTTTCAGCCTGTCTTCATAGGAGAGGTGTCTTTCCTGTGCTGAGGACCTCAGAGCTGGATGCAATACTACAGGTGGGGTCTCTCCAGAGCAGAGTAGAGGGGCAAAATCACCTTCCTCAACCTGCTGGCCACACTGCTTCTGATGCAGCCAAGGACCTGGGCCTGCCTGCTTCAGGGGATCAGACTGCACCGTCATAAGGTCCTTTCTGGCCTCAAAACACACAAATTCCTTCCAGAGTCTCCCCAGCAATCCAAGACTCACTGGAAATTATCAGGACGGGGCAGACACTTCCCCAGACAGCTCTTTTGGCACCCCTGTATGAAAGCCATCTGATAGACTCATTTATTTTTATTTATCCTCCTTAGTAGACGATGTTTTACATTTTCCCACGATGAACAGACTGGGAAGCACTTCATGTACTACACGATACAAGTGCCTCATCTTGTTTCTTTCCAGAGAAGAAAAGCACCGATGAACATACCGCTCACGTGTACAAACGTGAACATACATCCCAGTCCAGTACCAGAGAAGGCCGTCACTAGACCTTCTCATTCCTGACATACTTTAAAACATCACACCTTGTTTTCCTTCTTGCATGTTTCCCCCAAATTTTCTCAGCTACATTTTTCTGTATCTGCATCACTGCGCTATGGTCCTTACTTGCAATTGTGACCACCCACACTGTCCCCAGTGCACTCTCACAGCATGACCGGCACATTTCCCACACAGTGCACGGCTGCCAGTGACACCACCAGCACAGTCACCAGCACACGGCCCTGCTGTCTCTGGCCCACAGCCCAGCCATCACCAGTGCACTGCCCACGCTGTCACCAATGTACTGCCCACACTGTCACCAGTGCACTGCCCACGCTGTCACCAATGCACTGCCCACACTGTCACCAGCACACTGCCTATGCTGTGACCAGCACACTCTCCACACCATCCCCATGCCATTGCCAGGGCAGTACCCACACTGACCAGTGTGCTGCCCAGCCCATGACCATCGTGTTGCCCATACCAGGAGCTCCATGGGAGGCCCTGCGGGACCTTAATCTGTCGGTGACAGGTCCCGTCAGCGGCAGGGCCTGTCAGTGCAGCTCATCCCTGATGAGCATCCCATCACTGATGGCCAGTGTATGGGCACCAGCTACCAGGAGAGGGCTTCATCTCTCCTGCATGGATCAACTCCATCCCAGTGTGATTCTCACAACCAGCCAGTGACAGATCCTGTCCACAGCCTGCCATCACAGGAACACATGGTGACACACAGACATACATGGCACTCACAGAGACACAAGGGCCCCCTCCACACCAGGCAGGGATGGCAGCTGCAGGCTAAAGTAGCCACCTGTCCCCACGGTGGAGTGATGCAGGTTTGCTGTGCTGTCTGTTTCCACAATGATAAGCCTGGCTCCAGTGAGGCCAGGCTGGCTGGAAGCATCCGCTTGGTGACCTTGCTGGGAGTGTGGAGCAGCAGGGACAGTGGCCCTAGGCAGGGCGAGCTGGCTGCTTGTTGTGGGTGGTAGTGGGCACGCAGCATGCTGTCCTGTGGCCAGCGCACCCACAGGGGCTTGTGCCATGTGATACTGCCCACGCCTGCGTGGTTCAGAGATGAGGCAATGGGCACTCATCCTGCCAGGTCAGCACCCAAGGTGGGCTTCCAGCCTGCTGAACACCCCCACGTTCTCTCTCACATGGATCTGACAACCCTCCTGTGCATGGGTTGCCGTAGCCAACCCACACCATGCTGCAGTTGGGGCAGAGCAGCTTTTCTGGTGCCTCCAGAGGAGGCATCATCAGGCTCACATAGTCCCCACACTCCTCTCCAAACCCTTCCCAGTTGCCATAGTTCCTCCCATGGTGCAGGTAGCAGGGTCTGACCCCGTCTCACCAACAGCTCCCTGTGGGTCTGCAGTGCCAGCACGCAGGGGGCTGGTGCCCACCCAGCCCCTTCCGGGCCCCATCCCCAGACCCCATCCCCTTGGAGCGCCCAGCCCTGGCCCAGGCCCCTCAGCCAAAAACATCTGGCTGCAGCTGGGCTGTGGCAGAGTCCCAGCACCATCTGCCGGCACAGGGCAGCACAGTCGACACATGTCCAGGCATCCTTGGGCTCAGCCACCAAATCCAGGTCCAGGCCCGGGAAGTCTTTCCCTGGGCTGGATCCTGTGTGCAGGAGTGCTGGGACAGAGGGTGCACTGGGAGAAGCCTGAGACCCCTTCACTGCCATCGCCCCAGTGTCCCAAAGGCAGGCCAGCCACAGGAGCCTCCCTCCAGCACGTTTTTCTCACTGCTCCTGCCTTCACAGCACTCTGGTTTCCACCTTATCCCTCTGCCACGGGCTAGCACCTTCAGAGAGGAAAATTCAGGATACTTGCCATTGAAAGAGAAGTTTCCTCTGTTCCATAGACCATGGTCTCCCGTAGAAACCTGTAAAAGGGAAATAAAAAGAATCAAAATGCAGTTGTCAGTAAACACCTCAAAACAGAGCGTCCCTGTACTACCCCAGGTGGCTGCTCTTAAACCCAGAGACTCACCAGTTGTTCACCTCTGCATACTTCAAATGCCTGTTATTTTACTATGGTCTTGCTGGCCATTGGTATTCAAGCAAGTGTGTATAATGTCTGTGGTTCCATCCTTCCCAGAAAGAGGCATCTGGGAAGAATTGCACAAGGTAGCACTTAACCTGGGAGGAGAAATTTGCACAGTAAAAGCCAAGCCTAGAGGAGATGGCTGAGGGCTGGCTAGGTTATAAGGCACTCTAGCATGATTTTGGGGTGCACCAACGCACTGAGCTATTGTACATTTATCCTAGAGTTTTCTGCCGGGGGATTTTCCTCTTTACAGAGATCAGCTCAGTGTCTCTTTGCATCTCTCTATGTCTGTGTAGTGTCAGGCTCTGTCAAGTAAAGCATCATCACTCCTGTACAGGCTATAAAAGCTGCTCTCTCTGTCTTTAATCACTGCAAAACTCAAACTGCACCAAAATTGCACTGACACAGCTCTCCCCTACACCCTGCAAACACAAACCTGCATTGCAGCAGGGCAGGACTTTACAGCATCGTCCCTGTCCCATGGCAAGCTGTTTAGATCAGGAACCTACAAACAACCCGTGGGGGTGCCCACAAGTGCAAGGACTGTGACTCCACAAGACATTTCACAGACACCTTGTCTGTCTCCCACTGGAAAACACCATTCCCACAGGCTTGCGAAGAGAAAATCCAGAGAGGTAAAGCACACCAGGGAGCAACTTCACCAGTTGTCTGCTGGCAAAGACACTCATCAATGAGCACCAAGGCTGGCCGCAAGGATGTTGCCCTTCCAGAAAGTTCACATCAGTAAAACCAAATGGAGGAACTACTGATCTGGAGTCAGCAAATTACCAAGCTTTTCTTAACGTTTCCACTTCTGCTGCTTGCAGGCTTTAGGTGATTGTTGGGCACCAGTATCTGACACAAGCTTGAGGTTGCAGCACCGCAGCAGCTGACAGTCTTCCCTGTGCTCTGCATGGCAAGGAACCAGTCTGTGACTGGATAGGGAGCAGTGGAACTGCAGGACATGCAGCACCCCTCCCCCTGTTGGGACTGCTTTCAAGGAAGGGCCCTTCTGCATGGAGAAAGACCTGGGAGGTGCAGAGGTGTCCGCAAAGGCAGTGAGAAACAATACCCAGTGGAAAGCAAGCCAGTTTACTTGGGGGCAATGGGAGAATAGGCAAGTAAATGGGTTTGGAGAGATGAAGATTTGACAGCTTCTTAAAAAGGAGGTTAAGTGGAACCTGTAAGTGTTCCAGCCCAGAGCTGAAATTTAGCAAGAGAAGGATCATCAGTCACTTCAAGTCTCTGCAAGATCTGGCAGCTGCAATGTGAAGTCTCACAGAAAATATATTACGTCTTGAACAGTGGTGGCTATTAGCCACCAAGGCAGCTTCCTAGTTTCGGATAGGCTGATAGGCTCTGCATCATGGAAAACTTTTAAATCAGTCAATGCAAGTTCTAGCAGACAAAGCCAACAGGAGCAGATATTCAGGGAAGTGAACACATTCACTGAACTGGATGGCACACAAGGACAGATCACGATGACTCTGTTAGTCTGGGAGAAAGAACCCGCTCTCAGCATCTGGCACGAGGCCAACATTGGCCAGAAAAACAGCCGCGTTTCCCCAAAGTACCTGAGTCCACGGGAGCTGGTCTGCCTGGGAGGGGACCCCGATGTCCTGCTCCCTTTGGCTGGAGCCCACCCTGCAGCCCACGACACCAACTGGGGCAATGGTGTGTCAGGGTGCACCACAGCACACAATGGACATTATCTTCTTTGCAGGGAGATCTTTTACCTGCTTGAACATCTCTACACGGTTGTTCCATCTACTTTGAAATCATATATATTCGCCTTGCTAGCCATGCCCCACCATGCAGGGGACCAAATTTGTGGCCACTCAAGGATTCCAGCAAACATTTCACCCAAAGACAGTATTTCTATGGTAAATAGATTTTCCACTTCCCAATCCATAGGAACGCCTGCTCAGCTCACAGGGAGGTCCCAGAAGTCCCCGTACAGCACCTGCCTGCCGATGCCTCACTCACACTTCGCTGTGAATTGACACTGCCTTGCAAGTATGACACCTCCTACACATGCCCTGCCAGCAACAGCTCAGTTGAAAATGCCGTCCTAGTGTGTTCTGCCCAGTAAACTGGCTTAAATCGTACCAGCAAAATCCTGCCTGTACCTGCAGCTGCATCTCCAAAGGAATGATGTTGGTGCTTTGGTTTTTTTGAAGACAGATGAGCACTGATGAGTGATGCTGTGCGTTTGCAGCTCAGCTCTCCCATAGCCCAGATCACTACATCAATAACCCATCAACACCATTACTTGCCAAACTCTGGACCATCTGGGATGTCCTTCATCAATTTCTTCACAGCCGTTAGCAAAGTCCTGATGAGCACATTAGGAAGCAAAGTCCCTAGACCCCAGCTGTTCCCTGGCAACTCCTCTGTCCTGGGAGCAGGTCACCCAGAGGCATCAGTCCGTCTCTAGCAGTGTCTGGGGTGTCAGGTGGCAGAGCAGGGGGCTCTGTGTAGGACACGCTGCTCCTTACCCACCTTGGCCTTGCTAAAGCTGTACCCGGCTCAGCAGCCTGCCCACGGCAGCACCAGCCTGGGTTCCCTGCCAGGGCCTGTGCTACCAGGGTGAGGGACGCCTTTTCTTCCTCACTCTCTAAGGACCTCTTCCTCCTGGAGTGGCTCTGCTGGCAGAATGTGTGTCCTTCTCTTTCCCACGTCAGCTTTCCTATATCAACGATTCTTTCTGACTCATATTTCTTTTTACTATCAGCTTCCCCATCCCTGCACTTTCTATTTTTTTTGTGTTTATTTGCATGGTGCTTTTGCTTCCTCCCAGGCAAGGCAGTGGAGAGTGTGCTCCAGCGGGGTACTGTGCTGCCAAGAAAAGTGGAGATGCTTTTGCCTAGTGGGTGCCAAGCCTGGCCCAGCTCCAGAAGTGCCGTGCTGCAGAAACAGGAGTCGGGGGTGGGAGGGGTGGACAGGCAGAAGGACAGGGCTGAGCCATATGGAGCTGCCAGGAGAGACCAGGTTCCTCCTGGCCAGCTCTGGCAGCCAGGCAGCTGGAAAAGCTGCCAGACTTTTACTGCAGGCAGGGAGGCAGGAGGGGCACACACCGGGATGCTGCCCCCACACCCAGGGCAGAGAAAAATACACTGCATCATGCTGGAGCTAAGAGCAGCGGGTCCCCATGCCTCACTGCGGGAGAGGGTTGGCTCTGCTGGGATGGCTGTGGGGTGCAGCGGTGCTCTGGGGAAGAGCTGGGGAGCATCAGTGGGGGGGTGCTGGTCCCATACCCCTGGGCAGAGATAGGGTGCTGTGCAGGGGCCCGGATCCCTGCCTCCCCAATACCCGGGGTCCCGGGGGTGGCTCAAGTCCCGGCGGCCCTTCCCGGTCCCTGTTCGTTCTTGGCGGACCGGGCCAGCCCCTGCAATGCCCAGGCAGGGGCACCGGTCCCAGCCGCGGCTCCGGAGGGACCTACCTTCCACCACGCCGCAGAGGAAGCGCGGCCGCCCCGCCATACCCGCGCAGGAGCGGCCCTGCCGGTGCTGAGGCGGGCGGAGTGGTGCGCGGGGGGAACGGAGGGACGCCTGGGGGGACAGAGGGATGTGCGGAGCGATGCACGAAGGGATGCACGGAGCGACGGAGGGATGCACGGAGCGACAGAGGGATGCACGGAGCGACAGAGGGATGCGCGGAGCGGTGCGCGGAGTGACGAAGGAATGCGCAGAGGGACAGAGGGATGCACGGAGGGGTGCGCGGAGAGATGGAGGGATGCGCGGAGAGATGGACGGAGAGACGGAGGGATACGCGGCGGGAGAGAGGGATGCGCGGAGGAATGAAGGGATGCGCGGAGGGATGGAGGGGTGCGCGAAGGGTCTCGCGGAGGGACGGACCCGCCGCCTGCCCTCCCCCGCGGAGACGCGCCCGCCGCAGCGCAGGGGGCGGCCCCGGCGGGTGGGGCCGCGGCGGGGCCAGGGCGCGGGGCGGGGCGGAGGGGGGGGACCCCGCATAGCCCCCGGGCAAAAAAGCCCCGTGGTGGACCGAGCGCTTCAGCCCTCCCCGGAAAACGCCCCGGGAGGAGCTGCCCCAGCCCCTCTGCTGGAGCGGGGCCAGGGCTCCGGGCGGGCCCTCGGCAGTCCCTCGGTAGCCCCGCCGGACCGGAGCCCCCGCCGCCCTGATCACCGGGTGGGCCCAGCCCGGTGCTGGCCCGCGCTTCCGGCGCCCGGGGTGCTGCTGGCACCGAGGCCCAACCTGGTGACCATGCCAGCCCCCCGCACTGTGTCTCCCGGTGTCCCCAGCTGTGGGTGTTCTCCCGGTGCAGGCCGAGGATGGTTACTTCTCCCGCCTTCACAGCTTCCCAGGACCTAACAAGCCCAGAGCTGTTCCCGGGTGGTCGGGTGTCATTATCCTCTTGTACTCATCACTGATCCAGCACCTTTGGCACTGGTACCCTCATGCCAGGCCCAGGGTGTGATGCCTCTCTGGCTCGCGAGGTCCATGAGATTAGGACTGTTTCCTGTGCCTCACATGCGACTCACCTGCTTGTGTATGTCAGGCTGCTATTTGCCTTTTGTCACACTGCTCTGAGCTGTTAACACGTTTGGCTCATGATCTTCTCTGTCCCACAGGTTCTGGTTTGCAGAAGTGCTGCCGCGTCATTAGTTCCCTATCCTGCAGCTACACAGTCACTGGTACCTGCCTACGTGCAGAACTGTGTGTTTGACGTCACTGAGTTGCTCTGCTCTTTTTCTGACCACTTTTCCTGTTTGTCAGTCTTGTTGCAAGGTGGACCCATGTCCTGCAGAATCCCTGCAGCCTTCCCCAGCCAAATGGCATCATAACCCAGAGACTTCGCTACCATGCAAGAGTGAGGGATGGAGCCAGGAGAGAGCAGTGGTGCACTCCTCCTGCAGTGAGGCACTGCCAAGTGCCCTCCCATCAGCTGGCACCACCTGCAGCCATTTCATCTGACCCACGGTCATGGGCTTGCACAGGAGAAGTGGACATCAGAAGCCTAGAAAATCAGGGTCTGTGGCATCACCCTCGACCCTTTGCAGGTTAAAGTAGTGCTAGGAAGCCAAGTCACAGTGTTTGGGCCACCAAAGCAGCAAGGAGCACAAGAGCGACCGACCAGCAGTGACCTAGCAGGGAAGAGGCCATCAGAGTGCACTGTGGGCTAGCGAGGTCTGCCCAAAGTTCAGCAGTATGGCATGGAGGAGGCTGCACAAAGCAAGGAGAGCCCAGAGCACTTAAAGCCTCAGCCCCTCAACCAGGGTCTCGAAACCAGACTCACATAGAGCAATAAAACCAGACTCATGACATCAATAAAAACTCATAACCAGAGATACACAGAGCAATAAAAACTGTGCTGGGTGCAGGGCAGACAATGACGTGGTGGGAAAGCCAGCTTGGCGCTACCGAGGTTGGATTATTCACGTGCAGGGAGCGACTGCTGGGGCTTGCTGGGCATAGGCCACGCTTGTGCCTGCTCTTTGCCTCACGGCCTGCACCAGCTCCTGCCGAGTTTTGCTGCTGGGGCACGCTGAGTTCGAGCCTGGCTCTGGAGAAGGCTGTTGGGGCAGACTGGAGTGGTCAGCCATGGCAGGGGCAGTGCTGGGAGCAGCCCAGTGCCCCTGGAGTGGCTGCGTGGTCAAAGGCAGAGAGATACAGATGGCATTACCCTGTCCTCGAATACTGTCAGAGAAGGAAGACAGGCAGGGCTGTGCATACACAGACGTGTTTGCTGTGATTCTTCCCTGTCCTTCTTCATCCTGAGAACACTCACCTGTTTGTTCCATGGTTTTCTTGGACTTGAAAGTTGAGCTAAGTGGCCTCTAATTCTTCACTTCCTCTTTTTTTTTCTCAGAGCCAGTCCATACCTATGGTATGCCCAGCAACATCTTCCTCTTCTGTGTTTGCTCTTTCTTGACACACTAAGCCCCCTACTTCACAGGCCAGTCCTCGGGGTGTGTTATGCCAGTCAGATCCCAATTTTAGATGTCTACAAAGACCTCCTACTGCAGTTGCTTGTTCCCTGCAGCACTTGCATAACTGCACTGGTGATGTACTTGGGACAACACCGATATGTGCAGCAAGGACCATGCTCTCCTGGGGATGATGGCCCTGGATGCCCACCTCCCAGGGCACCTTGTGGACTCTGCGGCTCACAGCACCCGCTCCCAGCTTGGCCTTGATCAGCAGCTGCCCTCATAGATGTGAAAGCCGCAGGGTGGGAAGGCCCCCACGCCTGGGGAAGGGGTGGCAGGGATATGGCCAAGGCTCCATCCCCTCCCCGGCCTCAGGACAGTATGGGCCGTGTCCTCCGACGGGTCTGGAAGCCGAGACCTCTCCCGTGGGATGCGGACAGCACGGCAAGGCGGAGCAGGGGCCAGCTCCTTCCCCAAGAGGCCGCAACTTTCCCGCCGCTACCGGGGCACGCTCGGCCGCTGGCGGTCCTCCCGCAGCTCCCGCACCGGCACAACGCAGCCCGGCGGAGACGGCCCCGCGGCGGGGACGGTCCGGCTCTCCCTGCCCCGCCCCCGCAGCCCCGCGTTCCAGCTCCGCCCCCCCTCCCCGCCCCGACACGTGCGGCCCCGCCCCGGCCCCGCCCCGGCCCGGCCCCCGGCGGCGGCGGGCGGAAGCGCGCGGCGTGTGGCGGCGCATTCGCGGCGCGGGATGGACCCGCCGGCCAAGGAGGGGCTGCTCCTGGTGCAGCACAGCCACAAGTTCGGCACCAAGGTGCTTCTCCGCGGGGCTGGGCGGGGGTCGGGACGGGGACGGGTCGGTTCGAGCCGGGCGGGCTCTCTTCGTCTCTCCCGGGGGGCCGGCCGGGCTCGGCATCGCCGCCCGGGCCGGGCCCCGCCGTCCCCGCTGCTCGCCGCCGCCCCGGCTGGGCGCGCTGCGGGGCCGCGGGCGCCGCCCGGCGATTGGGGAAGCGGGACCGGGGCGTTGCGGGCTCGCCGGCCCCGGCGGGACGGGGCGCCCGGTGGGGGGCACCCCCGGTGAGCTGCCGGCCCGGCGGAGCATCCCGGGCGCCCCCGGCTGCTGCCCGGCGGCGGCCCGGTGTGACGCCCGCTGCCTTGCAGAGGTGGAAGCGGAGCTGGTTCGTGCTGTACCCGGCCAGCCAGCACGGCGTCGCCCGCCTGGAGTTCTTCGACTGCAAGGAGCCGGCGGGGCCGCCCGAGCGGCTGGGCACCAAGCGGCTGGACAAGACGGTGGTGCGGCTGGCCGACTGCACCAGCGTGGGACCCGTGGCCGAGAGCGGCCCCCGGGCCGGCACGGCCGTCTTCCGCCTGGAGACCAGCGACAAGAGCTACCTCTTCGCGGCGGACAAGCAGCAGAGTGAGGAGTGGGTGGCCAAGCTGTGCGAGATCGCCTTCCCGGTGAGCCCCGGGGCGAGCGGAGGGGGCATCCTGGGCACCTTGCCCAGGGCCCGGCTGCGGCTGCCCGTGCAGGGCGGGGAGGGGGGGCGGGGGGCAGACCTCAGAGCGTGTTGCAGGGGGTGGTGGTGGTGAGACCCATTCCTACACGGCCTGGGGGCGCAGGGACAAGGACCCGGAGGCACATGTGAGTGGTCCCTGGCAGCCAGAGCTCCTGGGACTCTGGTCCCCTCCTGATAGCTCCTGCTGTGCCAGCAGCCAGGTGAGTTAATGGGAGCTCCAAATGTCAGGTTGGGCTCTTCTCCTGCAGTGTGGAGCCGTCCTCGCCCCCTGAGGGGGCCGGGTGGTGGCTGAGGAGCATTTCCTCTTGGCCCGACCACTGCTGCCTTTTTCCTGCCGTGGCAGTGGCGGAAGCAGAGCCCCCAGAGCGTTGCAGTGCCTGGCTCTGGGACCCACCTGGCTCCTGGGCCAGCAGTGCCAGCAGCTGTAGGGTCAGTGCACCCCCTTGCCCAGCTTCAGGGCTCGCTCCTGCCTGTGGCTGGGAGCACCCCATCAGTGCTGGGCCTGCAGCACAGCCCTCCAGCTCCCCGTCCTCTACCTGCACCCCTGCAGCAGCTCTGCGGCCTTCAGTGGGGCTGGTCAGGCAGCGCAATGCCTTCCTGCAAAGGCAGCTTGGACAGCGGGTGGCTTACAAGTACGGTCATCCGCACCGCTCTGGAGAGCAGCCCATGTCTGCCCTACCCCACGTGTCCCCTGCTCTCCCTCCTAGGAGATGTTTGCACAGCCCTGTGTTGTGCTCTAGCCGATTCTAGGCTTGGAGTGCTGGGCAGGGCTGCCCCACAGGATGGCTGGCTGCGCAGCTGGTGATCCCAGGGTCTTCCACGAGGATCCAGGTGTTTGCCCAGTGTGATTTACCTTAAGCCTTTTTTTGGTCCCTGCTTGTGCCTCCCTGAAGTCTGCTGTCAAGCCAGATGCATCTGTGCAGCAAGTGCCCTGCTGACCAGGCCAAGAGGCACTGGTGTGGTACTGCAAATTACTCCATGTCCGTGCCCGTGTCTGTCTGGTACAGACAGTGTTGCAGCCTTTGTCCTGGAAGTGGCTTTCAGGGCTGAGCTAGGGACACAGCATGTGCCTCTGGAGTGGTGCCAGTGTTTTGGCAAGGCACAGGGAACATCTGCTGGGAGCAGGGCTGTGCTCATACCTGCCTTCCTGTAGTAGCTCTCAGTTGTATGCTTGAGGTCCAGAAGCGAGCTGACAGTTTAGGAAGAGGTGAACAAAAGGCTGCAAGGATGGCATGTGTTTCAGAAAGGCCTGGCTGGAGCAAGAGGCACAGGAGCTGTGCGTGGCCTCTCTGCAAAAAGCTGAAGGTCCTTAGCTGTGATTTCTGGCAATCCACATGGAGAACGTGATTTTGTGTCATGTTGTTTGTCGCTGCCCAGAGGGTAAGCAGGGTCCAGTGGCTTGGGAACTGGGGCCAGGACTTCAGAACAGAATTTCTTTTTCTTTTGAAGATGAGGGAAAATGCAGTCAAATGGAGCCCTAATGAGCTCTGGCAGATCAGCTGGCCCTTAACTTACTTCCCAATCCCAGGCTGGAACCCTGCTGCATTGGGTGCTTTAGCTGAGCAGGAGCTGCTGCTATCAGCTCTAAGGACACTAGGTTTTAGCCGTCCGCATTCTATTTAGGAGGCAAAAAAGAGGGCCTGATGGGCCTCTTGTTAAGAAGCTCATGTGGCTGGGTTTTAAACTGAAACTGTGACAAGTTGCCTTCTGCAAGACATAAGCTCTGCTGCAACCTCATCCCACGTGACCCTGAGAAACAGCTTCCAGCTCCTGTCCAAATACAGACCCCTCACGCAACAGTGCAGAGTCTGCTGAAGCACCTCTTGCAAGGCATCTGTGAGCCCTTGATTTGCCTAGGGCTTCCCTGGAGGAGGATCTTTGCTGTTCAGTGGTAGCAGCGAGGGTGCATCCCCCCCCACAGACCCTCAGGGGACCCTGCTGCAGGGACACGGTGGCTGACAAGAGTGTGTGCGTTGCACTTTCAGTTCTGCATGCGCTAAAATAGAAGTTCTTGCTTCCCTTCTGCGGGCTGTGCACTGGTGCTGGCGCTGCTTTCCTGCCTGTGCAGAAGCAGGACATAGACCCTTGTGTTACTGGGTTGTCCCGTCAGCTCCCTGCCTTGCTTGTACCGCTGGGACAGTGTGCCTGGGCCCATACAATGCTTTAGGCATTGATGTCACCTGTGCTGGAGCCCATCGCTGAGGAAGCAGAGCTGTTCTCTGCCTGTGTCTCTGTGCTGGCTTGTGCTGCACCGGTGGCAGGGCCTGGAGGGTAGGGCTGCTGGGAGTAACTGCTTTTTTCTGCACCCTGTCCGATGCACAGCCCAGCTGGGGCCCAGGGTCATGCTGGGAGCTCCAGGGAAGCCCGTCCTGCTCTGCCTGGCCCTGTTCATCCGTGTTCGTGTCAGATCAGAGCAGGGGGAGGGTTGGGGTCTGTCACTGGCTCTGGGCAGGGAAGGGCTTGGTATGGCTGCAGGATGGCCAAGCTGTGTGGGGTTGGGGTAGGCCCCTTGGGGAGAGCGGTGGGCCCCAGGTGGGGCTGGGAGGACAGTGGCTGCAAGGGGACCCAGGGACTGATGTGAGAAGAGGGGGCTGGGGCTGATCTGCTCTTCCTTGTCAGGGAAATGGCCCCAGCGATGGTGGTGTGGCAGCCCGGCGTGGCAGAGAGGGCAGTGGGGAGGCACCGGCCCTGGAGATGGCTGTGAACTCCATCTACTACTCAAGAGATGAAGGTGGGACCTGCTGCTGCCCTGACTTTGGGCCACCTTCTGTGGGACCTGTCCTGCTGCTGCCCCATCGCCAGGGCTCCAGTGGGCAGGCCTTGCCTGGAGCTGGGGATGTGGCTTCCTCTGCCCTGCCCTGAGCATCCCTGTCCCCGCAGTGAACGCCTTCTGGGTGACGGTGCAACGGACCGAGGCCGCGGAGCGATGCGAGCTGCGTGGCTCCTACGTGCTCAAGGCAGAGCGTGACAGCCTCGTCCTGAAGGACCCACGGACAAATGAGATCCTCTATGTCTGGCCCTACCGGCTGCTCCGGAGATACGGCCGGGACAAGGTGGGTTAGCTCTGTGTGCCACATGCTGATGCCTGTTCCCCTGCAGGCTTTCCCTTGCTGAAAGTTAGGGAGCTGATGTGCCCTACCAGCTTGTGGCAGCCATGCAGCGGGCCATGCCAAATGCCAGAACTGCTGCAGCCCTTGGTGACCACAACAGGGTCCCCAGGGTCATCTGTCCTCAGCTCCCAGCTGTGTCACTGTGCAGGAGTGTGGGCTAACAGGACACCCGTCCCTGCCGAGGGCATGGCTGTGCAGAGCCCCTCTGTGTGGTTCTTGCCCCACTCCCACTGGGGCCATTGCAGCCCCTGCTGGCCCCTCTGCCAGACATCCCTGTGGCTGGCTTGCCCCCATTTTCCATCCCATCGCTCCTCAGCCCATGCTGCGGGCAGGCATGTCCTTCTATGCTGTGCACAAACTCTCCCTTCACTCCCTGTGGTCCTGGCTCTGCCCTGGATTCAGCCCATCCCTCCTGAAGAATGGTGGCCAGAGCAGGAGGGGCTGTTTGAGACACCAGTTACTCTAGATTTGTTCACCTTACAGGGTGTACTGCTCTAAGCTTGGCTGACCCTGTGTAGGTCACCTCTGCACTGTCCTCCAGCAGCAGGTCCCCGATCTGTCTCGTTGCTACCCTGAGCGCAACAGGTACCTGCCACGCTGGATGGGGGAGGAAGTGGTCACCCCAGGGCTGTTTTTAGAAGTGACTGTGTTGGCTGCAGTGTGCTGATGGTGCTTTCTGTGGCACTTCACCAAAAGAGAAGTGGAAACGGAGCTGCTCTTGGGGAGGCACCTGGCCCGTCCGCAGGGTCTGTCCTAGGGTCAGGACAAGAGCCACATGTGAGGAGCAGGCAGCTGCACCCACGGGTCTTCGAATGGTGAAGGGTTGGCTGTGCTTGCGTTTGGCAGCATTGACCCACAAAAGGAAGTCTGGCCCCAGAGGCCTTTATAGCAACCCCAGAGGCTGCTGCTGCATGCGAGAGAGCTCCAGTGAGGCAGAAAATCTCTCCTGGATTCAGGGACTGAGGTTCAGAAAGGGCGTGGGCACTTGCTGGTGGGAACTCGTGCATGAGTGTGTGTTCAGGCTTGAGGAACACAGCCTTGGTACAAGACTTCTCTTTAAAGTACTTTATACCATTAACAGAGTAATGCTGGTAAGGCAAATGCGCCTTTCAGCAGGAAGCACAGCCTGCACGATGCACTGTGCCAGCTGGTGCTGGGCAGGATGTGACCCTTCCGCTTCCCCTGCAGGTGATGTTCTCCTTTGAAGCTGGCAGGCGCTGTGACTCCGGCCCAGGGAACTTCACCTTTGAGACCAAGCAGGGCAATGAGATCTTCCGCCTGGTGGAAGCCTCCATCCGGGAGCAGAAAGCACAGGTGGAGGAGAACCGGCAAAGCTGTGACTCGCTGGATTCGGATAACCCCAGTGTGGTGCTGATCCGCCAGGCCCTGGCTGACTCCCTGAGCCTGGAGCTGCCCGCGGAGGGGGATGACACCCTGGCATCCAAAGCGGGGCTGGCGCCCAGGCCCAGTGCAGCGGCAGAGGAGAGAGATGCCACATCTTTGCTGAAGACCCGGACTCTGCCAGAGCTGCCTGTGCCGCAGCCCAAGCCGGTGGTCCTGAACACACCCCCGCGCTCCCCTCTGCCAAAGGTGCCCCACGCCGTGCTGCCAGCTGAGGACCCGTCCAGCGTGTACTCAGAGCCCCTGGACTCAGTGAAGGGCTTCCGTCCCTGGCTGGACACCCTGTACTCGGACCCCATAGACAGCAAGCCCACGAGCGGGGCCAAGGCACCCAGCAGTACCTCAGACGAGACAAAGCTCCGGCTGCCGGCGCCGCTGTACTCGGGCACGTACGAGCAGGTCCGGGCTGAGGGGCGCAGCCAGGCCTCCACCATGCCCGGGAGGAAGGAGCACATCTACGACGAGCCTGAGGGTCGCGCTCCCCGCTCGCTGCCACCCCCCACCTGCATCTACGATGAAGCGCGGCCCACAGGCGAGGCCTGGCGCACACAGGGCCATGATGGCAGAGGTGGCTATGAGTATCCCTACAACCCCAGCACTGACGACTACTCGGTACCTACCTTCCAGGCCAAGGCCAAGGGCCCCAAGCCACTGCCTGCCCCCAAGCCCCAGGCGGCCTTTATCCCCAAAGGGGGCGAGAGGAGTGGGGACCCTGGCAGGCGGTGGGGGAACCCCGCTCCTGAGAAGACGGCCGTCAAACCCAGCCTCAACAGCAGCAACAACAACAACGTGGAGGTGCTGTACAGCCAGGTGGTGAAGCCCCAGCACCTGCAGAAGAAGGAGCAGTCTGTTGATGAGTGCAGCTTGTCACCTGTCTACGAGGACCTAGGAGAGATCTAGCGTGCTGCTGCTCTGTACCTGCCCGGGAGGGACTGGGGGACCCAGGCCTGTTGGTGAGCAGTGCCGGCTGCTGTCCTCCATGAGTCCCAGGGGTGGCTTGGGGCTGGGTCTGTCCTGGCTCAGGCAGAGCCCCTTGTGCTCACCAGCACTGGGAGTGTCTGCTTTTCCCTGGAGGCCCTTTCCACAGCGAGAACAAGAGAGCTGTGGCTGGAACAGGTGCCTGGGTGCTTCTCCGGCTCTGGAGCTGGCTCGGCTGCCACCTCCTGCTCTGCAGGAGGGCTGGCTGTGTTGCCCTGCGCCTGCTGCTCTGGCTCAGCTCTGGCTCCCTCTCTGACCAGGCTGCAGGGCTGGGATGCCCGTTGCGGTGCATGGAAGGCTGCCAGCCATCAGTCTCCAAAAGTATTTTTATACAGAATTATTTTAATATTAAAATCTGTATGTCTCGGAATGAAACGTTTGCCTGTGGCATGTCTGGGCCGTCAGGCGTATGGATGGGGAGATGCTGGTGCAGTGCTGCGGGGTGGCCTGGATGAGCAGCGTTCGTGTGGTGGCACGTTTGCGTCTGTGCCAGAGCTACTGAGCTAAGGGGAAACTGTGAAGAAAGGCTCAGCTGGGGCTGGGATGCCCTGGTGCCAGGGGATTAAGGGATATGAGAGTCGGGCTCAAAGATACCCTTATGTGCTGATCGGGGCACAAAGCGTTTTGCGTGGCCTACTTTATTTATGCATGCTACCACATGACAGAGAAGTGCGTGCAGTGGGGAAGGCTGATCAGGAGAGACTGTCCGTGGTTTTCTGGCTCAGTGTTGTGGACCAGACCTGTCCTCTTGCTCAGGCTGCTCCTCTGTGCTTCACCTTACCTCCTTTCTGGTAGCAGTTTGGGGTGTAATAGATACTTTGGGAAAGCATAAGAAACTAGGTAAATGCAGAGCGAGCCTTTGGCTGGTCACAGCCTTTCTGTTGCCAAAGCAAAAGTCTGCAGTGAACCCTGAGTTTAGGACCAGGAGATGATCTTTCTGGATTCCGCCCAGATTAGGACTTGTTCTGTTTGCCTTCATAGAATGGTTTGGGTTGGAAGGGACCTTAAAGAAGATGTAGTTCCAATGCCCCTGCCATGGGCAGGGACACCTTCCACTAGAACAGGTTGCTCAAAGCCCCATCCAGCCTGGCCTTTAACATTTCCAGGGATGGGGCATCCACAGCTTCTCTGGGCAACCTGTTTCAGTGTCTCACCATCCTCATGGTAAATAATTTCTTCCTAACATCTAATCTAAATCTACCCTATCTCAATGATAAAGACTCCCCCCTTATCTTTCCTGTAGGCCTCCTTTAAGGCTGCTATAAAGTCTCCCAGGAGCATTTTCTTCTCCAGGCTGAACAACCCCAATTCTCTCAGCCTGTCTTCATATGGGAGGTGCTCCAGCCCACTGATCATCTTCATCGTCCACTTTCTTTTCTTTGCCTCACTTCCACTGTCTCCTTACAACTGATTTCCATGTGTTGAACAGTGAAGCAGCTCAAATGCAGCTGTGGCACATCACAATGGTTGTGTGCCTTGGCTGAATTCAGTCTCTGTACTTGCAAAGCAGCATCCTGGTAGCCAGTCTGGAGCAGGGCTTTGCTGAGGTGCTTGGCGATGCATGGCTTATGCTTGGCTGCTCGTTCTGCCTGTCTTCTTACAGTGCAGAAATGGCCCTGGATGAGCAGCTTTGCTTCTGCCCAGTCCAGGTGCTGTGGGCCAGACTGGGTGGTGAATGGGAAGTCCTTGGATATGAGACTTCCTCATGTGAGGACAGCTTGTGTGCTTCTCTGTTGTCTGCTAAAAGTCCATGCCCCAGATTAGCTAAGAATTGTCAGAGTTCTGGTCTAGCAGCCACAACTGGGATGCAACAGAAGAAGAAGTCTTGGTCTCTGTAGGGCCAGGTAGCAGTTTTTACCAGGAGAAAATGACTTGAGAGCTGCTCAAAGCCCAACCAACCTCTTCCCCTTGGGGCTACCTTTTTCTCTTTCCTGTTCTGAAAGACGTGTCCTTATATAACTGCTACCTCCTCCCCTTTAGGGCCTAGCGTGGTGCAGGCATAAGACAGCTTCTGCCAGGATATCCGTTCTCACTCTGGGATTAGGGAAAGCACCCAAGTTCCCTCTGGCTGTCAAGAGTCGGTCAGAGCAACAGCACAGTTACTGCCCTGCTTCACACAGTGGTGATCAGGCGGAGGGCTTTTCAACAGGGACCCCCAAACTGCCCTAATTTTGTGATTTGCTTCCCCTTACAGTCCCTTTTCCCTCTTCCCACGTTTCTCCTTTAGCGGCTTCCTTCTATCAGCAACAAATCACAAGCCCCTACTTGTTTATCCCTTCCCATCTGCAAGGTGTTTTGTTGACTTTGTACCCATTTGGCATTTATGATATGGTTGCCAAAGTAATTGCCACCTACGTCATCAGTTCAGTCAAGCTAATCCCCTGTTGTGTCCCCCACCCCATCCGCCTGATTTTGTCATTTTCATATTGTTGTCTGATTTGCATGCCCCAGGCTGGGCCATTTGTATGTGCATTACTGCCCCTTGCTACTGCTCCTTCCCCAGTGCCTCATGACATGAGGAGCTTGTTAGAGAGGCAGGGCTTAGCCACCAGCTTGCACACCCTAACAAATCCATAGCCCTGTGCCTGCAGGGGTGTCTGCCCTGGCCTCGAGGTACCCGCCCTTGACATCCTACCACAAGCAGCTGCCTGAGGTACAGCCTCCTGCCAGGCACAGAGTGCTGCCAGGGCAAGGGAAGAGCAGGTCCATGCTCTGGGTGGCTAGCAGGGCCTGTTAGTGGACTGGGATCCCAGGGAAATGAGATGACATTGACAGCTCTGCTCCCCTGCTGTAGCAGCGCCCTGGGAGCTTGGTGTTTGCATTGTGCTCTTGGTGAACTGCAGCCGTTTCTCCAGAGGTACAGGTCAGTGCTGGGATCGCTGTGTGCAATGCACACTATAAACTACAGGCAGTAAGTGAGCATTATGGTGAATAACTTTATTTTGAAACAGCTTGTCAGAACAAAGTAGAATACAACCAAGAAGCCTAGTGAGACCACCCCACCTTGGCTCGCTACAGCTGCCCTCAGCTCCTGCCCTGCCAGGGGCAGTTGTCCTATGTCTGCACTGAAAACCAGGCTAGCATCTGTGCAAGCACTAGGCAGAAGCTCTCTGGAAAGCTCCAGGCCAAACCCCTGCATCTTCTGTACCCTGCCAAAAAGTACTTGCCATGTTGGCTTCCAGAACCGCCCTGTAGGCGCAGATAGGCCATGAGGAGGAGAGCACCCAAGCAGCAGCTGGCTGGGAGAATGGTGCTGTGGTGAGCTGCCACTGCGTAGAAGCCAGCCAGGGCATTACAGCTGGCTTGGCACTTGCTACAAACCCCTTCACGAGTTGGGGAGCTGGAGAGCGAGACTGATTACAGAAGCAACAACATCAGCATCGACATGGGTTAGTGATGCTCTCAGGAGGGCAGCATTCTGGGCTTAAAGATTCAATTCAAAAGCCCTGTTTTATGTCTCTTCAACCCCCCTGCTGAACCTGCTCCTGCAGGATGACGGCAGCTTGACGTTACTGCCTACTTTATCTGTCTGTCTGACTTCCTCACCACCCTGCTTGCAGCTTTTCTGCACTCACTGACAGCAATCTGTGGTTTGTGGCCTGTACTAGCCTAGTCTTAGAAACCAAAACTTAAAGCGTGCTGGTGGTGTGTGCTGACGAGAATGGGAAACACGGGCTGTTGCAGGGGATAGCTGAATCTCTGGACAGAGGGCCCCAGAATAGCAGGTTTCCTGCAGACTGACTTGCTGACTAACAAAACCATAAAACAAGGAGGAACAAACAATGGGAAGTGCCTGTCTGACCAAGGCCAAGCTTAGTGTCTTGCCTGACCGCTTCCGGCCCAGTGAGTAAGGCTTGGCAGCTGAGCAAGAAGCCAAGCCCTGAGTGCACATGAGCAGGCTCAGACAGTGCCCTGGGGTTCACTGCAGAAACTCGTCATACTCCTTGGGGAGCAGGGAGTGCTCACAGGAATCTCTCCTCACCGCTGCTGGTCTAAAAGCTTGGACAGGAGAAGCAGCCATTGGAAGGGGTGCTACCATGGCTTTGGCTCTGCTCTGATGCTGCAATACAGGGACAAAATACCAATGCACCTTGTGGAAGCAGGCACCGGCTTGTCCAACAACCCACTGTCCGATCGTGTCTGCATGTGCTGGCTGTTTGGCATCCCTCTCCTCAACTGCATGAGCTTATGCTATGCCCAACCCTCTGCTGCAAGTGAATGTTGCCCCTGCCATACGCTGCCTTCCCTGTACCAGGAGGGTATCAGGGAGCTGCCCTCAGCCCTTCTGCAGGAAGCAGACCGGAAGGGCAGAATGGAAACTATCTAGGCTAGCCAAAGGCAAGAGACATACCTGCTTGGGTTGATGCCGCTCTGGTCGCTGGTCCCTGGGCTGGGCCTGCTGCCTGTGCAGAGGTTTGTACAACATACCTTTCAGGTATTTGTACAGGTTGCTTTTTAGGTGCAAGGGGTTATAAGCAACTTCCACTTCCAAGCTGTTCAGGGCGCTCTGCTCAGACAGGAGAAAGAAAACAGCGGCTATGAGATGTGACAGGCTGTGGGGTTTGCTTGGGTTTTTTTTTTTTTGTTGTTTTTAGTGTTGACGGCTTTTTTTTCAGGGATGAGTATAACAGACACTCCATGCAACCCTGCAGTGATGGAAGAAGGGATCTTTGGCTGGGCTGCTACCCACAAGGACCACCTTTAGCTGTGTATAGAACAGGAGCATCTGCAACCAGGTCTTAATGGATTTAAGCATTCCCTTGCAGGATGCAGTCCTATCCCCCCCATGCTCACAATCAGCCAACAAGCTGGAGCACCTTTTCTGGGCATCACCACACTCAGTGCTCTGCTTCATAAGGCCTCTTCCTCCTCCCCTCAACAGACATGCAACATTGCTCCAAAGGACAGGCATTTGCTGTCCATAAAGAAAACCGTAGAATATATTGGCTGCTGGGAAGAAGTTTTGGAGTGGTCCATCATATTCCAGCTGTCACTAGACATTTTCACAGCTGTTTCCTCCTCTACTCATCTGCTTAAAGCAATAGTGAGGGCTCTGCCCTTCCTGGCATCACCTGAAGCGGAGGCAGACAGCTCAGGAGAAGAACATATGGATGCACAATAGGAAATGCAGAAGCCTGAATCTATTGGAAGAAACAGACACTGTATGTATTGATTTTTCTTATGCCTAAAGCACCCCTCTCTACAGTCTGAGGACAGTCACGTTCCCCAGCAATGAGGGAGACAGCTACATCTTCAGGAGCTGCTGCATATCCTGTGCATAAAGGCTGATCATTACTCTGATCCCTGCTTGTACAACGGGGATCCTTTCCACAGATATTCGTGCAGGGCTGTCAGTGACTTACCTCTATAGGGCCATGCACACTCTCATGGTGTTCCGCAAGGAGAGGTGTGAAGGTTGACGGCAGCAAGAGCTCTCTAATGGCGACTGCTTTGACAAGTAGAGTGGCAGAGTCGGAAGGGACAATGACGTAGTAGGAATGCACCACGATGTTCCAGTTTGGACTAGTGTTCTGTGGCTCACGTTTGGCCAAAAGCATCCACTTCCTTTTCTAAATGGCAAAAGCCAACACCAATGTGAACAATGTGCAATAGCCACTTCCTTCAGCACATTCACCATAGGGGCTGCTGGGTTCAGGAGCAGAGACATTCATACACATCAGAATAAGAACGCTATTCTGCATTATGGTTGAGGATAGTAAGTTGTTTGGGTTTTTTTTTTTTAATTGAATGCAAGACAATTCTTAAGAAAAAAATGCAGTTTTGCTTTACGACTTGTCAGTAATGGAAAGCCCTCCACATCCTAAGTTTTGGTTAATTATTTTCACAGTTAATGATGCATGTCTAATTCCAACCCTGACTTTTGTGTTTCATACCTCCAAACACTGGACTTCTGATAGGCTAGAGAGTCTTCTCTAAGGTTTGATGTCCTGCAGCATCTTTCCAGTGGAGGCATTGGCTGGAAGGATTTACAAGCCCAACTCTGGCCCATGAGATGAAGCTACAGCTTTTGAAACATTTTCTGGTGCAGGCTAGACAGATGTGCACTAACTCTTCCTTTCTATGGCAATCCCTCCTCATGAGACTGCAATTTTCACACACTCACCAGAAGACTATGACATAGAGCATGGAAGCTGTGCTGGTTTATCTCCAGTTCATCCCAGTCTAGCTGCCAGCAGCTTGTGGGCTTGATGATGAAGGGCAGGCCATACAGTACAGACTCACAGACCCCTTCATACTTCAGAGCCCTGCAAATATACAGCTTATGTTAGTGAAGCACAGCCAACATGAAACCGGCAAGAAGACTCTACCAGGAGATGACTAGCTCAAGTGGCTACGGCAGTATCAGCTGCAATACAGCTACAAGCACTTCATGTCTGTATTTGTGTGACCTGACACTATGAAACCTTGCAGAAAAATCCAATTGCAGTGAAAAGAGGCTTTCTTGCTGATTGCCAGATTCTCTTGTATCTGCAGTGACAAGGGCATGCCAAGAAGCAAATCCATTCTTTGTACGTTTTGGATACAGAACAGATTGTTACTCTGGCCTCTTGGGCAATAACCCACCCAGGCAATTACATCTCTTCCCAAGTGATTTTTACTAGATCATGGTTATCCTTCACTTAAACTGACATGTGGTCTACTCTTGCACAGAGCCAACATCCCACCACAACACAGTGCTTGACATTGCCTGTCCATAGCACACTTCCGCTTCATGACAGGGCATTATTAAGTGGCTTCAGTGCTTTGGCTGTGGGCCATTTACACAGAATTACTGAGTGCTCTTCAGCTACTGACAGAATGAGAATAATTTTAAGAACAACTGCATAGTTTAGAAATTACACTTTTTTTTTCCCCTCTAAATAAACCTCAGAAAAGACACTAGAGAGCATCACTCTTCTTGTTATGCTCTGTGCTTACCAGCCATAGAACTGCTGACAGGAAAGTGAATAAATTCCTATGTGAAGAAACTATGAGGCTTTGCTTGCTTTTTTAGTACTAGTCAACTAGTTAGCTCAGGCTCTGACATCCGGTTAATCACGGTGGCCTCATTAGGGAGTGAGAGAACAGCAGAAATGTACATGGAGCAATGGCTGCAATCTACAGAACTTCACACTGGAGTGAAACCACTGTTGTATGAATAACATGTATGCTGTTACACTCATAAAGTCCTAGTGTCATGGTAACACTGTTTTTGACTCTGCACTCCTGTCTGCATGTGTGGGATGTGCTGTTCCGTAACACTAAGGGTTATGGGGGTTGAGGGTTTTGCCCACTAGCACTTAGAGTCCCCAGCACTTTATGGTGATGTTACTAGATCCTCGCTGAAATGGCACTGAAAGAGTGTAGGCTGCTATTATACCTGCCTTCCAGCTGCCAAGCACAAAGCACATAACAACACTTACTTTACAACCCGGAGTTTATACAGCACTGTAGCTGGCCAGGCTGCCATCTGGCAGGGTGAATTCAAATCCACTGCTCTCACGGTGCCATCCACTGCCCCAGACAGTAGAGCTGGATCGAGTAATCTCTCCTGCAAATCGCACTTCAGGCACACTAGGAGAAGGAGATTGGTTTAGATTGCTGGAAATGGCAGTGTTTAGCACAGAACATGCTCAAAGCACTTAGAAACACTAAGTTAATGTCTTCTAGCAACGCAACTATTAACAGAAAAACAACGCTAAGGCCTGTGACGCAAGGCAACAATCTATCCCCATTTTATACACAAGGGGCAATACCACCTACTTGGCATGTTAATGAAACATTGATTGGTTGGTAACTGGGCAGGCAAGTTCCAGTTTTGGTGACGAGTGGCCAGCTGTAGAAGGAGCAGAAGCTTGTTTCCCAACGCCACACTGGGTTCAGGGCCGCACATTTCCTGTCAGCTTTTCTATCTGTGTTTGTGGAGAAATCCAGCACTCTGATGACACTAACTCTGGTATAATATGATATAGCTGCATACAATATGATATAACTGCATACAATTTCTCTGGCCTTCCACAGATTTCTTGAGTGTGGGAAGGTGAAAAAAACCAACTGCAGCGTAACTTGGTTTGTCTTGCTAGCTACGAGAATGCATCAAGTATGAAATCCAATATTATGATGAAGGAAAATCTACCTTTAACAAAATATCATAATTGCCTGTGCTCGCCTGGAGGCTGTTACGGTAGCTACTATATAAATAAAAAATCACACCAGGGTTTCTGATCTGCCTGCTATGGAACATATCTGCAAAAGCCACCAGCAAGTCTATATGAGCTTTGCTTCCAGGCTGGAATTGACCTGTGGATCACCAGAAGAAAACAAGTGTTTTTCTGCTGCAGCGGCAATGTGAAGCTGCACATGAGTACCATATTGAAGTGGCATATAGTGCCATATTGGAGAGGCATGGAAAGTGGATTGCCGGAAGTGCATGTGCAGATTCCCATGGCAGTGCAATGGTGACAATACAGTTAACAACAATTTATGGGAAACACCTATGTTTTCTGTAGCTGTTGTTTTCACCCAAGGATAGATTGGGGATTTGGACTTAGACAAGTAAAGGAAAAAAAATTACATATTCCTTACACTTTTTCCCATGCATTATTATAAATGTTGGCAGCTCCAGCTAGAACATTAGCTGTTCTACTGCTTAATCAATAGATATAAATACAAGCCAAATACCTTTGTAAGACAGCCTTTACTTAAGTGCAGCTCTGGCACAGACTTTTAGTAGCAAACACAAGGAATAAAATTTTTAGGGCTATACAACTGAGCCAGAGGGTCCTTAGCCTTCAGCATGCGAGGTCCCTTTTACCTTGACCAAGTGGCTATAAATTCACATCTCTTCAAGGAACATTTTTGCTGCAGAATGGAAATTATGTATAGCATCAGCAGCCACAGGACACGGCAGCAACCTAAAAGTATTCTAAGCGAATGGCCCCTCTCAGCCTGAGACAACAGAATCTCCAGGCAGCTTTCAAAGTCACCCAGAGACCCTACTTGGGTCTCTAAATGTGAGGGAACATGCCCATGGGACAGGCCTGGGTAATCTTTAAGGCTGTGGGATTTAGGAGTTCGTTGCACAGGGGGAGAGAAAATAAAATACTTAGGGTGGTCTTGGGTGCAGTGGCATGGCTGAAGCCTCCTGATGGAAGGAGGAGATGGAGGTGTTCTCTCTCTGTGCCATAGTCATGTAGCCATGTTTTAAACAGCATCTCCAAGCTGATGACATTGTCTTCTATGGTTTGTACATCGATGTCCATTCCCAGGATTGCAATGTCTGCAGGAAAAAAAAGATGAAAAAGCACAAATATTTTCAGCAATAGAAAAGAACGTTCTGTTGCATTTTCCACTACACAACACTATCTTTAGTCCCTCAAGTGCTGTTCCATAAGAAGTGCTTCAGAAGCCATTACCATGCAAATCACAGCACAGCACTATGATGCCAGCCCTCTTAAAAGGACATTGCTAGAAGCAGAGCTGCTCCACAGGCCACACCAACACCCTTCTGATCAACGGGGTTGGTGGACTGGCTACTGCCATCTTCAGAGGACTAGCTGTGACTGATGCAAACCATCCTCTGGTGTGGTCATCTTAGCACTGGCCTCAGAGGCTCTTCTCACAATTTTAAACCATTTCCTCCTTTTTCCTAAGCAAGGGACACCGGATATGTGATGCTATAAGAAAGCAGAGAGACTGAAATGCTATACTAATGGGGAATTTTGTAGTAGTGATGGAAAAGTACTACTCCTCATACAGAAGATGAACGTTACTTTGCAATACTGCCCCATGACTAAATTGCTAAACATCCTCAATGTGTGTTTAACGGAGCAGCTGGTCACAGACCTGAGAAGAACAGAAGCAAAACTTGACCCAGACCCCTTGACCAACACAGAGGACATGTTTCAACATGTTACTGTTGAAGTGCTGCTTAGTAACAGCCATCCCATAGTAGATCATGCTTGCAGACACAACAACCGTCAAAACTATTCATCACCATTACATTTCATTTCAAATAAGTGAAATGCATAAAATTTAGAGACTTGTTAAAAAAATTAAAAGGAAAAAAAAATGTTTGCAAGGACATAGCAAGTATTTAAGTTACCACTTTTGAGGTGCAGAGCAAATATATATGATCTAGCAAGAACATTCAGGAAGGGAGAAATTGAAACTGGACAGCAGACTTAAGGAGGTCATAAGCAACATTAAACCCTTGCAACAAACACACATACACACACACAAATAGTAATGGAAAGGTGCATCCAAATGAGAAGCTAGCACAAAATCTAGCAGATTAAATAAATAAATATTTTTTTAAAGAAAGAATTTGATGAACAACTTGCAAAATGCATAAGACATGTAATATACCCATTTGTAAACACAGAAGGAGCAGACAGCCTTAACAGGGTCACCATACAGCTAGGATGTGAAACAGGTATTCTGAGAAGATTAACTCATAGCATAAATAGCTGTTTCTCCCCATTGTGTTTACCAGGCCAGCTGGGGGCTAAAATACAGTGCTACATCCATCTGCAATGAGAAATCTTCTCTTTATGCATTAGTATTTATAATTAGCAAAAATGACACTATGCATCTGCTCCTACATTAAAAAACAAAACAAAACAAAAAAAGACAGAAATTCATTAATCTCCGTCTACATGGCAAATAATCTAGGGCTAATATAATGACTGCAATTCTTTAAATGGTATGCAACTTGCAAACGCACTTTTTGCAGTATGGCCATCACAGCAGGACATACTTTTCAATGGTCTCCACCTTCCAGCCCCGAGGAAGGCATTGAGATCATGTAGGTTGTGCCTCTGCAGCAAAGAAGAATCAACTCCTACTTATCATGGGAGGTCCTTCACACTGTCCTTGCTACTGAAAGCCTTTAAGTCCTAATGTCTGGTCTGAATGTCCTTGGCTGCAAGAACGTTTCATTCCTTTTTTTCTTTATTTCTTCCCAAATCTGTATAGTAAACTGATTATTCCCTGAGCAGCTTTTAAAAATGTATCTTAAGAAGGCTATCATGCCTTACCCCAGTCTTCTGTAAGGGTTATGGAAATATGAGTTTCTCCTCTGTGGAGCAATGCTGGAGGATACTCTAGTGGAAGGGAATATCCTGCTTCTCTCTGGAGACTGCTCTTCATGAACAGAGCTATTACCAGTGTCAGTCATTTGCCCTGATGCTACAGGTCTTGCTCTCATTTCCCTGCAGAATGCACTAATGCACCTGGAGAGCTGGTTCTGCTTCAGCTGAGATGCACTTCCTACTTTTTTTAGACTTAGGTTTCTCTCTGGGATGTGCACTGAAGATGGCATTAACAGTTCAGAAGACAAAGCACTGGAAAATGCATGTAATTTACTTTGACAAATAGTGTATACACAGGCGACAAGGGGAATTATCTGTTTTTTGAGAGACTGTGTTTTGGGGCTGGTAATTGTTTTAGTCCTTTCCTCAGAAAATATTTGCCTATTTTTAAATTTTCTCTTCTGTAATAGATATGTAGCCACTTACACATCTTAAATTGGCACAATACATGGCAACTGTAAAAAGAAATTCAATCCGTTCATTACTGCCCGTTCTTAGGAAGAACAGGTTGGGATGCCGACATCTACTGTGCGATGGGTCTTAAAATTCCTGGAGAGCAGATATGCAGAGCCACTCAGTGGTCAGCAATCTGCAGAGCACATATAGAAAAAGGTTCCCTGGAATTTGAAGAAGATGGATTTTGTTCATAAAAAATGTGTTAGTGCTTTATCTTCAGTGTTTGTTTTTTTTGTTTTCCCAAAGCAGAAATAGATAGGGCCAGTAACTACAGTAACATGTAAAAATATCACATACAAATATTTACCTCCCTTAGCAAATGGTTTGGCAATGCTCAGATGCTTTAAGTGTTTGTAATGCGGTAGGGGCAAGATAATAATAATTCTCATATTATCAATTAGAGGTCAGTCCACTGGATCCTCTCAATTACTCCCACACACCATTCCAGGCACAAATACTGTATGCATTGATCATGATCTCTGCTCCAGTCTGCAGGCTGGCAAGCCCTAACGTTTTATCATTAAAGAAATATTGCAGCTTTAGTCTCTGTCCTACAGAGGACCTGCTTTGCAGTTTTGAAAAAGCAGTCCTTGCTGCTCGTCACGTGGTCTGCCTTTGTCTAGAAACGCACTCTTCCCAGGGAAGAAAACAGTAAGCATTTCTTATCCATGACAGGCTGCTCTTACCACGTTAAAAGCTATTGTAAGACTTGCCAACTGCAGGGCTTCAAAATATTGGAGTCTTTTCTAGCTGCGTTAACCTGGAAATGAGCCTATGAGAGGGGGATATCCTGATCCTGCCTTCCTCCTTTCAGTACCACAGGAAATTGTAGCTGTATCTTGCTTCCCTCCTTGAGCTGAAAAATCAGGTGCTTTCTCAGGATGCAGATCTTGCATCTTCACATCTTCTTGGCTTTGTGTAGTCTAGTACTATGTGACAGCAAAATAACACAGGTAACATTCATTAATGGTCCAGTAGGAAGCCTTGCAGTGAACTGGGATCTCACTGCAGTAGCTGCAGTATAAGCAAGGCAATGGGGTGTTCTGAGCCTTCAAGGTCTTACAGTCCAACAGAAGATCCAAAAGAAGGAAGCAGGGTAATACCATTTAGTCCATAGAAGTCTAAGAAGAAAATGCAAGCTTCTCACTGAATTGTCCATAAGAGCGTCTTGAAATCATCAAATACAAATCCATTTTGTCTGGCAAGATAATCAAGTGACGTGTCTCACTGAAAGCCCGAGCCAAGTGTCACAGCTGCTATCTGCCCAGTGGCTAAACCTATGGCTTGTTGTCGGTGCCTTCCCCAGTGCAAGTGCCTGTCTTGAATACGATACTCAGCAGCATATTCAATGCTATAGGTATTTTTTTCTTGCATAAATGGAAAATTCCGGCCTTGACCAGATATTTAACAAATCCAGTTTAACAAGATTGTTTCTGTCTATCTGGCATTTACCAAAGATGACTGCTTCATAGAGTCATGGAACAACTGCACAAACCTGCCCCAAACCCCATTTTTTCCTCATGTTCACTAATTACAATTTGTCTTACGCCCTTAAATTTCACTTCCAAAATTCCTTAGAGGGTTGGGGCAGGAGGAGGGAGAAAAGTAAGTATTTCATTCCAATAGCTATATCTCAGTATAGGTTTGTTTCTTACACAGTCTGCAGATCTACAGGATATCATTAAAGATGAAAAGAGATGATAGAACCTATAGCACAGATTTGTAAACTAAGTGAAAACAGGCTCACTTTTTCTTTTCCCAGGGTAGTGTGAGCCCAGACCAGTTTCTTGATATCAAACACTTTTGATGGAGGAATGGAACGGAGGGGAGGGATTTAAGACTGTTTCTTTAAAAACAATGGCTTATACAATACACAAAATTACAATTTTAGTTGTTCCTGGAAATTTTGTCAACTTCTTTCATTCCAGTATGCCCTGAATACCAAGTCATAATTGTTAACCAAGCCTCAGAGCTTCCAAACATCCTTTTATCTAAAAAAAGAAAAAAATAATCTAACTTGCATTTATTCCAGTGATGTTCTAAACATGGAAGATCACAGAAGTTCTAAACATAAGCATGATGTATAAATATAGTTTCTAGCTCCTTAAGTCTTAATTTAACTGTTTTCCTGTGGTATGGCTTTTATATATAGGTACATATGTCCAATAATCTCAGTTTTGTTATCAAAGTCTTAGAACAACAACTGTGTTATAAGCATCAGAGAGTGTGGGATTGTTTTTCCCTATCACACTGTGATAGTAGTTCTCAAGCAATATAACATCTCTTGCTATATTTGCTGAAACAATTCTGTTAGCTGTTGCAAGTTCCTTCAGCAAAGCAGATTACCTAGTAAATGTTTTCAGCTCATGTAGTAAGCTCTTATGATACTTCCATTTTGAAACCAAGTTTTTCTGATGCTTTTCAAAATCTCATTTAAGAGAAGTGCACTGCGCTATGAAAACATAATAAAGGCAAAGCTTTGTTTCCTATTCAATCACTCCATGTTTCAGCATCAGCCATTCTTGGAAATCTCACATCCTGCATGGGATTTCCAGTAAGTTTATTCTTTTTTTCTGCCTTTTCCTAATATATTTAGTCTGTGCCATTTTGAAGGTTGCTAAATTAATCCAGTTTGGTTTAAATACACTGCTATCTAACTCATACTGTAAACATTTTTGCAAACTGCACTTAAAATTTCACTTTCGTCTCACCTTAAATAGTGTAACCACACATAGTGAAGGAAATTATTGGCCTGTTTCTGAGGTTTGGAAAGAATAAAACTCAGCGCTATGTTGCATGCAAAAGAACTGCCTGACCGCAATAATGTTATATCTGAGCACTTACCTGTTACATGCTTTCAGGAAGTCTGACAGTAACAAAAGTTGGGTCCTTGGGTGAAAAAAACAAAGTTCTCATAATAATCAAGAGCTACAGCTCTTCATTGCTAGAGTCAGTCCGTATTTCTGTTGCTTCCAAACTTGGCATTTGTACTAATGGGTGGCTGTTGCTGGTCTATAACAGCCTTCTCCGTCTTATTTCTTTACCTTAAAACTAGATGTCTTTCTAAAGGTTCTTGATTCTCCAGAAACTGTGGGCTTGATTGAGAAATCTAACAAAACTCTACCCCTGTGTTATGAAGGGAACAAAATTAGGTCATATTCTTGAAGTCTGACAGTATTTAGAAGACAAAACAAAAAATCCTTTACTCCAGTTGTGTAATGGCCAAGAGAGTTATCTCCCAGAGGAAGTATGTCATACAGTCTCTTAAAAGAGAAAAAGATTAACGTATCCAAGTAAGTTGGGAAAGAAAGGTGAAACACCAAACAGATCATTCCGGTCTATTCTACCAAGGTTCAGGTCAGTCATTACAGACATATAGTGGATGTATTTATGAAAGACAGGTGAAGCTAGGAAAATAACATGTTCCTGTTCTCCTTGAAATCAGGAGTCATGGATAGTAAGTCAGGAGAGAAACAAAACTTTGATTTTGAGTGTATTTTAACAGAAGTTTCTGGAGAAGCAGAATGTTGGGCTTAGGGAAGAACATGTAAGGATCACTGCAGTGAACATCAGAAATCAGATACAGAGGCACTCAGCCCCTTCATATCCAAGAAACATCCATACAAGGGCAAGGGGAGAGATGCCAATAACAGCTGCCTTCTACCAGCCCTCCTGCCTGACAGGAAGGCTGTTTGGAAAGTAATAACCAGAATGGCTGGATAAAAAAATCAATGTGCGATCTGGTCCAAACGTGCATTGGACAGGAGAGCGTCCTGATTTGGGGACCAGACTGAAACCCTCCCTTTTGAAAATCTGGGCCAGTAAGATGAAAGAACTTTGAGGAAGTTTGGCTAGAAGGACGCAGCTAACTGATCCTTACAGAGCAGACATGAGGTCCAGCAGCTGGATGAACAGAAAGAGACAGAAGCCTACAATGATACAAAGACTTTTCATGAAACCCAGTCAGAAAGTATTCGCACTCTCATTGGTAGACATGGAGGCCATTAACTGTTAAGACTTCAAAAAGAGGATGACAGGGCCAACCAAGAATAGAGCTCAAACTCTAGCAATCTAACATTAAAGCCCCAGAGCAGGTCAGAAGAGATTTTGAGAGCAATTTACCAAAGCCATTACAAATAGGTTCAATTTTTTTCAGGCTAATCAGATTCACAACAGTTTAAGATCTCTGAGCTCTGTGATACAGCTATATAAAACAATAACCGAAAAAATAAATTGGAAACTGTCATTTTCTTCCAGTAAGCAGAGATGAAGACAGCACAAAATGAATTACCCAGGCAGATGGTTTAAAAAGAGATGATTTTTCGACGTGCTACAAATATAACAGCACTGCTCTGGATATTAAAAATGTAAGTAGGTTCAAACAGCCACTAAACAAACTAACGGAAGAAATAGCCACAGTGGGATGAACCTCTAATTAAGTGCTGCATCACAATGCTTATTTTGTAGCTGGGGATGTGCTGCAGTTGAGCGCAGCACTAATTCTTGCACTTCCTTCATGCTAGATCTTGCTACTTCAATGTTCTTTACTGTAATTTTGTCTCATACAATAATATTTTTTTTTGCAGAAACAGAGGAAAGGAGCTCCAACAGGTAAAAAAATCTTCACAAATCAATTGGGCTCCTTTTTCAAATTATTTGGACTATCCATTCCCTGGGGCTCCTCTTAGAGAGCAAATGGATTATCTGAGTCTTCTCATAACTAGAAGACTCAGAAAGTTAGAATTTCATCATCTGAAATGTCAATGGCCTTTGCATCTCCATTTATGTTTTCATTCCATTTATTGGGTGAAAGGGCTATACAACTTCACTTTTAAAAACAACAAGGTAGGGTTTTGCATGCTCTAAAGCAGTCTTGTGACCAAGAGGCACACAGCACCTCCTGTTCTGTGGTGTTTAGTTTTCCAAGGCTTCCCCTCCGGGGAAGTGGTGCTGTGCAGCACCAGCTTGATGCAAAGTCCTGGCAATAATCCTCCTCACCTGAGAAGCCAGCATTTGCAGCCACCCAAAATACTGGCCTCTTCCCATATGGACAAGATCGGTACTTTTAAGGAATACCTCAGCCTTGGAGCTGTAGGCAACAGTTCCTTCCACAATTTTGTAACTTGTGGATTTGGTGCGGTTTTGGCATATTAAATTAATTCTAAAATCACATCAGAATGACAGAACCTTGATCCTCTTTCTTAGGATGCGGTCATTTTATCAGCCTTGAGAAAGAGGTAAAATAACTGAGCAGATTCGAAAGTTAGGTTAAACGAAATACAGAAATGAAAGTTGCAGTTACAGCAGCATTGCAATGTACAGGATTTTACCGCTGTGGTGTTGGACTTCTGATCATCATCTCGCTGGTTCATTTACAGTCTGCTCAGCATCTTTTGCTTTGAAACAAAAAGCCTCAAAACAGGAGCTAAGAGGAATTTCTGTTTCTGAATTTCTCACGACTATAGCTTAAATTCTCACTGCTGAAAACTGTCAGACTAAAGCAGGAGTTCTTCAAGATATGGCTAGGAAAAATAACATTCAGGGTCTGGGGTGTACTCGCTCTTTCACTAATGAAGCATGTGGCAGGGTGTGCAAGGGATGGAACAAAAGGGAATCTACATTCCACCTAAATATTCCCAGCCCCTACTCTGCCAGTTTTTCTGACCAGAAATTTGCTACTGCAACCGTAAGAGAGAGGTAAGGCAACAACATCCAGTGTTGCCTGTCACTTAGTAAAAACAATATTGTCGTTGCTAACAGCAGGTCTTATGCTTACTTTGCAAGGCATCAGGACTCAGGTTTTTAAGCTTGTTACCAACTTGTGAGAACTTGCTGTGTGATAGACCTTGGTACCAGGTGTGTCTTACGGATTGGAGTTTTAAGTGTCAGCAGTAAAGGCCCTTGAAATGGGGATCTGGACTAGAAAATAAAGGCTGTAGGGCTACAAAGAATTCATTGATGTGTAATTATTGGTTACTGAAGAAACAGAATCTTAATAGCTGAAGAAAAACTGACCTAAGCATAGAGAAAAGCAGCAGCAGCTAAGGAAGAACAGTATCAGTGACAAAACCCAACTAATTAACAGGGTAAGCGCCCGACTTGGTCTGAAAGTAATTCTTTGCAGTGTTGTGCAATATGTAGTCTGGGGGAAAGAATTAAAGACTAAGAGATGTTTAGAAACAAAACTTGTGAAAGGACAAGACCTTGAGTTGACGAGGGGGAGGAGAGCGCTATCTCTGTAGGACCATTAAAGCTGCAAATGGCCTGCCTGCTTCTCCTTCTCTCCCTTTTGTCTGCCTGCTTCTCTCTCCCCCGAATACCTGCTTCAAGGATTCTGGTTGCCTTTGCCTGATCCAAGGACCTTTTGATCAGCCAGTCAACTGCCCAGGGTGATGCTCAGAAGTGTGAGTATATGTGTGTCTGAGAGTGTGTTACCCCTACAAACTGTATGCATTTTTCTCTTTAATCTCTCAATAAAGCTATATTGCACATGAAGTTAATTTTAGGTAATACCAAGAGATGCAGTAATGCATGAAGTCTATGTGCTAATTTTGCCCTAATGTGATAAAGCCCCAGAGAAGTGCCATGGTACAAACTTCTCGCTGTTCCTCCAGGCACAGTAGTTCCCACTTACATGAGTGACACTAAATGTCACAAACGAAAGTGGCATATATCAGACCAAAGCTAGAACTAGTGGTTGTCCTGCTGTCTAAAGCCATAACTTCCCTGAGAACCATTTCTTATACTCACCACTGCTGCTGGGCTCTTCTGCTGGCATGCACTGTTCCACATCCTCAGGCTCCAGAAAGTCTCTCTTCAAAACCTCAATGACTTGTATTCTTCGCAGACTCACAAGGTCTACATCTCTTAACTTCTTTTCCAGCTGATTTACCATTTCTTTGCTGGACTGGCTAGTCAAAATTGTGATCTGAAACACAAATCAGAGTGTGCAAGAGCTGCCTCTAACCCTAATCCTCTCTTGATAAGTGATGATTCCAGGTTTGTTTGAATAGCAGAGGTCCCACTATGGAGAAAGGAGAGAAATCTTGCTAAAATATCTATTCAAAAGCAGATTGAAAAGCATTTTTTTTTTTTTTTTGAGTTTTGGCTTATATTTAAGCCAATATGAAATGGATTGAGAGTTTCACTGTAGGAAGACCAAGAGGTTTTGTGCCACTACTAGAAGAAGTTGGAACAATCCACAACTGTCTTATATTCTATGCTTTGCACTTACAATCTGTGAGTCTGTGTATAGGAGGGACTCTGCCTGAGACTTTGAGGAACAGCATCACTTCCCATTACTGCATGAATTATAGTTCGAGTAGACTAAATTGGGCCTTCCTGCTTGAAGGCTGAATGGGATTTTTTTTTTTTTTTTAAGAAAGGAAGTATATAGTCTATCCTAAAGATGTTTCTTAAGAGAGCAACAGTAGGTTTGAGTCCCACCTCGCAGTTTTGGTGTAATGCTAAGTAAGCGACTGCAAAGAGTTTCTTCATCATTGACAATCAGCAACAGTTTCTAGAAACGTCAGGCATGTTTGACACCAGCTTCTACCCTGAAAGAGTAGTTGGGTGACAAAGTTTTGAGTTCTGACCTTGCCTGATAGTGATGGTGAAGTACTGAGTTTTCTCAGCACATCTGCTTATTGTTCCAAAGGACTATTTAATAACCCTAAAGGATAAGGTGTATTTTAGGTACGGCCGTTAACAAATGTCCTGTAGGGAGCATACAGCAAAAATTAAAAGCAGACCTCCACGAATGAGTTCTACTACAAACAACACCAACAGAAGCGACAGTTCCAAGGGTTAGGGATTTTTTTTTTGGGGGGGGGGGGGGGGGGAGAGTGCTGGGGGCTGCTTTTGAACTGACAAAAGTAGATAACAGGAACTGGTTTTGAGTTGCAGGGAGCAGAACCATCTCAAGATACTATTATTTTTTTAAACAGTTACAGATTTCCTACACTAGTACACCTTAATTTCACAAAAATCTTTAGGTTATGTGATGGGCCCACAAAGGAGAACAGAGATGGTGACAGGCAGAAGAGCCCAAATAATGCCCTGTTCTGGATACTGCCCTCAGCCTGTCAAAGGCTGATTTCCCCCAAGCGTAAAGGAGCACAGGGGCATGGCATTAGACCAGGAAACCAAATTAGGGGCCTCAAGGAAGGGACATCCTCTGGGGGCTGCTGCTGGGGCTGTCCCTGGAGAACCCTTGTCCAGGTGTGAAACCCATGAAGATGAGTCAAACCCTGAGCACCATTCCAGCTGAGAAGGGTGTTGCTGCCTAGAGTTGTGGGACACTTTATGGGGTGCAGGGGAAGAGCAGGTTGGGATTGCAGAAGGCTTATTAGGGGATGTTTAGGGGAGGAACCAAAAGTGGGCAAAGGGATGAAGCTAGGTGATTTGGGAAGGAACAAGTGTGGGAAAATAGAGGGGGAGAGGGATAAAAAGAGTCAGTCCTATGTAAACAGTTGGTGGGTCAGTACACTCACCTAGCCAGGCCCTGCCCTGATTACCAGAGTCTGTCCCGTCTTCTCCTTAATTTCCTTCCTAGCTCTGTCCTGGGTGAGGGCTCTCTTCTGTGTGCACGTGTGTGTTTGTGGGGTGTCTCAGTGCAGCTGCTGGAGTGACACCATGTGTTGGAGGCCCATGTGTCTGTGGTGCAGTGGCTGGAGCAAGCGCGAGTAAGCATACAATTGTTAGCAAAGATCAAAATGGACCAGCAGTGAACTGGTGAAATGGACTGGGAACAAGGGAGTCTCTAAGGGCGAGACCAAGGGAGGAGCTGGTTATCGAAGGGACAAGGGGAATCCTGACCAGCTCTGTGTGCGTGTATGTACATGTGTGTGTACACATGATGTACCAGCAACTGGAGTGGGGCTGCAGCCTTGGGGATTTGTATGTCCAGATGCCAGGAACTGGGGAGGCTGGGATCCAGGAGCAGCTACTGGGTCGACTGAGTGTCTGAGCCCAGCTGCTGGAGGGATCCACACTGTGTGTATGGAGACAGATGTGCATGTGTGTATACATACATATATATATATATATGTATATTCCTGCTAGTGGATCTCCCTCTTGCACAGCCAGAGAGGGGAGCAGGCTGAGGCCATTGGTGCAGTGTGTGTTTGTGTAAGCGCTCTGAGTGTCTGTCTGTGATCTATGTGACCAACCATGTATGTATATATGTGTTATATGCATGGCTTTGAGCAACCTTGTCTAGTGGAGGTGTCCCTGCCCATGGCAGGGGGATTGGAACTCGATGATCTTTAAGGTCCCTTCCAACTCTAACCATTCTATGATTCTATGTGCTCTGTGTGGATCTGCCTGCTGGGAATACATGCTCATCCTCACAACTGATTGGGGCTGGGGCCATGGAGCTGTGGCAGCCTTACTGATGTCAGATCAAGCCTGATTTCCCTAACAAATGATACCTCTTCAACTGAACTTAGCCCTAATGTTTATCTCTGAGTTAATGGGAATGAAGAAATTATTATGGGCTCCTTTTAGGAACTAATGAAAATGGCTAACGGGGACTGTTCTTGAGCTGGGGGTAGCTGAACTGTCTAAAAGCTGTAAGACAGCTATAGACAGAGCATTTACTACACCAATGCACCTTTATTTGATCAAAAGCATGGCTGCATTACATCTGTAGCTTATCACCTCCAATTTACCCTTTTCACAACTTGAGTCACACTAGCACATGCTGGTCAGAGACCAGGATAAATATTTTACCACATACAAAACCTGAGGTAGCTACTGTGACTTCCCTTCATATTACCGCAGTTTCTATATATAATCCCTTAATGTCATTATACTTCCCAAATTGACAAAAAAATGGGCTACTGGTAACTTGAAAAACACTTTCCATCCTATAGCAGATTGGCCACGTTTCCTGCCCTGTAGCTGCTGCTGAGACTTAGCTTCGCTGGTGCTAGTGGTTTTCCCCCTCTGAAGTCAAGATCTCAAAAGAGTAAGCATTTTCAATACTTTTAACAAATATTTGGGTTTTAAATGGTTGCAGCTTGTAACAAAGTCTGCCTCCTATGCTTACTAGTCAGCTAGGAATATTCTTGCCTCTTTGCGGTTTAACAGTTAGGAAAATGCCTATTTGCCTAAAGACTACATGTGATTTGCACAAGCAAATTGCCACTGGTACTCTTGTATAAATACCATCCATCATGGTCTCACCCTAAAGAAACTGTACTTCTAATACAACCATAATGCCTCCTTAAGCGCTTGTGTTTCTGCTAGCTCACATGAAAGCATACTTCATCAACAGCTTCCAACATACTATATTTCTTCATCCTACTGCTGTTCATAGTCCTGTCCTGTCCTTCCTGACTCTTCCCGCTGAGCCGCACTGTGCTCTGCCACTGCCCTCCTGACACTGCCCATGGCGCAGCGGCAGTGGGATGGTGCTGCAGGGCAGTGTGTGTTCCTGGTGAGAAGCTCTGGAGTAGTTTCTTCCACGTGGATGGAAGCATGGGGAAAGCTTTTTGGTTTGACTTGTGTTGCTTTAGAAGCGTAACAGCAAAAGCAAAAAAGAGCGCTTCTTTCAGAAGAGAAGGCTTCACAAACAGAAACAATAACTCTCTCTGCTGAGACGAGCCAGTGCATCTCAGTGGCAGGTCTGGCCCCTCGCCGAGTGCCTTTTCTCCTCCTGCCCAGCTGCCTGCACGCTCCCTCTGCTAAGCGTCTTTCCTCTGCTGCAGGATTTCCCTGACAGTGATCTTACTTGTTCCCAATTATTTCCTCCTAGGTTGTTTACTGACTGTAATTATATGCCTGTAATTTGCTGTTCCAGCCAGCACCATGGGTTACTGTATCTCAGTAATAGCACCACTGAGATGTCAGTTTGGTAATTGGGCACTGATGCACCAAAATGACATACAAAGCATTAAATTTTGATGAATAACAAAGATTCCAGATAAGTCTTCTGTTAAACCTTAACTGCAAAATACTAGAATCAACTGATTTATGAGGGCACTTAACTAAGGCATGAAGCTTTTGGAACAGAAGGAATTGTATTCACAATTCATCCCACTGAAAACCAGATGGAACTAACGAGTTCAAAAAATTCCATAAAGTAGGCCTTATTTTCTCTTGTCCATGCCTTATAGTTCAATGCAAAAATACTTCTCCTATGTTTTCTAATCATAGAATGGTTTGGGTCGGAAGGGACCTTTAAAGGTCATCTAGTCCAACCCCCCTGCAACAAGCAAGGACATCTTCAACTGGAGGTTGCTCAGAGCTTCATCCAACATGACCTTGACTGTTTCCAGGGATGGGGCATCTACCACCTCTCTGGTCAACCTGTGCCAGTATTTCACTAATGCTTTAAAATATCACAGAAACAGAATTGCTACTTCACAGTGGACTGAATAGAGAATGCTTGTGGGAGATGTTAAGAACTCCTTCGCCACACATGGTCTACCTGATAAGTTGAATTTAACAGGTAAATGCCTACTTTAACTGGCTTAAATTATCCAGTCTTTACTTCCAAGAGGGTATCCTTTTTTTCTTCCTCTTCAAAAGATACTGTAGCTGAGCAAAACCATTCAAATGCCTTCTGAGAAAAAGAATCAGAAATAAAAATCCAACTTACTCTGCATTAAAAAAAAAATAATGCTTGTGATGAAAACAAAATTTAAAATTTCAGTCACTGAAGTATCTGAAGCAGAAAGCTGCCTTTTTTTTAGAAACACGGCCTTTTGTAAGGTTGAAACACACTTCTGCTTTTCTGTCATCACTGGCTTTTATTTTTCAACAGAGGTCTGAGAATTGTAGGTGCTCTTCTGCTCGCTTCTTAGCTCCTTAGTGATCTGATGGTGCTTATTCACCCTTCTGTGAAAGACCAAGGCCACTCCTTAGATCCCATTTAGGTCTGTGAAACACCTTTTGTCAGGATTTGCAGAAGACTGAATTTCATCCACAGGTCACATTTATGCAGCATGCAGAACGGGAAGGATTGCTAGCTTGGAGAGAAGTCCTTTGTCCTTGAAGTCATCCACAGAACTAAACTTTGATCTAAGGTTTCCTCAAGATAGGCAATTACGATGCATTGCCATTTGGGAGCCCTCAGTACCCTCTCCAGTACCTGTGCCTAAAATCAAGTGTACTATAATACTTCAGATCTCTACATTACCTGAATTATCTCTCTAGTTTTATTTTGGATATTTTTCAAATTAAGTAGGACTGCTATAAATTGTCTCCACTAATGAAGCCACAAAAAAAGCTGTTCTTAATTTACTTTTTTCTTTCCCTTTGCTTTAGAAGGCATGCGTTCTTGGAAGAAATATTTGAGGCCTGTCACAAACAGTTTAAAGGGAAGTAAGGAAATGGAAACAGGGAACTAAATGTAGTTAGCATGGAGCAACTCAGAGGGAAGACTAGAGCTGGCAAATGTGACTGATGTCTGTGGTATCTGCTGTTCTATGGAAAACAGGAAAATTCAGTCTTCAGTGGGGATGTTACTTTGAACGCGGTGAAGAAGGGAAGAGGATTATACATTCGGCTGTCAGTGAGAGGCTTCTAGTTTACAAGGGCAGCAAGGAGCTCCTCCTGCCTGCTCAACTGACCCTCTGCAAGTGTTCTCTAATACCATAAGAGATTTTCTGACAGAGGTTGTCTATGCAGCAATTTAAGTCCAGTTGGCTGCATGAAGTTTCTGAAGAACGGCCACATCTCCTGGTTCTAGAGTTCTTCCCCCTAAGAAATCTTTCAAGTTAGAATCCATGCATATTTGAGAGTGAGTTTTTGTTTGCTTGTTGTTTGAGTGTTGTGATTTTGCTGTTTGTTTTTTTAAATTATTATTGTTTGGTTGGTTTGTTTGTTTTTTAATAGAAAAAATCTACTACCTCATTCTCTGGTTTGGATATACTGGAATTAGTCATACAAATGTTGGTCAGACTGCTGTTCCAGCTAGGCATGACAGCAAGCTCTACATCTTCTCATATTGTCCTGAGCATTTTTATAAAGATTCTCCTCTAGGATCTTCTTTAGATGGGACTGAGTGTACATACCCAGGACCTTTGCAGGGCCAAGGATAGTATAACAAACCATGTGAACTTGTTATTTTCTGGGACAAGGAAGAAAAACACTTGGTTACCCATCAACATTATCAACAAAGTGGTATGTGGTCAGATTAATTCCAGAAGAGTGGAGGACACCCAATTTTCCAGGCTGATCCAAGTATACAAGAGCAGATAAAAGTTGGTAAATTGTCAGAAGAGGGGGAATTAGTGTTGCATCTGTTTACACTGTTCCAATAAGAAAATGAAAGTAGCTTATACAAATGGTGGTCAACTGTTTCAACTAAGTGTGTAAGACCATAGCCTATACTGCAGTAGGTGTCTTACATCCCCTTGCAATGAAAAGCATAATATATCTGTATAATCTAGAGGAACAAGGATCACTTAGTGGAGTATGAAGTCCCTATATTCATGGATAACTTAATTTTTAATGCAGCTATCTCATTCTTTCAACTATACTAGATGGTGTCCTGAATTTTGTTGTGTATCAAAAAAGGTCTTGTCTCAAAAGTGTACTCCGTTCCAACCCCCAGCTTTGAAGTTAAAGCACAAATCGCATTTGAAACGGTCAGGAAAAATACCTCAAGACCCTAAGAAAACACAGAGAAGCAGTAAATCAGGAGAGAGGCTTCCTGGATAGACACTAGAAGTGAGTCTTAATTAAAGGTGGGAGATTGTCTAATCACAGCATGACTCTGGAAGAGTTTAAGGATCTAAATAAACTAGAAGGACTGGGGAAATTTCACTCATGGGAGTCTGGCTTCCTTTTTAGGACTGACAAAGCTCCAAAACCAGGTGGACCCTAAGCCTGTGAAGTCTGAAATGAAAAAGAGTTTGGAGATAATGTTTCTTCGTGCCCAGAAGAAAACACAACTTCTATCCGAGTCCTTCTCCTCTTGATAACTGCCTGTCCTTTCACATCAGTTGATAATTCTTTTAAAAAAATACTTCTTCCTGTGAACCTTGCTCTGCTTTCTACATTTGCACATATGTTCTCATGTGATGTTAGCAGCTTCCTTCCCACTTACGCAAGTATACACACCCAGTGGAGAGTACAGCCACTAGCGTGCACCAAAATCTATTAGATCCTGTCCCAGGACTGCTGTACATATAGTTTTCCCTAGATATGTCCCCTCTTCTACAGGAATCTGCCCAGAGAGATTTGAGGACTTGATATATTCATGCAGGATTTCTGGACATTGGACCTCTGGGACAGCTAGATTGCCGAATACCTAAAATTTTCTGGCATGTTGACTGTACACAGGGTCATGTCAGAGTCACTGCTCAAGCTAAAGTGAAAATACACCTATGCAATTATTGGCTCAGGAAGCACTGGACAAACCTGCTGTGTGCAAGTTCATTCCCACTGAGAATCCTGGGAAACAAGACACCAGTATGTATGTGTACTGAAATCCCAGACACATCAGGCTGTCCTACCATACCAACTCAGCTCACTAACCTGTCCAGCAAGACTTACTTAGCTACAGTCCCTGTTCTTTCTACTTCCTCCAGGCAAATCATCAATAGCCAGTCACAAAACTTCACAAAGCCTGAGCAGAAAGGAAACGTTTGCATGTGTGTCCTGGTTTGAGCAACCCAAGAATAATTTATCTTTCAGTAATTTTACTTTTCAGTAATATCTCTTCTAATACTAGGGAAAACTACCTTTTTAGAAAACTCTAGTGTCTGAATTTGTGAAAATATTTACTTTATAGCCAGCTATGGTATGTGGGTTTCAAGGTCTCAGTGTTTTCAAGCTTGCCAGGTGCAGGGATGAAGGGGAGTGAGACCCGGGTACTTGACCCAAGCTGGCCAACAGGATTACTTCATACCACGAGTGTCACATTCAATGTAAGTAAGAAAGTTTGCTGAGGAGTTTTTTTCCTTTTTCCATGGTGGCTGCGATCCTGAGAACTTCTTTCCCCAGTGCTGGACCCCGGAGCCCTTCCCTTCCTCCTGAAGCTGTAGCACTCACAGTGCCTGACATTTGCTGCCCAGCTTCTTACTGATAGAATTGGCTGAATGTAATCCTGGTATATTTTATACTGGTATTGGCATCAATATTGGTTCTTTAGTATTATTAATGTTAATTATTTAGTATTATTCTGTTAAATGTGCTTATATTTCAACCCTCGGTTTCCTTCTTTTTCCCCTAATTACCCTTCCCAGGTGGGGAGGGGTCATCGGGTGATAGAATAATTGTCTAAACTGCTGTGGGTTCTTCAAACCATAACAATGTGGTGTTTCAAAACACTTCATACTGCATCAGGATTACAGCAGGCATGGCTCTCCCCTAATTTGTTGAGGCATGGGCAAAGCAATTGAATTGCCCCGTTCTTTCTATGTCTGCCATAAAGGTGTCAAGAGATTACTGGTTTTCCCTTCACCCAATGTAGGGATGCCTGCCAAGGACAGATATGATGCTTCCTAAGTTTCAGGGACTGTCTGTTGTACAGAGCTTACAATGGTCTTTTTAGGCTTTTCAGTTATTTCATGAAGCCATTGTCATGCATCGTAAGGGATCCCTATTACAATTTGCAGAGGAGGAGCCCTGTGGAGCTCCCAAGCTGCCTGAGAAAATAAAAATGCTAGTTATAAACAAACCCTCCTGTTATTCCAAATACTGACCATAATTTCTTTTTACTATTTTTTATTATTTACTAATTCTTTTTTCTATTTCTTTTAAATTACTCTCTCCCTCCCATAGACATTAGATATCACAAAAACTATCATCTTAATGTGCTAACGAGTGGCAGGTCTGGTGGATGGTTCTCACTACCTTCCCAACATTTTCTTACCTCAACGGAACTATTTGTTGAGCCTCCTCCTGCTGTGTGTCTGCTGTATTGTTTGAACTGTTGCAATCCATCCTGCACAGCTTGTACTACTCCATTTCCCCCCTGTGGGAAACAGCCTTCTCTTGGTAGCGAACGGAGCTCTGAAACGCAGGCTTGAATTCGAGCAAAGTTTTCTCTCACTTGCTGCAAAACAGTATTCCATAACATTGAAAGACTGAAAATGTCAAACTGGTAATATGAAATATTTTTCCATAATGTGGAAGGAGGCTTTTGAATCCACAGCACTGAGATAAGACCGGGGGCAGGAGCCAAGTCATAAAGCAGTGACACAGTGACATGAATCAAAACCAGCTGATTGTTATGCTAGTAACAACACACACGATGACTTCTCAAGTTTTCAGCTCTCTACCTGTTTACTGCCACTAGCCAAAATGTAGTAGTTTGGTATGCCCCTCTTCTCTGGCCCTGCATAACACAGAGGCAGAACTTGAGACATAAATAGGAGCCCTGAGGCAGTGTGATATGCACAGGCCATAGTCACCCCTGCCATATCCATTCTCCTTTACTCGTCGGGCTGTGGATCTCTGGAACCTGCATCCAGGAGGGTTTTTAGTCAGACTGTGGCAACAGGTTCAAAAAGTGATTCTACAAACTCATGGGTAACAGGTCCATAAGCAGGTACCAAGAGGAATAGCCTCAAATATATCCTCTATCACTCTTAATACAAAAGCTGTCGAACTAGGGGAGTGTGAGGAGAGTGAACTGCAGACAGTGATTGGGCTGGCGCACTCCCCCAAAACAGCCTTTCCTTTTGAGACTGGGCTGATGGACTGTTGGTCTGACTCCGAGTCTTATGCTCTTATACTGCTCTTTTAGTAATGATTATCAAAAAAGCAAACACTGATGGAAGGTCTGTGGACCCTCCTGCTTGAAAGATGAGCTACCAGAGCAAGTGTTAGAAAGGTAAAATTATTCTATAGCTGTCATTTGTAAAAATGTTTTATTCCTTCAGAAAATAGCTACCACTGTACAACGGCTGCCCCAAGGACAACTGGTCTGACATTATGGCAAGATGAACTTTATAAACGCACAGATTATTAACCCACTGTGCTCCACTGTGATGCTTTGTGTCAGTCTCATGGATTGGAGGATATTGGGCCATATTCTCACTGCCTGCTATGGTGATTTAGATTACCCGCAGTCCAGGGCTGATGAATCCTTATTTCACATATGTTGCTCAGCACTTCCTTGAACTTGGTCTCACTTTATAAATGGTCACCTAAATCCACAGAAGGCCGTCTGAATATGAGTCGGGCTGGCCATGATCATGGTAGACCCCTCTCATACTCTTTCTCTGCACAAAATTAGTTGAGGCTACCTGGTATCTATTATCCAGCCATGACCTTTCCTTAGCATAGACATGTAAATGCTAGGGAGCACCCGGGATCTAAAGGTGTGTGGAGCATCTCAGCCAGCATTCACACTGATGTCAGCTCCCCTGAGCTTCAACTCAAAGGAGTTGAGACATATTGAGCAGGTAAACTGGCAAATTCTGGCCATAGTGAACTCTACCAAATCTGTTTGAAGTAGAATCATAGAATGGTTAGAGTTGGAAGGGACCTTAAAGATCATCAAGTTCCAACCCCCCTGCCATGGGCAGGAACATCTCCACTATAGCAGGTTGCTCAAAGCCCCATCCAGCCTGGCCTTAAACACTTCCAGGGATAGGGCAGTAATATAAGTAATAGAAGATGTAAGTAATATAAGACACTGCTGCCAGAGGTCACTTTCCTCACAAAAGAGGTGATAGATGAACATATGACTTGTTTACTTCAGATGCTTGGAGCTCTGAACCACTCCTGAGCAGCCATGGTTTACAGCACAGTCTTTCAGTGTGACTAAGTTACGAACCAGAGGGCTCAGGCATGTGTTCACAAACACCTCCAGTAGTTCTACAAATAAGGTGGGAAAGAAAGCTGGGACGGCCCAAACCTTGCCTCAGAATGGTGAAGAGAACCACAGGAAAAGACACCACACTGTACTCTACAGTGCAAGAAGTGTCTGGCCCATTATGTAGTTCTGCTGTGAGGTCAGCAATCTTCGATAAGTGCACCAAGCAGATACAGCCAGGAGCTTCTTCAAAGTGCTACAACAAAATTCACTGCAGTTCAGATGCCTGCCCTGCAATCCCAGGAGGCAGCTGCAGCTCACATACATAGACAAAAACTAGCTCCTTCAGGTCAAGTATTGCTTCTAACTGGGGCAGAACAGGGCTCAGCACAGGCTGCAGGGCACCCTGAAGTCCAGTTAAGTACCTGCCTTTGGAACTGGAACCAGCAGGGTTGCATTTTCTCTTGCATATGCACAGCTACTGTAAATGTTAACTTAGGCGAGTCTACACAAGCCACAGTTTCAACTCTGGAATGTGCTTGGGACATAAGTTAAGCTTCTAAGCACAAATTGTGTATTTAACTATTTCTGACTGCACCCCTCTTCTAGGAGCTGACACCCAGCCCAGTGCCATAGGCTTTGACATGTCTCTTCACATGATTCCTGCCCCACTTCATTATACAACTACAAGAATTCATAACTTCACCCTGTGCATCCAGCAAAACATTTTAATTTGCAACACTACATTGCTTGCAGAGAAAAGCTACCAAAACCAGAGACCAAAGCCGGCCACAAGCTGGGGTAGATACTGTGTTCACTGCACAGTCTGGCTCCTTCCACATGTTGTACCCTCACCTACTTCACTTCTTAATTTGCTGGTCCCTGTAGTTAATGCCTTTCTCCCTTGTTTTTTTTTTTTCATTCCTTTTTGTCAAGGCGGTTCTGGGATTCGGGGGGAATGGCTGCCCATCTCAGGGGAAAATGAGTAGGAATAGGGCCCATCAACTGGAGGTGCTCTGCTCAGAGTCCTTACTCAGTCCCACGTTAAAATTTTTTAATGCTTTAACGTTCACTTCCCCTCTTGTCATCATCTGTTTTCCTGCACCAAATAACCAAAGAAAGGTTGTTTACTTTCTTCCTGATTTCCTTTCCTTTGGCATCCCTCTGCCATTTCCAGGGAAGCTCTTTGGATGTGTCAGAGTTAGGCCAATAGAGGAGACCAGTAGGAATAAAGACTACAAACAAGTGCCCAGGAAAGACTAAGAAAAGAGTAACCGTATATGACACTTCCCCATGTACTCTCCCAATCTCTATTTTCAGCTCTGGGGCTTTCCTGACTTCGTATGATTTGTCTAATAAGCAACCTTTAATATAGCTCTATCTTGGTTCCTCACTGAGAAGCATCAAGTTGTTTTCTAGCTAGACCAGAAAACCAACGCCCTGTTGAGACAAAGGGGCAAGTTCAGGAGTACAGAAAAAGCAATGGAGCCCTGGTATTTCTGAAGAACAGATGTTTATCAGATAAAATCTGAGAGAGGTGTAAAACTGCTCCTGATTCCAGAAGCTACAGAGGACCAGAGATCATTATTAGTGAAATTAGGTCCATTGAAGAAGACAGTCATCTTGCTATACTTTACTGTTTCTAATGAAAAAAAGAACTACTCTGAAAAACAGCCTTCAGTACAACAGCAGATGTCTAAAATAAAGAGCGGGTCACTGGGCAGGACATCCAAGCAAAGCTGGGAAGAAGGGGAGTCAGGGCTCACACTAGAGTTGTGTCTATCAACTCGGTATGCACCACTTTGAGTGTGAACTTTTCTGTCTTGGACAAGTCCCAGAGAAACACAATATTATGGCAAAAGAGTTGATGTGATTACCAGTCATGCAACCAGGAGGGGGGGACTGTATTTTTTAGCTCTCTGTACAGCATTGCTGAGTCCAATATTGGAGTGTAGCATGGGAAAAAAACAGAAGAGTGAATACATAGAACATTATTGGGGCCATGGACATTATTAAGGGCCTGTAAAAATGCCTTGCAGTTAGACTTGCACTTTGTTCTCTTTCATTTACCAGCTAGAAGATTGGGAAGGGACCTGATTATGTTTAGAGTAAGAAAATATAAAATACAAGCAAGTTCTTCAATCTAGCCAAAAGAGGAAATATATTAACAAATCCCTGGAAGCTAAAGCCAATAAACGCAAATTAGAAGCCAGGTGCAAGTTTCACAATGACAATGATTAACCAGTGGAAGAAATTATCAACAGAAGTACTTAATTCTCTATCTTGTAATATTTTCAGATCAAAACTAGATGCCTTTCTGGAGGAAGTGCTTTAATAATATATGGGTACTTTAGTGAAATATAATAGCCTGTAATATGAGGGAAGCCAAACAATGATCTAAGGGTTCCCCTGTCTTTAAAAACTGTGATTACCAAAATGAAGAACTGCTGTTTAAATAAAAAAGACAGCCTATCATGAGCAGAAGAGTCATATGATGGGGCAAGTAGAGGGATTATGTTAAAGTGCAGTTGTGCTCTGGTGAGCCATGATTACCAAATGAGATCTGAGGTTGCTGTCAGCCAGCACATGTTGGATCAGCGTCAAGACATACCTAGCTAATAGAAAAGCAGGTGTTTGGCCCCTAACACTTACAAATTAACTTGGTCATAATGCAAAATTACTGAAAACAGGCCTGGGACCAGTTGTGAAACAGATTACCTAGTCCATCCTACAGTGACATGCTATGTAATTCATCCTAGGAAGCAAGACAAGTGTCTCTTCTTAAAGCTCCTAATCAGAGTGATTTCACAACATCTCCAGAAAATGTTTCTTTGATCTCCCTTTACTTACCCTGTCACATTATCTATAACCTATTCTACAAACTAAACACTTCCATTAGCCACAGCTTTCTTGCCAATCACATTTGCTATGATTTTTTTCCCCAGTTGGCTTCTACCTTTCCTGAGATGTGAAAACTTGACAAACTATTTCAGAATTTCACCATTGCTGAAAAAAGTGGAAGGGTTAATACTGCATGTTTACACTACATTGCATAAGTAAGAGTGCTCAGTAAGCCTGTTTATAATAGTATGACTTCATATGGGTTCTTGTGAACTTTATGATGCTTTGCAATCCCAAACTTTTATTGTAGAGTCATTCTCCATCTGTATTTATTCTGCTGCATATCCCTAGATGAATGAAAAACTTGTTCTTACTGACTTAGATCTATATATTTAAAAAACATGTAGATGTAGCACTGAGGGACGTGTCTTAATAGTGGACTTGGCAGTGTTAGGTTTATGGTTGGACTCGGTGATCTTAAGGGTCTTTTCCAACATAAATGATTCTATGATTTCAGGATATTTCTCAAATTTGGCAAAAAATATTTTGAATTCTGATCCTTTCCCCCTAAGTGTGAACCCCTCCCAAAGTGTTAATATTTGAGTATTACACAGATCATTTCACCATCCAAATTATTACAGCTGTAGAGTTGTGTTTGATATTTTTGGTAGAGAAGCAGTACAGACAGTGCAGAAAGTACCACATAAAAGGGAGAGGTACAACAGATGTTTTAGATGGGAACAGCATTGCATTCATGTGTGTTAGGTCCCAAGAGACATAATTTCACACATACCGTAAAGGGAAGCAGACACTCCTGCTGGTTCTGCACCACGTAGAGGCTCAGCAGGGGAACACGGCAGGGGCCTGTCAAACTGCAGGCCAAACAGAGTGTGTTTTCCAGAGCTTCAGAGAGTACAGAACAAGTGTTGGTCCAGGAAGGCGATGTGACATCCACAATGAGAATCCTCGATGGCTGCTGGCAGTGTACTTTAGTAGCAGGAAATGTTCTCCGTGTTTCTGAAAGCAATTTTCTGGAATTCATGGCTTCTGAACATAAGTACTAGCTGCCCAATTATCCGTCTGCATCTGAACAGGAAAAATTAACAAATAATAGCAATAAGTGAGACTCTCCCTTTTCCATTCACTTGAAAGCAACCTGAGACATAGCAGATAGTAAGGAATTAGAGTCCTACAGCTTTCTCCAAAGCAATCATTGTCCATATTCTAAGATATACCTACACAAAGACAAGCAAAATGCATATGGTCAGAAAACTAAAGAAAATGCATGGCAGATATACTCTTACAGATGCAAATGGAGCAGTTAAAAATGTTAATAGCATAGCCATCCCTAGCCCATGGATGAGCTGTGTGATATGTTGCATGATCCCTCAGTATGGCTCAGGTGTGTGGCATCAGTCTCCAACAGAGAAGTGATCTCCAGCAGCTGGTGGATAGCAAGACTTTGAACTCCTACTCCTATCTCTCCAGTGGCCAATGACTGTACCCAAAAACCCTGAGGAGAACAAAATCCTGCCCCGTGATACCCAGTATGAGAAAAGTAGCTGTCATAACCAAAAAAGGCCAGCATGATGCAGCAAGAAAATATTGCACATACATAAGTTTTGCTTTGTGGACCATGGAGCACTGACCTTTGTCCTTCAGAGTATCTGACACCTAGGCTTAGCTCTCTGCACTGACAAAAGCCTCACTGAAGGCAGCACTAGGGTTGCTCAGCAGTATCTCATACTGTTGAAGAACACAGGAGTGCTGCAAGCCTTAAAGAATCTGTAATGTCAGAAACTCCAACAGAAAGTATTTTCAGCCAAACACCAGCTTTGATTCCCAGAGCTGGCTGGAGATGCTGGGAATGCTATGCATGAATGTGGCTGGGCTTCATGTATCACAGAGCTGTGCCAAACGACACAGAGATTCGTTAGAACAGTTTGGTGGTGCTGTCAGTGTGAGAGGCGACAGCTTGCCCAAGGAAGGCAAGGAAAGAATAGGGCTCCTCAGTTCCCAGGTCCTAGAGAGGTGGTTCTTGTTGCAGTGCCCTGGGAGATCATGGATCCCTCAAGCACATGAACAGTGTGGTCACGACACATTTCTCCTCCACCTCTTTTGGTATGTTTCCTTTCAAATATCCCCCCTTTCATCCAGCAGCACCACTACATATGTGTGCATGCACAAGGCTCAGCTGGTGCTGTTTTGAAAGACTTCCTCACAATCTTTAAGAAAATTCGACAGTTTCAGTGAAAACAGCAAGCAGAGAAGAAGTGAGAAGCAAACAGGAGGAGTGTACTGTCAGCTCTTGTGTCTTTCCTGTGCCTCACGTGTACAAAACAGAGGAAACCACTCAGCCCTGGGCCCAGAGTGAACACCTCGTAGTTTGGATCAAAAGTTTAGAGGCAAAGTACTCACGTGCACTCATCCTCAGACCTTGAATATGATGTTTGTCCCCCCCACCATTTCCCTTCAATTCATATATCTTAAGCACAAGAGCCAGCATTTTTCTGTTAAAAAATTCTTTTTCTTCCTTTGTCATGAGCAAAGATCCTGCCTAAAATCTTCTTTTCACTAAATCTGAACATATTGGCACAAAGCACTCAGTGCTGTTTCTCAGGATAAAGAAAAAGCTTTAAAAATGTGTCTCAGTCTTGGTAATAACAGGAGTATGTAACCGTAGAAGTCTACTTGCGCACGGAAAAGTGTTTGTATAATTGAACATACCTTCTCAGTATGAACTAGAATAAATTCTTCCTACACCTGTGTAAATCCCCAGCAGGCTTAGTAAAAGTCTGAAGCAACCCTGGATTTACATAGCTGGGCTCTGGTCAGAACCCAGGCCAGTATGTGTTCCTGTAATCTGTGGTATGTTCAGCTGAGACAAAGAACTTCTTTATGTTCACCAAGGAGACAAGCTACTATATTTTCTACAGCCTCCAGCACTTCAGAATAAAAATTTCTGTAAGTCTTGAAAAGAGCAAGAAATACATTTCTATTTGATTGAAGTATCATCAGAACCCGTCCCCCCCCGTCCCCCCTCCCCCCATATTTGTAGGATGTTTGTCAGTGAAGACAAATCAAGAGTGATCACAGATTGAATTTCAAAACTGAGGCTAACATTTCAGAACTGGTGAAAATGTTATATATAGAGGGATCAATCATGTACGTATGTGTAGGTATCTTGCTTTGACTAGTCACTCGATACAGTGCCATCAGAAAATGAAAAACTGCCAGATACCACTTTAATCAGTGTCTCTTCTAGAGCTTTACAATTTACAGGAGAATTTACTAAATTACTTCACTGAATCTGGGAAAATATTTGTCTGTCTGTGTTTTTTGTGATGAGGCTTCGTACTACTGAACTCTGCAAGCTTCCAGTCCTCTCTCAAACAAGGAAACAAAACCCGTCCCGCAGTCAGAAATCTAGAAGAGATGGGTCTTTGATTTGCATGGGTTTTAGAGAGAAAAATGAACCTCGATTCTGAAAAAGACATAGTTTTCCTAAATTTGAATGAATTCCCTCATTCTTGACACTGTACAGGGCTATGCTTATTTTAAACTGCTTTAGTAAAATGGATCCCTCATCAGCTATGCTCTTTATCAACTGAATTACTTTAATTTCTTCATAATTGTGGTGTCTTAATCTCTGCTTAGCAATATTAATATGATTTATGTGCAGTTTTCTGTACAATATTTGACATACAGTGTAAAATGCCCACCTCTCTTACAACCTACACCAGTTACATTTAGCTGTCATGAGGCTGGATAACTGAAGAATTCTGTATAGTCTAACTGGTTGCTATGGTAAAATCATATCCTCATTTAAGCAGCAAGTGAACTGACAAAGAGCCTAGCCTCAGGGATTACACCATAATTCAGTGTGCATGAGTGAAAACTGTTAGTTCCAGCAGCTGATATGACATTAACTTATTGCTCAATAAAACAGAACTTATCAACTGTCAGAGCTAGGTGATAACAGTGATGTACATTTTGCTCAATGCAAGAAGACAAACCTTTCAGAACTAGAATGCCAGAGACAGAAAGAAAACTTTGCCATGTTGAGTCACTTGTGAGTGCTGATGACATTCTGCAGTTGCATATTATCCTATGTGCTTAATTTGTTCCAGGTACACAAAACCATTAAATAATATCCAAGTCTAAAAAAGCGTAAATGAAAGGAAACACTAAAGTCACTGGTTAAAGAACACTGAGGATTGTCTCCATCTTCTTTCTGATATAAGAACCAGGAAAACTTGGATCCAACCTTAAAGTGGGAATTAAAAAATGACAAAAATGTGAATAATGAGTTAAGTTAAGTTAAGAATGCCTTACTGGGTAGCTAAGCCCTACAGCTATGAAGACAACTACTTTGACAGTAGTCTGTTTACAGAGAAGTAGGGAGTAAAACCAAGAAAAGCTTGAGATGAGATAACAATGAATACAAGCTATTTGCAAGGAAATGCACACAAAATGGTAAACAAAAGGCTCCAACAAACAGTATCAGTCAACAGGTTTAAGGACAATAAAAACTTAGTTAAAGAATAAAAGCTACTCCTTAAACCCTTCAAGAACATAAGACAACACCCAAATAGTATAAATATGCTATTAGCTTATGTGGATAAGATTTCCTTTAACAATGCAGTAAAAAGTGATCAATAAATATTTTGATCTGCATTTAGAAAAAAGTACAGATAACTAATTATTCTTTTTTTTCTAGGGGTGAGAGAGGCTATTAACCTGCAGCTGCTAGGACTCTGAATTTTACATTTCAGAAAGGGGATCTCTGTGTCCAGGAGCTCTTTGAAGCATTTAACTCACCTCAGAGCTGTGCAAGTTCCAGAATAACCATAATGTTCTTGTTTAAACAAAGAACACGCAAAACGATTCAGATAGCAATAGCCTATTTGTCATAATGTACATACCAGGCAAATTCATGGAAACAGTGACATAATGCGGGCAATAACAAATTAAAAAATAGTTCCCTAGTTATGCAAAATAAATCTCATTAATGAGTAGATTTTGGTAGGATTACATATAAGCCTAGGTGGTCAAGACAGGAGTGTCAGCAGAGTACGATTTGCCTCTATTCAGCCTTCAATTTAAACACACTTGCTTTTAGCCACCGTATCACTATAAAAAGCAATGAATCCCCTCAATTAATATATTAAGAGCTTGTTAATGGAGAAATTGCAGATATCTATAAATGAGGATTATTCAGTAAAACTATTCCATAGCAATCTATTTTTTAAATTAGGTAGAAACCAGATGATACATAAACATTTACCTCATGAAATTTATAGAAGACACAAAGACTGATATTGCAAAGAAGAATCATTTACAAGGATTTAACACAGTTGTTCATCAAACTGGGCTCATTGGCATACTATGTATTTTAAAATGGCCAAATGGAATTAACCAAAAGATCAGCAGAGGTAGCAGAAGATAAGAGTTCATGTCACCTTCAACTCAGGCAGTCCCTGAGCTACGAATAGTTGGAGGCCGGGAAAGCAGTCTGCAGGAGCATCACTGCAGACTCACCCTCCTCCTACACTCTTCCCAAAGCATTTAATGTGTGCCACAAGTTCATGGAGGAGACGGATGTTGGGTCTTACCCTGTGTCACTATTTGCATATATTTATCATTTGGAGTTTCAAAGTAGCTGGGGTTTGAAAACATGCCCTTTTCTGATTAAGCTTTAAGACCCTGGGAAACATGAATATTCTCATGTGGAAGGCAGACCAAGATGCCTAAATAAATGGATTTACTAGAGAAGAATCCAGCAAACCATGGAGAAGTCTGAGCCATGAAGTGGCAATGCAGTGTGGATGGCCTCTCTTGTATATCTTTTTGTCTACTAGCCAAGAAAGGAAATCTTTCATTTAAAAAGGTCAGGATGAACAGAAAAATAAAAACAAACAATCAAAAAAAGTTAGCATAAAATCAAGCTACTGAAAATTATTCAAGATCCTATAGAACAGAAGATATTACATATTTTTCTAGACACAGTGCTATAACCAATAATAAACCAGGGGCTTTAGGCTTCTGCTTTCATTGTCTTAAAATCACCGAGTCTTAGTATGAATAGTCACTTTACTATAGTGTTAAAATCACTCATTATAACCTTTATGGTTTTTTTCTTAGACATGGAATTATAACATTGCGGGAGCTTAGAAAAAGGCATTTTCTAATTCTGAATCCCTAGAAATGATGCAGCAATTGATTGTGAACCAGTGTGTTGACAGATAAAGCGAAACAAGGACAAGCTGATGCATAATGCATGTGCCCAAGTGCCCCTATAGAACAACAAGACAACTCATAAAACCCATCAAGAATGCTCTGAGGAAAGCCATGTTATCATGAGGGACTTCTGATTGAGTGATGTGCTGGAACTCTCAGAGTTAAGACTTTTTAGGTATTGTAATATCTTTTTTATGAGATTATATGTATGATTAATGAAGCCTCAGAGGGCATATACTCTATCTTGCCTGGCATCTTGATTAAGAAACTAGGATGATATGAAGTCACCATACACATTAAACAGATAAAAACCTGCATAATTCATAAGCCTCAAAACATAACTGTAGACAGGCAATCATCACTGAGGGTGCTTTAGTAAGCGCACATGAAATTGTGAGATACATGCACGTTTCAGAGCAGACTAGAATTGCCCTCCATAGTAATGCCTTACAGACAGGCTCACTTCTATCGCTTTCTTTCTCCTACTCCCTGACACAAGACATCTTGAATCCTTTTAAATGCAATGAAACAGGATGGAGCAAAAGGGAACTTTTATTTCCTTTCCATCACATCCTGAAATATGCTTTAACCTGATGGTCAGGGCACTCTTCTGAGAGGTAGGGTGTCTTATGCGAAATCACCGGGAGAACGGCATTGAATCCAAGCCTCCCATGTTCCACATGCCTTTTCTAGCCATTAATCCACTGTGTGAAACAATTAGTGGCAATAACCACATTAGTCTCAGCAGAGGAGTGATCTCCTCTTATGAATGCAGCAATTTAGTTAATGGCGGTAGGAAAGAACACTGGCATGTGCATCCTCAGTAAAAGCAGCTGCCTCACTGTAATCCACACTTGAGCATTTACCTGCCAGAGGGAAGGATTTAAGATACCGTTTTCCCTTCTCTACTTCCACCAGGCCAGTGAATGTAATTCCTTGCTCAGGGTTAGATCCAGAAATCTAACACCGTGGTCCGGGTTCTGCTTCGGTTCTGCACGGGATCTTTCCAGGCTGTGACTGAGTAGGGCTTGCACCTGAACAACCAAAAGCAAGTCTGAAATCACAAATGTCAGACCCAAGAAGCCAGTCTACTCCTTCTCCATCAACACCAAATTCTGCTGGTGGACAGCAAGAGGCTGAATCAGGCAGAACTGCTGTGGGGAGGGTTTTGGGAAGGAGGTTTGGAACAGCTGCTCCTCTCAAACCTGCCCCATGCGGAGGCAGAAGCTGGTAGAAGACAGCAGGAAGACATCCACACAGATCCCGAGGCCTGCGTCCTCAGGAGAAGTACAGTCTGCAGTGCAGATTGATTCCCCAGACGCTATGGCCTCCCCTCCTATGCAGCTGCCCCATGAGCTGTACAGCAACACAGAAGACCTAGCAGGAGTTAACATTGCTTCACAGCAAAAATCATTACTAGATTTACAAAGGAAATCTGCAGTTTGGCAGGGGACAAGGCTACAGGGAGCAGTCAGTCCCCTGCTCCAATCTCTCCCTCTTCACACTGCTTTCCTCTACCAAATAAAAATTGGTGCAAGAAACAAAACACAAAGGGGCGCCTGTCAGCTCCTGGGCAGAATAACATAGCAGGGGGCTGCATCTCCTTACTCTTCCTCCTTCCTACCTCCAAAGCACTTGACAGTCTTTTGAAGGCTGCACATGATGCTGATGGCCAGTTGCAATTCATGTGAAGTGGTATGATTTCAGGTTATGCGAGAAGCAGTCTCATCATAGGATGTGTAAGACTCTGTCATGATGTATTAGGAATATGGGATTGGTCAGTGAAACTTTCCTTACTACCACACTTAGCATGTCACAGTTTCCTTGTTAACTGGTCAAGACTCACTTTTAAAGTAGTTAGTGCTTCCTGTCCCACTGTTTCTCTCGACAGACTGCTCCTAAACCTCAGTGCTCTAGTGATGAGAAACCTTCAAGCAATTTCCACCCTAAACATGTGATGTCTGGCCATTTTACACCATTGTTCTTGTGCCAGCATTAGCCTTTCCTTCCATTACTTTTCTCCTGTCTCATTATTTGCACCTTTTACATATATGTAGACAAAAATCATATCCCTGATCAGCTTCACCATGCCTTTCAAGAGACAAGGCTTTTCTAGTTGCAGCTCATAAAACAGGCTCTGTATTTCCCCAGTTATCCTAGTAATTATTTTCTGCAGCTCCTCCAATTTGAACATTTCTGTACGTATTTCACTTCTGTTCATATTTTATTCAAACTACACAAAACATTTCAGATGGCATCTCACAAATTTATAATGAATCCAATACTTCCCCATTACTAGTGAATGGCATTTGTCATATATGACACCGGAATAGGGAATACTTTATAAACTCAGATGATAAACCGAAGCGCATAATTTAGTCCATGTATTTTTTCAATGGTTTTCAATTTTCCTAAGGTGTAGCTTAGGATTTTTCAAATCTGGAAGATGTCCTCAAGAGATTTTAATATACAGTGTTTTAATATACACTAAACAAATTTTACTGGACACAAGTGGCAGAAAGCACAACTTATGTGGTAATGATGTATTAATAACAATTCTTGTTAATCAAGAATAAAATGCCTACAATACTAATGTATGCCCGTTAGCTTACAAACACAGTTCTGTGTGTTTACATCATGTGCTACAACCCAAACCCCTTGTATCCTGGATGCAACCTGTGAGTCTCTAAACTTTTCCCACTGTAACGTTCTCATTGATTCATATTTCCTGTACTGATTTTTTTAAAAAGCTTTAGAAAGCAATACTACCTCACTCACAAGCCCTGTGACTGGATACTCAGAAGAAGGGAATACAGCACACAGCAGCCCGCTGCACTTGTCCTCTGGCCCACTAAGCCAACACAGTGAAGCCTGCACACTTTAACTGCATGTCCCACCTGGAATATGAGGAAGTGCCAAGGCAGCCATTGCAGTTGCGGTCTCCAAATTAGGCAATCTCCCCCACTGCACGCCAGGTCTGTTCTGCCGCAATGCTGTGGTAGTGGCAGATCCTCCCTGCTCTGCCCACGGCAGGTGCCCACGGGAGAAGGGCGTGTGTGTAACACGGCAAGTTTCACAGCAAACGGACAGGCTGGATAAAGGGGCGAAACACTGCCTGTGCCAGTCCTCCTCCAGAAACAGAATCACAGAATCTTTCAGGTTAGAAAAGATCACGGAGTCCAGCCGTTCACCTAACACGACCAAGTCCACCCCTAAACCATGTCCCAAAGCGCCACGCCTACAGACACTGGGAGCGATGTCAAAAGAATATGGTTTAAAAGTTACATAAGTGCTTTGTAGAAAATTGTAATAGAACTTTGACTGAACCTTAGCTGAACTCCTGAAATTAAAACTTAATTGGGCCTTTTGCACCTGGACTAGATGTAAAAACAATTAAACTTAATTATGTCTGGACTAGATGTAGAAACAATTAACCAAAACTTAGATCAAAGAGATTGAGTTGCTGAAGGATTACCATATTGAGATCCTACTGAAGGCGAACAAGGCCTGCAGAGGGAGCACACTCCTGGTCTCTGATCAAGTATAGGATGACAAGATGAATAGTCTTTGGAATGGATTCTAGATAAGAGAGTGTCTGAGAGGAGCCTTGGAAGATTATAATACTAAAACGCACACTTTCTTGTAAATAATGAGCATGCTAATTAGGGGGATCTCCCAAAATGGTTAAAGCATTAACTTGAATGCATATATATGATGAGGGGTGGTAAAGGAACTGTAGTTCCCCAGTTAGATGTATCTTATCACTATAACGTTAGATTGTCAGAAATGTGTGGTGCGCTGGCTGTTGTCAAATGCCCGGCACCCAATTCTGCAGAATTGAAATAAAGACAAATATCTCGACTCAGTGTGTTGATTGGGTTTTGAACACCAGGTGAAGAACCCTCATTTAGGGACAACAGGAGGAGGGTCAGGAGGGAGCTTCTCCCCACCCATGGCGACCCTGCCCACAGGGGATATGCCTGTGGCAGCCATGCTGGGCCTGCTGTAGAGGACATGACTGTGGCAGCCATGTTGGGCTGGGCTGGGCTGGGCCCTGCTGTAGGGAACATGACTGTGGCAGCCATGCTGGGCTGGGTAGGGCCTTGCTATAGGGGACGTGCCTGTGGCAGCGATGCTGGCTGGAAGCATCCAGTCTGGGCCTGTGAGGGGCCTCCATGGTCAGCCATGCTGGGCCTGTGGTGCGAGGGGAGCCCTGCCCAGGCAGGTGGTGGTCAGCGCAGGGGGTTACCTGTGCAGCAGTGCCCTCAGACGTGCCCAGGAGCAGCACAGTAACCCCGGTGGAGGGACGGCTCTGGCTGTGGGGGCTCAGGGCGGCCTCCAGCAGGGAGCCGGCCCCAGCAGCAGTGCTGGGATGGAGCCCTCCTCCCTCCGGCCAGGGCAGTGTTGCACCCCCTCACCTGCGCACACAGGCATGGACACGGGCACGTGTGCTGCCAGGCATGCCCAGGTGTGCCCACGCAGTCCCAGGCATGTATAGGCATGTATAGGCAGGCATGTGCGTGCGTAGGCACAGGCAAGTAGACAGCAGGAACCCATGGGGCTGAATGGGGAGCAGGAAGGGCCGACAGTCACTTCTGCAGCCACGTAGCTGTGGTTTTTGTCTGTGCCCTTGCCTTCTCATCTATTAGGAAATGGATGTTTAAAGGAAAACTTGCATTTTACAGAAAGGATTTTAGTCTAAGAATACATGCTGGAGATCTCAAGCTAAAAATCATTAGAGATCCTTGCCATTTCAGAACATTATATACTAATTTATAAATTAAATATGGAGTTAAATAATAAACTTAATAAAACTATAAACTAAAATAAATATGCATTGAATCCCTGTTACCTCATCAGATGTGTTTCTGATCAGATGTTTCAACAATCTGTTATTTCCCATGTCTTTATCATTCATTTCAGCAGGTGCTTCTAGTCATTGTGGACGAAGAGTACAGATAACACAATAACCGGTAAATAACAACTACAGATCAACTGGAATAGAAATGTGTAGGTCTTACTTGCAGGTTGCAGCATATTTGTGAAAAACAAGAAGAGAATTTAGACCGTGGTGGAAATTATAGAACATCTCAGAGTGACACAACTGGTAGGAGAGGCAGAGCTATCCCATTACATAGACAAGGAGATTTCGGATTAGAAGTACAGAAGTGCATTGTCTCTGTATCCTAGTGCAGAGGCTTTTTTAATCTATCAGACTGAAGAAGAGCAAACCAGCACGAAGAATGTACCAGCAACTGGAGTGGTGCTTCAGCCTTGGGGACTTGTACGTCCAGATGCCAGCAACTGGGGAGAATGGGATCCAGGAGCAGCTACTGGGCAGACTGCGTGTCTGAGCCCAGCTGCTGGAGGGATCCACATTGTATGTATGGAGATCGATGTGTGTGTGTATTTATATACACATGCTATAGCTATAGCTATATATATATATATTCCTGTTAGTGGAGAGACTTATCACACATAAAAGGCTAGTGCAGAAATTATTGCATTGATCATGGTAGTACTATGGGCTGTAGGCAACAGTAATATATTTGAATAGACTTGAGTATCTGTTTTATACATTTGCCTTCTCGTCTCCCTCTCTCCCCACTCTCCCTCCTTCTCCCCACCTTTTCTCCCCTCTTCTACCCTTTCTAATGTGACAATAAAAAAAAAGTCACAGCTTGTGTTCAAATACCAAACAAGGGACTCTGTTAGAATAAGGAATGTACCCAGTACTAGGTATATAGCTGTCCTGTATACTTTATTATGCAGCTGTTACTTCCCTCTTTTCTATCCGTTTCTTTTTTTTTCTCTGCCAAATTACAAAGAAAGTATAAGAAAAAACTACTTGCAAGCAGTTATAATGATCAATTTTAGATAGTTTTTGAAAACTAGCGGGGTTGTTTGGCACGTATCATGTTCTGAAATGACATTTGGCTTGTCTCTGTGGCATCTTTGATTAACCTTAGATATTACTTTGCCTGTCTTACAAAAGTGAAAGTCCAACACCTGCTGTCTGTCTCATCCACCCTCCCTTTTACCAGTCTTTCACCTAGATTCTCACACAGTAGAGTAGGCTCAAGCTGTTTAAAATGTTATTCATCCACTTAAGATATGACTGCCTCTCCTTCCCATAGCTCTGTTTTTCTCCACCATTTCCTAACTGCAGAGTATGTATTTGTGCATAAAAGTGATTTCTTATTGTGTAGCACAGGGAAAGGACTAACAAAAATGAGTAGCATTGATACCGTCATCAGAGCTAGCAACAAACATGGTATCTTGGCTTCTTTATTACTGCTAATGTAGTATGCTGGGGAGAAAACCCATGGAGAAGTAGCTCCCGACACTTCTGAAGAATTCGGTTTTGAGCTTAACCTGTCGGCTTTTTAACCAGTGTCATGATACACATATAACCACTTCAGGCTGAAAAGCAGACCATTACTGTACAACCACTCACACACACTTCATTGCAGTTTCACAAATGGAGACTCTGGTCACTCTTTGCCTGCCTTAAAAGTTGTTACAACTACCCTATGTTGCTTTGACTTTGTCAGTTGTCCACTGTTGCAGTCCCCACATGCTTTGTCACAAAAATCAGTGCAGAAAGAGCACTGCCAATTCTAGAAACAGAAATATCCCAGTGTAGTAGGTTTTCACATTATTTTGTCTATGTTTCTATGAATATATGTAAAGATTATTAGATTTATAGAATCATAGAATACCTTGATTTGGAAGGATCAGCGAGTCTAACCTCCTGCTCCTCCCAAGACTACTTAAAACTAAACCATACGACTAATAGTGTTGTCCAGATGCTCCTTGAAATCTGACGGGCTTGGTGCCCTGACCACTGTCCTGGAGAGCCCGTTCCAGGGACTGACCACCCTCTCCATGAAGAACTTTTTCCTAATGTCCAGTCTGAACTTCCCCTGACACAGCTTCATCCCATTTCCTCGTGTCCTATTGCTGGTCACCAGAGAGAGGAGATCAGCACCTCCCTCTCCGCTGCCTCCCTTAAGGAAGTTGTAGAATTAGAATTAGTCTTCATAAAAATAGCAATGTTCAAATTGCTAGAAAATACCTGCAGCCCAGTCACAGTTGTCTATAACAGTCTGGTAATTAGTCAGAATATTTCAGTTAAAATATGTATTAATCACACATTAGAAAACACCTAAAATGTATGCATTCTCATATAATTATGGTTAACTTTAAATATAAAACATATCTATTTGCTATTACACTTATAACAATTTCTAATATAATTAATGGTTCAAATAGCGTCAGAAATACATTAATTTGGAATTCCCTACCTTTTCCCTGGCTCTGGCCTGTGCTTACACACACACCTCTTGAAATTTACCAGGCTCCAAGGGGTGTGTTATTGTTCTGCAGTAATTGTTCAGAATTTGCATAGTTACATCAAAGAGAGCAACAAGCATCTGTTTTCTGGACAATTATGCAAGGTTTGTTAACTATTCTCTGCACCCCTTCACTTTACATAGTATACTGGATACGATTTCACTGGGGAGGGAAAAAAACCTGCCAACGAGGACTGGTGTGCAAAAGGCTCCCAGTTTGTGCTCCCTGCAGTGCAGGAGGGATGCAGTTACTTAGCTCCAAAGGGGTCTCTCCAGAGGGGTACAGCTTTTCCCTGACCTGGGGCCTTAAATACACATTTAGGCACTGCAATGAAAGCGAAAGCAAGAATTAAACCCTCTACCGGCTCTCTGCTCTTTTGATTTCTTTTTAAGGTACACCTTCCACTCCTGAGGGTTTTTTATTTTAAATTTTGGTGTGGTTTTTTTTTTCACATTCACCCTCAAGTTTGCCGTATGTTAATCAGTGCCTAATGCTGCTCTTCTTCAGGGTTTGGACCCCTTAAACACATCTAAGGGGTAGTAGTAAGTAATTACCAACTATTCAGTTTCCACGGAAGCACAGATTTTTCTTTTTCTCCTCCAATTTTGAAATATCACCAACAAGGCTTTCCATAAAGAAGTGCTGGAAAGAAAGATCCTTTTGCCCCTCTTCCTTGTGTGTGCTTTTAAATTGGAGCATTGTATGCCATAGGTCTTCCTATCTATGAAAAACACAAGAGTGCAATTGTTCACCGCCCAGCACTTGCCACGTTGCTGTTTGCAGAGACTCGGCACAGAGCCAGTGACCATGGAGCTTACTAACGCTGCTCCTGTTGGTAATAACTGCACACTCCTGCATTTACTCCATTAATTTTCCTTTCAAGTACTGGAAACTCAGAGACTATTAAAATGGAATCACCTCCAGCAGGTTAAGTACCTGAAGTCAGTAATAGTACAAACTCTTCAAATGCATTTATTCATGACCGATGAAAATACTGTACAATACCCAAGAAACGCAGCAGGGGAAGGCAACGTATTAATACTTACATAGAAGATAAACCTGTTACACAGAACGTAGAAATGTCTTTTCCCTTTTCATGGCACATGAAGGTGCAAGACTTAAAAGCCAGGCAACCAAAGCAGTCAAGGCTTGCTCTCCACCATAGACCAGATTTGAGACTAATTTTGTGTTCTGGGTAGATATATATGTTTATTATTGTGCTATGTTATATCCAGCTTTCCTTTTTCCCTTTTTCCTCTCACTTTCTGTCAGGTGTCCTGTCTCTCTTGTTCCTCCCTTGTTCTGTCCTGCTTCCCACCCCTATGCTATTCCCCATCAGTATTTTGCTTTCTCTTGGTTTTTCTTTTTAAAAAGTTCTCTGCACCTTTTCTTTCACTCCCCCATTCCTCTGTCATGTGCCATGTCTCATTTTTGAGGCCATGCAAGTGACAGCAGGAGTGTGACAGGTTGCCAAAACCATCACTGTTTTTACCTTCTCCATCTCTCTGTCCCAATCTGCATCTCTCTATACGTTACTCAGTCCCTCTCCCCTGTTCTCTGGCCTACTTTTCTCTCTCCGTGTGTCCCATTCCCTGTCCCCATTCTTATCCTTCCTTCCTTCTTCCTCTCCTTTTTCTGCCTGTCCTGCTCCCTGACCCTATTTCTTCCTCTGTCTCACTGTCCTTTCCCTTGTACCTTCCTGTCTCTGCTTCTCAGTCCTTTCCCCTCAATCCTTCTCCCTCATCTTGCTTTTCTTTTTTTAATCTGTCCTGCTTCCTACCCCTCTCTTTCTCCACCCCTCTCTGCAGCTCCCTCCTCTCTTTCCCTCTCCCCTACAGCCATTCTCTCTCTCTCTCTCTGGCCCTGTCTCCCTCTTTGTCTCTCTCTGTCCTTCTTGTCTCTCCACCACCATCCTGTTTCCTGACCCTCTTTCCCTCTGTTGTTCCGTCCTTCTGTCCTTCTCCCTCCCTCTCATTTCTGTCCTGCTCCTTGTCCTATCGTTTCTGCCTGCGTCCCTCTGTCCTGCTCCCTGCCCCTGTTCTGTGTAACCCCTCTTGTCGTGCTGCCCATCCCAGGGTTGTTCTTCATCCTGCTCCCGGCCTTTATTTTTCCTTCTCTGCCCTGCTTCCTCTCCCTCTTTCCTCTGTTCCCGCTGCATCTTTCTCCATCTCTGTCCTTCTCCCGCTTTTCCCTTCTCTTTCTCGTACTCGTCCTGTCTCTCTTTCTCCCGGCGGGGACGGCCGCTGCCTCCCGCGGCACGCCCGCAGCCGTACTCCTGGCGCAACCGTCAGCCATCTTGTTCCCCGGAGGGCATGCCGGGAGATGTAGTCTTCCGGCACGCGGCTGCCAGGTGGCCATGCCGTGCGTTCGCCGACGCATGCCGGGAAATGTAGTTTTTCCGCTGCCCCCCGGCGGTCACGCTGCGGTACTGCCTGCATGCGCGCGGGCGCCGCCGTACTCCGCCCTGCCGCCCGCCGGTAACGGCCTGGCGGTACCGCGGGGTGATGCCGCCGCTCTCGCCGCCCCGTGGCCGCCGCCCGGTACTGCAGCCCGGCGTTCTCCGCTCCCTTCCGCCGGGGCCGCGGGCCCGTTCCTCCCTCGGGCTCTGCACAGACGCCGTGCCACCGGCCCCGTGTCTGGGAAGCCGCGGCTGGTAAGAGCTGTAGGACACCCACCTGCTCTCTCGGGTGGAGGACAGCCAAGCGACCTGAGTTACAGAGGAGGAAGGGGGGAGAAAGGAGCATCCGAACTGTCCAATTCCCCTGGCAGTGCCGAGGGCAAGAGCCGCAGTGAGCCCCGGGGGCCTCTCACCCCTCTTCTGCGTCCTGGGCCCTCGCTGGCCCCATTGCTTGCCCACGCTGCAGCCGTTTTTTTAAATTGTTTTTTTTGCTCCCCTGTACCTCTCCTCTTCTATCTTTTGTTGTGTCCTGCTCCCTCTCCCTCTTTTTTTTTTTTTCCCCATCCTCTGTCTCTGTCTTGCACCCAGCACTGTTTTCTCCTTTTCCATCTCTTTGTCCTGATCTGCATCCATCTCTTTCCCCACCCCATTTTCCCTGGTCTGTTCCCCAGCGTTCTTTTCCACTCTGTGCCTGTACATGCTGCCTTCTTATCTCTTTCCCTCATTCCTTCTCTTTCTCTATCCCTTGGTCTTGCTCACTGTCACTGGTTTGTTTTTTTTTTTTCATTTTGTATCTCACTGTCCCTGTCCTCCTTCCTGTCCATCTCTTGCTCTCTCTGACCATTTGTGCTGCTCCCTGGCCCTTTTTTTCATTGCCGCTGTCTCTCTGTAGGGCTCCTAATACTTCTTTTTCTTTCTCCAGCCCCCTGTGCTTCTCACAGTCTTTGTCTTTCTCCCTCTGTCATTGCCATTCGTCTTGTCTGTCGCTCCATCTTGCTTCCTGTCTCATCGTAGCTCACTATATCCTGCTGCTGCCCTGATTTTTCTTTCTCTGCCCTTCTTGTTGCTCTTTCTGTCTCTCTTCCTATTTTCTCCATCTCTATCCAGATCCCTGTCTTTTTTCTCTTTCTGCTGTCCCTCTGCCCTCCTTCCTCTTGCTATCTTTTCTGTCTTTCTCTCTCTGTTCCATTCCCTCTCCCATCCTTTCTAACTGTATCCCCCTGTCCAGCTGGCTGTCCCTTCTTTCCTTTCCCTCTTCCTCAGTATTCTTGTTTTTCTTCATATCTCTCACCCACTGCCCATGACAGTTGGTTTTTTTTCTCTAATGCTCTCCTGTTTTCTATCCCTTTTTTGTCTGTCATTCTGTCATGCTCCCTGTGTCTGTTTCATTCCTCCATCTCTGTCCTGCAACCTCTCTCTATTCTCTTCCTCTTCCATCCCTTTGTCCTGCTTCCTGTCCTTGTCTCTTAGTTCTGTTTCCCATCCTTTTTTCCTTTCTTATTCCATCTCTCTGTCCTGCTCCTCTCACTCTGTTTCTCTGTGCTTCTCCTTGCCTTTACCCCATTTCTCTGCCCTGTTCACTCTTCAATTTTTTTTTTTTGTTCTCTGTCTCTCTGTCCTGCTCCCTCTCACTGCTTTTTCTCACTCCATCTCTGTCCTGAACCCCAGTGCTGCTTTTTCCTTCTCCATCTATTTCTCCTGCTACTTATCCTAGGTTTTTTCTCCTCCATCTCTGTCCTGTTCACTGTCTCTTATTTTTGCCTGCCTTTCACATTGTTCTGCCTCCCTGTCCCTTTTTGGTCTCTCTGTACCACCTCGTCCTGCTCCCTGTCCCTGTTTTTCTCTGACAGTCTGTCCTGCTCCTTACCCTGCTTCCTCCCTCTCCCCCCTTAATTCCCCATTCTTCTTCCTGTCTTTCTTTTTTCTTTCTGTCCTTCTGCCCCAATGCTGCTTTCTCCACCTCTGTCCTGCTCCTTGCTCCTTGTTTCCTCTCACTCTCCCTCTGTCCTGCTTCCTGTCCCTGTTTTGTCTGTCTTTATTTCTTTGTCCTGCTGCCTGACCAGTCATTTCTTGCTATACCTCCCTGTCTAGCTGGCTCTCCCTTTTTTCCTGTCTCTCCTCCTCCATCCTGCTCCCTTGCCCTTTTTTCTCTTCTTCTGTCTCCGTCCTCTAGCCCATTGCGATTTCTTTTTTCCTTTTCGGTCTCTTTGTACAGAACCCATGCCTTCTTTATTTCTCAATCCCTTTGTCCTGTTCCCTGTCCTTTCTCTCTCTCTGTATGTCCTGTGCCCTGTCACTATCCTTGTCCCTCCTTCCTTCTTCCTATCCTTCCCCCCCACCCTCTATCCTGCTCCCTGACCCTATATTTTCTTGCCCCATCTCTCCACAGGGCTCCTCATCCCTGTTGTTCCTGATTTCTCTGCCTCAGGTGGTCTTCACTTGGTTGCCTGCCTGCCTTTGCTCACTCAGAAACTTTTATGTGAAGATAAAGATCCTCTTTGATCTCCAGCTTCCCCGTGGAAGAAGACAACATTCTTTTCTCTACGGAATCACCCCGATAATTTTGTTCCTGTTGATGGTGCATATGGTCTCCTCAAGAAACTTTATCTTTGTTATTTTTTTCTTACTGAAAACTTCCGCTGGGGTATGTTTTATCTTATTGTTTCAAGGTTACAGAAAATAAATTCAGATTAAACCTATATGGATGGAAAGTGACATATTTGTGCACAGAAATATTCTTTCAAACACTGGTATCTTATCGGTGCAACTCTTCATACAGGCAAAAGAGGGAGCATACATGGTGTGAGACAGAGTGTATGCATATATGCTTTGGTTTCCAGATACATGCATGCCCAAAGTGTCTTACTCAGTTTCCTAAAAGAAGTGATTTTCAACCTTATTATTTAATTCTCCAGATTAATAAAACTTTTCCAGTCTTTTATGGAACAAAACCCCACAAAATAAACCATAACATTTAGGAAAAACTTTTTCACCATGAGTCCTTTGCCCGGTCCTAGTCCCAAGATAAAGGCCATTTAGCACATACCTAATTGTGTAATTCATGCAGTGCATTTCAAATTATTTCCTTCACTCTAAGTCTCTACCTGTAATCACTGGTGTTCTATCACAGGCCGAAAGCGTTAATGCTAATTAAAGATAAAAGTAGCCTGACAGCTGCACAAGGAACTAATTAGAAACCTCTTTACATTTACTTTAAACCATGTAATGGATGTAGAAACGTATGAATCAGTATCTTCCTAATATCCTCATAATGTTTTCAAAGTTGATCACTATAATACTTATTTCAGATCATTCAAGAGGTGTCATTTTCCCCACTCTCTTCTTTAAAAATGGTAATACCTATTTTTCAGGGCCACAGTTCAGTTTAATAATTCATTAGCAGCTACTTGGAAGGGGTGTCTTGTGAGACTTGTGACTGCCGATTTGCAACTGTATCTTTTTGTTGTTGTTTTTGTAAATAATTGCTGTTTCTATTTGTTTCAAACGCTCTTACCTTCACACCTCTTCAAATCATTAGCCACATCAAGAACTTGCTATCTGTATACCTGCCTATTTTAAAATGCCATGTTTACTTTAACCCTTTTATAACATCCTTTTTACATTTCTCTAAACAGCCACTCGCACTGGTGCTACCTTTAGAAACCTGCTCAGTGACACCAGCTTTGTAGTTTTGTTTTGACTTCAACTCACTTTGACTAACCCAGGTTTTGTTTTCCTCTGTGTTCTTGAAAAATTCAAAGGAACTCCACAGAGCCTAGCAGAAGTTACTCGGATTACCTCAGTAAGAAGAGAAGGATTCCCCTGCAGCCCTAAGAAAACCTTTCGTAGGACAAGGGAAAAGTTCTCATAAATAAAAGACAAACCAAACAGTTGCTTGGTGGACTGTAAAAGAGCCTACTCGGCTGTATAAGAAAAAAACACCAGACTTTAGGCTTAGTTAAACGGTGACCTAACCACGTTAGGCTCAAAGAACTTTTTCAAGTCTTTGAACAAATATTGCATTTTCTAATCCTAAAGAGGTTTCCTTTCCCTGTTGTAGCACAAAACCCTCAAGAGAAAAGTTCACAATTTTCAGGCACAGCAATGCAACTACCAAAGTGAGCTACGTCACCGTCCTGTCCTGCCCAGTACAGCTAGGCTCAGTCCTAGGTGGTTTCACAACAGCATCCCTCTGGTTTTGTCACCTCTGGAACTGCAGTACTGCCATAGCATAATAAGCAACATTGACCACATCGTATTTGACATCAATCCAAGTAAAAAGAGAAAAAAAACTGTAGCAGTTTCCTTCTGAATACTCACTCTTTCTCCTCTAATCCCAGGAATTCTTGATTGGGAGAGAGAGAAAAGGTCGGTCAACAGGAAGGCCCTTTTTAAGATGACAGATTCATCTTTTAGATCACTGAATCTGAGATAGTTTTAGAAAGCACTTGTAACCGCCAGTGGTAAAAGGTTTTGCCATGATTGTCCCACTGTTCCCACAGGACAAAGCCCACTTTGAATGGCACATCAAGATCGTCTAGAACTCTAAGCTACTTCAGATAATAGGATGTTACACTTTAAAGGGAGATGTTGTCAAGGGATACAGGAACACTGCAATACTTAGTTATGCCCTTACAATGTTTTAAAGGCATTTAACAGGCTATACAGGCTGGATCCAAAGATCACAGCACTATGAAAAGACTCCTATTGACACGAAAGGTGCTCTGAAGCAATTATTCAGTTAATTGGAATTCTTTTTCTATTTGCAAAGCCATTCAACAGATCTGTCACTTGTAAACTGTCAGCTTGCTGTGTAAGGAGCAAGAGTTCAACATTAATATATCTTTATAAAATTACATAGTCACATGGAAAACAGACAGGCATGATTGCTGCTATGAAAGACATAAAAAGAGTTTTGATAACTTTGCAAGCCAGCTGGCATGAAGGGACCATGGACATGTGGCAGAAGAAGAAATAGGACTCAGGGATTAAGAAATCACAATTTTAAAAGCCCAAGAGAAAGCAAGCCGGCAGACATTCAATAGTAAAGGTCAACATTGTAAAATAAGAAATATGTAAGTATGAGCAGACAGAAGTTCTTTCTATTTTTTGCAAAAAAAAGCAAAAATCAAAATACAGCATTTTTAAATAGAGGACTCTGCTGCCAGACACTTTCAGCTAAGTAACTTTACAAGAACATTTTATTGAGTTTTCAAGATATAATTGTGAAAAGTATCTTTCCTCACTCTAACTGCATGTTGACCAAACGCCTTATTGCTTTTACAGGAACAGCAGCACCATTATTCTATAGCATTATACTAATAGTTTCATTAAGTTTCAGTGTGCAACTTTGAGGTAGGCGGGGGGGGAGGGGGGAGGAGGGAGGAGAGGGTGAGGGTGAGGAGGGATATGTTTTTCATAAATCTGAAACCATTCAGCAACTGGGAGAAACTGAAAACTAAGACAACCTGAGGAGGTCTTTTGGCAAGCTTCAATTTTTCTCCCAATGTCAGGTAATCAGATTATAACATTCAGCTGCAAACTGTTTTGATTGAACTAAAAGCCTGATTTAATCTGCTACAAATTCCTCCTTTATCTTGTACTCCATGTAGTACAAATGACTACATTTCACAGGGAAAGTGAGTGATTGTGCATTAACACCTGTCTGACTGAAGGGGAGGGAATTCCTCTCTTTCTGTGGAAAAACCCAAAATGCACCACCAGAGACAAAGCCCAGAAGCCGACGTTTTTGCAGGCTCTTGGCAGTACACTCAGTCACCTTCAATCTCCACAGCACCAGCCTTGTTTCTTGCAATTCTTTACGTAATCAACTACTGGCAATAAGAAATCTTGGGGAAACACAGGGTGACATTTGAAGAACGTTTTATTTTGCAACAACAGGAATTAATTTCCTGACAGGATTACCAATAGCAGTGTAGTTTTAAGAAGAAATTATCTACTAGGGCTAAAGAAGAAAGAAGCATGGTTGGTTTTCTTAGTTTTTCTGATTTTTTTTTTTCTTATAAAGTTTCCTCGTTGATGAATCCTTGGTTAAAATCAATTTACTGTGTAAAGACAGACAAACGGATCAACAGCAGTGATTCTGGGGCATGCTGATCTGACTAACATGTTATTAACCCACAGATTTATCAGTCTGATTTGGGACCCTATCTACTTCCTCAGATGAACAGTTTAATTACCAGTCCAGGACTGCCTGATTATTTTTAACGAAATGCTGCCCCCATCTGGGAATACAAACTGGAATCTACCACCACTTAACAGCACTTTGTCCTACCTGAAATGTATTAATTGTATTGATAAAGTTACTAAAAACAGATCTTCAGTATAACATACTTGAAAAATGCTTCATGGCTAAAAAAGCTTTTAATTTAAAATTTATAGAGAAGTGCTTCAACCCAGTGATCTGAAAAATCAAGATGTTTCTTACTGAGTACAGGCACACTGATTAAGTGTACAGTAGATGTATTTTGGAGTGTGTTACTGATATGTGATGCTAAATATTTTTAATTCCAAATTTTATTGAAAGCAGATTTTTTCAATAGAATTAGTCTTTAAGATAATATCATAAGCAGGTAAAAAACCACACAAAGTAATTACGTTTGGTAAAATACATCGAATTTTGATGTATGACCAATGCAAAACCATATATCTGTTGATTTTTTTTGTGATCCGTATTAGCACAATGCACCAAATTTAGTCAATGCACCAATCAAGTCATTAATGGTCTACAGAGTTGAGCATTATTCTCCTGTGCAGGCAAAATTAAATTTAAGCCTTTTTGGTTTTTTAGGTTTTTTTAGCTTCAGTGTATGAGCACAACTCATGAATAGCTGGCATTAATGTTTACCAAAGATTTCATCAAACATGAAACTGGGATTCAAAGAGTAGCAAAGAGCACTCGCCTGTTAGAAGTCCTCATGTAAAACTCACACCACTGTCATAAACCCTTTGCCACAGTGACTTGCAGCCATCTCCAAGGAATACAGTGACAATCACACTGAGGACATTTGCGCACAGAACAGATAATGGGAAAGGGATGAATGGCTTAGTCCTTTCAAAGTAGGAAAAAATCTTCAGTCTTAAGTGGCACAGGTGCACCAGATCAAATGTTAATTGAATTTAGGCACTTTGGTCTTTTCAAAGGACCTGGATGCTGCAATTCTTAGAACTGTGCTACCCAATTTTTAAACATCTTGAAACTGCAACAAGCCACACAAGCCCTGAGGACTTCAAATATTTAGGAAGAATTAACAAATCTCCTCACACTAACCAGATCATAGAAAAAGCAAAATAGACAGCTTTACCCTAAACCCACCTAACAGTGCAATTCAGGTGTCTTGCTTTTGCCTTGCAAAAAAGGTGGCCTCCCTCATTTGAAATTCACAGCCTTTAATTGTGAATTATACTTTGGAACAGTTCAAACCCCCCAAAATATGCAAGTCTCTTCATTTGAAGTATTGCTGGCAGGTGTTCTAGCTACTCAACTGCTACATCAGTCCCACTTGCAGGGATCTTTCCAACCTACCAACTGCTACGAAATCCAAAACTATTCAACTGAAGCTGTTGCAGTACTGAAGGGAATAAGAGCTTCTGTGAGCCAAAACCTAGAAGTACACACCACAATCCTACTGGTTAGGGCAGCAAGAGGGGTTCCAGTTCCTGCTTCAGTCCACGCTTTTGTTTCACTGAACAAGGATCTATATAACCCTCCACCCACAAACTATAACAGTCACACAGTCTGTGAACAGCAACTTATACTACCAAGAGAGGAACAGCTTCAAACTGAAAAAACCTCACACCACAAAAACATCGGTAACTTTGCTGTCAGGAACTTTCCCTGAGAAAGGGAATGGGATTGTGTTCTCCAGTACTCCAGTGAGTGGTCTAACCACTGCCTGTCTGGCAGCTTTCCAGAGAGGAGTGTGGGTCTTGAACCACAGCCAAAAACCACTGCCACAGTCTGTAGCCGGGCAGCCCTACAAGGGAAGGATCCCAGCAAGTACCCAGCACTGAAATACAGCCATTAGTCATTTAGTCAGGAGTTTGTACCCCAGGATCCCATGTTCACAAGCAGGGGAACCCTCCCCACACATTGTACATGATACCTATGCGTCCAATTTGGGATAGTGAGTTCCAGAAGGCAGCAAGAAGCTTAAAATTATGTTGCTAACACTTTATTATGATGTTAAGAGTTGTGACAACTCAATCTTTTCACCAACTTGAATGAACAGAAGTTGGGGGTTATTTTCCAATATTTTAGAAATGCCCAACGATTACTGAGTAAGCAAGAACAAGCTTCATGATGTTGCTTTCCTCAAAGGACTAAGTAATATCAGAAAGAATGCAACTTTCTTTATCAATAGTCAAACGTCTGGATTTTAGGAAGTTTGGACTGCATATCCCTGAGTACCTATAACAAGTGAAGTAATGCGTTTGCTGCAAGAAATGCAGTGTTTGATAGAAATCGCAATGTTGAATCAAATCAGTATAAATGTACTTGTAAATATAATATAATACAACCCAGTAATCACAAATACAGAGTAACTTACCATGTCTGGCTCCAAATCAGGAAGATCTGGTTTTAAACAAACTGTCAAGATACAAGAAAATATATGACTTCATCTGAAAGCAGATAAAACCAGATTTTTCTAATCAACTCATTGCATCAGTCTTCTATAAAGCATTACAATCCTTTCTCTCACTGCAAACAAGCCATTGTTTTGAAAACCTTTTTAGACATGCCGAGAAGCATTTTTAAAATAGCAAGGACATTTTAATTGTGGGTGACATGAATCAACTATCTGAAAGAACAGCTGCATCATCAGATGACATGAAGAGAGGTGTGATCTGGAAGTATAATAAAAAAAATGTTTTATCCTCTATTTACTATTTTTGTGCAAGTTCTACCTCAGAAATTTAATTTTAACTCTTCACAAAAAAGCTAGAAAGGAAAATAAAGTGGTAGGGAAGAAGCTTTTATGTGCTTCTAAAATCTATCTCAATCTGTTTCAAAGATTAAAAAAATTATTTGTTTTCTGTTCACTGAACCACAGTGAACCCCGCTTCACTGAAGTCAGGGATGAGAGAACTCAATGTTAAATAACTCCGATTTTGTGAATCTGAAACTAAGTCTTCTCATTTTATGCTTTATAATAATTGGAAGCAAACACAGGAGTCCAAATAGCTACGAAATTCAGCCTTTGCAGCTTAGGCATATTCTAGTTAGTCTTGTAGGATTATTACTTGTGTGTTATATGAAAGACCTCAAATACAGGATGAGGCCTCAAGAATTTAGACAGAAAATGAATTACAAAGCATGCCTTGAACACAAGAAATGACATCCAGCTTCTGGCACACTGTCATTGATAGTCATCAGTGCTTGGTACTTCAGGTACCACAACAAATGCAAACCAAGAAGTTAGTGTGTGCACTCCAACTAATATTTTGTACTCTGGGTACTCTCTGTTCTAGCTACTGCAGACACCTTCCGCCCCTAGACACAGAAGTGACGTTAAGGCCATCACTTCAGATCTTTGACAAGCTCCGAAGACGAAGAATCTTACAGGATCTTTTCAATTCATTCTTGCATGGACTACAGCACAATTTATAAAATAGCAAGAGAGCTTAAAACCTGAAGACTCAGCACTTCCAGTTCAGTCTAGAGAGTTGACAAATTATCATGTCTATGACCACAGTACAGTGGTCAATAATTATCTGGTGAATGAAAGCAATGTAAACCAGTCCAGAAGGATGAAGGGAAATATTACTCAAGCTGCGTTAAATTAAAACTACCAGACACAGTAAAGTTAGTATCAGCATAAACGGAGAAGGGAAAACTATTCAGACAATTCCAAAACCTCATCAGAACAACGGCTTCTTAGGTGACTTTTCCTAAAGCAAGACATTGCTAGGAAGTCAGCCAATAAGGCAGACAAATGCAATAAATGCAAAACTTCAAGAGGGTCTTTGGCGGGAGGGGCAGTTATATCAAAGTTAGCGTTTCACAAAGTGAACATCAGTTTTGTCAATGGTGTATTTCTGAGGGGAAGAGTCTAAAATATCTGCAGAGTGGATGGGGAAGAGTTTGCAAAATGAGTTATAAGCAATATTTCAATCAAGATGAGGGAGTTTGTCCTCTCTTCTTTTGGAACTTTTCAAAATATTCTTATACTTCACTCAAATCTCAAAATCTTTCATATGATACTGGATTCTTCACATAGCCACAGACATTAAGTAACAGATCATTTTAACAATTTTATTTATTGAAGGCTTATTGACAGTTTTGCAGGAACTTGTAAAACCAAGATTATGCCTGGATAGAGAAAAGTCAATTGACAGGCGAATAAGAATTTCTCTGTGGAAAGCAGAGACACTAACATGGCTTATAAAATATATAGGATTATAGTTGGCCCATCTTCTAGGGACAGTGAAAAATAGAGAGATAAAGTAAACAACTGACAGGGCAATAGTGAAAAATCATTTTCTGTACTGTTGGGCAAGTCTTGTCTAATATGCTAAAAATACAATCAGTTTCTAAATTCACTCACCCTGAAGCAAGCACCTTCATAGATCCATAATCAGTTTACAAGTGACTCTCATCAAATCTAGAAAAAAAATTATTCCCACAGTCTGTATGCATACTATTTAGCCACCAAAAAACTTCATGAGTTATCAGATCAATTTTTCAAAGCAATTTCTTCCAATGAAAACTGATTAGAAACTTGAAATTTACTTTCCAATCCAAATCTCAGCACCCTTTTCAATCCATGGGAAATACAGATAGGCAAGAGGCTTGAATTTTCATCTTCTGCCATTTCTTCTGGTGGGATGAAATGCTGTGGATACAAATCAGAGGAAAGAAATGGGTAGATTAGACCTCAGCTCTCCAAATATATAGCACCATAATGTTCTCTGCCTTGAAACTGTTACTTGCAGGTTGAGGAAAGAAGCTTCTGCCTTAAACTATGGGAAGATTCTCTTAAGGAAGGGCAACTGGAACACTAAAAGAACTGCTTCCACCAAGGTTAGTCACATCAGTTCCTTAGTGCAGAGGCAGAAATCCTGTTAGTTGGTTCACGCCTTCCGCAGCTTCAAAAGGTATCCTTTGAAGCTGAAGAAAAACTTTTGAAGTGATCAGTTATGCAAAAAGTTTTTTAAAGAACACTACATTCTTCCAGGTATTCTGTTAATTGGGAAATAACCAAAGATGCATGGGGATCTGAGGAACATGCAGGTAAAGTTAAGACTTCTCCTACTTCTGCTTCAATGCAATAGCTTTTGCTAAGTAAGCAGGTGTGCTCAGATGGACAGCTTCCCTCTGAACTGCCCAGTGCTCCACAGCACTTTCAGGCTTTAAACTCTCATTAAGTCCATAGAGACTTTAATACCCCATGGATTTCAAGGCCTTTCTGCTACTTCCTGCAAGATTTACTTTATATGCATCCCAAGAATTACAGAGTATGCTCATCACTCCCACAAGAGACCAAGAATAATTAGGAGAACTGGTCAGGCTTTCAGGTTGTCTTGGTGATGTCCAAGTATATCTGTAGATGTATAGAATCCTGCTGAAATATTACGTCACAAAATCTTTCCCTTTCATTTATCTACTAAGAGCAAGCAAACCCCAAACACATCAAAATCTGTAGTCATTTGATATTAAATGAAATAAAGAATAGAGAGTCATCAAATCAAGAAGAGGGATTTTGAGGGTGAGGGGTGTTAAAATTTTCAATTTCATATGGTACAAAACGAAGTCCACGATTTTGATGCAGCTTTATCCAAATTAAAGACTTCACTTGACATGATACTGCTAGATTACAGAGAAGGGTTAATAAAAACAATGTTTCAAGTAGATAATCCAAAAAACCCTTAGAAAGCTCCAGCAACATCTAAATAAATAAGTGTGAAGACAGGATATATGATGTTGTCTCATAAACAGACCAATGTATGGTAATATTTCTATTTTGAAACTGACATTAATTTTCATTTTGAGAGAGAAAAATATTTGAAAGCATTTGACAGCGGAACTCTTTAGGAAACAAATGTAAAAACATTTAATATATTATATTCCTCTCACTCCAGCACTCACATTTATTCCCGCTCACTGTTGGCCACAATCCAATGTCTGAAAAGAGATGTTTATGGCTCCTCATCTGTGACTTTCTCAACTCTGCCATTTGACCCTCACTCCTTCCACGCTTACAGGCTCACAGCCTTGTATATATAGTAGTATTCTTCCTCCCAAAGTGAAGTTCAGTTACAGACTCTTCTTAAGAATGTTTCACACCTCTAGATGCTTTAGTGTCAAGAGACTCATGTCATAGAAGTCAGAACTGTCTAGATGACTGACAGCTGCAGAAGGCTTGAGCACGCCATCTGATAGGAAATCCTCAAAACGTGTCTAACACCTCAGTCCTGGTAGCCTCAAAAGCTGCAACAGTGTCTATCAGGATAACAGAAAAAATAAAATCCTGATATTTTACCAAGCTTGACAGGTCTAAGGCCCAACAGCAAATATGCAGCACAGCACCTCAACAGTCTTTCATAGACATGTGGCCAAGAAGCAGACAACACGCTTCTCTTTTGGAATCACGGTTTTCTTGCAGCATAAAGTGGAGAAAACTTCAAAGCTACTTCAGTCTGACAGTTTAGTTTTCTACCGACTTTTAAAAAAGTCATAAATACCTCAGCCTCATGGCTAATACACTATGCTGTACAACACGATAGTTGTGAAGAACACATGGGCAAATTCCAAGAACATTCAATGAGGTGATTAGTTTTCTAAATAGTATTTTTAAATATTTGTATCATCCCTACATCTGCCTGTGGGAGGTGTCGTCAGAGCAAAGCTGGCATCTGGTTAAGTTAGGCACAAGGTAAACACGCTAATGCAAGTACAGTTCTCTAAGCAGTTATTGCAAGTTTCAGCCTGAAGTACCTGCATGGGCAATATGCAGCCGTCCTACACGCAAAAGCATATTCATTCAGATCCTGACCCCTGCTACATCAGGGAATTCCAGAACATGCATTAATTTTTCTAATCAACTACCAGCCTCACATCCAAATGATAATCCCTCCTAGGAATTCCTGCACATCACAGAAACAAGGAACTTCTCTAAACTCAGATGTGGCTTAGAAATCTGTTTCATAATTCCTGGGACACTCTCACAAACACAGCTAATCATTTGTAGGCAATACTGAGGCACAAGATCATCTACATATAAGCATCAGCAACACACTATTCCCTCTGCCTTTCCCCCCAGTTCCATAATACAACAGACATGGCAATAGCCAGAATTACTCTAAAAACATGGCCTGGTTTTATAAACAGTTACTTATACTCAGTGCTTCAGAGAAATGAAGGAAACTCATATTCTATACATGAAGATAAACTGGTTTATTATGCCATCCATTGAATTTGCCTTGTGAATATTCATGTTTTCTGTTTACTTCCAACATTATACAGTTCATCTTACTTGTACTACTCTCTGCCTTAGTTTCATTAATTAATCAGATTAATTTATATAACTTAATAATTCCTGAGGAATTATTGTTCACAGTTTAATTGCTGACAGTGTCAGAAAAACACTTTCTAAATCCATTTTAAAAGCAGTGATTTATAGCACGAGTGCAAACAGGGAGAAAAACAAAAGTGACTGCAAAGCTAAGAGCTTTTGATGAATGCTAAAATGCCATTAAAATGCTGTTCATAGTCTATGTGATACAGTCAATTTTATCATTCTTTCTGTGAATGCAATTGCTTTCTCTGAATGTGCTGACAGAGAGGTACAAGTCCACGGATTGTTGGTGCTTGCAGAACTGTTCATCATTTTTTAAATTTAGTAGTGTATGAAAAAAAACACAGAAAGCTTCTGTGCTTCATAAATCAAGATCATAAAAATGAACTTGCCTGAGGCTGTCTCTTTGAGGATTTTGAATCATGCCCCAGATAAGCCAGAAGGAAAAAAGGATGAGGACCTTGTCTGAAACACAAACACTGAAGTACAAAATACATTAAACAACGCTAGCGCCATCAAGATTCACTTACACAGAAATAAAGCTGTTTTAGAGTGAGAGTGAGGAGTTTAACATCAGAAGACTCTAACTGTACTGTTTAAAAACAAGATTAAACTGCCCCTCCTAGAACTTTCTTTTTGTTATTTGTTGATGAATTAATATAAGCTTATTCAATTTGTATCTGTCACCACTAAAGGAGCATTTCCAAGGTCTAACAACCTGTAGAACTCATGGTTTAGTTTCCATAGGTCCTGTTATTCCAAAAGATAATACATCATTCTGATTGTCCTATGAAAGTCACATTGTGCATTATAGCATTAAAGATAGCAGCAGCAAAACAGTTTGTCACTGCCTAAGGAAAAGTTCAGTTAAAAAAAAAAAACACCAAAAACAACCAACCAGATTTAGTGTAGCATGCAGACAACAAAATAACTCTGGTTATTACCCAAACAGGTTCATTGAGGATCTCCTCTGAAATAAAAAAAAGAATTGAGTTTGCTTTAACTAGGGAGCTGTTTCATGTAGTATGAAAGAACATGATAGAAAAGAAAGCAAAATGAGAAGGAAGTTCAAGGAACCAATGACAAGCTATAGGTACAAGAGAAACAAGGGGATGATGAAAGTAAGAAGATGATGGAAGGAAAAAAAAAAGTAGATGATGTAGAAGATCCTACAGCACTGTAGAATTCAGGCAGACATGAATATACTTCACGAAAAAGGACCACTTTCACCACCTGCAAAGATAGAAGCCCAAGAATCTGAGCAACAATGCATACTTTCCACTCTTGGATTTGCAGGGCTCAACATTTGTTTGAATAAGGATAACAGAGTAGAAAAAGATGCCATAATTAAAACAGACCTTGCTTCAACCTGAATTAACAGGTTAGCATAATCAGAACAACTGTGCATTTAGCAATTTCATTAGGAAAGGAGCAGCCACATGTAGCAATTGTTCACAGAAGGGAAACCCAGTGCTTTGAGCATGTTCTGACAGAGATGTTCTCAAATATGAGAGAAAAGGAGGACAAAATGAGAGATGGTCTGAGGAAAAAAAAATAAACACATGGTGTATCCCTGAAGCACCCCTATAATGGATGGCACTCACCTTCTCCATTCTCCCCATTCCTGCCTAGTGGTTGGGTTTTTTTCTTGCTTCAGGTATGTTGAAGAACATTTAACGTTCACTAGAGATAAACTTCTTGTCAACATTACAGGAAGTTTCTATATCAAGGACAGACTCCACAGCTTCTGAAGCTTCTCATCGAATTTAGGTTGGAATCTCAAGGCATTGGCCAACAGTGAGGTAAGTATGATATGCCAAACACAGTAATACAACATGGCAAAACAAACATACTAGAACAATAGGCACCAGTGAAGTTAAGCAGGAGATGGAGTCGGTCCAAATACAAAACAGGCTTTTCCAAAAGTTTTCCAAGATTTTTAAAGAGTCGTAGTTACATGCAATAACTGTGAAGCTAAGAGTAGATACTATGGGGTACATAATGCAAGAGAATTTGCACACTTCAAAGGCAATAGCTACACCAGGCAATGTCCCCAGATTCTCTGTATATTCAGAGTCACAGAAGCACCTTCAGGCTGCTTTAGGAATTCTGTATCCTCTCTGGGGCCATGTAATGACTGCAGGCAGATAACCACTGTAAGACTAACAGATACGAGGATCTTGCTTATCCACATCCCGCTCTGATAACACATGTAGACATCTGTTCTCAGAAGCGACAGAATTTTTACTCCAGATGTAATTTGAACATGAACTGAAGAAACTTAGCTCTTAAGAAGAACAAAACCTAATGGAACAGACACATAATTCTATCACAACTGCTAAATGTAAAATTTGGCTTGCAGTAGGATACAGGGGAATAGTCTGAATTATTTTTTATGTTTATAGAAGCAAACCCCAGAAATTCAAATTGAATAGATAAATACCCAACTCATTATAAACTTACTCATATGACAAGAGGCTGAATTCTAATCAAGAACTAACAACAAAAAGGTATCTTCAGCAGTTTGAAGAACACTTGGCGACTAGATGCAAAACCAGCAAATTATTACATGTTGAATAGAACAGACAAATTTCAAAATACACAAAGAAACACAATGCATCTCTAGGACCAGTTGTCACCACACCTGAAAAACATCTTTTCCCCAGGCAATGACAAGAATAAAGCAACAATTTCACTTTTCCATGATCTGCCTTTAGGATCATTCCTTATTCCATGCCACTCTTGCGTCAGACTAAAACATGAGACCTTGCAAGGAACAGAAGAACATACAAGGCCAGGGAAGAAAAACTCTTTTGCCTGCACTAAATGAAAAAAGGTAATAAAGGCTGAGCCCAGGGAATAACATATGTTGCAAGTAATAGCGAGTACCCACTTCCTGGGAGATTTCCATAATAGAGTTCACACATCAGCAACTGCCTATAACATAAATTCAAATTGACAAGACTGAGGTATGTATTATGGAACTGCATTTGTCTCAAGATTGTCAGGAGAAGTAATTTCATTTCTTATGATTCATTTCATCTGTATGTCAGTGTATTAACTGGATACAGTATTGATCTTCGCTCCATCCAATTCCAGCTTCTATAATATGGACAAAGTGATCTGAAAAATATCAAAATATTACTCCTGGCTTTTTTTTTTTTTTTTTAAAGCACAGGAGCTTCTGACACATGTCTAAGGAAAACACTTCATTGTATTAGACATCCCATCAAAGGAACACATCCTGGAACAAGCATCTGCTTTTGAGCTTTTGAGCAATATGTAAGTCAGTTTTTCTAGAGTTTGTACTAGAATACCTAGAAAACCTAGAAAAGATTTTCTAGATGCTGTGCTTTCCTCTCTGCTTGACTGGAAAAAAAGCAAAGATGGAAGCAGTGACGACAACCCTGGTACACTAAAAAAGAAAAGAAAAGGAAAAAAAGGTTGTCAATCAGAATCAGAGAATAAGACTGCTACACATCTGGGTGAAACCACCTTTCAAGCACAGACGGCTGCTTCAAACATATACAAGCTGTCACTGTGCAATCATTCAGTCTTTCAGTATAAGACAGCATCATTTAACAGCTGCTACGAATATTATGAATACCATGGATGTCCCATTACTTTCATCTGACAGTCTCTGAAGCATAACAAGGAGCCAGCCATTAAAAAAAAAAAAGGAAAAAAAGGTACCGAAACAAGCAGCAGCAGAAAGTACACTGACATAATAACAATGTTGTCCTAACTCTGAGGTTGTCAGCAAGCATGAACAGCATACAGGTGAGCCCATGATGCTGTTTAATTTTATTTGGGTAGGCAGCAGGATTCGTAGCTGTTTGAGAATCCTTCTTACTGTTCCCTAAGCAAAATCCCATTTTGGGGATGTATCAAGTTCTAAAACCCCAGATAAAGGCACTATAAACAGGTTTTACTATGCAGTTGTCTCAAAAGAGTGGGAGAGTAGCAAGTGACAGCATCCTACTTATTTTTCAGTAGCTCTGCTTAGCCACCAGCAAGATCAGGGTCTCACTGAAAAAGAAATTACATAAAGGAAGAATAAAAGTTTCTTTCCCAAGAGTTTACAGTGAAGACAGACAAAGAGTCAGGAAATTACTCAAGTAAACTGTAAGCCAAAGGACAAAGAAAGTCACATCTCTTCCACTAATTGTCTCTAGACACAGAGCCAGCACTCTCCTACCAGTTTTGGATTCCCACAGGAAAAAGAGGTACTTCTGATCTTTAACGTAACTGTGTCAATGGATGTTCACATCCTCGATTCAAACTGTTCTGCACTCCTAAGACCTTCCTGATCTTTGTGACTACTTCATGACTACTGCCAAAGTCAGCGTTTTTCCTGTGGAGGGCAGCCCTTAGCAGTAACAATTTGCTTCTGATGTTTAAAATGGTTGATATCACACTTACCCATTTTCTGGTCTTGTGCCATTTTCTCATGGGCAGCCATTCCAAATAGTCACGTTAAAATTTCCACTGTCACATTGTAACGCTATTTTGACAGCACCACTTTTAAATCCTGTTGTCTCAAACTACCACTGAGCATTATTGGCCAACATTTATCCCATTAATTGAAATACAGACAGTCAAGCTGTTCAGGTGGGACTCTTAATTTCGAGTTTCAGAAATTGCCTGCAGTGAAGCAACCACAGTGAAGTAAAATACGCCAATATTATTTTACCTGAAATTTTTATTTAGTTCCAGTTCACTACCTGGAAATGAAGCGACATCTTATGGTCAACGACAGGCAGTGCGAGCCCACAGACCAGGCAACCTTTACATCGCTTGGAGCACCACCTCGGAGGTTTTTACCCTTCTAGTAGTTTTACTCCCGTCTAGGTCCTCTGTAGACAGTATCGTATTTCCATAGACTCATATTTAATAGATGTGAAATTATCACTTCAAATAGGGCACTCAAAAAATCTTACAGAATAAACATGTTTCACAACTATAAAAAATATAGTAGCCCGGGCTCCATTGCAGCTCCTTACAGTTATTTACACTTTCCACTAAAATTGATACAGTTGCAAAACAGCATCTCAGTTGAATTTTGGTGTTTACTGTCTCAATTCTTTGCTCACCTCTTGGCCCACTTAAAAGGAATACTGGTGTTTCTGAAGTCCTTAGGGGAGAAGGAAATAGTGCAGAAACATTATTTGCCTAATCTCCTTGTTCTCTTAAGTTAAATTGCTTCAGGGTTTTTTGTTGTGGCTTTTTTGGTTGGGTTTTTTTTTTTTTTTTTTTTTAGCACATAACTGGATCTAGCTTAGCATCAATGCATAGAGATTTTGGAGAGATGTAGAGTACATTTTCAGATGACAGGAGATATTTCTTGTTAGGAACAATCATATATGGGCTTTATCAATGTTTCATGATTTATTCGAGACTTGCACAAATCAGCCATTGTTCTAAGCGTGCACGCAGATACACAAAGACAGCAAGGAAATTACAATACTTACACAGGAGGAAAACAAGAGCACACAACTTATGGTTGCCAAGGAATATAAACAGTGATGCAGAGATCTGCCACACGAATCCAGTGGGGATAAGCATTCAAACATTTGTATGCTTTCTTGTTTCTTTTCTTTTTTTTTTAAATTTGTTTCAGGAGGATGACACTGGAATTGGCTAATACACCACACAAAGCCCACAGAAATCAATAGAAATCTTTCTTTTGACTTCTCTGGGCTTTAGTCTGTGCCATGAAGTGCAACACTGACAGCCTGGAAATGAAAAAAACAGATTACACAAAAAGCAGCTCAGATTCAATTGGTGTTTCCAAAGTTTGGTGTCTCTCCATTTGGGGCTGCTTGGGGACATAGTCCAAATACTCAGTGGTTTTCTTACAAGTTTTCATTCTCTGGGTTGTTTCATATTTATATACCCATCTTTATTTTTGTTTGTACATCACATTATTAGAAAGTAATTACCTAAATTTGAAATTCTTTGGGCTGTGAAAGTTAGTAAAGAAATTTGATTTTCAGTGTAAGAGCGCTCACATACCAACTAAGCAAACAATACTCCTCAACTACATGAAAAACCAGGAAGGAACTCTATTTCTATTTCAATACACTCCATCCAATTATGAAGCCTTTCAGCACATCTGAACACTGCACAAAGTCACCCCAAAAAAAAAGAGAAAAAGAAAAGAGGGAAAAAGGTATCTTGCTATGGAGCATCCTCTTTTTTCTAGAGCCATTTCGCTCTCATACCTCAGCTTTGTCTTGAGCAGGTTTCGGAAGATGACAGTTAAAAGTGGCATTGAGAACCTTAGAGCCTCGTGATTTACTGATTTAAAGCCTAGAAATGCTCCAGTGCTCACCCCTTCCATCATTTTTACTCTCCTGCCTCCAAACTAACTAGGAAAACCTAGAAAAACCTGTGTTGCAAGGCACACCTGATTTTACATGCCCTTGCACTGGTTTTTCAGACTACTTTATACCTAGAGAGGTCTCTTCCATTTTCCACTCAGGAGCATGGACCCTGAAGTGCTGAAGCCCAAAGCCATGACGAGAAAAAGACAGTGTCTCTCTGGACCTCTCTAACTGACAGCAGCTACAGTCACATGTGTTGTCCAGCCCACAGCACGTGACACCCAGGGAGGAGGGGACATGCCACAACACGATGCTGCTCATCTATGAAAAAAAATTTTAAGTTCAGATATCCCACTTCACATTTTGATCTAAATCCTGCTTCCTTCTATCAGCACAAGCTTTAGTGAGAACATGACAAAGTGGATTAGAGCGTTGAAAACCAAGAACGTTTTTGCTGTGCTTTAACCGAAGCCAGTTCCTTCATCCCCTGTGGCTCCAGAAGAGCAAAGCCCAACGCGGGGTGGGGGCACAGACTGCGCTGCTGCTTTATACAGCTTCGAGCAGAAGGAAAGCAGCGCCCCTGGTTCCCCCGTTACTGCTGCCCGAGCGAGGTCTGCAAGACACCACCGGGTTCCACTCTCCCCCTCTTTTTAGCGATTTATAAACTAGTAATTTCATTAAAAACCTGATGTATTGACCAAACACGCCAGGTCCACTAGTTCTAACCTTCTGGACTAAGGAAAACGATAAGAGGCGTCACATTCTCCCCCGTTTACCCCACCGACCCCCTTCGCTTCGCCCCGTGGCTGGGGGCCCGGCCCGGCCCGGCCACCTCCCCTCTCCCCGCACCCACACGGCTTCAGACCAGCTTTTTAGGGCATTGCACGGAAGGAACCGATGGGGGAGCCCTGCGTTTCACGACTTTTGCACGAATCCGCACAGTATCGGCGTCTAAACCCCCGCACCGAAAGGCGACCGCCCTGCCTTGGCGGCGGCCCTGCCTGCAGCTGCCGGCCCCGCTCCCCTCACGGCCCAACGGCAGCCGCGCCGGCCAGGCCGGGCCGCAGCCCGCTGCCCAGGGCCCCAGCCCCGCAGGAGCCGCCCCGGGAGGCGCTCGCCGCCCCGCAGCGGGCGGGCCCGCACATGCCCAGCAGCGCGGGCAGCCGCCGCTGCCCTCTCCGGCCGCCGCCGCCGCCGGCCCCGCGCCGTCCTGCCGGTAGGTGCGCGCGCGGCCGGGCCAACGGCCGCCACCGGCCCCCTCCGCCCTGAGGGGCCGCGGGAGGGTGGCCGCGGCGGGTCGCTCGGGGAGGCCCTGGGGACACCGTGTCCCCTCCAGGAAAGGTGGTGGGGACAGGGGTGAGGAGTCTCGGGCGTCGCCGCGGGGAGCGGGGCGAAGCGCTGCCTGAGATCTCCCCTAACGCACAGGAGGCTGCCGGGCCCCGGGTGGAGGCGGCGGCGGGAGGAAGAGCAGAAGCCATGCCTGACGGGCAGTAGCCAGCACCGCTGCGGCGGGGCCTTGGGGGGCTGCTGCTGCTGGGGTAAACGCGCTTGGGGGGGGGGAGGGGAGTCAAGAACGGTATTTTTAGAAAGCGTGAGGTGGGGTTTTTTTAAGCAGTCTTGCTCGACAGATCATTTTAATAACTGCCAGCACATGTGTGTTGCAGTGGCTGCTGAAGGAGTCTTTTCTGTGAATTCAGTAGAAGCACACTTGGAAGGGGTGGTCAAGATGACAGGGTCTGCCTGCCCATCATTTCATGCCTCTGCTTTCCTTCCTAATGAAGGAGCAGGTGGCTTTCCTGGGAGAGAAGGCCTTGAGGCTTCCCGCCGGACTTCAGTTCACTATCCACCGAATCTCAATGGACACCAGGGAAAAGGGGGGAAAAACACACATCTGAAGCATTTTGAAAGACAATTATCCTTCCTAAGAAAACACCTCCAACTTGATGAGTGTTGTGACTTGGAATGATGGCCTGCAATCATTAAAGCGCTTTAAATGCAATACTTAATACAGCTAAATAAAGCTGGAATCTCATTAAAAAAGACCTGATGGGTGTTCAAGGTCTGTCAGATCTTCACATTTGTAATCTGCCTCTAAAACTCCACAGCTGGAGTAAAGGGAGGAGAAAAAGGCTTTTTCCTGTTCACAACAAGACCAACAAGTTCCCCAGATCAAAGCTGTACTGCTTCTGTGTACTGCTGTGTTTGTCAGAACAGCAGCATCTGGCCTATTCCCACTGTGCCAGTGTCACTGGGAAGCTGTGACAGAACCTATGAGTGTGAAATAGAAACCTTTTCCCTGAATTCAAAGAGGAATTCCAGCACTGATTTTAACATGAATAAATTGACATGTAATTTATGATAGAGCACATCTACAGAGATGACGAATTGGAAGCGTTATTGTGGGAGATGCACATACCAAAAGCACAGGGATTCCTTTTCACATTTCCAGCTTCACATCCAACTAATTCCTCTTTCCCCATAGGTATGAATTACTCTCGATTCATCACCACTGTGAGTGCAGCAAGAAAAGCATCTCCGATAAGACTTCTGAGTGAGTATAGACCTGTTTTTTCCAGGTTCTCTGGACTGGTATCATCCTATGTTCTGGACTTTGCTGGGGTATCATGGCTAAAGACTCGAGAAGGCTTGAAAGAAAACCTTGAGAAGGCCGGTTAACTTCTGTCAAGTTGAGATGTCAAGCAGGTATAGAGGAGAATAAAGCAAATAGCCTTGGACCCATCCAGACAGAAGAAATAGTATTATCATTTCAGCATGTGTCTGGAAAAAAAATAAATCTCTGTGACTCTGAGATAGGGGTTTTGGCACAGTTTGCTACTGAGTTTACACCGGTTGTCTGGAAACAAGCAACTGCTAATGACTTGAAATTCAATGCCAGCATAATGCTTCTTTGCATCTGGCTTTCCTGTGTCCTGTTAACATCTATCAATTCCTCACCCTGTCCACCCTCTCAGTGTAGCTACACTTTCCTTTTCTATATGACACAATCTTTAGGCTATCATGTTACATAGTCTTCTGTGTGAGAGATACAACAGGTTAACTGCCTACTTGTTTGCTCAGTTGAAACCGACAGGGGCCTGACGGAATCGGAGCACAGGACATAACATCACTAGTTAAGCCTTCAGGGGTCAATTTCCTCTCTTGGTAAGGGGTTGGCATTTGCTCTTCTGCTTAAAATGCTTTGTACAGGCACAGCTAAGTCAACTAATTCACTCTAGTCAGTCTCTATGCTTTTTCAAGTAATACATTAATATACATCGTAACACAAATATTAAGTAGCACAGCTTGTGCAGAAAAACACATTGAGACTGTGGTTTTAATGATGAGGTAAATATGTTTACCAGACCAAAAGTCATAGACATGACCCATATTGCTGAACTGATAAGAATTAACTCCTCATGCAGAAGTTTGCTAATAAGCAGTGGAGTACAAATGTGATAACAGGAGGCTTTAAACCAGATACGGTATCATCTGTCCTCTCAAATCTGAAAGCATTAAGCCAGCACGAATACCATATTGTGAGCTCTTGGATTTAATACAATCAAGTGCCCTTGCTGGTTTGAGGTCCATTCTGTGCTGCATAAATTGGATCTGAGTGATTGTGAAACTGTGACTTTAAAGCAAGAGTTGTTAACATTTTCTTCAAACTGAATTATTTACACAGTGCCTCTGCCACTAAAGCCGGGCTGCCAGAAATGTTCCCGCTACCTGATGAAAAAGCTATAGTCATAGATGTAACTATCAGTGTAGCTGCACTAGTGCCACATCAGCTAAAGTGAGACTGAATAACAAAAGCAAAGCAAATCATTCCAAGTCAGTCTGAACAGAAGGTCATTGAGATTTTAAATTCCTGAAGCCTAAAAGACATCAGTCACAGAAAAAGTTTTTATAATAGTAGAACAGTCCAGAAAAGATAAAAAAGCTATAATTTATTTTAAAACAAAGGTGATTTTTTTTTTTTTATATCTCCCACCTGTGTCATCCCTCCCAGCACCTATTTAATCCAAGTAGAAAGGTGAGTTTAAAAGGAATTATTATCCTTTTGAATTCCTGCTGTTAAATAAAGTGAAAAATGGAACAAGCTTTTCTGGACCATTATTATATATTGACTAAAGGATATGCAATAATGGAATTGTAACCATGTTTTTTTTTCGTTTTACTCTAGCTGAATTGATGCAGAAGTCTCCTCCATCTCTCATCTCTCTGGCTGGGGGGGCACCAAACCCTAACGTTTTTCCATTTAAGAGGGCTACGGTTGCCATTGGACATGGAACTGCTGTTGAGATTGGGGAAGATCTGATGAAGAGAGCTCTCCAGTACTCGGCCTCAGCAGGGTATCTCTCAGGGCTGCTTGCAATTCAAGATATCAGAATCAAAAGATCGTAATACCTTTTATTATTGCATTAATTCACCTGGGTTTTTAAAATCTATTTGTAAAACCTGTTTTACAAAATCAAGTTTAAACTGAAATGTGAGACAAATTGAAATAAGTGGAAAGTTTTAAGCATATTACTAATTTAAAAAAAACCCAAAACTAATACTAGTAATTCTCAAACCAGAACATTTCCTGGCTGTTAGCATCTGAGAATCCAGACTCTCAAGCCGCTAGGAAGAATAATTTTGTGTTTTGCAAGAAAATATTAATTAAAAGATACTGCATAGTATCTTATAACATAGTTATATATCAAATACTACATGTTATCTTATAACATAGTTTGGCTCATTCTGGAGTATTTGTTTTGCTCTCATTTGGTACCACATATTAAAATCAGTATGTACTACTTGTGGATGTAGTTGAATGGAGGTATTTATAGTACTGCCATTTTTAGTACAAAAATGACATATCATTAAGTTACTTTAGCACTCCTGTGAACTCCCCAGCAGACACCCCTTGAGTCAGGCATGTGACAGGTTTGCAAAAATATTTAGGTACCTACAGAGGCGTACAGGGCATTAATCAGTGAAGTTAAGACTTAACATCTAAATGAAGTCAGCCACTTGTGAACATCCTACAACATCTTAAAACATATTTTTTTAAAAATCTGTTTCATGAATCTGTATTATCTGCAGCCTATTCCTAGCAGTATTGCAAGCTTTGTCACATTGCCACATTTGAGTATGGAAAGGTCACTCCTAGGAGTGGATATTGTTTAGCCTCCACCCCTATTCCATCCTCAGCAAATCATTTACGCCCAGATTTCAGTGTGATAATTTGGTGTTGAGATGCCCATCTCTTCTGCTTTTCCATAAGAAACATTTATCTCATTTTCATCATTTGATAAAGTGGTCATAAAATCAGCATCTAAGTGTGTCTGTGTTACAGTTGAAATCAGACTCAGAAGTGTGTGCTAGATTTGGCAGTGGTCTAGAGGAACAGCCTAGCTTCGGCCTGTACGTTAATATACACCTTGTTTTATTCATGTTTCAGGATTCCAGAGTTGTTGTCTTGGCTAAAGGATTTCCAGCGGAATCTACATAATCCCCCCACAGCCAACTACAGTCCTGAGCAAGGACAAATGGAAGTGTGTGTCACAACTGGAAGCCAGGAAGGCTTGTGTAAAGTAAGACCAAAAGCTTCATATGTTAAAAGCATTTCTTTCAGAAACGTGTTTATTCTTCTGTAGGTTCAGTTATATTCGGCATTAAGTGCCACTATAACTATATGCAGGGTAGTTTGTTAAATATATGTCTCATGGTATTATCAATACAGGAACATAGAACTGAAATAAAGCTGGTGCGGCAAGTCTAATCTGTCAGGACTGCATGAATGTTCGGGTAAACCAAATAACCTGTCAGAAAATATGCTATAATGCAACATTTCATGCAACATTTCAAGTAGTGCAGTAATAAGTACATAGGTGCATTAATTGCATTACCATAACTCAATTCTAATTATGTTAGACATCCTTAAATAATTACCATTTCTAGTCCACTCCCACTGCTGCTTAATTGATCCTTTCTGTAACTGAAGCAGTGTTTCTATTGTATAATAGAGCACTATCTTTCCATACTCCCTAGCTGATTACCTAGCTTCATTTGGCTCTAAAGCAGATTTTTCATCTGTTCATTGCTTTTCTCAGACAGTATAATTAAACAGTTAGGGCATTACTAATATCTAATGAAGATTTTTAACCCCAAAGAAGTCAGAAGTATGAAGCATGTACAAGAATGGCAAATCTTTCTAAAATAGACTTCCTTTTCACAGGTGTTTGAAATGCTTATTAATCCTGGGGACAATATCCTTTTGGATGCACCTACATACTCTGGGACATTAGCAGCTGTAAGTACTTTTTAGCTGCAAAATGTTGCGAATGTTACATTTGAAGTAAACTGATCTGAAGTATCTGATCTGCAGGCTTTTATGTACACTTATATGTTCTGTAAAAACATAACTAAGAATCAAGTTTTTAGTGTTAGTCCAGTTAAGTTCATAAATATTAATTCACAGAAGCTTTTCTGCTAAAAGTTTTATAAAAGCTCTTCTCAGGACAGAAGTTCCCCTTCCAAATCCTGGTTCATTCAAGGGCTAAGGTCACATTTGGGATTGAAAGAATTGGTCACAACCTAGTCACATTAAAGCAAATTTATAACAAGTGGGTATTCAAAATGTCGGCACATTCACCTGAAGTATTTCATGGTCTGATAATACCATAGCTATAAGTAGTATGAAATTGGAACAGGCCTGAAACATCCATATATGAAGGTGTGAGTTAGTAAGAACTATCCAAAAATAGCAAAGTTTACTTCTGAAAAATAATTCAATCAGTATGTAATTAAATCTCGGCTTAAAATGCTTGAAAACTGTATATAAGAAGGGACAGGATAGATAATAAACCACAATTTCAGTCTAGTCTCCCCTTGCATCAAAACGTATTTTGTTATTTTTTGCTGTGCTAAGTTTGAGTATATCTTGTCTAATCAGATATACTTTGTTAGGAATATATTTTGACAGTGCAGCAACTTGCATTTTTACTTAAAAGTGCAGTGTACTACATGGTACAAATTGAAATTCCACAGAGGGGAGACAGCATGCTTTTTGTTAGTATTTTACCTATATTTTTTCATGCTGCTGTCAACATGTCATTGCAGTAACATCATTTCATTCTCTCCTGTATTGCTGAGTATATCTATTGAGAATAAATTCTTTGGCCTTTGTCAGTGAAGAGTAGCTTATAGTTCTGGCACTTCCACTGAAGTAAAGCATAAATTCTCAGTAGGAATTGAAGGTGCTTACTGTCTGTGGTGAGAGCATGAGGAGTCCTGAGAGAACACAGTTCAAATTCACAAAATCCCTTTCTGTTTGCAAAACCATGTGCAATTTTCTGGAGAAGAGCAGCAAAAAAACAGGAGCTACCCCTTTCTTGTCAGTTGGCTTAACAGGGCAAATAGAGTACTGTGATAAGCTTGACAAGCTTCGCAGCAATTTCAGGCAAACTTTCTTTTGAATCATGAGGAAATGGAGTTTGATATAGGTGTAAAGTCAGAAAGACTATGTATCACTGAAATTTTACAATGTCAATGACAAAAGAAAGACCTTTGAATTACAGGATTATGACAGTTTTGTTCCTCCTATCAACAGCTGAGACCTTTGGGTTGTAACATAATTAATGTTCCTAGTGACCAACATGGCATTATTCCAAAAGCTCTAAAAGAAATTCTATCTACTTGGAGCTCAGAAGATGTGAAAAATCGTAGCCACCACCTCCCCAAATTCCTGTACACCATTCCGAATGGTTGCAACCCAACAGGAAACTCTCTGACCACAGAGCGCAAGAAGGAGATTTACCAGGTACGTAGCCAGGGCCTTGTGAACCTTGTAGGTGGAAATTGATAAATGCCAGTCTCATTTCAGTTGAGGATATTCCATGTGTGGTCATTGGGCCCATTATTGGTCCAGTAGACTTTCCTCCTAGAAACTGTTTGTAGCAGAACGGCTTTCATGACAACTCTTCAGAGGTGCACTGTGCATTAGATAAATTGTTTTTGCAATAGTAGCCCATGGCTGGCTGGTATCTCTGCCACGGGCTTCAAACTGGACTTACTGCAAGTTTTCTGCACAGTTTGAACACTACATGGAACACACTTCCAATTATATGTGTCTGTCCTTGTACTGCAGGTATCATGTTTACTCTTAGAATTGCATGATGTTTAAATCAGGCATTTGAAAGTGTCTCTTGATAGACCCTTGTATAATAGTGAATGAGGAATCCATGGGATCATAATGTGGTCCTGGTGATAGGGCCAGGGTACAGGAAAAACTGAATTTACAATGTCTTTACATTTTAATGAATCTTTACTTTTTATTAATTTCTTTAGCTTGCAAGAAAATATGATTTCCTCATAATAGAAGACGATCCTTACTACTTTCTTCAGTTTGAAAAGGTAATTTGTCTTCCATACTCCTTAGTAACATCTTCTGCTCTGGTGCAGGACAGAACTAAGGTTTGAGCCATGGATCTTCCTTCCTGCATGTTCCTTCATGTCCTACCAAGGTAGTTGTACCAAGATCAGTCCATGCTACTTTCAGTTGTTGTCCCCTTTGTGGCATTTTATTGCATCAGTCCTGTTAATCAGTGGCTCAAATTCCTCAAGCCTTATACAGGACAGAATTTCCTTGAGTAGCCAGAAAATGGCAAAGACTTTGCCTCCAGAGCGAGACAAGTATGCCACTGAAGCAGCACTTGAAAATAGCAGCCTCTTAATGTTCCTTTCAGCCCAGCCTCTTCATTCAGTGGAAGACTGCCTACTCCCAAACTACTATATCCCATTTTTACCCCTTTGCCATTTGGAGAACCCTAGAGAGTTCTCCCAGATACCACAGGACATAGTACTGGGTAGGCAGCTTCCTTCCTTCATGGAACTTTTCCTCAAATGGGTAACAATCAAGTGTTGATCTGCCTTCACACATGGATCTACAGTTGCACAGTCTGCACAGTCTACCTAACTTCAGGATTAAAAACTGGTCTTATAAAGCAGTAAAACATTGGTAGAAGCTAATGTTCAGTATTTTCTATTTTGAAATAGGTTTTCAAGGGAGTAGGCAATAAAACTGCTTCACTTACTCATTGAATAGCATTGTGTAGCTTTGTTGGAGGGTGCAAGGTGAGAAGGTGTAAAAGTAGAATTCTTGATAAGGAAAAAGTGTGCTGAACTCAGATCATCACAATTTGGTCATATCTTCTGATTTCCCTTTTTAAGCTAAAGCTAAAAGCTACAGAGCCTCATCTTAGAAATTACAGTATCTGTTTACTCCATAAAAAAAATCTTGGCAGAGAAATCATTTCTCTCTCCTAATTATGGCATCATACCAAAACTTGAACTGAACCCTGGTATACTGAACAGTGGGCTAAGCATCAAAAAACAAGGCTGATTTCTTGATGATTTTCATAGAAGACTCTCACACAGTTAGCCTAAACAATCACTTGTCAGCAAGTTACTGCATTTTTTTTCCTTGGAATGCACATCTGTAGAATATTTACTATCAAATATTTTTTTAAGAAATTAGTTATGTCTTCATAGTAAAGAAAATAATTCCATCATAATCCTTACTAGCACCTTGAATTTTTATTTTTTATTTTTCTTCCAAGCCATGGGCTCCAACTTTCCTCTCAATGGATGTGGATGGCCGAGTTATCAGGACTGACTCTTTCTCTAAAATTCTCTCGTCTGGGTAAGGCCAGCTTCAGACTGCTCAGCATTGCCTGTTCAGTTAAGGCACAAGACTAATACTTCATACAAAATGATCAGACATGTCAGTGTTTTTTCATCTAATACCTATCCATTTCTGGAATGTACTTTCGGATCCACAGCTTCTCTCAGTCTGCTCACTTTTCATGTCACCTCTTGGCAGTCATTTAACTCCAGATTCTGTTTCTCTTCTGATACTGATAGTTAACCCGCTCTCCCCTGGCAGCCCATTCTTGCAGACACCATATAGACAGAAAGACAGATGCTGGATTCCAGCTCTGATCCTGGAACTTCTAGGAGCTTTTCTCTCTTCTTTTTCTGTTTCTCCTTCTATCTCTTACCATTCCTGCAAGACTCCCTGAACGTATAATACAGAATAGAAATCATGGCATCTTTCTCCACAAACTATTCATAGGATTATACTGATCTCTTGTCTTCTAGCCTTACAATTCTGGCAGGTTGTTTCCACTTGCCTGAAAGACTAAGCTGGCTGTTTTTCCATTTCACACAAGTCAACATATTTGATTTTTAACTTGCTTTTGTTTATTATCCTAATAGATATAAGAAAGTAATGTGAATTCTGCACTCGCAGCTAGTGGATTATAACCCCATCTCTGAGAAAGTGAGGAGACAACATGATGCTAAGTGTGATTGCACTTTCAGAAGTGACACTGCAAAAAGGCATGATGCAATTTTATCTTTGACAAAGATACATATGAGCTTACTGGTTCTATTTTTCTTCAAAGAAAAACTTCAGCCAATCTGTAAAAATGGGTCATAAGAACTGAAGCATGAATGAGAATCTAGTTTATCAGTCTAAATTCCATTTATTCTGCAGTACTGAAAGGGAGTGAAAGAGTAAAGCTGTTTGCCACTTCACATCTGTTTATCATAAAGCCTGAGCATTCATGATTTTTCATCATATGAAAACCTATCTTTCCTTCCCTTTGATTCATGTAATCTTTGTGGTTGCAGAGGAAAGCTTACAAATGTGGGATATGTCCTGGAGTCTCAGAACTAAGAAGATACTATAAGCTTTAAAACCCTTAGATGTTTTTATTTCATGACTTTGATACTCAGCTCATAAGTTGCATAAGCCTGGGGCTTAGGGCAGTATTAAGATATAGATAAACTTAAATGCATAGAGACTCCTTTCAATATCAATGAAACGGTTACATGTTTTCCCCGTTATAAGTTAAACCATAACTCACACAAAGTATTGCACACTGCATTTCTGTAGTAACTTCTTTTCTTTTTTTTTTCTCTAGGTTAAGAATAGGTTTTCTGACAGGTCCGAAGCCTCTTATCGACAGAGTTATTCTACACATTCAGGTTTCAACAATGCACACCAGCACTTTCACACAGGCAAGTACCAAACTGCCAACTGAATCGTCCTTGGGAAAGGTAACATATTCCAAGTCATAGGAAACCACAAACAAACAGCTTTGCACTTTTGCAGTTTCTCTGTGCTTTTACAATTTTGTTTTTAAGCAGCACATACATTGTCAGTTCTGCCAAAAGAAGAGAGACCACCATAGAAATTACAGCCAGAGCTTGAGGGTGTCTCAGCGCATGGAAAGCACAGCTAACATGCCCTTAACCCTCAGGTTTCAAGACTCAAGATTTAAAATACTTTGTATCTCTTGCTAGTAGGTTCACTTGAAAAACCACAATGTAAAGCATACATTGGAAGCACTAAGGTTTTTTTCTGTTTTTCATTCTACATTGTAATGAGAACAATACGGGCAGACCACAGAGATGTTACAAAGCAGGCTGCCAGCTACAGCCCCTTTATAATTAGTAATAAAGAAAAGACACATTGAGCACATCTAGAGCTGGCTTCCATCTTCCAGGTCCATTAGGTCAGCACAGAGGCAGTATTAAAACAGAGAGGCTGATATGGGCAGGAAGGTAAAGCAATATAACATTGCCTTCCTTCTTCTCCCTGATTACCATATTCAGCTCTCCATCCATTCTTCCCTCCCCCACCCCAGCTTCCAAACACTGCCATGATCCTTGGAGACAGCAGTAACATGTTCTACGATGACCTGTTGCTGTTGCCACCTCTGTTTATAAAGGGCTCCAAGAGACCCCACACGCAATTTCTTGCCTGTGTGGAATTTTAAATAATGGTTTATATCTTTTGATAATTGCAGAACAGTCCTGTGTAAAATATGGTGTTGATAATGTGTTTTATTTCTTTAGATTATGATATCACAGCTGCTTCAGCAATGGGGAGAAAAGGGTTTCTTGGAGCATATAGACAGGTAGGGTCATGTCATATTGAATCCCATCATCTGTCATTCTGCTTCTCGTTACCTACATAAAACATTCTTTGTAGTAAAGAAGTTAGAGGAGGTACCAGTATTAGGCTACAGGGATAAGCCAGGTCACCAAGACTGACCATATTCACACAACAGTCCTGAAGGAGCTCAGTGTGAACTTGCAGACATGCAGGTCAGGGCACGTAAACTACCACCACAGACCTACAACCTGCCATTCCACCAGCATGGTCATTGTGCAGCTCCCAACTGAAAGGGAGCTCAAGAGGATCCTGGGAGCGCCAAGTCAGTAAATAAAGTTTTCATCCCTGCTAAAGTGGTAGGGGCTACAGCAAAGGCTAAGATCACTGAGCACATGATCTATTGAGGAAGAGTCAGCATAACTTCTATAAAGGGAGTTCTTGCCTCACTAACTCAGCAGGGATTCACCCTCTAACACCCTTAATCTAATGGTTGTGGATGCTGATGGAAAGACCTACAGAGAGCATTAAGGTTCACCGACACTTGCTAAATATTGCCTCTGTCACTATGCTTGGAGACAGAGCGCTGGGCTAAGGTTTGACTCAGCATTTTTAATATATCCACTAACACAAATTTGTTTTTCATTTATGATGCTGGAGGAACATAGTTTCTCTTGAGTATCTGTGCTTCATTTCAGATGCTGTACTTGGATGCCATTAGAACCCCAAGCTTCCTACTTCAGTGGGTAGCGTGCTACACTCTGCCTAGGCCTGTAACAGGAATGTGAGCAAAGCACGGGAAAAATTCTTATGTGACTGTAACAGCCACTTCTGTCCCCTAAGCACCTGCCTGTTGTCCATACTGTAAACACTAGTATTTTAAAAAACAAAACAACAAAAAGCAAGCAGTAGACACGCCAATCCTGGCTTTGCCTTGTTTTGAGAAACAGGAGTATAAAGATAGGCTTTGCAGGGAAACTTGGACCGTGCTTTAGCTCAGCTTTCAGTAGTTAGAAAAATATATCCTAAGTACATCTCTTCACTTACTTTCTTCTTGTAGGCCAAAAAGCATCCTTGTTTAAGCCAGAAGTCCATTCTTCCTTTTGGCCAATGAAAATAATACTGCAGTAGGGTAGCTGCAACCCTTTATAACCTTCTAGGCTTAGTTGTCAGGTGACTTATTGATAAGGCCCAACAGCTGAGTGTAGTCTCTTCAGGTGATTTCATTTGGATAAGGTTTACTTGTTAGATTACACTTTTGGGTAGGAGATAGCCTGTTTGCAGCAGCTGCATTTTTGTGGAAGTCTTGTCTCACTAACACTTATATTTTCATTCCAACATGAAAGTAAAATGATAACAGAAAGACAAAAAACTTGCAATAGAATTTGTGATGTGGTAAAAACTGCGTAAGCGAGATTTCCCATTTCATGCAGAATTAGCAATTGGTATAGGCTGAGTCCCAAAACTATATAAGCCTTTGGTGGGGTTAGTGTTTGTCAATAAGGTGTAATAAAATGCATCCAGAAATCAAAGCTATTGGTTCAGAGAGTATATATATAAAAAAGTAAAATTATGCAAATTAGTAAGTACAGTTTCTGTACAGAAAAGGAAACACATTTGCATTGATTGATGAACTCAGTATCAGACACTTCTCTTGTGTCTTCCATTGCAGAATCACAGCTGTCTCATTTTGTGTCAACAAAAGCCACTGCACAAGATTTGTCCATGTTGAAATTTGGGTTAGGGTCATTTTTCCCAGTAAGAGGTTGAATTATTTGGAAGTTTTACTTAAAGTGAGAAGGAGATAGATTCAAAAGCTTAGGAAAGGGAAAGCTGTCAAATAGTGGTGACAGGTTTATAACGTGATTTGCTTTTTACCTTGTGAAATGTCATTTCCATGTGTACCTATTACACAAATTCTACCCAAAAGCACAAATATCGAGTCTGTGCTTTTGCATATGTATAAGTCCTTCATTTTCTTCAGTATGCCTGTTTTGTGTGGTAAATATTGCTAACAGGGCTTGTATCCACTGATATAATAGACAGAATGGATATAACATATAAAGACTTTCCGTGGCCTATGTAAAGATTAGGAAGCAGCCACACAAGGACTTCCTCTTTCTGGTTGATCAGTGCTTTGCTGGAGACACGCTGAAGCAAATATTTAAGATTTCTCTGATACATATACAAAGTTTCATACACACAGTATCCTGTATTATGCCCGCTGGGATATGCTGGTGTTTCCATTAAATGTGCACTGAGGTTGTTCAAGCGGAAAAGCTTTGTTTCTGCCTTTGGAAACAAATGGACTCTGAAGCGCTGTGGGATCATGACTTTGAACTGGTAATTTACTTTCAGAGTGGTGGAGTTCTACAGGACCCAGCGGGATGCAATGCTCATTGCTGCTGACAAGTGGTTAAAAGGTCAGTGAATGCGACACAGCTAATTACTTAGACTTTTTTCTAGCTATTCATCATCTTTGTGTTCAAGAAAAACCACTAAAGTTCATCGCTTGACTGAAGTGACAGATAAGCACTATAAGCAAATCAATGACATTAAATATTAAGCTTAGGACACATTATGTAGTGCTGCTGTTTTCTTGCTTTTCTGGTGGGACAAGGAGATGGCGATGAGAAAAAAAGCTCAGCACATTATTGTGAAAAGGATTTTTAGAAAGAACATGTATTTCACTCCACTATGTTCTTATACTTTTTATTTTTAAAATCTCAGTCTGAAATAGCCAGATTTAGTGGCCTTAATTTAAAAGAAGATATAAACATGTGATAATCATTTTTTTGTCAGAAATCAATTTCAAATGTCCACTTTAGTGGTTAGTCACGGAGCATAGGAAGAATTTGATCAACAGTAATGCAGTTACAGTTAGTGACTTATTCCTTTTTGTCAGTCTAAGTGGAGTCAGCAACAACTGCTTAAGAACTGCCCACCTACCTTAGATGATACTTCTGTGGGACATGGGTGCTCGAGCACCACACAATCATTAATGTACTTTTGCTAATTCCAGGGTTTTAAATATTGAGTATTTCTTCTTTTTCTACATGGCTCTGAACAACCATGGGTTGTTGACCTGGGTAGGCCCTCTTTGTCTCAATTCCCCAAGTATCAAAACAGTGTAACAGCACTGGGCTGCCTTAAAGTGTATTGTGAGAATATACTCATGTGAAAGACTATCAGGTCTTCACATCTTCTAGTAATGGGAGCCATAACATTATGGAAGACAATATTTATTTTGTAGATATACACCGAGGAAGACCTAGAGAAGATGTCAAATATAGTTCCTTCAAAAATATGTCCAATAAAGAATTTTTGGTAAACAAATGTATACAGTAAGTCTGCATATATAATTTAAGACATAAATCCTCTCTATGCATTCCCATCCTCCTCATAACTCCTAGGCTCTCCTTTTGTTTGGAGGAAAATCTGTAATCATTGTGACTTAAAGGAAAACAGTTTTGCCCTTTGCTATGCTTTAAATTCTATTGATAGTCAATGTGATAGTAGGCGAAACTGCATCAGAAACATTATTTTAAGTTGTTTACTTGATCTGAAAGTAATCAACAAATACAGTTTGTTAATGTTTGGGATTTCTGTAATTCAAAGCAATCACTTTCACAAAAAGTATTGAGGATACCAGCACAAGTACAGTAAGCCCACACAGATTTCATTAGCAGTACTTTAAATTTGGCAAGTGGCATCCTGGGTCTGTGGCCCCCATTACCTTTGAGTTCATTAGAGCAACAAATCTATAATATCACTGAATCTGTGGTGTATCAGTTAAAGGTGGGACAGAACTTTCTTTCTTGATTCCCTTCTTTTCTCTCTCCCCAGGCTTGGCAGAATGGTACCCTCCTGCTGCTGGCATGTTCTTGTGGATCAAAATTAAGGGTGTTCCTGACACACAGCAGCTGATCATGGAAAAAGCTTTGCAGAAAGAAGTATGACCTATGGTTTAATGGATTATGATGTTAAAATGAAATAAGGGAAGAATAAAAAAAAAATCACCATATGTATCCACACATACGCACACACATAAAAAAGCAGGGGAACTTGCTGTGCACCGTCGTTGAGCCTGCAAGTCAAGCATTGACACATAGTGACTCATGAATAAAATATTTTCATGTCTGTATTCAGGTGTTGATATTTAATCAGCTTACTGAAATTTAAACCATTATAATACATAGTACAATGTCATGTATACTATATATATACACAATGTTAATATATGCACCTATATGAATGATGGCTGTCACTACATCTTTTTAATAAGAGAAATTAAGTGTGATTTTATTTCTACAATGTATGAGAGTCAGCGCTGTGTACTGAGTGAACTACATCCCACCTCACTGGTGCTCCCAAACATTGTGATAATGATAAGCCAGACCTGGGAAGCCACCAGCCAAGGAAACCAAAACCTGAGAGCCCTTTGATTTTGTTAGGAAAAGTCTGATTCCAGGTTGCATATTTTTGGCTTCTCATTTTGAAGAGAAAAAATATATTAAGGCATGTTCTGATGCCAGTGTTTCAGCAGTGAGCCTTCTCAAATTTAACTTAGCATAGTGTTTTAAAACTGTAGAAGTGGTGATAACTGGGTGGCAATCAATTTTTCTTAGGTGTTACTGGTTCCTGGAGGAGCATTCAATATCGATAGTTCAGAGCCTAGTTCTTATGTCAGAGCCTCCTTCTCTCTGTCTTCACCAGCTCAGATGGATCTGGTAAGTGAGATTTTTTTTTGTACATTCTTACCAAGACAGTTTCTCACATAATAAAGCTCCCTTATTTTTACTTACTTCTCCTTAAGTTCTTTGTTGAATGTTTGTTTAGTTTTTTTAATACTTAAAAGTATTAAAGTGATAAGCAGTGATTAAAGTGATTAAGCAGTACTTTTGAAGCAGTATTAGCTGTTTCTTAGGCAAGATACTCATATGCAAATCACCTGAAAGGTACCATATTTTTAGGACCACTTAACATTTTTCTGTGTCTCTCATAAATGTAGTCTCACACTTAATCCTCCCAGACATTATGCATAAAGACTTTACTGAAGTCATAGTAAGTTTTGTGATTTGCTTTAGCATTAGCAGGCATCACCTGTCTTTTGTTTTCCAGACTTCCCATTCCTGAGATTGAATTACCTGCTTGCTTTTGTGTGTGTGTTGTCAGTCCTGTATAAGAAAGAATATTGTTTTTCTTTTATACAATTGACATATATGTTGTATTTCATTTATCAGGAACTAATCTTCTATGTATTTAGGAACATTTTGGATTTTATTTGGCTTGATCTGTAACATCAGCAGAAAGAAAGATAGGAGACATTTATTTGTGTAGACTTAGTACTCATTTGGTTCAGGTGCTTGAAACACTTCGGTATTTGTAGTCGTGCTTTCAGTTGTGAAGGTTTGTAACAGATAAGCGCTTCTATTGCCTTTCTATTTTTTCTTCTGTATTTCTTCTATTTCTTCCTCCTTTGTAAAAGTAATTCGTAACCATAGTATCGACAGTCAAATTGTATCTTTTGTATGCTTCCTCACTCAACTGTTCTTCCTCTCACCTTTGGAGCCTCTGGGCCCTTATATTAAGGTAAAATAGATAGTCTTCCAGGGATTACTAGTTGTATTAAAAGTACAACTGTTTAGTTGCATCTGAACTCCAAATAACTTTTGAGCATCAATATATGTATTTTTCTGTTTCAGAAAACTCTGCCTTTTATTTTCTGTCAGAGAAGTGGAAGCTTTGACAAGTCAAAGCCTATACATGTTGTTAGGAGAGGAAAACAGAGAATATCAGCAGAATTTTGCAGTATAAAATGCTGAGTTTGTATATGGTTAAGGTAGTTTCAGTAGCTTTACAGGTTTAGTGTGTTTCCTATATAAGTAACGCTGGAATATAAATGTGAACCATATTTGTGTCATTGCAGGCCTTCAAGAGACTGGCTGACCTTATAAAAGAAGCTTTGTGAAAAAGCTAAATAGAGCTCTTGCAGCAATCAAAATCGTCTCCAGGAAATAGTTATAAACATTTTGATTTCATCAGAACACTTTAAAAGCAAGCACAATACAATGGATGTTTCCTTAGATCGTTTCAGCTAAAAAAGCAAAATATGAAAGAGTGAAAAAAAATTTGCTTAATTGTTTTGACAGGACATTATATTACTAAATTTATTCCGATTCAGAAACATTTAAAATACTCAAAACCAAATGTTCTGTTTCCCGTCAAATCCATGGTTTTGTTAGATTTGAATTGATTTTTGTTCTGGCTTTTGTTTTCCGTTTCAGTTGGGAACCGGGGAAATCAGTTACTGAGGAAGTTGCCCCTGAGGTGGCCTTAGCCACCGTTAATCCCAACTGATACATTCCTCCAACACCTTACGTTGGAATTGGTTTTGTATGTCACTTTCCTTCTTGTCCTGCTGTATGGCAACTGGTTCTGAAGATCTGAAGATCAGTATTTAATGTTACTGAAGTTTTGTCAGATAAAACTGTTGGAAGGATGTTCAAAAATTGAAACTGATCCAGCAAAATTAGGCTACGATTACAAGTAAAACTACTTGGCCTAAGGTCCCCTGCAATTTGCACGGGTTTTGCGGCTCAGTCTGTAATTTGTAAAAGGTTTTCTGATTGCTGGCTTCCACTTCAGTCTGTGAATAATTACCCTGTACCTGTGTTAGAAAATCTCTGGTTTGCAAAGGCATGTGGATGTGCTAATAGAACTGCTCTCTGCTCTTAGTTAATCAGTCAGATGGGGTTTTGATTGGAGCGTGTGAGTAACTGGGGACGTGGTGGAATGGGCAATAACCTGACACTGCCAGATGTACAAAGCAAGCAAAATGAAAAAATAAAGAAACGTTTTGATCCCTAATCCCTTGGTCATTATCATCCCAAACATTTGATACTTGACAACATGTACAAAACTTTCAGAAAGTTCTAACTGTAAAGATTCTCCAAGGCTTCCCATTTTGCTTAGTGACTTAAATTTTATTTACTGTTTGGGTGAAAGTGCTGTGGTTTTCCACCGATAGCAGATGGATATTTCTTTATGTGCAAGTGCGCAGAATTTCAAAGTAACAATGTGTGTTCAAGGATCCTGCCCGTCCTTCAGCAGCTCAGGTAACCCCACCAAACAAGGGTCAGGCACAACCTTGCTTAATTGGAAGTTTCACAAGAGTTTTAGTACTAACAATAATTTTCATTCCCTCTTTTCTCCCTAGTTATAAATAGCACGTGTCGTAACAAACTAGCATGGATGTTTGCCTTTCCCAGCATCTCTCCTGTCATCAGGATCAATCCAGTGCCTCCAGCCCAGCATTGCCTTGTATTTCAAGCGTTTTAATTTAGTCACACATCCAAGCCACCTCTACGCTTTGCAGCTTCTTGAGCAGCATATCTAAGATCAATCCTTTCCCCTCTTCCCAGATTACTGTGGCTTTTAGTCAAGTCCACGTGATTTTCAGATTAATTTTCTCCAATTTGATATCAGTATGTCACACCTTTCTTCCCAGACCCATTCAAAGAACTTGGTATGGTCTCAGCTTGTCTGTCACTCCTGCTCTCCTGCAGACACGGGGCTGGCTCTGCTGTCCCACCACACCTCATCTGCAGCCCAACCCGCATCTCCAGGTTCCCTCTGACCCTCCCTGTCGGCAGCAGGCGGGCCAGTGGTGCAGTGGGTGAAGTCACCCCACCATGGACCCACAGGGTGACAGTGTGGGGAGAGTCCGCAGTCCCCAAACTGCTCTCAAGGGCACCAGCGCTGTCTTTAAAGACAAGCGTGTCCCTTTTTATGCTGATGGTGCTAACAGGGGGTCCAGACTGTCAGTGTCCTCTGTGCAGTGCTGCTTCACAGCAAGTTTTCACGTTTCAACTCAGTTTCTTAGCCATGTGTGGGAAGTTTTGAAAGCTCTGACTTTGCTATCAGTAAGGCAATTTTTATCTTGGGTTCAATTTAGAAAGTCATTTTATACAACAGAATGAATTGATGTGTCTGTTTAATTAAAATAATGTCTTTTTCACATGAATAAATGTAAATGTCATTTAGTAATTATTTTAGCTCTCAGGCAAATGCTATTATCATTGTCAAATAATATTGTCATATTGTCATTCAGCCAGATCTGAATTAGAAAAACATAATCAAAATATCGTTATTAAGCGAGCTTTATATTGGTGATGTGTTGAATAATGCACCTCTTACTTCTCAGAGATCTAAATGTTAATTTAGTAGAATGTAAGCAAAATGCAATTCCATTTGCTGCACATTAGATGCTTTTGCTATCAGCTAATTTAATTTAGAGAGAGTGTTTTTTTCCCTGGCTGTGGTGGAGCATCTAAAATTAAATTAACATCCTGAACGATGCAAATTGAACAATGGCAGTGAAAACTTACATGCACATACTGCTTCCCTGAACCTCTTGGAGCGCAGTATCTGGTCTCCTGGGAGAGAGCATTCGCTGTGATTAAATGTTCCTGGAAGAAGCCACTTGGGGAGAAATAGGAAAAGGGCAGGCAACAGGTTCACACGGAAAGAAATTATGTGGCAAATCAAAGTTTTGGGTTTTCCCTTTCTGTTTTCATCCATCCAGGAGCAAATAACCTCTCTCATTCGTAGCTGGGTTTAAGCCGCCTGTGGCACAATCTACCACTGGGGAAGAGCAGGTCCAGGGGAAGGAAGGGGCTCGCTGTGGGGTCCTCTGATGGTACCTAAATGCAACAGGCTGCAGTGGAAGAGCCTGCAGCAGGGCTGCAGGGACTTTGGTTCCACTGGTTGTTCAGGCTTTTGGCAGACAAAACCACCTAGAAATTCACGACAAATAGCCACTGTGCGTGAGCCAAACAATTCTGCTGTAGAAGGGGCATAAATCTCAACCCATCCCACGCACATCATGTGCGCACGTGTTGTCCCAGCGTTCAGACTCGTGTGACACATCCCCCTTCTGCTTTGCGAGTTTCACAGCTGTAGCAAGGGGGAGCCCTTCTTCCCTGGGAGACTGGAAACATCGACTGTAACAACTTCAACAGAATTCCCGAACTTTTGCATAAAATGCATTAACAAATTTTAGGTTCACACGGGTCATTGATCTGAAGGAAAACATCCCCCTGCACTTTCAAACGAGAGCCCCGCAGCACTTCTGTGATTGATGAATGGTTGAGAGAAAAGGATTTTTATGGGGAATTCGTTAGAAGAAAGAATGCCTGTGTGTATACAATATGACAGCTCTTATGTTAAACTGTAAACATATGGAGAATTACTTCATCTAATCGAATGTCAGTCCCTGAGCACCAGTGCTGGTGTCTGAGAATTTATAGAGTTTTTGTGGAAAACGCTTGGTTTAGTTTCGGGGGATTGTCTCCTAAATTGTGAACGCAAGTTTCGTTTGAAACGTCATCCTTTAAAAACTGTTTGCTCTGTGTGGAGCCTTGTATTTTAAAACCTTGTGACCTAGAGACCTGCAGTACTTTCCGTTCTGCCTTTGCAGTCTGGATTGAGATACGCTGGGGCAAATATTTCAAAGAACTCCATTGAGCTGTGCTGGTGCGTGCCCTGATCTGTCTTACTTAATAACAGGGTTCGAGCAGCCCACCGTAGGCCGTGTCTTAGATGGAAACAGAACAATTGCAGTGTTTGAACTGTAATCATTCCGAACGAAAAGCACTCTGTGAATACAAAGAAACAGACATTTTTCATTCTTCTAACATTGGTACCGGGAATACCGGCTCTTCACTTTTCTCACAAAGGCCGTGGAAGCTAATGTGCAACCCTGCCAAGCTCGGGTATCACCGTGGGGGGTAGGGGAAGGGTCTTGCTGATTCTTTTCAAGAATGAATATCCCAGAAATGTGTTAACAAACCTGACTGCTGCTAGACGGTTCCCTGCTACCTGTACAGAATTTGGAGAATACCTTCAAAATTGTATTTTCTTTTTATTTTCAATTTATACTAAATCAGATCTGGATTGATACAGCAAGTGAATAAGCCGTGATGTGACCTGCAAAAAATTAACATGAAAGTATTTCTGTTCCTTGATTTACATAGAACTTTGAACATTCTCTACGTTTGACTAATAATGAACTTTGAACCTAAAAGGTTCAGAAGATTAAAAATATTTTCCTGCACTTTCCTCAAAAAAAATCAGGCATTAACAGAGGCAGAATCCCACTGGCCTGGCCTAGGATTTTCACTCATGCTTGTTGTATGCTGGAATTTCCACCCAGATCCAGCTTGAGACACCAGCCCTAAAAAGATCCTGGTACCCAGGTGCGTTAGCAGATAGGAAACTGGATCTTTTCAGTGCACATCGCCACCGGCCTGTGGCCACTAAGGACATGGTGGAGCATCTGTGTGGCTCCACAGTGCTGGAATAAGCACCAGAAGATGATGGGGCACATCCTGAATTAGTGGTGGGCAACAGCATGAGTTATCACCAGTTTATCCGCATATAAAAACACTTCAGGAAAAATCTATCCAGTTTGGCTCCTAAGAGAATACCCAGTTTAAATGATACAACATTGGCTTTTCTGTTGTTATGTAGCCATGAAAATTTAGCAGAAGGTAGAACACCTCTTGCTATGAAGCTGATAGCAAAGTTTGATTTTAGCAATCGTGAACATGGCTTGTTTGCCTCCATTTTGTAGCCACCAGAATCCAGGAACAATTTGAAACACAAAATTTTTTTACTTTTTTTGTTACATTTTACTTTTTTTAATGTCATTAAATGAAAATTTAAATTGCATTTAGTGAAAGCCAATATTAAACAAAATTTAACTGGGCAAACTAATCCCTATACCACTGTTAGTTATGTTTATGAAGTTGCACTAGTGCTAGCTTAGTTATTCCAGGAGAAGATTTTGGACTAACATCTGTATTGGTGAATTCTGTTTCCGTTTTCCTGGGATAAAGAAGTTTTTCTGACAAGATCAAATTATTTTATTGCCTTAAATGGAATCCACCTTCAATTGGACAATATATAATTTATAAACTCTCTGACTGTCTGCATCTTCCCCCAAAACAATAAAGAGGAGGAATGGAAACACTAGTTTTCTTACAAAGTACTATTTTCAATACAGTTCCAAGAACTGGGAAGACATTATTTAATAAGCAAATGAGCTAGTTCCTTCATCTCTGAGGAAGACCGAGAAGAGTTACTGTCTTAGTATAGGCATAGACAGTTAAACTGTGAACATTTTAGGCATGCCACAAACATGAAAGGAAACAGCAAAAAGCCCTTAAGAAATACCTAAGAAAGGAAATACTTTATCACAAACCTTAACCAAAAGAGAACAGCCTTGATTCTTACAGATACATTATTCAGTACCCATTTTTTTCACACCTTTTCCACCCCAAATATTTAACCCACACTTTTTCATCTCCGTGCATTTTTTTCCATCTGGGCTTCTTTGTTCAGCTCTTCTCGTGGATCTCTCTAATAATTCCCTCCACAGCCCCCTCCCTCCCCCCCCAGGTAACATTTTTTCAATAATCAAGGCCAATTATTTTTGTACAAATGCCACCATTTTGTTTATCTTTCATTAATTTGATGACTGAGCATGCTATTAACTTATTCTCTGCATTTGTTGTAGGTCACATACATACACATACACATACATAATCCCATCCATAATTAATCTCTATCTGGTGGCAGGTCTAACCCAAACACTTCTTCACTTAAAGCAGACGGCATCATTACAGGAGACCAGCAGTGACTTTGGGGAGATGTATCTCAGAAGGGTAGGTATTGGAAGTATAATATTGCCTTTATCTTCAAGTAATAGCAGTTATACGAAATAAATAAGAGTGCTATTTGTTTATGCTTCCTAATTGGCATAATAAACTGTTTTTAAAAGTAAAACTGGCTTTCAGAGTGAGTAAAGTATTTAGGAAGGTGAAGTCCTACTGATTATTTCTGTAAATTAGACCGCTGAATGACCAAGTTCTGTTTTTAAATGGAACTAATATTCCTAAGACAATACTGTGGTTTTTATATCCTCTTTAATAAAATCCCACAGAAAAGTTTCATAACTTTCATTAATTGTACGGGCAAGAGGAAATCTTAGCCACATTCTTGTGAGCTTCCTGAATGAAATGCTGCAAAGCCAGGACCACACGTACACCCCCACATTGCATCTGAGGTCTAACGATAGTGAAGTGCAAGCTGCTTGGTAGCATGCTCTGACCATTCTGTCACTTATAAATAAAGCATTGGTGATGCTCAGGACAAATGAAGCGAGAAGACACTGGTGAAAAGCCCAACAGCAGGGGAGGAAAGGAGAGTAGGACAAAGCAGATGAGAAAAGTCCAGTGAGAACAGACAAGAAGAAGCCTTCCCCAAAGCTACCTACTACTTGGTGAGAGAGACTTTCTCTCTTAGAGATGTTTCTAATAGTCAAACACAGTGTTAACGACACTTTTTGATTATGACATGGCCTTTCTCAAGGGACAAAAATATTTTATTTCTCTAAAATTTATTTATGTGTTAAGGATGATAAACATTAGGCCAACCAATCTTATCTTCCTACTTAACTACTGACACTTCGAAGAATCTAATTGAAAATATGCTTACTCTGTTTTTTCCCCAGGCTGTAGTAGAATTCTTTTAATAGCTTTGTTAACATCTTTACCACAAAACTTGAAATTTAATAGCTGTCACAGCTTGCTACCAGTAGCAGATTTGCAGAGCACAGAAGGTACAATATACTGTGATGAATGAGCTACACAAATGTTTTGCCTCTGTCAAAAACTGAAACCTGCAACAAAACCTGTTCTCTTGCTCTTATGCAGCACTCTTCATTCAGCAAACCAGAACAGCTTTATACATGCAGCCAGCATCACAGCGTTAGAAAGCATGCAGGGATATGATACAGCTTCCCTAAAGGATGTATAAAATAGGCCAGGCACTGCAGTTTGGAAAGAGATTGAAGGCGTGCAAGATAGTTTATAAAACCAGCAACAGCATCTGCAAAACGCACAGGGAGTGGATGTGCATTGTTCTCATAGCAGAAGAAATAGGGGGGATTTAATCAGTAGGCGCAAAAAAAAAAAAAAAAAACAGGAAAAAAGTGTTACATGCATCATAACATTACACAGGACTTCGTGCAGGACAAATATACAAATGGTTCTGAAAAAGGGATTAAACACAGCGTTTGGGAACAGGTCCATAAAAGACTTAAACACAGTGATCTGTACGGTCCAGATCAGTTCCTAATCGGACGATTGCCTGAATAAGGGAGGAGCTCAAAGGATCACTAAATATTTCCTGATTTCTTATGCTCTTGCTTTTGCCTTTGCCAGAGACATTATACTGGACTAAATCCCACTGGTCTGAATGAGTATGGCAGTACAGGTGTTTATGTTAGCTTGTCTCTCTGTTTTTAGCAAGGACAATTGGGCAAGACAGATCGTTGTGTAGGACAGTGAGAATTAAAATCTCGGGACAAGGTTTAGAAGTAATCCTCAATTCATGCACAGGCACCAAGACAGGTTACTGCTAAGTAAGTTCAAGCTATTCTTCAGATCACGGTTTTTTTTCACTCTTGGCTTGGCTTCTGTGTGCTCACCTTAAGCCAGTGGCTACATTATCGTGCAGAGTCTATATACAGTACCTCATTTTCCCTTTCTAACTGACATTGACGATGGATGGAATGAGTAGCTGCATTGGAACAACTTGTTGGTTATGTACTGAAGGAAAAAAAAACTCTAATGGCATTGCCAAGTGGGCAGAGCTTTGTAAAAGGGTTTGTCCTGGATTTCCTGCTCCTTTCTGAGTAACTTCGAATGAGTTCATTCTCTGTATCCCCATGGAGATAATGATAGACACTATCCTTTGTAAAGAACTTTAAAAACTATGATATCCAATGATGCTATTGACATTCCCAGGTACTTACACCATGTAATTACTTAGTAGAACCTGTCAAAGAATGCACATTTATTTGAGGTGGGGTTTTTTTCCATAGCTGCAAAATATTATTTTCTTGTAGGAGAGAATGATGCATCTTTTGCAAGAATAAAGTGGCAAAACTTCTTCTCTGAATTTACTACTGTTCAGGAGAAGGGAAGAAGAGAGCAGAAAGATAAAGAGTGTACACCTTGTCTTTAAGAATCGAGACTGGTAGCTCTAGTATCACTTCCGTGCTAGGAGGGTCATCTCTCCACTGATGCTGAAGGCAATGGAGAAAGAGAAACATGTCCAACTCAGGAGGCTTCATTGCTCTGCATCACTCTTGCTCCACTCCCAATTACCCCGTCTCTCTCCACCAAGTGCATGGGGGCCCATCAAGAGGGTCTCCTGACTCATCCTCCCATAAAGCACAGTTCTGAACGTAGAAAGTGAGATGCATTTGAGGTAATCCTGTGTTAAATGAGGCAGCTGGATACTACAGGGTCATAGACACAACTTTTAACTTGCCATAGTGGTTCTCACATTCTTAAGCAGGGTGATTTTAAAAAGGCATTTGCTCTAAAAGTGTCACCATGGCAGAGCATCAGCGGTGTCGCTGAATCACAGTGCCTCTCATTTGTAGGTCCCCTCATAAGCACCTCCTAAAAGCATCTTCCCGACTAGAGCCATTGCAAGAACTGGTCCTATGTGTTTTCATTTCAATTCTATTTGAAGCATAGGGCAGGAAATGGGGAAAAAATCATCAATACATTAACAGTAATTATGAGGTAAAATTAAGTTATTAATATATACAAAGCTTTTTAAACTGGCTTATTACTAGCTGCTGCTCTGGGAACCCATCTACACAAACGTCAATTTATGAAGGCCGCAATGTACACATCTGCATCTGAATTATTCACATCAGTCAATGCAATTCATCTTCTCTATAGCTAAGGTTTAAAATCCGTCAGATGAATCATATTTCCAAGGTTCCTTTTTCCTTCCGTAGACCCTAAGGGGAGCTTACAGTGACTCACTTCATTATGGACGACTATATTTTAGCTATCAAAAGCACTCTGAGAAGAATCTCATCCTCCATAGTTCTTTCCATGACATGCCATTTTTGTTGTTCCATGTCACGCTGGATCTCCTGTTAGAAATGTGTGCTAGTGACAGTCTAATGGAAGTTCTTAGAAATTATTGCAATATTTTCTGGGTTTTTGGTTAATGAAAGCAGATTAAGATGGTGGGTTTGGTGCTAATACAACTAGCTCATTTATAACTTCGTTTTTCCCTTCATGTCTTAGGCACCAGTATTTCTGTTAGTGGAACCTGAGAGCCTGATACATCTGCTGTTTTTCCTCCTGGATAAGCACTGCTCCAGAATAGTGACCAGGAAGTAATTCTACAACGTGCAGACAGCTGTGGTTCCCAGCACTCTGTATTACTCTTCTCACAGATATAACTCTATTCCTGTCATACTTTTAAGTCCATACACTCAACCAATCATCTTTGCAATTAAAGGTACCTTTTTATAGCAGGCCTAAAGAGTTCACTTCTCTACTTAGTTGAGATTTATTAAAAATCAAATCAGGCCTTTTAGCTGATCCCAATGCTCTTATTATCAGCACAGCTCTATGAAAGCAGATCTCAGGGCACATCTTGGCACTTTCACATAGACAAGTACCAATGTGCAAATAACAAAGAAATGCCTTTCCTTTTTATGCATGCCAGCTCCGCTTTCTTGCATGAGGTTAAAGAGGATCAGGGTTACCGAGCTGTTAAAAGGGCAGGACACATGGAAAAAATGTTATGCCAGTAAAGGAAAATTTTAAAGGAGGAAAGCTTTTACTGTTAAGTCTCATAAGAATATGGTCCACAACACCTGTGTTAGAAAAGCACGAATATGTAGAGCCTTGGGGTGTTCACATTAAAAGATAAAACGGGCTGGAAAGCAGTGAGTGGTTTTGAACTAAAGTGTCATTCACCACGCCAGCGAAGAAGCAGAAGGATAAAACCTTTCAGCAAGTCTCCAGGTGATATTATTTAGATAGAGCCGAGCCCACAGAACTGCTGTCCTACCACTCAAAACGTAAACAGTAATTAAGCAGTAATAATGATACTTCTTTCATGGGTACCTTTATCTCAGCTTCTTCAAACATGAAAATGAGGTTTCCTGAAGCATGTGATGTATTCGTATTACTATATAACATTTTCCTTTTCCCTTGCTGAAACTGGCATTAGTTACATAAAAGACAAAGTAACAATAAACGGATTTAGATGTAAAGTTCCCAGTGGGGAGGTCTCCAAACATCTGATGTTTGGAACACTACTTGCAATTTAAAAACTAAAATCACATCGGGAATTGCTTGACAGTATTTCTAAGAAAGTGTTTTATTTTTTGTCTCACATGTTTTAATTGCAGGCTCAAAATTTCCCTCGTCCTGAATCTGCCCAATCCCACCACAATCACAGATACAGAATTCAGTTCTTCCATAGTTTGTTACTGGCTGTGTAAGGAGAAAACTCAAGTTTTCAGAAAGTGTCTGATCTGAAGAGGTGTTGGAAAGAACAGCAGATAAGAAAAAATAAATCCATGTGTTTATGCTGTCAAAGAACAATATACTTTAATTCCTTTAAATTTATTTTTATAGCTCACAAGTTATTTTAAAAACTCATTTTATAGAGCAAACTATCTCAAATTAAGAATCTTAAGAAAACTGTTGCAGAACCTTAGTTCTGAAATAGTGTTGTTCTCTGGTCATGCATTCAGTGGTAGCACAGATCCTATTAATTCTGTATAATCTTCTTTCAGAGCACATCTCTAGACCAGGTGGACCATGTGGGCATAGTGCTGCTGAATATGAACAGCCCCTGGATGAACAGAAGCGTCTGATAATGTCATTCCGGAGAAGGTATTTGTATTTATAGTGTGTTCTGGGGGCCTAGTTTTTCACTCGATCTTATCTGCAAAAGAAGATTTTATTTTCTCTACCAGAGACTATCAAAACAGGTCTGGTTTGCTTTGGTTTGAGGTGGTAAATAAGTCAATTGATGCAACAGTTATAACTTAAGGAAGGTGGTTTTGCACTTGTATATTAATTGCCTTTATTATTCACTCAAATTAGGTGCTCACCTACTTGAGGGACCACCTTATTTCAGGGGCTTTTCAAGTGAATTCACAAGGAGGTGGCGCTTTTTTTATTCTTGTCTTTGTCTGCTTTTTGATGTCAAGCTCTGGCAAGTATCATCTGTTAATATCTAACAGCACAGTTTGTAATCAGGCTGCATTTTGGGACCCAGGTTCAACATTTACAAAACAAGTGGTGCCTTAACAACGTGTAACGCTGTTGCCAGCCCAAGGATTATGCCCTTTGCTGTGTAGTTTATACAGACAGATGAAGATGCAGAAAAACAAATGATCAAGATAAGGGTGAAGATAATCAGTGAAAGCAAAAACATAATTAAATGCTTTATGGGAAAGGTTCCAGAAACACAGAGCAGAACACCAGCATCCATTGCGGTATTTCTACAGCAGAAACGGGTATGACGTTTTCCATCAATTGATTTGTGAGCGATGTATTAGATTTATTGAAAACAAAGGAGTCATCATCCTATCGTCAGGAGAGAGGAATCATCCTATTGAGAAGAGAAAGAAGAAGATGAGAATACTGAGAGCACAGAGCACCCAGAGGATGGGAAGCCTTAGAAACCCCATCAGTGAGCTATAGCCAAAGTCGTTACCGAAGCCTGAAGCGAGGCCGTGCGGGGTCTGTTCCATCAGGCTGTCGAAGTGGAAAGGTATGCATGCCCTAGGCTGTGCAACCTGTGAACAGGACTTCTTGAATTTACATTCTGGTGTTAATTCTCCAGAATATTTTCACAAAATTTAGCAAGTGCCTTCATGAACCTAAGGACTGGGGTTATAATAAAGCACTAGAACTTATTCCAGCTAGAAAGGATTACACAGGATGTCCAGAAAAATCAGCCAGATTGCTTCCCCCCTGAAGCTTTTTCTTACTTCCCCCAGCAGAAAGGAAAACTATCTCTTTTCAAAGTTCTTACGGAGAGTTGTTGCCTTGCACTTCTTGACAAAGCAAGATGGAGAGCCCAATTCAGTACACAGTGTTTTTATAATGTTTCATCTAGTTTAAATTGCACCACACCATAAAACGAAAATTTAAAATGTCACGAAACTCCATCCTTTGCAAAAGGTAGTCCAGACACAAACCTCAGAGAGGACTCAACCTCTGAACAGTGAGAGACGGCTGCTGGCACTGCTGAGCACACAACTTTCTTCACAGCAAGGTCGTGGACGTGCTGGAAAATTTTGCTGCGATGAATTTTATTGACTTTCAGTTTCTGATAACACTAAGCGAAAGCATGCTGAACTCTGGCGTTGTGCCACGAGACACTGTTTTATTCTGACAGCCAAACCCTTCAGTGTGCTGAGTCACAGAAAACTTGCAGTGTTAAGTCTGTGTAAATGAAAGGTACCTTTAGTCAATGACAAATTTGTAATGTAACTTCAACCAGGCTTCAGGTTTGTTTCTGTCTCTCCTATGGGGGAATATAACAAGAATATAACTCAGAGAGAAAAATACTGGTTCTTCATGTGCAGGTGTGAGAAAACCCTCCAGTTTGCCCGGCCCATAACCATTCCTCAATTTCCCTAGTGACTGTATGGTGAGGGGAATAAAACAGCTGCAGGAACGATATAATTTAGTTCCACTGGTGGTTGTTGCACTACCATGGATCACACTACCTCTTCTCTGTCGGTACGCTTTTGTGATATGAAGAAAATGTAGAATAAAGCTCCTTTTTAAATACAGTTTCCTTTTTGCTTGCAAGACTTTGATTTCCTTATGACAGAGGGTGACCCATATTATATTCTTCAGTAGGAATAGGTAAGTAATTGCTTGTGGTTTTTAGTATTCCTGTCATGAACAACTCTTCTTTCACAAGGAGCAATACATTTTCATCTGGCCCAGTTAAAACATGCAAATAGTAAAACATATTGAAAGAATCCTTTGCTTTAAATATATTTTGGCAGTTAGAGGCCACCCAAGCTTTCATTCACCAGTGATCAAATTTGAGCCCTCAAAACCCACTTATACTATCGCAAGAGTGAAACATATACAATTGTATGTATGCAAACTCAAGAGCTGCTTAAATTCACTGGTGCTTATGTTTGGAAAGTACAACTGCTGCACGGACCTGTGTAGAGAAAAGTCGGTGGTGGGTGCTGACCCTATCAGGCTGCCTTGGCAATTCTGCTGCGGCCACTCACCTTGTGGGTTTCCTCTAGCCCCAGCAGTGCACTTGGCATTGAGGGGCTGGTAACACGCTCTGCAAGGGATGCTGAACACACCACTCCCTTCCTCAAAGGTACCAGCAGGTGAAGTTGGGCAAGCTAGCTGGAGAAGAAGAATTTCCATAGATTCATCACTGAACTTGCCTTAAAATTCAGCTTCTCTGGTACTCTGCTCCCACAGACATTGGCTCAGCACAGTGACCCGACCTTCCTCAGAGATGCAAAGTCAAAGAGGTTGCGCCCTTACCCTATTCCAGAAAAGCCACCTGGACTACTTTTGTGCCATCTCGGCTATTTTTCAATGTATATTAAAAGCCTAAGACACTATCTTTTCTTTCCATGAACATTGATGGTAAAGTGGTTAATTTTTTTTCCAAAATCCTCTCTGCTGGGCAAGCACAACTGCAAAATGTTTTCTCACATTACCAACTTCCAGAACACGTTCATTATTTCTGTACTATTCAGATGAACAAAGAGCCACAAGTCTTCAATATTCTTGCTGAAAAGATGTTTTTCAAGCTGGAACGTCATGTGCTGTATAAAGCAAACCTCTAGTTACGTAGTCGAGATCGGTGGAGGAGCAGTACTTCATTACATGGCTCTAAGAACATTTTCCATCTCTCCCTGATGCCAAGCTCCTGAGCGTTACACCTTGTGTGGTGCTTCAAAGTAGCATGGCTGGTTTTGACAGTCCTTCTCCCTGACAGGTCCTTAGGGAATCAACTGCTGTTCTTTCTCGATTCACCTATAAGTGACCACAGAGTAGCCTCTTGCTGATTATACTTTAAAAAATCAAATCTGTAGATCTGTGATTCCTTTGGGGCTCATCCTTGGCAAGCAGGCTTTATATTACTTAGCAAGGGCAAACACCAAATAGGCATCACCCTTCAGTCTACTGACAAAACCTTACACACCATGTGCATGATAACTCATTCTATATTTAATTTCTACTTGTAATTACTGATGATAAAGCAAATTAAGGCAGAGCTACTTCACATAATGTGCAATGTGCGTATGACATAATAGCAGACAACAATTTAACCCACAAAGATCCACTCACCACAAGTGCAGTGACTCATCAGCTTCCCAAAACATGATGAAATCTACCTAACAGATTCCAACAAAGCAAAACAACAGTCTACTATAAACTGCTGTAGATGAGACGCATTTGTTTTGATGCTTTTTCTTTATCCCTGTGCACAACATCAGAGCAAAAGTAGGGAAAAGTACATGTTTTCAGGTAGAAAAGTGAACTGTCTCAGGCCTGGGCTCACAAGCCCGGATGGCATGCAACATGTCGGCAGACCCAGAAAAACTATTTTATTTCTAAGAATGCGCTTCACAAAAATGGTACATTTACCTCATACTTTAAATATTTTTATTGTCTAGTTGGGAATTTAGAGACACAAAAATAACCACTTGGCCAAAGTTCCTAAGGAAGCCTGTGGTAGAGATGGAAAGCTAAAGCTTTTGACTTCCAGTTCTCCGATTCAGCCACAGGACCTTCCTCACTGTGTAATCCCAGTGGTGCATTACAGACCAAAGTCTACCGTAACTCACACTTATAGAACTCGTGTAAGGGACAACGTAATTTGACATTGCCTTTTATTTTAGTTTTAGATAATACTATGAGAAGCAGCTATTCCACAAGGGTTGTTTGGCTCCATTGCCACAGGTCAGGCAGTGGTTATCTCAGCTGCATTTTTTTGCCTGGTTGCTTCATCCCAAAGCCAGGCATTTGATTAACTCATCGGTTGCCACTGGTCAGCCACCCACTTTGGTTTTTCTCTTAAAACTTGTGTGAAAAAAAAAAATTATCAAAGGACTTGGGAAAAATACAGTAAGAAGCAGCTTCATCTAAGAGAGCACTTAAAATTGATTTCCAATGAAATTATGGCTGAACATGACAGGGAGGGGAGCAAGGAATGGTGTCTCTGTGACTGACTCATGTCTTTGCTGTTCTTTGAAATCAAGAGCATTGATTTTTTTATACTTTTACTTGGGTTTCTCTCCAGCATTCTGAGATTCCCCAGGTCCCAGAAGGATACAATGCTCGACACAGGGGCAAACTGCTGAAAGCTCAGTGTGCTCAGTGCACATCAGTAGCATCTATGCTGCTGCTATATTTGCCAAGATGTCAGCAAGTTCAAAGAAGAAAATTATAGTTGAAGAATGTTTATCTGCAGTTCTAGCTCAGCCTCCTGAAAACATCATTGTTAACTTTTATTTAGACATTTGTGCAGGACAGTCCACATGAGTATAAACAGGTTGCATCTGAGTTTTTCCACGCTTTCTTTTGCAGACTCACCCTAATTCTAAGTACAAGCCTAGCATTTCCCCTAAGCTAGTGACACTGTGCAGTCCCACATGTACAAACATGACGGTGACACAAACTGGCACTGACACCCAACACATTCTGGCCACCTTTGTGTAACTAACTCGTCAGCAGCACTTACTGGCACTAGCAGAAGCAAACCCTAGCTTGAACCCCAGCCCTAATGCTAACCTTTTCCTCAACCTTGCATTTAAGCCCCGGAGCAAAAGGTGGCTCAGAAATCAATTTTGGCATAATTTCTTAAGTCAATCTGAAACAAGCCATTGCCTTAGCCCTTTGATTTATCTCAGCCTCAACTCAACATATATCCCACTCTCACCTCCATCCTTTTGCAGTGGAACTTCCTAGCCTGCCACTAACCTGCCAGCCCGAAACACAGGACAGCAGCTTTGTTTCCACTTGTAGACACTCTCCTTTACCCTGGAACTCTGCGAACTTGAGCCCCAACTCTAGCTCCAGCCTTTGAACCCCACTTTTTTTCCCCAGATGTGGCTTTGCCCCATACCTCTTCTTGGCCACCTGGGAACTACAACTAGGATTATGGTGGACTTTAGGATTAGTTTTTAGGTTTGCATAAATCATGTTTTTACTCAGTCTGACTCCTCACCTTCAAGCCAGTCAAGGCTAATCATAGCCTAAAAACTGCTTTAGAATCCCAGCATAAACACTGCTCAGTGCTTTTTGCCTGACCTCTGCAAAGCTTCCCTGGTAATTTGCTATGAACTCAAGCTTTGCCTTTTTTCTTTTATCTCTGGAGGTCAAACCCCACCTTACCTCACTATGTTACCCAATGACCCAACCTCCCACCTCAGAGCTCATTTCACAATGACATTGGCTCACACCGCTTCTCAGTTTAGCTTAGCAGACCCTGTTAATTATTACATTACTTTATAATCTTACACAAACAACCTCTAATGCTATGCAAAATCTGTTTACTCTCACGTAACCTTAATTTGGAAGGAAATATACAGCCAGGAGTACCAGCCTTTCAGATCTGCCTATCTTGCAGAAAACCGTGTCTTTTATTAAGGCAGTAGCAGTGCCAAGAGAACTTCAAACACATTAAAATGCTCAAAGCTTGACAAGAATCAGAGAGATTCTTTAAGTTTGTATGAAAATTAACTTATTTTTCTTGCAGTGGGGATACAGTGATGTTTTAGAGATGAGACAATGTCTGCTGTGCACGTGTACTGGCTCGTATTACTCTGGATGCCACATTCCACTTAGATTATAGCATCAGAACACATTATTGACTAACTTAAAGGTAATAATCGGAAAGGTTTTATGAGGTAAGATCATTATGGTCTGATAACAAATTGTCTTTCTTTTTTGTCGTTTTCTGCCTACATCACAGCAAGCATCTAACAAGACTAAATTATAACTAACAGCAGCTGGTGATAACTGCAAATGTAATCCGTTAGCAGCAGTGGTGAGCCACACAAGCAAATGAGGGAAAGAGGTGATGCACCCTCTGCCTGTCTTTGGAAGTGAGGGTTTACACACACATACAGCCAAACTGCATAGAAAAGGTTTAAATTATTAAAGCATATTCATCTCTGATTTAAAGCATAATCATCTCTGGCTTTAAACTTACAGGTCACCCTGGCTGTAACACCTTGCCAGGCTACCAGAAATTAGCCCGACAGAGAAGCCCCTCCTCACCTGGAGCACAAAGTCACTTCCGCACAGAAGTGCAGAGATACACCAAGGAGCAAGCAGACACTAAGGACCACACACGGATGAACTCCAGGACAATTTTCACAGGTTTTGGAACATGAGAGTTAAGGATATTTCAACTGGGAGCCCATCCAGAAAGCAACACCCTGCCATGCATCTTCAGTGAGCTCCTCGTGCAGAAAAAATGATATAGACAGAGGAAAAGGGCAGAAAGCCTAAATCACCCAGGTCATCACAGATTACAAATGATACCTGCAGTTTTACAAGAAGCTATCAGAGGGCACTGCTCAGGCAGGAGCTAGGCATGTAAGCCCAGCAGACTGCAGCGCTTGCAAAGCAGGCAACTCATCTGCTGCAGGAACGTCACGGGGATCCGAAGGCAAATCACCCTCAGCTCTGCCAAGGGTTGTCCTGCTGTCTGTCAAAGGCCAGTGACTGGAGGCAGTTCCAGCGAAATCTTTTGCCTGGCAAGGATATAAAAGATATTCTGAGCTCTGCCGAGAGCCTGAGTCTTGGAGAGAGGGAAGCACCTGGAGAGACCTAACTTCAGAGTCGCTCTGGTGGTGGGAAGTTACTGCACTCTACTACATTCATTTCCCCATAGGTAAGTCATGACTTCCAGACAAAGCATAACACATAAGATAATTAGATCTGTTTTTTTTTTTTTTTTAAAAAAATAATCCAAATTACTGCTTTTGGCAGAGGACATGGTCAGTAACTCACAAACCCCCACAGCCTGTACTCAGAACAGGAAATATTTGTGCCTGTCCTACTGCTTTGAGGGCACGAGCTGCTCATTTCAGAGTTGGTCTGTATGATGGACAGTGTCTGAAATGCACTGCTAAGGCAACTGCATGCTGGTTTGCAGACTATGAGCTTGTATACAAGCTGCATAGCACAGAGTACAGTGGGTTCGTTTCCTTCTGGGAAATATTTTTTCACCTGATAAACTGTAGAGGTAGTTGCTGACTGTGGGGTAAATAAGCTATGCAAGGCGTGTCTCACTAAAACTGCTGCACTTTCCTTTTCAAGAACTGCTATAAATATTAAAGCTATTTAGAAAGATTTCTAATTGCATCAAACAACCCTGCAGTTCAGATTTACACTCACAGCATAAGTTTACTCAGAGGCAATGGTATGAGACATGTATGTTCCCAGGAAGTTGTTTTGTGATGCTGTCTGTTTTATTTAAAAAATAATTGCCATGCAAAATTGACCTGGTGAGCTGGAACTTCCACAAAACGCTGTTTAGCTTCTTTGACAATGAGCAGAAAATGGACAAGAATGAAATAAATCCTCTGAGGGAATAACTATTTTTCAAACAGCTGCGTATGCTGATAATCAGGAGGTATTGCCTATATAAACTTGCTCAGAAAAAAACCTAGGGGAGTAAAATTCTCTCTAGAGGGGACTTTGTCAATAAGCCCACCACTTGTGTAAAAGCAGATAGCAGCAGATGAAGTTAGGAGGCCTCTCACTGGAAGTTGGTAGCTGCAAACAGGCTGTCTGGAAGAAGACTTTTTTCAAAAGGATGCAAGATACAGCTTTTAAAATGAAGTACAAGGCAAACTGGTACCATGATTTGCTGCAAATATAATGAGTGAGCAGCAGGCACAGATCACATAATGAAATGATGGAAAGAGGCAATGTACCAAGCTGCCAGGCACTGAGTATGTGTCCAGAGGGTCTGCGTGTGCACCCTTGCATACACACACATATGCTGCACAGAAAAAGATCAAAGCAGTGTGACCATTACCAGTGCGAAGGAAGACAGCATTCCTGCATTTCTTTACCTTTTGTGCCTGTATACATCTGGTAGTAATGGAGGATAATTACCCTTTTAAAATTATTTTTTCAAAACTTTTAATTTAAAACAAGCATTCATTAAGTTATGCTGAACTTGAACTGTGTACATCACTGATTTGGATGATCTTTGACTGACAAAGGGACACCTAGCGCAGGCTACAGAAAAAGAGATAATTGCTTAGTCATCACATAAAATATGGCTGTAAAAAAATTGTGTAGTAAATTACCCACAGCATTGTAGATGAAATCTTGCCTATCCTGAAGCTATTTTCAGTATGACAGCATTGGAGAGCTGTGGGATCGATAAAACATTTATTTTCTGTCTTTTCCTTTGCCAAGCTTGGCAGAGTAGAATTGTCCTTCCACTGGAATGGTTTTGTGGAGTACAATTAAGGACACCTCCAAAACACAACAGCTGATCATGGAAGAAGCCACAGAGAGAGGGGTAAGTAAAAACTATCCACTCAGGGAAAGAAAAAATATTCTGCAAGTAATTTTGTTCTGAATATGCTGTGAGTCAAATGATGTTTTCTTTCAGAAGACAAAATTTCAAGGGGTGGGAAAGCAGAATCACATATTTATTATGATTTGGATCTCATTCATTATTCGCAAGTCATTTCCTCTGGGAATGTAATATAACAATATTGTATATATATATACTGTTGTATATATTGTTATATAACAATATGCCTGCACCTTGTAAGTATGAGAAATGTATCTACAAGGACTATAGAGAATTTAAAATGGTTGAGCTTGTTGGTTCTTGGAAGCCAAAACATTAATTTATTGATTACTCTTTCTTTATCAATACTGAGGGACATTATGCAATTTACAAACATTATGCCAAAACCAAAAGGAAACTAGAAAAAACCCCACCTTTAGAGTGGATAAAAAACCTCCAGCTGTTCTGAAGTTTAAGAAATATCCTTGCAATGGTCTTAGCTTTCTTTCCATCCTCAATTTTTGTTCTAACATCAATTGCACTTGTAACCAAGCCATTGACATACTTTCCTCCAGGACAAAACTAGACACACATTCCTAATCCTAGTGTCACCCTGGATCACTTTTCAACTAGCAGACAGGACTTCACAGGAGTTTTCAAGGTCTGCTATACATCCTCCTTCACTATTGTATTGGCAAGGGACGTTCATATAACAACCAAAGTGGCACCTAACTCTTCCTCTATGACTGAACAGGAACAATACTTCCACAAAATAGGAAAAATCTCAGTTATTTCTGTAAATAGCTGTATGGGTTATTTCTCAGAATCTAGCCTAAAACACTTGTGGTTACTTCTCTGAAGCTCTGTAAAGCTCAGATTAAGCTTCTAACACAAGGAGGTGTAATCTCCATAGGCGGCAGAGAAGGGATAGCATTTACACCTAAACTTGTTGAAAATAATATGAGAAAGTTGTGAGAAAAACTAAGGCTGATGACTGAGATGCTTATTTTTCATTCTGCTGAATCCTGTTAAATCCTCCTTACTTTTGTTTCCCTTCACATGCAAATGATTTGTTTTAAACCACTAATGAGTGCCCAAGTCATATAATCTGACACTTAAGAGTTGTTGCTTTGCACCACTGTCAAATATTTACACTCATTTTCCAATCACCTGGCAACTGAAATGCAATTAACAACTTTGGTTTTATGTCCCCACTGGAACTGGCTCATACATTCATTGAAAATGCATTGGACTAGATGATCTTAAAGGGTCCCTTCCAACCTGGGTGATTCTGTGATTCTGTGATTTACTCTAAAACTGTTCTTTGGATTTTTCTCATTTAAATGAAGAAATTCTATTCTTTCCAAGCTCCTGTTAACCATGATCTCTTCTGTCCATCAGCCTAGAGGGTCTGTCTCCTGAGGGGAGACCTTATTAATGCCTATAAGTATCTCAAGGGTGGGTTGAAGGAGGAGGGAGCCAGACTCTTTTCAGTGGTTCCCAGTGACAGGACGAGGGGCAACGGGCACAAGTTGGAACATAGGAGGTTCCACTCGAATATGAGAAAGAATTTCTTCACGGTGAGGGTGACAGAGCCCTGGAACAGGCTGCCCAGGGAGGTTGTGGAGTCCCCTTCTTTGGAGATTTTCAAGACCCGCCTGGATGCAGTCCTGAGTAGCATTCTCTAAGCAATCCTGCTTCAGCAGGGGAGTTGGACTAGATGATCTATATGGTCCCTTCCAACTCAAAAAAATTCAGTGAAATTCAGTGAAATTCAGTGATAACCCTTTAGGTAGTTATTTATAGCCTATAATCTCACTTTTGATATTGTCATGACATTATGGCCAATTCTGTTCACTGTGAGCCTGGATCAGTGTGGAACCGGGGCAAAGGGTTTAAGCAATTTTCTCAAGGATACACCCCACCTTACTGAGAGCCCAGGAATTCAGAGCATCCAGCCCCCTGGATGTGTGACTTGAGGCTATTGTTGCCTCTCTGTGAGATCAAAGTGCACAATGATTTTGTTTCCTTTCTAATAAGTGTGTTTCTGCTCATCAACAAGCAACCCAAGAACCCCAATGAGTCAGAAATACTGGCTGCCCAGCAGTGTCACTGCCGTGTCGGCCATAAGGTTCGTAACACTAAAGAGAGACGCTGCGTGCTGCTGGTGGCTTCATATACTTTCTCTAGCACTCTGAGATCCTAAAATACAAAAGAGCAGACCAAAAAGGATGAACTGTGTATTCCCCATGTAAAATCTGAGCATATGCAATCCTCCTCGCATGGCACGTGAGGAAGAGGAGAACAACAAGAGCAGCTTGCAACGACCCAGCAGCACTTCTACATACCTCCACACAGGACCTCAGCAAGTCTGATGCCCTTGGCCTTACGTTCCACAAAGAAATGTCACCACAGTTAAATCTCTTTTGCAGCAGTCCCGTGTTCTTAATGTCTTGTTAATTTTTAATAATAATGTTGTTTCAAAAGAAAAAGTTTAGCTTTGAAAATGTCTTCATAAACTATTTCCAAAAAACAAATAGTAGGAAATCACTCACATGTACTGACAGTGACTTTATCTTTGTGAGAATGAATGACCTTTTAATTTTTGAGTATTTTTGAGTGAATAACCATTTAATTTTTACATTTTAAAAGTCTCAACTTCAAAATCAATAGATATTACAGCTCATTCATTTTACCATCAATTTATATTTTCCAAATAAAATAAGAATATTGTTTGTTCTTATACATCTTGATTTCCTATCTAAATTTTTTTAATAATAGATATACTACCAAATAATTTTCTCACTTTGTATGCTTAATTTGTGTGTTTGATTTTATGAGCCATGCTGTACACATGTTAAGCTACTCTATGGACTGCGATATTTTCTAGGAGTTTCATAAATTAGCCTTCTAAAGTGATTAAGCGGTTCTCTGGACTCCAGAAATAAACTCCTCAAGCTAAAATATGTACCTTTCATTGAACAATAAACACCAAGGGTGGAAGCGCTTTATTTTTCCAGAGCTGCAAATACTTTCAACAACTACTTGTCATCAATACATGGGCTATATATATCACACAAAGAGAAACCAATTACCCACATATCAGTTCATGTGCAGTGAAGAGGAAGCTGTGTGCTCCTGTTGCTGTGAGGAATCAATGATCTTGAATTACCTGTTTGCTTGAAATGCTCAGCTGCATCTCCCACCAAATACCTGATGTGGACAGCTCGAATACGTTTGCCCCACCACACCTGTGAGGTGGCTGGACATGGCTCACACCAACTGGGTTTATCTAAGGTGACTCCTGGGTTGTAAGTGCATGAAGAATGGTGGAAAGAGCATCTCGGGGTGTTCTGCCCCTGCTGCCACATTGCTTCCCTCCGGTGCACTTCCACTGTAAAGGAGACACCATCCTCCTCTTCAGAGTGGAGGGACAACTCACAGCTACTCAGTGCAAGTGCTGGTAGTGGGTATTTGGTACACGTGCAAATAAAAGACAGGATAAAATTCTACAGAACGCAGAAGAAACACAGAATATACCGTGTTTATTCTGCCAGTTGGAGTTATTGTGGTTACCCTTTCCTGACCATGCTCAATGCATTCACAGCAGCCATTCCCACCTTTGGAGAAGGAAGGATTAGTGGTGGGAGGCTCTGAATAGTCTGCTCTGCTCTTCCTGTTTTTTGAAGAAGTAAGGTTAGTACATCTGTCTGTTGTGAAAATAACACAGGTAGCTTTCTGCAAACAAGAATTACCCTATTTAACTCTGCAACAATGAATATTTTGGCAGTCTATGAGTCTTGGAATTTTTTGCAATTTTATTTATTCTAGTAGATGGTACCACTTTCTCCCTCTTAGGCAATCTGCCAGTATTTGTTATGATTTCTCCTACAGTGTCTCATTAATGTAGGCTTGGGAACAATGAGAGTAGGCAGTAAAATCAACCTGTGTTGTAGACAAAAGGGAAGTTTTATAATGCATAAATATCAGAGCCCTGTGAGATGGATTGTGAAAAGGAAGAAGCGGTTTTAATGAGCTTTTAAAAACAATCAGAAGAAAAAAAGGAGGTATGTGGGCAAAAAATAATGTTCTGCATAAGGTAGACAGTAGCTGGTCTTTTGGTCTTTCAGGAGGTGAAATGCAGGGGAGGTGGAAGAGATTTTTCCTACTACTGCCCCACACGCTATATCGTGATGCGACAGGAGAAGTCAAACCAGATTATTTTTGATTCCCTTCAGGATCTAACCATGACTGAAATTGTCCTGCTTTTGTTCAAGAAATACTTCAATTTAATACGCAGAGATGCATTGCAGCTGGAGGAAAAAAATAACTCAGCCCACATCAGTTGGCTGACTGCATGAAAGGGAGGGGGTGAACCTTGCAGGGGGGTACAGCAGCATCACCTTATCCCATCCCCATCCCACACTTCTCTCAGCCTAAGTACAAGCAGTGCTAGTTCAGTGCTAAAACTGAAAATCAGAACCCATTTCAGTGGCAATCACTCAAAATATCCTTCTTTTTTGTCTTCTGATCGTGAGCAGCTTGAGGAGTTCCTGTGTCCTCTCCCTGCAAAACTGCCCCTGTTTATGCCTAATGCAAAGACTCTTCTGCAAACCCCAGAGGCTGACCCCACCGGTCCCATCCCTGGCGCAGTGCCTGCTGCAGTTCATCCCATTTCAGTCCTACATAAATGGTATCCCATGTCTGGGGCTTTAAAACCTTGCCATCTAAAACTGCCATCTATTATGTTGTTGGAGACAATCTGCCATAAGACTAAATAACCTGAAATGGTTTTGAGCTTAAATTTAAGTAAGCCTATGATTGTGCCAAGCCTCCTCCCTTCTAATATATGGTGGAAATAAATCATTTTTTCAACAAAGGTAAAACTGAAATATTATTAACATCCAGACAATATTCTGGTACCAATTACTTTTTTTCTTTTGATATCTGAAAGTATTGTCAACCCTATTCAAGGTCTTTCTGTGAGAAGGTGAGCTGTAAAGTGATTTAATGGAGAGTAGAAAACAATTTTGGTCTTTTGTGCTAGCAAAGAGAAAGTCACGTCATTTCCCCCATAATAGAAGCGTCTCCTACCAAGAAGTATAATCTCTTTTGAAAAATAGTGTGTGGAGGAAAAAGAGCACTAATGAGACTTTTATTACATCTCTGCCATTACATGATAATCCTTAAAACTACTCGCCTGTTGTATCTTGCTTTTTAATCTAGTCTTAGAAAACCCCTGAAGCAGATGCTTAATATACTTAATCTGCAAAGCTGTTTACACTTAAAAATCATTCTGCAGAAACTTCTGCTTGCTAATGGGAAGCTGTCATGGTTACTAAGCCCGTCCTAGTTAGGCATAGCTGCATTGCCAGGTGCTGGCACACCCGGCCCAGCTCCTTCTGCAGGGACACCCCCACAGAGACACCACCCCAGATGTCTGGATGTGTCTGATGGAGTACTGTGTCCTGCTAAGCACAGGTAAAGCTGCTGCTGAGTTTATTTGCTGGGGCTGAACATTATGCAACACATAGGGCCGGCTCTGAGCTGGTGAAGTTGCCTGTGTTGTGCTAAGGGGTATAGACCCCCTACAGACAGATTTAGCTGGGAATCTCTGTGTGGCAGTTGGTTAAACAGGGATATAGCTTCCAGTCTTTGCAAACCAATGCCAGATGATTTATAAATTCCTTCAACACTTTTAGGGGACAAACATTGCCTTATTTTTTGGGCAGTTGGGTTTGTTTCCCTCAAGGAGGAAGAATTCCTCTTGCTCTTTAAATTGACTTTTATACAAAGGCTTAATTCTAGGCAGAAAATCAGTCTTGTGGAACAACTAAAGCAAAAGTCACCCACAAAGAGTGGGTGTAGGAAGAGCATGACATGGAGTGGGCCTGTGGTCAGCAGAGATATTGGCTCAGATGCTCCCAGAAGCATAGACATAACAGTATATGTCTGACCGTGTTATAAGAACTTCTTTGCACTTCTCAGCTACACAGATACACAGGGAAAGAAAACCATGAGCTCAGAAAGCCAAGAAGGGTCTTCACCTTTTAGCAGACACGTTGCCAGATGCCAGCAGCCTACCAGCTGTAAAGTAACTTACAGAGAAGAGGACAAACTAGCCTCAAATTGGACCAGGTAGCCTCAAGGCCTCTTTCACAGCTTCACCTGCAAGCGAAGACTGCCAACACAGAAACATGCACAGCTCCCACAGCACAGCGGGTCTATCCGGGTGCTTGCTTCTTCCATCTCTCCAGATGAATACCTCGTGATCCCCAGGGTCCGGATGCACGCTCAACTGGAAATCAGACCCACATATGCAAAATCTCTGAGCCGTCAAAGGAGCTGTGCATCCCCGACTGCCCACTGAGCTCCCAACCCTTCCAGCCAAGCAGAGAACTGGGAGGGCAGGGGACTCCCCAGCCATCCACCCTAGTCCTGGGGCACCACACAAAAATTTGCTATAGGGAAGGATGAGATTTGAAAACCTTTGATGGAGAAAAGGTTGACAGTCCAAGAGTGAGAGGAAAATCCCTTGTTTACTACATATTTCATCCCTTCCTAGGTAACTCATTATCTGTGCATTTCAGATGCATGTTTCCCCTGAACAACAGGAAATCAGCCTGTGCTTTTCAGAATAGAGATGGCCTTTTTCGTAGGTAAAAACTGCAGACATCCCCACCCCAATTTTACGGACCAAAACCCATTACTGAAGACTTCCCAGCAGATGGCAGGGTTACCTTGTGACAACGCGGGAAGTCTCAAATTGCAAGGGCTGCTGGAAAAAGGTTCAAGTACCGATTAAGTATATTTAATTAGCAGAATTAATTTATATCTGAAAAGGCATAAGCACATGCTGATTTAACTGATCAAATGCAAGCTGGGAAATTAGAAGTTATGTATTAAGGTAGTGAAAAATCTTTAACCTCAATACAGCATTAAAAATTAGCTTCATTAGAAATAAGCTTCACTTAGACAACTGTTTATATCACAAAACTGATCAAACAGAAAACACAGTATTTAATGTCAGAATCCACTGAAGTTGCCATAAAGTTATAGGAAAAGCAAAAAGCCCTCGCAAATATTATTGAAAGTGATCTGCAGAAGTGGCTTTCAGGACCAAAATCAGTTCAGCTGGACAGTGTGGCGTTCCCCTCTTTCTAGGGATTGAGCAAAAGAAGAGCACCCAAAAAAGGGAATTCTGTACCACTTTTGTCAATATGGAAATCATCACCTCAGCAGGTGGAGAATAACCTCACAGGTTGGGATGCACCCTGGAAACAGTGGGGAAGAGAGCCTGGTGCACCCTGATGATCTTAAAAATATTTTGTTACATGCCAGGAACCGAACTGCTCAGCCCAGTATAATTTAATAATAACTGGCTGCAAAGATACGAGGCTTTGGCTCCTTAAAAGTACAATTCTCTGAATCTGCTTTTCCAGCCAAAGCATAAAGAAGCACCCCACTGTATTTCAAACACTTATAATGACTCTAGTAAGTGAATTCCCTTGTAAGTGTTCCGAGGCTGTATGGGCATCTCCGTGAAGGATAGCTGGACTTCGATGAGGTGGATATAAATGTGGTCATTCTGGTTGTGTCAACACTTTCTAAAGAAACATTTGTGGATGACCACTGATGTCAAACCTCTGTACATTGCAGGTAAACTGAAATGGCTGGAGGAAAAAATACCACTCTACATTTTATATAGTTTTATTTAGCAGAAAAGATTCAAATATCAGACACCAAATACTTTTGCTTCTCATTTGACCTGTGCCAGATTTGGCTTGCCTCCCTGAAATTACTCACATATTTAATTTCACTATTATACTGTGGAACTAGAGGATTAGTGGAAATACTATATTTGTTTGTGAAAAGAGATTACCTGCTTTCTTTTGTGAAGATGTCATAAGAAAATGCATGGAGTGATGACACACGGGGCTTCTGAAAAGTAACAAGGCCCAGCCTGGCACACCTTCAGTGTCAGAACAAATTCTGCATCTATTGCACCACTGCTGTTCAGCAGCACTACCCGACTGCAGACCATGCAGAAAAACAGAATTCTCATTCCTAGTGATAAACAGTATCTTAAAAGTCACATTGCCTATTATTTCCTGCAATAATATACTCAACTTCCTCTGATAAGCATAGAGTGTCAATAAAGTACATAGCTTCTGACTATGCCACTGAAAACAGTTCTGGGTTTTGTTTATATTTCATAAAATTCTTAATAGTTTGTTGTCTTTTTTTTATATATATATATTAATGTGTGATTACATTACATTCTTAAAAAGTTTCCCACATCATATAGACACCTTATTGAGGATTCACACTTATTGATTTGCCTTGTTTCTGAAAGCATTTGCATTATAAAAATACAACCCCAAAAAGAAATAAAAACTGCATCAAATGATGCTTTAAAAACCTATTGTCTTTTTGCAGTTGGATAATACACACAAAACTTGACACATTCCTAAAATTCTGACTTGGATGAGAGTGTAACAGAAATGGTAATATCAATGTGATCATCTTGATTTTTTCCCACAAGAATAACATAATTCTAGCTGCTCCAAGATCACATGTCTTTTCTCCCCCTTTCAGCCTCATGAATAATTTGGCTCATCTTTCTCACTGACATAAACACTGAATCTTGCTGAAGGTCACACAGCATTCCCAGTATCTTCTCATTCACGTGCAATATTGTATTCTGTGCCTCATGTTATTTTACATTCATGACATGCAGTTGTAGATTGTTTCCATGGTGGTATAATGTCTGAAGTCAGTTCATGCAGTGAATGGTAAACACTGATGTTTCAAAAGCTAATTAGTGGTGTAGATTTGTTTTTTATTGCCCTATCTCAGTCTATTCAGCTGGAGAGCTATAGGTCAGGCGAGGTTAGCAAAGGCGATTACAGAAATTATCATTGTTTCATACAATAGAAAGTGGAAATAAATAAGATTATTTGGCATAGAAAGGAAAAGAATTAAAGAGTCTGAGGCATCTGACATTATGAAGGTAACTGTAAACCAATTGTTTTGACCCTTAGGCCTTTGGCTCACCCAAGGTCCCCACTAATCCATTTGTCATCCAATATTTCTGTCTGAAGACAAAAGCCCTCTTAAGCTTTGACAGAGAACCGAGATCCTTCTATTCCTGGATCAGTGGCTCTTCATTTACAGCCTAGGGTTTCATCTCATTAGTATCATCTGAAGCAACACCCTGTCTCCAGTTTTCATTAGCTAGAAGGAGACATAGGAAATCATGGGGCAGGGAAGCGGGGGGGGGGGGGGGTGTGTGTGCAGAAAGAGAAAGGAACCAAAACTCCTTTATCTGTAAGAAGTGCTCTCAGTTGGCCTCAACTTACACAAGGAAAGTTTTTTTTCTGCAAGTTGCTAGGGGGAGGGATGGGGACAGAGGGGCTCAACAGCCCTTTGTGGCCTAAAGAGCTTGCTAACTATTAAGCAATGGTGCCAAACCCTCTGAACCCAGTTTTCTGTGACAGCATTGTGGAATTTTCCCTTCAGATCACAAGAGGTGTGGATTTCACCCTCTCCACAGCCACCAATAGTTTATGCAGACACATCTGCCCTTGGCTTAGCATACCCGCACAGCTAGGCTTTCTGTGGCACACGGCACTGAAAAGCCTGAGCTGCAACACTTTCAACACAACTACAAGCACATGTAGATATGATTCTATGATATGATTTTATAAACTGTCCAGATACACGTTGTAGGACAGGGAGAGACCTTTACATCAAGAGAATATACTGCAAAGCCAAGAGCACCTCAAAGAGGAAATGAAACCACAAAAGACGTGCTATTAATTTCATGAAGAATCATATTTGCATTTGTGTAAAATAATATTATAGCGACCACATAATCAGTGGTTTTGTTTCATTTATGGAGTGTGTCTATGACACAGTTCAGGAAGGGATTTCCCTCAGAAGTGAGTGATGAAAGTGGATCACTGCAGAGAAAGTCTTCCTCAAAAAGACAAGAATTTTTCCTCCTCCGGGAGGAGCAAAGAGAAGGGTCACAGTAAAGGGAGGGTTTTGTAACCCCAGGCCTTAAAAGATAAGGCATAGGGAGGAATAAAATTTAATTAGTCATTCCCATTATACACTTGCAGTGGACAAAAAGGAACCACCAACAAAACTGGAAAGTGACAAATCCAGAAGTGCAGAAGAAAAATAGTTATGACTACATGATATTATGAGGTACAAATATGAAATACCAGAAGAGCACAAGCTTCATGCCTAACCTTTTTAAATTTATTTTGAGTTATTTCAAAAGGTAGGGAGGAGAAACAAGAACAAAACACAAGCCATTATATAAGCCATGATGCTCTAGGACACAATTCAGAGTAAGATATTTCTGAAAGGACCAATACAAAGCAAGCTTTCTCCCTAATCAGGGACCAAAAGAAGTGTGTCCTCTTTCACTTGCTGCAAGAATGTATGCTGCTTTAAATAAATAAATAAAGTATTTTGAACTAGACTCCAGTTGTCTGGTTCAAGGTAGGAACACACGTCCCCTCCAGCAACACCTCCTCCCAGACCAGTCCAGCACATTTGGGAGTTCCCAGGATCATACGATTTCTGCATCTCCCACCCAAGATGAGTCACAGGCCAGATCCATGCCTTTCAGATGTCCACATCTTTCCCCAAACCCGGGGATGGTTTCTCAACCAAGAAAGCAGTGCTGATCTGGCTTGGAATTGCAGTCTTTCAGATGGGAATAATGTGATCACAGTGATTAATGTAACAATCTCAGGTAATAGATACAAATAAAACTAAAACGGAGCTCATATTTCAGAAAATGATTAAATTGAGTTAATACAGCATGCTGAAAATATATATAATAATCAAGAAAGTTAATATTTTCTCATTAGTATTCATGCAGGATCTAATTGTACTCACATCTAGAGATTTAGAAAAGAGGGACATCACCATACTGAAAAAAGGCCCTTCTTGTAATCAAAATCTTCCTTTCTACTTTATGTGAAATGTGCCAATCCAACTTCTAAATGGAATATCCTCTCATGTATCTGTGTTGACGGGCACATTAATACGGCTATTTTGCTCAATACTCTGAAAACTTCCCTGTTTTCTTTCATTTCTGCTGTTACCTTACATTGTATGGCACACAAGCTTGCCTCAGCCATTCCTGTATCCCTTTCCGCCTAGTGGATGGAGGGACTGTAATTACACAAAATGTACAATTTAATCTTATTTTAGATTTCTAACAGCATGATTACAAGGCTTCCCTGATTATGCTGTTCGGATACAACTGTCAGCAATACCAAAGTTCTGTTTGCTCTCAGGTAAAAGGCTGCCTCTTATTTAATGATGCTACAGTTTTATAGGAGCAAAATCTGCTCTCTGTAGTACTAAGTATAAAATGCCAGAGTTTACCTACAGCAGGCATTATCAAAGAAAAGGGTGACAGTGTCAATTTTATCCTTTATGCACTTTCATCTGTATATTACTTTAATCTCAGGTAAATTAGGGTGATTTTTATAGCTAATGTAGAACTAGAGTACACATCCAGAAGACCTATGTTACAGTCCTTGCTCCATTGAGCGTGCCGGTCCTCTGCACGCAGCTGGTGCAAGCACTGTTGGGCAGGTGGGATGGAAAAAAGCCTCCAGAAGTCTGCATGTGCACTCAACAGACTGGGATTTCAGACCTTGCTCCAAGCTGGATAAAGCGTGAATTTGAAGCCAGCTCTCCTTCTCTCTCCCAGAGACCTTAGCTGTTTTTTCCTACGCACCAAAGACATCAAGCTTAGCCACCAGGGTGCAGAGTCAGCTCAGAAAGCTTGCTAAACTTAGAGCGTTTGAGGCACAAATGATATACCAGGTGCTTATACCTAATTCTGAAAGCAGGGGCCAGGATCAGCCATTTCAAGCCCTGGGCAAGGCAGGAGCCCTGACCCACCGCAGGACAGTTCCCTGCTGGTCATCAGGAGTTTATGGTCAGATAGCGACTGTATGCCATGGGTGCTGGAAAAGGCAGCTCCTCTTCACAGCTCAGCTGCTTTCCTCAGGGCTACTACGCATTGTTTGCAAGAGTGGGAGATGGGAAGGGAAGAAAGGGACATCAAGGAAGCATTGAATTGAAGGAAACTGTGCACTGCTTTTAACAACTCTAGTCGTGTAATTCCTTGCATCCTACCTGCTGCAGACCATGAAGAGCAACAGGAGACTTCCCACAGTAGTCTACATGGCTATATCTCCCTGCTGAGTTACCCCAAGGACAGCTACAGTGAATGGGAGGACAAGCATGGGTCACACCAAGCATAGGAGATAGTGATCTCCCAGGAAAGGGCATCGAGCAAATAATGTGGTGGCTTTACTGTCACCGGTGGGGTCATTATCAAGATGTGGAAGTACTGGAAAGAAACAAAAGCAAAACTGACTCTTCAGCCGGTACGTGGGCATCCAAATTCCTACATCTGTCTCCAGCAACACAGGCTTATGTTCACTGAAATCCAAGGAGACTGAAAGGGTAGCCACTTTCAGAGGGACTACGGAAAAATGTGTGACTTTTCCAAACACAAAAATTCAACCTCATCTCACAGAGGTCTGATATGCATTCAGAGAGCAGCAGAGTGCTACCTGATTTAAAGGAGTTTGTGGGATCAGGGACCCAGTTATCTAACTGCTCCATTATTAACCAATAAATAAAAGCCACTCAATTGTGTTCAAGACCAGTACTTAACATGGGAAGCAGGAAAAACAAATGCATAGTAAATGGGGCCAAGCTAGCACAAGTCACAAGTCAACGGCAAACAAGGTCCTATGACCAAAACAGCTCCTCCCATCAAGAAAATGTTTTGCTGGGTGAGTGGATGAGTAAGAAGCACACTCCTTGACCTATTCCCTCAGTTGGCACCTGGCTCTGGCCAAGCCTGACAACATCAGATGGCATCTTCCCTGCTGCCTTCCAAGTTTTCCATACTGGAGACACTGAACACAAGAAGCCTTGGCTGTCAGCAGCCCTGATCTTGCCAGTGCCTGCACCACTCCCGAGCACTGGGCGCACCCGTGTTCAATGGCTGCAGCCACCCCTGCTCTTCTTGCATTCAAAGTGGTGGGTCCAGGTGTCCAGGCCCTTGGCATAAGTAGCCCAGCTCCCTGGAGTGGGTCTTCCTCTTTGTTTTGATCCATTTGTTGCTGTTCCTCTTCAGTTTTCCCTATGCAGGCTGGAAACCTGCTTTGACATGCATCATGGTGAAGCCTCAGGTACCGCTCACCCTGCAATGAGGTGCAGTCCTAACCCATGTTTTTCTAGCAGTTTCAGCAAATGCTCTCTCATCTCACTACTCCTCCCAGGATCAGAGGAGCTTCAGTTACTAATGCCCTGGAAGCAATCAGAAGAGGGTTTGAAGAGCAGGGTCCAAGCCTGGCTATAGGAGGATTACAAGCATCTGAAAAGATAGACCTCCGTGTTTTATCCCACTGGTCTTGATGCTCAGCTGAAGGTGGCCCTTCATCCTCCTCTTTTGATGCCACAAGGTCAGGGGTGAAGGACTTGAGAATGGCGCAGGACAGCACCGGTACACACCAGCTCCCGGGCATACTCCTGTCTGCGGCTGCCCGCACACATCCTGATCCATTTTTAGCGGCTGCCCAGCTTGCACAGGTAGCACCAACCACATCCAAGCAGTTTTGCTCAAGCTAAAGGACAGCTTTACCCTCTTCTAGTAGAGCACTTGGCTACCAACAGTCAGTGTCAGCTTCCCACAGGCTGGCACCTCCTCAAATTGGGCTTAAACTGGAGTTGGATGCTGTAATCCCGTTACAAATACAGCCCTGCGGAGACACCACGCGTAGCATTTCTCTAAAGCACGGCATTTTGATTTTTCAAGATTATCCAAACAGGTTGGCTGTTACCCCCTTTCCCGCAGCCCCTGCTCCCGCAGACATCTCTGAGAAGCGATGCCATGACCGCCGTGCGTCTCCCGCCGACCGGGGTCCGGGCCGCACCACCGGCACCGCGCGGGCAGCGGGGACTGGCGGGGACGGCGGGGTGACACGGTGACACCCCACCACCACCACCACCGGTGACACGGTGACACCCCCCCCGCCTCCCCCGGAGCGGCCTCGCAGCCGCCCGCTCGTTTCACACCCCGCCCCCTCGCCTCCAGCTGCCCCACGGCCCCCGCCAGCCCCGCAGCGGCGGCGGCGCTCAGTCCCCGGCCTCGCCCCGGCGGCCCCGGGCGCTGCCGCCCCCCCCCGGTTCACCCCCCTCGGGCCCCGGGGCCGCCCCCCGGCCCGGCCCCGAGCATGCTCAGTGCCGCCCTGACCTACTTTCCCCTGCCGGAGCCGGCGGCGGCGGAGCGGCGGGCAGCGCTGCGGCACAGCTCGGTACGGTACGGCACGGCACTGCGGCAGCGCCGCGCTCCGCCCGCCCCGGCCCCGGCATGGTGCTGCGCGGGGCGCGCTGAGGGGCACGGCGGCGGCGGCGGGCGCTGCCGCGGGGCGGCGGGAGCAGCGTGCAAGGGGGAGCAGCCGGCGGGCAGGTGAGCGGGCGCGGCGGGGGCCGCGGTTCCCCCGGGGGGCGGGCGGCCGGGCGGGCGGACAAGCGGGCGGCGGTCCCGGGGAGGCGCTGCCCGCCGCCGTCTCCACCGGCCGCGCCGCCGGCACCTGCCGCTGATGCCGGTGAGCTGCGGGGTAGTTTGCGGAGCTTCCCGGTACCCGACGCGGAGCCGCCGCGGTGAGCCCCGGGGCGGGGGGGCTGCCCCGGGGGAGCCTGGAGGTCCGGAGCCACGGGGACAGTGGCCGTGCCCGGGCGAGCCCGACATCGTCCCTCTCCCGTGGCGACTGTCGCCAGGAGTCCGCCGTTCGCGGGGAGCCCGCCGCGGATAGCGGTAGCTCCCCGCGCAAGGGGAGTGGAGTAACGCTGCGTTCAGCGTGAAAGTTGAAGAGATTAATTGAAATCGGCACTGGAGCTTGCCGGAAAATATCCTTCTTTAGGCAAAAAGCCTAACGACTCCAGAGGTCTGGCCGGGGACCTGCAGGTCCTGCGCTCCCGCCGGAGCCGGCGGTCAGGATGCCCGGTGCTGTCCCGCGCTGGGCAGGAGAACGGGGGGTATCGATGCGGTGCAGAGACCTCTGCAGTGGAGCTGACTTCTTAAGAGAGCTTAAGTTGTGCAGCTTCAAATTTATAATAACGGCCGCCTCCTGATATTTTGCTTTAATTACCCTTTTACTTGACAGGATGGTCTCATGAGATAAAACTCAATTTCAGAAGTGCCCCGAGGGAACAACAATCTAAAACTTCGGAGCGGTCTTGCAATGACTACCAGATACTGTTTCTTAACGGGGCAAATTCGAACAGCGCAGGCCAAGCGAGCTTAAAAGAGCAGAGAGCGCTGCTGAGCGGGCACTTTTCTAGTGCATTTATCTGGAGAGGCTTGTAAGAGACTGCGCTCCCCAGCAGTCCTCTTTCAGATGTTAAATTGAAGCATCTCAAATGGAGCTTCCCCGATAACCCTGCTCCGGAAAGAAAAGTACCAACTGTGTAAGCGATGCTCAGTACTAAATGCGACCTCATTTGGTACGTATTTGCCTGAAAGGCTGTAAAGTTAGTTCACAGGGAAAAACACAAAGGAATTAAAAGGGAAAAACGTAGCCTTTTAGTTGTTTAGAGCCATTAAATTGTGGAAGAGTTTCTCTCTTCACTGCAGTAGGACAAAATACAGCAGATACCTTTTTCAAAGGAGATGATGTTTGCATGGCAGGAATCTTTTGTCTGGTTAGCAACAGCACCATTGATATACTTGTGGTTGGTGTAGCAGGAATCCTTTTTTATTAGAAAGCCTTCTCGTTTAGACTGCAGTATATCAACATCAGCTGATGTTGAGTGCAGCTTACACAGCTGGAGTGCACATTGTACACCCTTTTTTTTTCCCTGAAGAATTTGAAGTTTTCAGAGGCCTAGACAAACAGCGGAACATCCACCAAAAAACCAAAAAAGGCTTTCTTCCTACTTTAATACAGTGATATGTGGTATTTGTCCAAGGCATGTTTCCCATCCTGAAAGCTTAGAGATAAAATCAGTTGCTCTTAAAACATGTAACACATGGTGGGGTGGAAGCACGGTAGTGAATTCTGAAGTGATCTATATTGTACAACTCCAGTTCTCTCCCTGTCTCGTCCCCCCTTGCCTTCCTGCCATTAGACAGGTCCTGCTCTAATATGGAGGAGGAGGATGGAGTCAGCGCAGGAACTTGGTTAAAGTGATGAATACAGAAACCCCAAAACCAACCAAGAGAAATATTCAAAGCCACCCCCATATACAGTTTAGGAGCAGGTCATGTTTGTGACGCAATAATATGGGTGTTGGGGAATTATTTAAATGGAACAAAGCAAATCTCCATTTCATTTCTTGCCTAGAAAGTTTGGAATCTGGGGACTGGCATTTCTTTTATGGTTTGAACTTCTTGCCAGTGTAGGGCACCACTGAGATACGGATTTCTGAGATATGGAGAGTGAGCCAGGAGCTTTAGTAGCCTGTACTGAGCTTTGCTAGTAGTGTCTTCTTTCTCTGTCAGCAAGTTGCACTTTTCCTATAAGTTTTTGCAGGCACAAACACCGATGATCCTACCTTGAGGTATCCTGGACCATATTAATAAGTTACCAGAAGACTTTGGTGTAAGACTAAGCTCCTGGAAACTTCCCAGAATTTTTTCATTCCTGTGATTCTGAGCAGATTCCTGCCGTCCATGCAGACTTGTGCACCTTTGCAAACCTCTCTTTGTGGTCTTAATTTTGTTACTTAGTTCTGTTAACTAAAACAGTGGCATTTTCTGTCCACATAGAGACCCATCTTAGAAACATCATTTCCAAGACAATGGAGATGCTATTACTTTTCACCGGTTACTATGATTAAAGTAATTTGTAGCAGCATTTTAGAGCATCATATCTTCTATCTGCCAGGAAGGCTGCTAAGGGGAGTCAAAACTTTTTTGTGTACCTATTTGTGTCAGGATAGAGGAATTCAAACAGATTTAGTGATTTTGACTTAGCTATCTAAGAAATTTTGATAGTAGACTGTCTTATTTCAGAGTAAAATTAATTACCATGACTAGCACCTGTTTATCAAAAATAAGGAACTCTGTACAGATATGTGTAAATGTCTTATTTTGGAAGAGGGCCACTGCACGTGGAGGAAATGCATTAAGAATAACCTACCTAGCCCAAACTTAACGTTTAATTCACATGGTTCTGCCACTCTGAAAGTTTTATACCAGCAAAAGATTTCTGCTGATATTTTTAAGTCATGCAGGGCCAGGACACATATATGGCACTGCAACTGCACTGTTGTGTGTGTGTGACTCTGTGGTGCACAGTCCTACTGACAAGGCTGAATGCTGAGAAAATTATGTTATTTTAGTGTTACATTTTTCAATCTGATGTAGAAATAACCAGCACAAAAGTCTGAAATTATAGAGGTTCTTTAGTACACTCTTGAGGGCTTCCAGCTAAATTATTGCATATATATAATCTTATATAGACATGCTTGGAAAGGGCTGAAATGATCACATTTGTGTACAGGCAAGTTATTGTGTTATTATTATTATTAAGTTATTGTGTGCTGCAGGGCAAAGTCCTTTGAATCCCTTCTGCTGTCCCCTTTGTTACTTGTGGAGGAAGTAAGCACAGACCCTTTTAACCTGAAATGATCCTTTCCCACTGCAATCAGTCATGAATGGTTAGGTTCCTTTAAATTCCTCCTCTGACAAGGTTAATCCTGTCCTAATCACCGCATGCACGTGTAACCTCTTTGCCCTGTATCCTGGAAACCAATAAATGTGAAAGCCAGTCATTAAAAATTATATCCATCTTGCAGTTCTAAAGGGCTAGAGAAGAATTAGTCATACTCAAACCTGTTTTCTCCTATTTTTTTCTCTTTTATATTCTAACTAAAATCGGAGCCTTTTGTTAAAATAGTATAATGAAAACTGTATCAGTGCATTGAAAACATTCGTTTATTCAAAGCACATACAAAATTTAGAGTTTAAATAGTAGAAGACTTTAGCTCTTCAAAACCCTTCATGTCTTTGTTTAAAAAAAAACTTAATTTTTAATTTTATGTCTTGTTTGAACGTCTTACATCTGGAATTTTTCTTCTTCATTTGGAGGAGGAAAATAATTAGATGTGCTTAAAGGGTGACTTGCTTTGGCAAACACAGCTTAAAAGAGGAAGAGGAGGGCAGTGAATCGGGCCGCATTCTGCATTGCTGTGTTCTTAGCAGGGTCGCGTAAGCCATGCCAAGAGCATACGGGATCTCTTGTGTTTGCTGACTTTGGTTATTTAAACTGTTGGCAGAATAATGCTTACAGAGTGCTGGTATAAATAAAAGATAAAAGGTGAGTAAAGAAAATGAAAGAAAGGTAGAAATTGGTGAGGCCAAGTAGCACGTGGATGTATGTGGAAGTGTGCGAGAGATTCTCTGTGCATCTTCTTTGTTCCTTCTTTCTCAGCAAAAGGGACTTTTCAGCATTGATCAATCTGCGTTTGCTGCAACAGTAAAACAGCAGCTCTGCTGAAAGCTTGCAAGGATTTGAGCAAGTGTCTCTTAAAGCCATACAAATGTTTCTGGAATAATAGATTTGTGTACAAAACTATATTGAGTGGTCGTTGTCCAGCCTCCGAATAAATACAAATGCTAAATAAATCTAGATAATCCACATAAACAAAGTATTTATTTGTAAGATTAAAAAATCCTCCAAAGAGGGCATACCTAATCAAATATAAGATGGGCCTTAAAAAGTCTCCACTACTGATAGTGTTGAATCTGCTTTATGATCTGGGTAGCCCACAACTCAGTAGGATATTTCCACCACAGTACCTGTCTTGATTGAAAACAGCAAGCTTCTCCACTAAATATAAAACTTTGCTTTGTTTTTACTGCAGTCATTAAAATACCTCCAAGAAAGAACACTTAAATAGCTCAGTCCATATCAAAATGCTCATATGAACTACAACTTATTTAATGAAAAGTTAAGCATCCAGGTTGCCTGAGTGTTTTTGTTACTTCAGTGTATTTTGCAAAAAGTTGATTTGACACAGGAGAGATGCTGGGATTACAGGAGTTGCGACATCAAAAGGGGACTTTTCAGAGGTTTGACATTCTTGAGTTACTTTTAAATAATCTCTTCAATAATTACCTACCAACAGCCTTTATATATTCATTTTTAAATTAATGGATTAGGGTCTCTGCATGTTTGTTGGCATGAGGGGCGGGCGCACCAGACCATTCAAAGACGTGGTTAAATCAATGGGACCATTCAAATATTTAAAGTGAAGGGGATCTTAAAGTCTCTAGGATGCCATATGCTTGCTAGTTTTGCAATATTGAGACATGAAGTAGGACAGAGGGGAAGAAAATTGAGGAGAAATTTACAGTAAAAATATTCTGAAGTAATTTACAAACTCGTAAAGGCAGCATGAATAACCCCTTCATTGTACCATTGCTGAACAGAATGGCATGTGCTGCTTTCCCTGCACCAAATATCTGGATAAAGCATTCACTTTTGATCACACGTGTAAAATGTGGAATCACCTCATTGCTTGGTGCTTTATTGCTGCAGTTTATTGATACACTGTGGAACCCTGAAACTAAGATAACTGAATCTTATAGTCATTAACTTTACTCTGTTACCCCCTACAGCGTTGAATGTGTTCAGAACAAAGTAACTTTAGAAGCTACTCATTACAAATTTTACTCCCTTTCTGCCATCAATAAGCTACAGCCCTTGTTTTTTCCATTTTCTTTCTTTCGTTATTTATCATATGTCACTTTACAAAACAAATTGACAAATATTTGCCTGTAATAGCTTACCGGTGCCCCAAAACATAAAATTAATTTATAGGCTTCTTTATTATCATTTCTTTTAGACAGAAGTTCTAGTAAAGGGCTCGAAGTTGCCATACTGACAGCCATTCTTGTTCATTGCCCAGGGCCATACACTCAGAGCACAATGAATACACAGAAGACAGTTAAGTACCCATATTCTGGATAAACCATTATAATCTATCAACTTGCGTGGGTAAATTATATACAGTCTCACTTGAATCTTCCTGAATTCCCAGCCCTAATTTTAATTTGTGTCAAGAAATTGCAGTCCAGTCATTGTTAATCAAAGAACTTCCTTCTCTTTCCTCTTGCTGCCCCATCTTCCACCTCAGTTGCACTGAAATTTGTCTTGTTTCAGTGTTAGGAGAAGCAGCAAATACACGTCTCAGCTGTCTTCTTTACACTATTCTATATTGTGTATAATTTTAATAACATCTCTTCTTACTTATCTACCCTCTGAAGTCAGTAGTCTGAAAAGGTTATCTTAGTCTGCCTTTGAGTCTGACTTATTTCTGCTTTATTCTATTTCAAGATTAGATTCACCACAACTGACAATTCTTTAGCATCAAGAAGCCAGATCTGCCAGCAGATAATACCCATGAGCTGTAGAGTTTGACTGCTTACAAGTGAGGAAAACCCCCAACATTCACTATTGCAGACACCCCAAATAAGTCGTATTTCATTAGTTACCTAGGCTGGAAATAAGACCTCTCAATATAGTAAAGAGGACTCATTATTATGCTTACTTATCATGTAAGTACAATGGAGAAGGCCAAACACATTTTTTTCAGGCTGTAGTCAACTCTCTCAGCCTGTCTCGTCATTCTAAAATACTGCTACTCAAAAATAAAAGGGTTATAAGGGGGATCATGAAGGCAGTTTCCAGCATCCCATATAGAAATTTTTAAGATTTGCCATATTTTTTCACATTGACTTCTCTATGGCAATTCTTGTATTTGTGTTTCTTGAGTATCAGAGTTTCTTTAGGTTGGGAGGAGCCACTGGAGTCCATCTGATCCTACACCCCGCTCAAAGGGAGGCCAGTGTAGGCCAGTTTGCTCAGACTGTGTCTAGTTAAGTTCTGAACACCTCAAAGGATGGAGATTCCACAGCCCCTCTGGGCCACCTGTTGCAGGGCTTGACTGATCTCCTGCTTAAAAATTTCTTCATAAATAATCATAATTCCTGTTGTTGCAGCTTGTGTCCTTTGTCTCCTGTCCTTTCACTGTGCACCTCTGAGATGAGCCCGGGTCTGTCATCTCTGTACCCTCCCATCAGGTGACTGAAGGCAGCGGGTGTGACACCAAGTGGCAGAGCACACATTGGCCAGAGGACTATCACACAGCCCTGACGAGAAGTTTCTAAAAGATTCCCGGGCAGCTGAAAGCAGCTGAAGAAAGTGAAACACGCACATAGTTGGGAGCTGCTGCCTGCTTGGGAAACCCCAGTGCAGATGTGCAGAAGGAAGCTCTTCATCTTAGAAACATCACCAGTGTGCCACCTATTCAGCATAGCCAGGGAAGCAGAAAACCACAAAGTTATGAAGGACTGAAATCCACCCCCTTGAGAGAATGAACAGAGCAGCTCTTTTGGAACCAAGCCTTACTGACTACCAAATGACTAGGAAAATAAGTCAGAAAGTTTCTGCTAGTCATAAATGAATGACATTTCTCTTCATCTGTCTGTCTGGACCCTGATAGCTTAACCTTTTCAGTAGGTAGTTCTCACTCCTAAATCCATGAACTGGCAGTGAGCTTCTTGCCTTCCGTGTGGTGTAAGTTCCTTCATTTGCATTCCTGTTCCAGTAAAACCTGTTAGCTTCTACTTTTGCCCACTCTGTAAAGGCATTGTCCATAGAAAATAGGGAAGGTAGCTTTAATTAGCTTTAATTTTGTTTTGTAGCATCATCCTTGGTAGTTATTTACAGACAAATGAGAACTAGAATGAAAATCATTTCATTTTCTTGATCACTTACAAGCAAGATAGCATTGGGATGTTAAAGCTATAGGAACGTAATTAATGCATTACACAATAAGCTGGCCTCTTGTGCTTCACTTCTGAATTGAATAAGCTTGCAGTTAATAGGATTACACATTATTCCAAGAACAAGAACAGGCCAGCCTTACAGAAATGAGTGAGCCAGGAAAAGGTATGCATTGCTGCCCTCCTTTTCTGTTCTTTTGTGCTCTGTCATCATGTTATTTTGCACAAATGCAGTACTTACAAACGTGCCCCCTCACCCACAGTTATTTTCTTTGATGGCAGTAATACTGGGAAGCAAACTCATCTGTGACATGAAAAAAATAAATGGTCAATCAGAACATGTCTCTGAGCGATTAATGTTCCCAGCCAGTCCGAGCTGTAAGTGCCTTCTGTTTAGACTGATGCTTGATTTTGGACGGAGAAGTTTTAACCTCAGTTTTTGTCTCTGCTTCACATAGGAGTAATATCACCACCCTGCAGCTGTACTTGTTCTAGAGCACATTCTAGGGAACTTCTCTGGATAGAAATGCATAGAGAGCATGCTAGAGCTGGCTATTGTGTCATGTAGAAGAAAAGCCCGTCATAGTTCCCTCATGTGGCTCAAGACTCATGCAGTTTTCATTGGAAGTTAATCCTGCAAGCAGTAAATCTGTTGCTTTCAGATTTTCAGTTTATACCATTTGGGTTGAGGAAGAAAACAACAAACCTATTTGATGTAAGGACCACTGGCAACCATCTTTCAGTGGTAAATGTTGCTACAGATACAATACTGCAGGGTTTGTCTATATATAAGTTCTATCTATATATATAGATAGAACATGTTATCTATATATATATGTTCAATATGCTGAGGAGAGTAGCTCATGTACTTTGGGGATGGGAGAAAGGAACACTTACATTCTTTCTGTGACCAGAAATGTAACTTTTTGTTTACAGTGACCCTTTTGTGACAAAAATGATGCCAGAGACTCAGTCTCTTCCTACAGAGCAATACTCAATATTGCAGATGTCCTCCTTCATTAGTGTCCTGTGTTACTGCCACTCTTGAGGAATTATTACAGGAATCTTTGTTTTAGTCTAGTCAATCCAGCTTTCTCTGACTTTGGTCAGATTAAAAGGTTAAAATTTTGGCTGCCTTCATCAGGTTTATCATGGACCAGCTAATTACCGCCTGTCATGGCCAAGATCCAGGGTGACACCACTGTGCCCACTTCTCCAATATTCTGGATTCTCTTTCTTCTTTGCTAGAAGTGGGCAGACATCACTAGCAGTCCTATTTCGGTCTCAGCCTTCTCCCCATTTAGTTGTGTGATTGAATCATAACCTATTACATCACTTACATTTAACAAAGTAGCTGGCTCCCAGATTTTGTTTCTCTGATATCCTCAGGCTGCTATTGTGCCTACAGCCAAGCAGCAGGAAAGAAACTCTCAGGAAATCTGCCTTTGCACCAGAGTCTGGTGTCTGCACATTTTCTACGCTTTCAGTTCTCTTTCTTCTTCTTCCTGTTTTCCTAACCTGACTGTAGCATTATTCCTTCTGCCCAACAGGTCAGCAGAGGGTCCTGGACATGCAGGTCCCTGGATGGCCACCCTTTAACTTTCTTGTGTTAGATGAGGCTGAGAAAACCTTCTTTGGTTTCTTCCACTTTTTTTGTTGCCCAATAACAGTGCAGAGGATGCACACCAAAGAGAAGATTCCCTATCACTTCCTACTTGCCCTGGGAACATTTGTCTAAACTTGCCTCTTAAAACACCATTCTTCAGAGAGATCTCTCCCTGACTCCTCAAAGATACTCAAGTGTCCATCAAGAACACTTCCCTGGATGGCACATGAAAGCAGCAGCCACTGTTTCCAAACATTCTGCTTTAAACCTACTGCCTGGCTATTTTTCATACTAGCCATCAAACCATTTCAAACCGAAATGCATCTGCAGAGGTATTTAGTGTTTTCTTAATATTCTGAATTCCAGGAACATACATGGGAAAGTACATTCCCAGGAGTTACACGAGTAGGTATGAATCTCCCACAGTAGGCATAAATTATTTGGCTTTATTTCCTAAAATTTACTGCTGCTATTTATGATTCAATTCTGTGCCAGAGTGACGGAGTTGCTGTTATTTTCAGACAACTAATTGGCCTTTGACCATATTAAGAACCAGTCACATTTGTTACCGCTACACAAAGATATAGTTTTTGCTTTCATATGCTCTGCATTAAACACAGGTAAACATCCAGCATAGGCACGCCTGACATTGGTACTGTCTAGACACGCTTTCCGAACATCCATCCGTGGAGGGATTCAGTGGCCACCAGCTGCCTTGAGCTTCCCAACACACTGCGAGCCCTTTCCTACAGGTTTGCTGTTCACCCGTTGGGGTGATGCTATTTTATTTCCTTCCGGAATGCAAATTGCTCTCCATGCTAAACACCTTTTCTGATTGCCACTGATTTTTCTGCCATCAAAAATATGGTAGGCTCAAATACAATAATAACAAGCCACAACCAGTAATTAGCAACACAAAGCTTAATCAATTTATGTTGTTCTTTTGCCCTTCCCATTGTCTTAATCCAGCCAGTCTTTGTTCCTGCTCCCTTGCCAGGAAGTGTGACGTGTCTTTTGGCTTTTCTGTATGGCGCAATGCAGATCTATAACACCATACAGAAACATTTTATAGAGTGAATATGTGTAACCATAAAGAATGGCCATCTCCAAGGTTAATGGAGTAGTAGAAATAAGATGTAAATAGTTACTGAAGTGAATAGGCAGAATTGAAGGATTTTTTCCAAAGTGCAGATTCAGACAGGCTACACCTATGCAGAACTTCAAAAGCGCAGGGTCTACATGCTTTGCATAATTGGAAATGGATTTCTGAAGTCATTGTTTATATAGCTTTATATGACAAATGAGATTTGCATATTAATTTAAAGCTAAAAATTATTCCGGCTATTCAAGACAAATATTTCCACATTCAATAATTAGAAAAACAGAGGAAAAAAATGAAGGCAGGCTTGGAGTTGTGACAGGCATCCATGCCATGTATGCAGCTTATCTAAAAAAAACATAGTTCATCATTTCTAGTAATGATTCATCCTACAAAATGGAGGAAGCTACTTTGCTCTTTTAATAACAGTTGCCTCTATTTATATGAAATCAAGTTCATTGCCTCACAGAGAAGAGGGGATAGGGAAGAAAACAACCCAAATCAAATATTTCCAGTGAAAGACAGTAATGTTATTTTCTTTCCCTCTTGCATAAAGAATAAAAGAGGGAGGGGGATGGATTGTTTGCTTGTTTGTTTTTATTTTAGAGTTTCCTTTATATATAGAACTGACCTAACCTCATCAGCAGTCTTTTTCCATGCAAAGGTGGATAAGTTACCATAGTGTCAACCAGATCTGTAATAAAATGTAAACAGTTTTGCAAGTAAAATGTTCATTTGGGGAAGGTTTGTTAGATACTTTGTTACCCATATTTGGATTCCAGGTATATTCCTCTAACTAGTAAGTTTCACTAAGTTTAAATTATTTACATTGCAAAAACATGACTAAAACCAATGTAGTTAGATACTCTGATGTGGTTTTAACATGATTTGAAGCCCTTAGACTGTGAGTGACATTTTTGAAGGTGCTCATTTTGAGGCCAACAATGTGCCGTCTGCCAGTACTGAATGCCAGTTGTGTTCACTGGGAGCGTGATGAGGCCAACAGAGAGCACATTTGTAACCTCCCCTCCCTCCTCTGTCTACAGACTGAAATTACTGTTTAAGACAAGGCTCATTGTAGATGATTAGTTGAGGGAAAATACTGTAGTGAGAGTGTGCAAAAAGTATATAGGCAAAATGCTTAATGCCACATAAGGAATGGAAAAGTCCCAACTTCATTTGTATCTCAAAGAAACCTCACCCATAATTATGTCACCAGCGAGTATTTTTCTTCCTAAATCTGCTCTAAAAATGACACTAAAATGACTTTATCAACTACTGAATATCCTCTGTTAAGAATATTCTTCCATGCTGTGTTTTGTTTCAGAAAACTTTAAAAAATGCAATAGTTTAAGAAAAGTGAATGGTCTGAGGTGTTTTGCTGCATGTGCTATTGTCTTTGGACAAAATTGTATATATTAAGGATTCTAGCGTCAGCTCCAAAAGCCTTTCCTGGAGCAGTTCTTTCTTACACCACGTTCCACAATTCACCTAAGACCATGCACGTGACAGAGTTGCAGCACTGAACTGGTAGTGACAGCTTTAATGTGCTGTACCTTTGTTTTTCCTGTTGATTTTGCAAATGTTAAAAAAAAAAAAAAAAAAGAAAAAAAAAAAGAAAAATCTGTAGAACTTTTGGCATAAAACTGTAGCTGCTGCTGTAGATAAATTGCTGCTAAGTGTCTAGGTGATAAAAGCCTTCTCCCACGCCTGCCAGTCTGAACAACGCTATTGTCAGGAAAATGTATGCATCTTTTTCCAGTAAGAATAAGAACTGTGATAACATTAGCATTTAGACAAGACACTGAGCTGATGATTGTGAAATGCATTAATGGATGTGTCACTATTTTAAAAGAGGACATCTAATGGATTGTTTATACATGCCATCTCATTGTACTTATTTATTTATTTTATAGGATATTTTAAACATAAAATTGCACAGATCAAAGTAGAACTCTCCTGTGACCTCCTCGCCTCAAGGGCCTGTGTTTAATAGAGCTGATCCCGGTTCCCAGCCAGTTGTGTATACCACTGAAGGAAAATGAACATACTGAACAGCCACCACTTCTTGTACTTTCTGCCTACCACACGCCTTGTCATCTTATTAGCAGCTTTGACGACTGCTGAGGATGTGACTAATAGCACTTTCAACCGCACTGAAGTGAGCACGGGATCTGTGCCTGTGGTGATCTCCCACATCGACCATATTATAGTCAAGGAGGGGAGTAGTGCCTTGATCGACTGCAATGTCCAAGGTAGTCCGAGTCCGCATTACAGATGGTACAATTCCAATGGCCACCTGCTCCAAGAGGAAGAGAATAAAGGTAAGATCTCGGTATTCTCACTGGTATGGCCTGTCCAGAGGCACTTCTGACTTCAGCAGGGTGACCAATAACCTGAATTTAATGGCCTGACTGTGGTGATTTCCTGTGTGAAAATATATGAAAGCCTGGTGGCAGCCATAATTTTTTTGTGTGCACCTTCAAAGAAAACAATAACATTTTTATGAAGTGTTATTTATAGCAACACATAGCGAGAAGCTGAAACACTTAACAGAAGGTGTAGACAGGCTTCTATTCATTGGAAGACTTCAGGTTTGATTCTATTTCCCATTCTGTCCTCTTTTGTTCTTCTCTGGCACCAAAAAAGACTAAAAAGCCATTTTCCAACGCAAGAGAGGCCTCTCTTGACATATGGGAATAGTTTGTTGGCATGAATTCAACACAGCTAACTCCCTGATATGCCTCCTGTCTTTAGGCATAGTGCCATGGGTGTGTGAGAAACAGGAGATGCCCTGAACAACCAAGAGAAAAAGCTATATAGGGCAGCAGTCAGAAGGACAAGCCAAGTTTGAGCCTTCCTGGCTGTAGTTAAGATTCTTCAGTTGCATTTGCCAGAGACCTTAATTACACATGAGCTTGTTTTCCTTAAACGGAAGGTTTGGGTGATAATCCTAGTTATATTCTAGGGAACGTTTCAGGGGGAATGGAAGGTGTTTTGCTCATGTAATCCTTCCATACTAACTTCTTTGTTCACAGCATGATGAAATAAACTCTTGGTTATTCATAATAAATGCATGATAGCTTGCCTAACTAATAGTTGACCTGAGGGAGAACTCTGCTATGACGGGAGTAATGATTGACCCAGCTGGATGTGCAACAGCATAGTGTATCTGTAAAAGTTTACTGCATAACTGGTTATATTTTACATTACAATATTTTATCATTTTCTAAGTAACGCTGGAGAAAGGAACTACTTGAGCTAGAAAGTGGACTTTCAGATATAATTTGTGTGGTCATGGCAACATACTGTGATTAGTGCGCTAGAGTGTTTAGGCTCACTAACAGAAATTTTCCCCTTTAGTCAGGCATCTAACTTTAGGTCTTTGTATAGTCAACTGAGAGAGGTAGATACTAACACAAATGTTTAGGTACGTGAGCAAAAGTTTTGATGAAATTAGTAAAAATTGTGGATGGAGCATTAAGACAACATCACTTTAACCTAGACTCTCAACAGTGCGCTTCCTCCTTTGAGGAACTCTCTGTCTTCCTGTAAGAAATATTTCCTAGGACAAGACCTTTCTTTATTATGTGTATAGTCGCATTGAGTATGGCACTGAATTATCAAAACCCGGCAATGATACCTTTTTCTAATCGTTGTTTTCTCATTAGGCTTTTACTATCTGCCAGGATCCACTGGCACAGACCCAGTCATTGAGTCACAGTTCAATGCCATTATGTCATTTATAACAGCTGGAGCCAGGATACATCAGGAAGGCAACTTGTTGTTTTACAATTAATAAAGACTTACTTAGCCAACATTGCAATTCCAAGATACACTGAGCAGCCAATACTCTGTATTTTGTCTTATTCTAGAGGTGGAGAAAGAAGTGTCATTTGTTACAGTCGCTGACATTTCCTCTGTAAGAGAGTTTTCCTCTGAATTTGCCTAGCTTAGAAGATTGGGGTGATTTTTTTATGTGAAGGTCTGCTTTAGACTGAACTTTTTATTCTGTATTTTTTAATTTCAGGCAAAGTGGCTTAACTGTTTTCAAGAATTAAGCTAGGGCAAAAAATAGTGTTTCAGCTAAGTTAAAAATTCTAAGTAAGAGGATAAAAAGATGTAATTAAGAACTGAGGCAGGGATCTTGTGGGAATACTTTCTACATAGGCTTCTACTGGAGATAATGTGAAAAAAAACTATTTGGATAAGCCATGTTTAATTAGAAAAAACTTTCAAAATCGTAAAAGCCCATAACTACTCTGAATTAAAGGCTTTTTTTGACTAATGAGTTTCAGAATTGCCCACAGATCCTTCCTTGAAAGAAATAAAGTAAAAATATAGAGTAACCTTTTTAACAAAGAAGGAACTTCCATGAAAATGATAAAATAAATGTAGAAGCCAGGCATACACCAACCTGTGGCAGGACTGCAGTCCTTGCCTTGTGGTTTACATGCATTGCATGGGGGTTTTGCGCTGTTTTAGTCTCCTAGTCAGAGATTCTGTGTCTTTGGTCAGCTGCCTTAATAGACTTAAATTGCAGCTGGTTAGGTTAGGTTTAAGGAAAAACAACTTTCTGATAGGAAAGATAGATGAACACCTCACGTTCCTTCCTGTGGAAGGTTACTGAAATTCCATTACTGCCTTCAGCAGATACCTGTCAGGAATGGCTTGGGATTGTGTTACAGACGTTCAAAACAGTTGAGTCTGCCTCTGAGCAGCAGTATGTATTAGCTGATCTTGTTGGCATACATCAGCCTATGTCGTTGTTTTAAAAGGAAATCTTCTGTATGACACCTCCCTGTGTGAAGTGTGGAGAAGGCTCAGAGGCGCTTCTACACTTTCTGGCTGTTCTCTCCACCATGTGAGCACTTGCGGGATGAGTTTACATGAAGGAAGGAATTGACACCAGGCTTTCCTGTTGCAATTGAATCATGTTTTTTATAGCAAAGTTGCAATTTAGTAAATCCTATCACACTGAATAAAGCAAAACATATCCTCAGCTCTTAAATGGTTGTGATATTTGAATAAAACTGAAGCTCACTTGGGGAACTAAAAATCTAATTAATTACCAATATATAATGGCAAACACAGTAACTAGCTGAATCACTTTAGCAGTGATAGGAGCACTGGATTTTAACATGTTTAAAACTTAGTTTAATAGCTAAATTGTTATGTTGTGCCCGGTTCAAAGGATATGAAATGTACATGTACAATTACACGAAGTGACCAAAGATATCAATTATATTACACTGATAGAAATTACTTTTAAAAGTAAAAGAAGTTCCTTTGTGGTGCATAGAAGTTCATACTGGCAAAGAAGATGTTCTCTTAATTGGTCATGGCACTTCTCTTTCCTATCCATCTTACTCCTCATGTCCTGTTTCTCTTTATTTAAAACCATACTTCAAAATTAGATTCTGAACACCTCAGAGGGCAGGCAGTGTAGTATATAATGTCTGAAATTTTAGTCTTTTTAAAGTTTACATTAACAGAATTATATGAGATACTGTAACAAAACACCAAAAGCAACCCAATTGTAAGAAAAAGCATTGTCAGGGCACAAAACAAGGAGGGCTAAGTAGGTTTTTCTGCCTCACAATCCCATTGTTACTGTTCTTTGAGGAAGTGTGGCATGTGTTTGGGAGGCTCTCTGGGGTAAGTAGTCTGATCTTTGTAATTTAATTGACCATAAGATTGTGATAGATTTCACGCATATTAACATTTTTTATGAGACTTTTTTAGGGCATGATCCGGTTATTCACAGTTGCTGTCATCAGCTAAGATCTCAGGGACAGACAGGCCTTTGTGATGGTAAATTCTTTGTCATCTTGTGAACATTATTTCCTTCTTCAAAAATCTGAAGCCAGTTTAACAAAGCCAATGCTTAAGTCTATGCTGATCATGTGAACAAAATACTTCTAACTACATTACTCTGTCTCTTCTCCAGCAGGAAAATGGTGGTTTCTTGACAATGGGCTACTAAACATTACCAGCGTGTCTTTTGAAGACAGAGGTAAATACACGTGTGTTGCATCTAATACGTATGGCAGCGTTAACAATACTGTGACGCTGAGGGTTGTTTTTACCTCCGGAGATATGGGAATCTATTACATGATTGTCTGCCTTGTAGCTTTTACCATTGTTATGATACTGAACATTACTCGGTTATGTATGATGAGCAGTCATCTGAAGAAAACAGAGAAAGCAATCAATGACTTCTTCAGAACAGAAGGGGCAGAGAAACTTCAGAAAGCCTTTGAGATTGCGAAGCGCATCCCGATTATCACTTCAGCCAAAACGCTCGAGCTTGCCAAAGTAACCCAGTTCAAGACCATGGAATTTGCTCGCTATATTGAAGAGCTTGCTCGGAGTGTACCTTTGCCACCTCTCATCATGAACTGCAGGACTATAATGGAAGAAATTATGGAGGTTGTTGGTCTGGAGGAGCAAGGACAGAATTTTGTACGGCAGACAGCAGAAGGCCAGGAAACCACTGAAACAGATGAGCTGTATATGATCCCGAATGCTTTGAAGCGCAGTGACTCTCCCACAGCTGACTCTGATGCATCGTCACTACATGAGCCACCTCAACAGATTGCAATAAAAGTGTCAGTTCACCCGTTGTCCAAAAAGGACTGCATGGACGGTCAGTCACAAGAAAGCATGCAGTTGGACATCAAGGAAGAAGACACTCCTCAAACACCAGCACTTCCTGCAGAGCCCCCTCCTGAGCCTTCTGCTGAACTCAGTTCTGATGACACAGCGTTGGCAAATGACAAAAATACATGCGTTATATATGAAAGCCATGTATGATAGTTACTCCTGAATCTATGCATAGCAGGAAAATCAGGTGGAGCTCTTTTAAAAATACATATTGTACTTGCCGCTAAGCCTTACCTGGAGACTATCATAGCAAAAGCATGTATGTGGATTATTTGGCACTTTCTTCTCAGTTTGACTTTAGTTTACCATGATGTATGGCAGAGTAATTGCTATTACATTAATATTAATTGCTCTTTTCGATTAGGAGTATTTCGAAGGAACGTTTACCTCAGCATTTTCTAGGTTGGAGTCACCTGTAGTGGCCTGCTGGAAGTCATTGCTAGTCTTTGATGTAGGACACTTGAACTTACTAAACATAAAACTGGTTTTATTTTCCTCCTTCACTCTCATTATTTCCATCTATTGCATTTTTGCAAATATTATCTTGTGAATTTGAAATACTGCCCAAGAGGCAGCACTCCAGTAGCCAAATAAAATCCTAATAGAACCCATTTACAAAGCCTGTTTGCTCAGCTGCATTGTGATGTAGAGGGCTATTAAAGAAAGTTAAAATGTTTCCAATTCATTTGAGACCACACTGCTTAGGCACATGGGAAATAGTTTTCCCTTTTCCATGGAATGAAGATGCCAACAATTGGGTTTTTGCACATCGAGAAACAACTTTGAGGTGTGTTTTACAGATGGGGAAGCCCATAAACATCTTACAGAAAGTTGCAGTCCAACAGCTCTGCAGGGTTTTTTTTTGCATATATTTGACCATTTTTTACTTTGCTAGAAGCTTATGTGGAAAACAGCTGCAAATATGCAAGATGTCTTGTTTTTGTAGTAATTTGGTAGGAGTAACTATGTGCTACCTTACCAGAAGATATGCAGGTTCATTAACAGTCCTGCAAATGCCAGTAATCAGCTGATGACAAGTCTGAAATGGCAGAAGATCCTTTTATTGGGATTCTTGATTTTGTGCAGATTCATATTCTGAGGATCAAGCCTAAATTCATCCGTAAGCATAAGTTTGAGTGTGTTTTATCCAAACTAAAAATAAATAAATAAAATCAAGTGTCCTGTGAAATTACAATGACCATCACACAAACTGTTTACTGTGTTATAATTGCTTTGGTATTTTAAGAACCTCCTACCTATGTAGGATGTTCACTGCTCGAGTACATGTGACTCTACCCCAGTAAAGTTTTCATGATCACAGCGATTGTGGCATTAAAAAGGATCAACATTTATGCCAGGAAATGCCATGAGTGGAAAGAAGCGATAATTTCTATTTCAGAAGGACAATAAAAAGAACCTTCTCCAGAGTGAGTCTGGAAAGAAAGCACTTACAAGGAAGGGTTTGTGTAGGATTAATAGCATTAATTACCTGACACATATTTAATTTGAAACTAATGAACAAACTATCACCTTATAGTTTTTAGGAAGGACTGTAGTGTAAGTATAGATACTCAAAATTAATCTAGAATCAAGTATATTGCAAAAAATGAAGTCACTTAGGTCTATGGGGAGATGATATGTGGGTGGCTTTCTGGACATTTTATTGAAGTAGCCACATCTGCATAAGGTGTCTGTTGGAGGCAATCAGGTACATTAACTGCATGGGTAGTTGAGACCAAACAAAGTCAATGCTGCAGCTATCTGAAAAAAACCTTGATAGAACTGAGTTTTTATGTCAACTTCCCCATGTTAAAGTGCAGAGCTTCTCTACCAGTGTAATACAGGAACACCTTATGACTTACGTAGGTGATGCAGAGAAGGCTCTGTATTTACCTTTCTATGGTTATTTAAACAAATACATGTTTAATAATGGACTTCAGATTTTGTGACCAACTTGTGAAAATGACAGCGTTCAGTTGCCTAATGTTCATGCTAACCACAGTGGCAGGCATCTATACAAAATGCATTTGCACACGCAAGGGCAAAGTCCTTTTAGGAATGTGGCTGGAAATGTTTTAGTTCCAGTGAAGCAATATAAATCTAGAACACAGGGTAGATTAAGAGAATACCATAAAGAACCTCACTTCTGACCAGTGTGATTGAAAATACTACTGATGCAAACTGTTAACTTCTTGTCTGAGTCCAAAGTACATTTCTGTTTAGTGTTCACATCAGTTTTTCAAGTTACTTAATTTGCTTCTGGTATGAAAAAAGACAAGGGCAGAAACAAAAGCAGGAACTTGCACTAAATTCTTTTAATTCACCTTAATCTCTTGAAAAGAGGCATCTTGATTTTTCTGCTTGTCCAGCATTTACGAACCATGATCGTGCATTCTAAAATTACCTGCCTGGTGCCCAACTGAGATTGCACAGATAAGCAAGGGTGTTCTCCTTGAAAGCATTAAAATAACTTCAATTTATTTTTTTTTTAAAGTTTCAAAATTATTTATTAAACTATAGTATTTTAATTTTATTTGCTTTTTAATTATGAACTTTTAACAGTAGAGACCAGCCCCCTTCATATATTCATGTGGTGATTGGTACCAGGCAGTTCTGATCCTGACTGCTGCTCGCAGGCTGTCCTGCAGCCTGTTTATTATTTATTTAATGAGAAACATTGGAGAGCAAACAATCCCCATGGTTTTCTTCAGTATCTTTGTATAAACTTCCTTGAAGATACAGATTATGGTTTTTTTCCAAAGGTTGCCCACAAAGAGCATGTATTTGAAGTACACACAAACAAACGTACATTGCAAACCACGTATGAGCAACAGTTATTTGGATTAGGTGCACGTATCAGGTGTAGTGCGGAATTCCTGCTGTTGCAAGGTCAAAGGGAACCTTGACTTTGCTGGAGCTGGACTGACTCAGAGCTGAGAGTTCACAGGTAGGACTGAGAGTTCACAGGTAGGACTGGTTCAGCTAGTCTGCTATAAATTCTGTGGACGTTTAGCTTTGTGGTATTACTGGAATAAAAGCAGAACAGCACTGTATCTGAAGAAAATACAGATTTTAATGGTTCTGGTTTATATATTTTTTCTGTTTTCATGTATGCTGCTCAGTATCTTTATGCATCCATTGTATAACATCTGTAAGCCTATGGCTTTTTACATGCTTTCGGACACTTTCTTTGTGGGAGATAGATGGGAAGCAAGACCCAAACCCATCTTTCCTGTGCTATTATAAAGTAAACAATTCTGTCTTACAGTATTTCTTAGTGAATGGCCATGTTACGGCGCAAGAACACAATTAACAAATACAAAACTAATGATGGATCTAAGAAAACCTTAACATTTTCATTGTTATGTATTTTCATGCACGTTAAGCACTTCAGGGACATTAGAGTGATCTGTTTCCATCATTGGACTATGCACACCTTTTGTTCCATTGTTCTATTTGTTATATCACCAAACACTAATGGTTCTTAACACACTCAGGATCTGGAAAATCCAGTCCAACAGAATTTGTGTTCTACAAGCATAAGGAACACCAAGCCAGGCTTAGAAAGGAAAAGAGATTTGCAGGATATATTTACACCATTTTAAAATATTTTTGCCAAAACATCATGAAATGTGACTAGAGTTCTGCAGCACAAGAAACCAGTGTTGGATTTGCATTTTACACTTATTATTCTTTTTTCACTAAATGTGAGACCATATTAATCAGACCACTTGAACGTAGTACTCACTACCTACTTATTCAACATGTTCTTTTTGAGCAACATTTGTTTATTCCTGATCCTTTTTTGTTCTCCGATTTGAGTATGCTTGTGATGAAACCTACCCTCCAGTCATTTTTTTAGATTTAATGTAAAAAATTTAAAAGAACCCATAGATCAGCATTTTTATGCGGGTTTATTGGTATTAGGTAAGGCACAGCAGTTTGCTCCTGTGCTTAAAAATTACTGGATAATTATAAGACTTGCAGAATGGCATATATGGGCAGATATTGATTTTTTTAAAATCAGTGCCTGTTTTATTCTAATGTACATACTATGTCAGCTCCTCAATTTGCAATTACCTTTTGACAAAAGTACTGTAATGTATAACCAGGGCTTTCTGATGTTCAGTTTGGTTCAGATCAACTAATTCTGGAAAGTGTTAACAGTGTTGAATTTTGAAAGTTCTCATGGAATACCTTGGCAGCATGCTATTTTAAGAGTTGGCCTCTTAGGTATGCCATACTTAGTTGGACAATTGAAAGCTTCTTAGATGCAAAGGAAATGCTTGCACTAAAGTATCTTGAGTTATATTTCATTTATTATGAAATCCTTTTTAATTTTACAAGAAATGTAAGACAAATATGAATGTGTTCTTTTGAGAAGCAGTTACTGTATTTTGATTTGAATAACTGTTATGATTTTATAGTTCACGACCGTAAACCACAGAGACCAGTTCATGCTGAAGTGGCAAAATGAAATGTGATCCAGCTTGTAAATTGATCATTGTTTCAATAAAGAATTTGCACAGAGCATGCCGAGTTTGTACACACTCAACAAGATGGTAGTTTCCTAGTAAGAGTATGCCATGGCTCCAGTTCAAGTGGAAGTGAACTATGTCTTTCATTGTACATCTGCTAATATTCCAGAAGTTCTGATCAGGAGAAACAGTTATTTACCTAGAAAGGAAGTTTTAATAAAGCTCTGAAAGGGAGCTGTTGTCGTTATTCAGAATATAGGCCCAATTGTTAATTGGTGGTGTTATCAATAGCCTAGCTGGCTCAGGTATGTAGCATCTTCTCTTTGGAAGCATGTCAACGCTTCTGCATGTAATCCAAAGGACGTTTTTATCTGCTGTTTCCTTTCTGAGCCCTTTCATGGAGCCTTGCAAGAGGTCTTGCTGGTGTTTCAGAGGTGGGGCCAACAAAGTAAATCTCTCTTCTACCAGAGGCACCCTAATACCAAGACAAAATGGAAGTGTGGGTTGCCATCCCCACCCCCTTTCCTTCATCCACGCTAAAAAGGATGATGTGAAATGGGTTTCCTGTCCCACAGCAGTTAAACTATACAACTCCCTAATAGTCTTCAGCAGGACTTAGTTGAAGCAGATGTTGTAATTCCTTGTCCTGGTTCTGCTGATGCTACACAACTAGCAGCCAGTGGCAGTCACAGAATCACAGAACGGCAGGGGTTGGAAGGGACCTTTGGAGATCGCCTAGTCCAAACCCCCTGTCAGAGCAGGTTCACCGAGAACAGGTTGCACAGGAACGCATCCAGGTGGGTTTTGAATATCTCCAGAGAAGGAGACTCCGCAACGGCTCTGAGCAGCCTGTTCCAGTACTCTGTCACCCTCAAAGAAGTTTTTCCTCATGTTCATATGGAATTTCCTGTGCTCCAGTTTGTGCCCGTTGCCTCTTGTCCTATCGCTGGCCACCAGTGAAAAGGGTCTGGTCCCATCCTCTTGACATCTGCCCTTTAGATATTTATAAGCACTGATGAGATCCTCTATCAGTCTTTTCTTCTCCAGGCTAAACAGACTCAGGTCTCTCAGCCTTTCCTCATAAGAGAGATCATCTTCATAGCCCTCGACTAGACTGTCTCCAGTAATTCCGTGTCTTTCTTGAACTGGGGAGCCCAGAACTGGACACATTACTCAGATGTGCCTTCGCTACAGCAGAGTAAAGGGGGAGGACCTCCCTCAACCTGCTGGTCATGCTCTTTTTAATGCACCCAGCATACCATTAGCCTTCTTGGCCACAAGGGCACATTGCTGGCTCGTGGTCAACATGTTGTCCACCAGGACCCCCAGGTACCTCTCTGCAGAGCTGTTTTTCATTCAACAGTTTCAGATGAGTTAGTGGAGCTGAGAGATCCATAATCTATCTACAAATAACTATGAAAAATAGTGAGGGGGTCACAAACATCATAAAAATGGAATACATATGGCTAGACCCATATGCTATTTTATCGTCTCGGTATGGGACCCTGTCTTGCAACTGAGGCAGTTTGATATGCCATGACTTTTTTTTTTTAAATATAGAACAGCACCTCTTCAGGATGCTCCCCTCCAGTGTGCCAAACTCCTCCAACAGCTTTGTTGGAGCATTTTTCAGGAAGGCAGGGTACCACCAAGCAGTTGGTCCCAGTGAGCTACGCTCCTGAACACTGTGAAACAGGCTTCCCCCAGCCCCAGTGCTTCTTACAAAGAGAAGATATTTATTGTGTGGAGAAGACTGTCTTACATTGGCAGTACAGAGGCACTCCAAAACTAAAAGCTGCTGGTTGGTAGTATCTCCACAGAGACAAAGATGGGGACAGTGGGGGGTCTCTGTTCTCCTACTAAGACTGGAGCCTGGGAAAGCCTGTGCATAGCTCAGGGCTGGTACCCCAGATATCTGGAGTGCTACACCACCACTTTCCCACAGTACTGGACATTTTCTAGCCCACATCCTGCACCAGTGCCTGGAATAATCAGCTGAGAGACTTGAGAATCAGTTCCTTTTCAGTGTCAATTTCTTCCATCTCTTCCTCTCCCTGTCTTGCCTTCCTGCACTTCTCTCTGTCCCCACCAGACCCACAGCACGACTTCTCAAATAAGAACAGAGTGAAGTTAGTGGTCAGGGCAAGTGTTTCAGCACTCCAGGCACTTCTGTTCCAAACTGACCTTTCACAAGTCCCAAAATGGATTTTTTTTTTCCCAGCTGTACCAGGCTCTAATGCTATGTGCTATATTTAGCTCTCTGGCTCCCAGGCCCAAACTGAGTCATTATACAGCAAAGGCTGACTCGTGGATCCATGGTATCGCGTATAAGTCTGTAAATTGGTCAAAGACAGTAACATAAACTGAAGCTAAATTACCAATTTCTTACTCAAAATCAGAAGGTATGGCAGCAAACAATAAATGTGGCAGACTCAGGATGCCCAAGTTATGTAATGAGAAGCTATTCCATACCACAACAAGATGAGGCAAGAATGAGAAAAATTAACGGCCAGCCTTGTATAGCATGGAGAACACATGTAAAACCTTGCTTATGACTGAGTGGAAATTTAGCATCAGTAGGAAATCAATTTGCCATTCTACAGCCACTTCCCATTTTGAGAACAGATTCTTGTTATATCTACTCTAACCAGACGTTTCTTATGTGGGCAAGCACCTTAGGCATGGAAATAGTGAAAAAGTTATCAGAAGAAGCCTTGTCCCTCTCATCTACCATTTTTGAAATTATCTTCAGGACTATTTAGCTATGCATCAAAGGCCCACCACGGACTGCCACCCTGTCCTGTTGTGGAGCCACGGAGCTTGGGAGCTCCTGTTCGAGACGCACAAGCTGGTCTTTCTGAAATATCTCTGTCTTCTCTTGCATAGGTTTTGATTATACCACCCAATAAACCACCCATATTTGTTAACAGCTCAGGCCCAGTCATTCTTCATTGATAATTACAGAGAAGCAAAATAAATGCCATCACCACTTCCCTCTTTCTGAAGCCTCTTATTGCTTCTACCTCAAGATTAGCCCTGACAGACAGATAGCTCCTGAGGTGTTGGGGTATCCTTTAACTCCTTCCTGCTGGTGAACACTACCTTAGTCAGAAAGCAGGATTCAAAAAAATATATATATCAGCCAGAAAAAGAAGCTCCCTTCTAAGGAGACAAGCATGGAGCCTGCCTGTTTAAAATGCTTCATTATCCTTCTCTCTAATATGTGTAGAGTAAACAGCTTCAGGAAAAGGAGGCAAAAAATAGAAAGAAATTTAAGAAGATTAAAATGGAAAAATTTTCTCCTCACTCAAAACATCCAGAGGTGATTTATCTTCAAAATATATTAAATTTTAACTCATTTAATTGTGTTCATTTGTTTTGAAAAATACTCAAGTGGAGAAAAAGGAGATTCCTAAAACAAATGAAATTTTCACCCCCAGCCCCAAAGTAAATTATGACAAAAATACAAAACATATTGCCCAGCCCTTCTCTCAGGATACCTTTCATCAGGGAAGATACTTCTAGTCCTTTTTAAGGTTCTCCTCAGATGACTGCAGCTTTCTTAAGGGACTGATGGAAGTGCATTTCTTTTCTGCTGTCTTATTCTTGGTTAAATGTTCTCTACCGTGTGTGATCTCTTCTTTGTGTATAAAAATCAATATTTCACTGAAGATTTGTCTTCTTCCTTCCTTTCCCCATGGCAGCATCCCATTTTGATACCTTTTTTTGTGTTTTGGTTTACTGTTTGGGTTTTGTTTTGTTTGCCCTAAAATTTCCCACATTTTAAAATCAATCAAAGGATCCTAATGTTTTTTCAGTTGCCTGTTTTGGGGCAGGATCACTCACCCCCATCTGTATAATTCAATTTTAATTATGCAGATGTACAATTAACTACTCCCAGGTTGGTGCAGGATGAACTAATCAACAGGCTAAAGCAGATTTCTTTTGCAGAACTGCATCAACAGAACAGGTAAAGCCGTAATTCCTAAGATACAAGTGAAATTAGTGTCCTCAGTCATATCTGGGTCTATGAGTTTGTTATGGCTTTTTGTTTGTTCACTTCAAAAAAGTCACATATGATACACTTCTGCCTTAAATAATGTGTTTCTTTTTGCTTAGCCTCCCATCACGGATGGACTAGGGTATTTGCACAGTCCCTACACTTGTACATCAACTATTCATTATCTGGATTGGTTTATCCTATTCATTAGATAGCTTGCCAAGTGCACGGCCTTCTTTAAATTAGATATTTTTGAAGAGAGTGCAGACAGCTTGGTGACACTATGCAAATGATATTCATTTCAAATGCATTGATAAACGCCTTTTCGCTTTTTTTTTTTTAACTGAAATGCTGTATTTCTATATAGGTTGATATCTACATGTTAATAGAGTTTGTTTTTCTGTACCGTTGAACTAGAAACTCCAGTTTTTCATAAGTGTGCAGTAAAATGACAGTAATCTGCTGCTGAATAAAACTGCTTTTTGCAACTACCGTTTCTACATTTTGTAATCCCTGTGTAATCTCTGTTAAGCAAGAGCTCATTCTTTAATATATATGCCACAAATGAGGTAAAAGGCTCCAAATCTGTTATTCATGTAGTCCACATCAGACTACTAGTTATTTTATTAGAACATATAATAGATCTACCCTGACACTGTAACTCCTGTTGCAGTTACCAGAAATAGCCCCAGAGCATCAGCCAAATGTTATATGATACAGCATCACTGAGAACTATGTTCCTGCTCTACACAAATTTCAGAAAAAAAGCTCCAGAGAAAAGCCATCCCTTCTTGGCAAGGAAGCAGAGACTGAAAGCTTCTGAAGTACTTAATGTTTCACATGTTTTTTGGAAAAAAAAACCCCACACCTAGGTAATTATTATGGCATTTACTTGTAAAATTGATGCAGGAGCTAAAATATCGCTAGAAATGGAGCTCACTGCAGCATGGAAGCTCACCACTTCCAGTAGGTAGCTGTCAGTGGTCAGACAGCAGCCACAGACTCTTTTCAGGGTAACCCGTGATACTATAAGGAGGCAAATGTTGCTCCATATCATGTAAATTGTCAATGTCCAGGAGACTATGGATGGTGTTGGAAGATGCAGTCCCCAGAGTGTTCAGGTGATGGCACTGCATCTGAAACTCAAGCCTGTTTCCTGCCTAGAGAAGGGCACTGGGAGCATCACCAAAGGCTCTGTACTGAAATGGCAGAGTCAGATCCTTTTCACAAGAACCCAGTTCCTTCCTTTTGGCTTGATGTGACCAAAGTACCTTTCTTCTTTATTTACTCTAGTGCTACCTCATAGTTCTCCTTCAAAGGAGACTAAACACGGGCTCTTCAGTGAGGCAACTGCTGAAGACCATGCAAATGCACAGAGGAATGAGCAGCTCAGCTGTACCGGCAGATGCGAGTTTGCCTTTGTAACATATCAGACAAAGGCTCTACCAGAGTCCTGCCAGCGTTCAAATGGAAAAGGGCTGTGATGCTGTGAATCCGGACAAGGCGGGAGCAGAGAACAGGCAGGCGGGCCAGTCCAATAGACATCAAATTAAGATGACAGTCCCACACATACTACTGAAAAATACCTCCAGCAAAATCAGCTCACTGACCCTACCCCCTCTTCTCCAGAGAGCTATGTCACCCACTGTCAGCTCAGCAACAGCTCCTCGACCTTCTGCCTATTCAGGCTCTGACCAGACAGTTTTAGCTTTTACGGAGCAGCTACAAGTTTGTCTAATCCTAATGGTTATTTGTTCTGGCTCTTCTTGCCCTGTCTCTCCCCATTACTAATTTACAAGAAGGCACAGGATTTACTTGCCAGCGCACAAGTAAAAAGCTAGTCCTCAGAGACCTCACAGACCAGCTATTCTGTTCTAAAGGAGGATGTGCGGAAGCTAGGCACATCAAGATGAATTAAGAGATTTAAAGCCTCTGCCTGGTTAAGCCCTGTATGCTTATTCATCCTCCCAATCTGTAATGGCAGGATGATGGCTAGATAGAACAACATACAACTTATGCTGACCTATTGCTGTGTTTTAAAAGAGATTTTTATATGATTTCTTTTTTAACGCATGAAAATTGAGCAATGAAGGGTTAACAGCACACAGATTCCAGACGTAATCATAACACTTTCTTCTCACAATGGCATAAATTGTATTCTGTGTCTATTTTCAATTTGCAGAACAAACACAGGATATCCCGGAAAAATCAATATTTTCTCAGTGATTGTGGTTGTCCTCAGCTTGCCTCCAGGTAACAGAATAAAAGGTTTTAAAGCACTGTCAATTAGCAGAATTGATAGCAAGTGCTTTTGATCAGGTACCCTGTTTGGAAAGCAATGACACTGGGAATTCCCAGTTTGTAAATGAGGTCTGTTGCCTTTATAGTGACTTACCATATAATGGACTGTAAAAGGCCAATTTTACTGGAGCAGAACTACACAGCCTTTCACAAGTCTGGCCTACTGCTGCATATTTCTTCTTTTCTCTTAAGAATCTGCTATAGGATATAATATGTACTAGAAAACTTTAATGCTCTACCCATGAAATTAGAGAGATTTTATTCAAATACAGAATCTGAAAAAAAAATACATCTTCCTTTATGGTTTTTCTTTCAAATGCTATCATCGATAACTATCGTTTGCACTGTATTGTAGTCACAAATACTGAGACAGATGCTGGTAACATTTCTGCCCACTCCAGCCTAGACCACGCCACTTCATTAGAGTGCTGAGAATTTGCTGGCTTCAGAGAGGCCAAAGCATGTATTCTCAAGGGACTGAAAGGAAAATGTTCCAGAAATGCCAAGCTGGAACTTGGCACCATGGTCACTCAGCAAATGAATGGCACTGTACATAATAAACAAGCAGAGAGAGGGAGCTTAAATTCTAAATACCCTCTTGAGAAAAGATAGAAAACAGTTCCTAGGAACAGTGAACAAAAGCTGTCAGAAAACTAAGATCACTGATTTTTGTCATGAATGACTTATGATTATGGCTATGTGGTTGGAATGGGAATGGAAGAATCTGCAGTACAAAGCACTGCATTCTCTAATCTCGTGTGAGACTTCTTTTACACTCATTAGATAAAGCACAGTGTCACATTTGTTAAATCTGTTGGGCTCAAATATTGTATTTTATACATTAATCCAATTATCTTCCTGTTTCACTACATCTTTAGATGACATTAATATATCATCAATTAAGAAATGCTTTTCTATTTCCATGTATATCTGTGTAGAAGAAAATATGGTTTGGAATAGCCATTAATTTTCAATTTAAATGAATGATCTGCTTCAAAATGAAACTGACCATGTGGCAATTTTATTTCCACACCTCATATTTTTATTATGTGACACACTAATACTAAAAAAATAGAAAATATCTGGCACAGAACTCAGGCTGCCAACTGGCTACCTGACAAAAGAACAGATTAAGCAAGGTAGCAGGATCTCTGATCCAGCAGATGAACAAGCTGTATTCTGCCTTCTGCATATCAGATCTGAAGGGAGTCTGCTGTGACCCGCATGCACTTTAGTTCTACACAGTGCAGCACTCAGTATATTCACCAATCTGTTACCACACCCCATACCCTCAATACCTTTCACAGTCACCATCCATTACCAGTTCAGGGTTTCATAATGCACTCTTGAGAAAGCTTTCAAAACCTTATTCTGCGCTGAAACAGGAATCAGCCTCCTTGGAGACGAAAATATAGCCTTGTTCTTTACCTCAGCAGGGCTTTAATCCACATCCAGTCCCATTCTCTTAAAATACAACCAAAGATTAACAGAAGGTGGAAAATGAACCTTCAAGCTCACCAAATAAGCATCTTCAATTTTAAATACTAACACTAAACCACCACTGTGCAAAGTCACATTCTACCTCTCTTCTCTTTTCCTGGTCTTTTGCAGCTTTCCTTTACAGTCCTTGACTTTCTGATTTGGGGACCTGAACTACACCCTCCACCAGAGGAATATGAGTCTAAGTTTGTGTTCTGCTATTTCTTGCACTTACTTGCTGCTTGAAAGAAATCCAATTGTGCAGCTAGGCCCAGATCCAGGAAAACACATAAGCACGTGATTTACATATATGAATAGTACCATTGTGAAGGGTGCAGGCTCTTTCCCAATATTTGCCATCAGTCTTTTCATTGCTATTGCTTCTTTGTTTCCTATTACTGCATGTAACATTTATGTTTGTTCCAAGATTTTCCTGTAAATTCAAAATGAGGTATAGGCTCTCCAGGACTGAGAGGAGAGGACTCTCAGAACAGCTGAGACATAAACCATACATACAACTGTGTTTAAAATGAGATGTCAGAAAGTTCTCAGCACTGCTTTTCATCTCAACCAATTAAGATGTATCAGAACAACTGTTGGCTGGCTTGTTTGTTCAGCCTGAACCTTTAGGAAGATCATCCTGGTAGCTCATTTAGTTAGGGAAATATCACTGCAGAAGCAGCAGTGAAGGTTTATGAGTTACAACACAGTTGCAATGTTAAGCACTAAATACTCTAAAAACAACCTAATTAAAAATAAATAGTGTGGATTCAATCATGTTGTGAACCTATAAATATTCTTTCACCTATAAACACTGCTGTATATTAAAAGGAGAGACATCAACATGTTTCAAACACTCCCATAAGCAAAATAAACACTTAGGGATAAGTATTATCTGAAACCAGTCATTAACGTGAATTCTCCTGGAAACAATTTCATATAATCAAGTCATTTTAATTGTTCTACTTTAGGCTTAGGAATTCCTGTAAGAGATTCCCACATATTGAATCAGACATTTAAAAATGTTGATGGGATATTTACTCTAAAATGCCAGACATGAACTCTTTGCAGATGCATCTGACACGGTGCAGCTTCACACTGAACAGTTTGAGTCCTGTGGTCAGTATTGCAGAAATATCGATGATGGTCAAATACTCTTCATCATTAACTTTCATAAACTCTAATGGGAGCTAACAGCGTGTCTCAGGGAGGTGTTCAAAATCTTGCAAAGTCAAAGTCCCGATAGACCTATCACATAGCAGACACCTCAGCTTTCTGAGATCAAAATCAGAAAAAAAAGTTGAAAGTTGAAAGAGCAATTGAAAAAAAAATCTGCATTGAAATAGTGACATGTAACACATGCAATGTCATCAATCTGGTTCTCAGAGAAAGGGATAATGGTTTTGGTGAGAAATTCTGCCTCAGCAGTGCATACAAGGTCAAGAGCAAGAAGCTGATCTTACTGTAAAAGTGCGTTCAATGCTGTTGTCCTAGTAAAATTAACTCCTAGTTGCTCAAAATCTGACAAAGCAAAAACCCCTTGAATTCAATATTCTTGAGGTGTTTTAAAAAAAACAATCAGCTTTTGTGTTAAAGCCTATTCTAGTTGAATCTTAAATCAGCCAATGTTATAGTGCTCACAACTTAATAAATGTTTCCAGACAACAGAAAAAAAATAGCAAAAAGTAAACAATTCAAATATGCTAAAGAAGAACAAACTGATACAAAAATAAAACCTCCTCCTGTATGGAGCTCCTCATTTCCAAGCAACGTTAACTCCTTTAATGTTTCATGCATAAAGAGGAAGTACAGAGTCTCACAAAACAAGGGGCAGTGTTTTTCAGCGTTTTTGGCTGTGATATGTTCACAAAGGATCCTTTTGTTTCTTTTGAACACTTCAGCAGACAATTGCTTCCAATTTTTAGTCAACCCAGGAAAACCACCACAGAGTCTTCAAAGACTTCATAAAATCACTGAGGCAGACTCTGAAAGTCTCCCTGTGCTATACATAACTCTGTCATGTGTGTCGGTGGTTAACTGTTTCCCTATAACCTTCCCTCTTGTGTGGCTTGCATATTCGAGCGTGGAGGCTGCATTTTGTGCCTTGTGATACTTATATTTTTTACTGCTCCAGCAAACTAGAGGTGCTGAAATTGCAGTTTGTGCCAGCCAAGAGCAGTTGCTGACTGTAGTGAACTCCTCCTGGGCCAGCCAAAGTCCAAGAGTGTTCTCCAGTATTTTTCTGATTGTCAGTGAGCTCTGCCATCAGATCTAACCCATCACCGGAAAACCCTTCTTCCTCTCTATACCCTAGTAATACATGCTCTCCGCCTGGATGGGACAGCCCTTTGGATAAATGCATAACACACAGGCACTTGCTCTAATGTCCCTGATGCCCCGGTTTATAGGTGTGATGGCTTTAGAAGCACCACCACACCAGAGTTCTGGGTGTAGAACGCCTTCTTATTACCCAGCTACTTCAGAATCACTCTTACCACAAAACAAGTTAGAGACGCACACAAGAGTATCTTTCTACCTACATCTCTCTTTCATGGTATATTTGAATAGTTGCAAATTTTCCTGACAAAAGGACCTCCCTTTCAGTGACACACACATCTCAGGTTAACAGTCATTGAAGAGTGTCTTATCATGCTGAAGAATGATGCCCTCTATAAGCTACCTCCCATTTAAAATCTTGCCAGGAGTCATAAAACATGTTATTTTTTTCGCTCCTTATCAACTGTGTCAGCTGACCATTTCCACTTTGTTAAAATAAGCACTGTTTCACTCCCTTGCAGTTGAAAAATACCTCTTTGCTAGATGAGGTCCTATGCTTGGCTGGCTAATTAAAAGCTTGTACTAGGTTTGGGTGGGAAGGTTTTGGTAGCAGCGGGGGCTACAAGAGTGGCTTCTGTGAGAAGCTGCTAGAAGCTTCCCCCATGTCCGATAGAGCCAATGCCAGCTGGCTTCAAGACAGACCCACCGCTGGCCAAGGCCAAGCCAATCAGCAACAGTGGCAGTGCCTCAGTGAGAACATAGTTAAAAAGGGGAAAAAAATGTGCTGCACAACAGCAACGGAAGAGAGTAGTGAGAGTATGTGAGAGAAACAACTCTGCAGACAGGTCAGTAAAGAAGGAGGGGGAGGACGTGCTCCAGGCACCAGAGCAGACATTTCCCTGCAGCCCATGGTGAAGACCATGGTGAGGCAGGCTGTGCCCCTGCAGTCCATGGAGGTCCACAGTGGAGCAGACATCCACCTGCAGCCTGTGGAGGACCCCACGCCAGAGCAGTTGGATGCCCAAAGGAGGCTGTGACCCTGTGGGAAGCCCATGCTGGAACAGGACGTGTGGACCCATGGAGAAAGGAGCCCACACTGGAGCAGGTTAGCTGGCAGGACTTGTGACCCTGCCGGGGTCCCACGCTGGAGCAGTCTGTTCCTGAAGGACTGCACCCCGTGGAAGGAATCCACGCTGGAGAAGTTTGTGGAGGACTGTCTCCCATGGGAGGGACCCCACACTGCATCAGGGGAAGAGTGTGAGGAGTCCTCCCTCTGAGGAGGAAGGAGCAGCAGAGACAACGTGTGATGAACTGATCGTAACCCCTTTAATGTAACTGCACCACTGGGGGGGGGGTGTGTGTGGAGAAAATTGGGAGGGATGTTGAGCCCGGGAAGAAGGGAAGAGCGGAGGGAAGGTGTTTTAAGATTTGGTTTTATTTCTCATTACCCTTCTCTGGTTTGACTGGTAATAAATTAAATTCATTTCCCCAAGTCAGTCTGTTTTGCCCATGACAGTAACTGGTGAGTGATCTCTCGCTGTCTTCATCTCAACCCACAAGCCTTTAGTTATATTTTCTTTCCCCAGTCCAGCTGAGGAGGGGGAGTGATAGAGTGGCTTTGGTGGGCACCTGGCGTCCAGCCAGGGTCAACTCACCAAGCAGCTCCTTCTGTCAACAAGGGGTAAAATTCTTCCCTTGTCCCTGTTGATGACTTGCTGCATGTTTCAGTTTAAAGCATTTCCCGCCTGACCTTCATGGTCCATATTGCACATTTGTAAGGTTGTATTAAAAAAAACTCCAAAGTGGCTTATTACTAGCTCTATACTGCAACCATTATAATAATGTCACCACTTTGGGCTGACGGTTTGGTATGATCTTCCCCATCTTCCTTCTTCAAAGCATCCTGCAAACTGACTACACTACTATGTCAGGAAGGCATTCTTCAGGAGGCTGGTTTAAAATTTTACTTCCTTTCCCAAACTGCTTGTGGTCTTACTCAACTTAATGCACTTTGAAAAGGAGTTAAGCTATGCTAATTATGGAATAAGAATACTCACATATGGAGTTACTCAGGAATAGTCATTCTTGAATAACATCATATAACCAAGCCTGGGACATATTTTTAAGGTTTTATTTTACAATCATGACAAGCAGGGGTTTGGGAGGTTTTTTGAAATTTATTTTTGCTTTCCAACTTTTAAAATTTGAACAAAAATTTTGTGGCACAAAAATTGGTTCAGAAAAACTGTTTAGAAAGTGCACAAATATTTTTATCTCTGAGTCCTATCCTGAATTTCAGAAAAGATACCCATTGCAATGCAACTAGGAACACAGAATCATTATCCACATTCCTAAGAGCAGAAAAAGTGATATAATTTTAATTATTTCAGGAAGTATCAATTCAGCACACAATGGAAGTAAGATGCTGGTCCCTGATGTTAGCTTGGTGACTCAGGCACCAGGGCAGGATTTCCTTCTCTCCATAAATTCTTTAATTGGAGTGGATGATGAGGCATCTCTTCCCTCTCCTTTGGACTCAGTACAGGCCTCTATGGAAAGACACAACTGCTTTGGGAAACAGACAATGGAAAATCTTTTTGACAAAGTACAAAAGGCCAACAAACAGTGGAGCCAAATCCATTCCTGACATCCCTGATGAATTTCAGTGGCACCATGGCACAGATTATTATAGCCCATGTGCTAGATGCTCTGCTACAAATTAAAAGCATTGGAGTAACTTTGCAGACCTGATTCACAGAAACAGCCAGCAGTTAGGACATCTGGCTATGGGTTAATGTTCCACTTCTAGGAAAATGTTGCTAACTTTTTTCTTAGGAAGACAGTTGGCTCTTGAGCCATGCTCCCTCCTTCCCTGGCCCTTCAGAAAATCTGAATGCGTGTCTAAGGAACAAAATTATATTGTTGCAGCAATATTGCATATAGTTATTGTTTCTGGGAAAATGGGAAAGATGATAGCATAAATTATGTATCCTTTTTACCCCGGTATGTACACAGAGAGTAGGATAGGGTAGAGAGCAGGACAGGCATCTTAGGAAGCGGTAAGGAGCACTGAAACGATTTGAACATATGTTTAGCGTCTCCTTATAAGAAATGTTTATTAAAGGTACAAAGTCTTTTAACTTCCACACATTAATACTCCAGTGATGAACTAACTAAAACCAAGGAGGAAAAGCTGCACATGCAAGTGCATGCATGCACACGTACACACACACCCCCATATATACAAGGGGCATAGTTCTGAGGGAGGATGGCACACACTTGCTGTAAGAGCTGCCATTACCTACAACCCGCTGCAGTGCTGTCCTTGCTGGGAACTGATGCAGCAGCCAACCTACCACCTCAGGAACCACTGAACTGTCATTTTGCCAAGGAGTCTGAAGCGTTTTAAGGAGAGGTTCTGCTGCTGTTCAGGTGCTGCTGTTCTCTTGGGTTCAGAAGAGTCAAGAATTCACACACACACACATACAATGAGGCCACCCAACAGAGACTACACAATCATCTCCTTGAGATGATCAGAGGTATCTGTATTAAAGACACCTTGTAGCTTAGTGTACTAAAATATGGAAATGTATGCATTCCAGTGAGATCTTGTATTGAAACTTGGCAATTAAAAAGGGGGGGCGACTCTTGTAAGACACATTTACAAACTGATTCGCTCCACGTTAGTTTTGTTCTAAAGTTAGCAATACTGTCTGGAAACAGTATTAAAATTATTTCAGTAAGAAATTACATAGCACTCTCAAAGATTTATCAGATGCTGCTACAACCACAAAGTACAGAAGATATATACATAATATTCAGGGTCCTGAAGTCATAATCCTAACGATAAATCTTTCTGTGAATTCCTGAGAAAGCCTAATTTTAGCCAGCTCGCCAATAAAAAAGAGATAAAGAGAGAGCAAAGTAGAAGATATAATAACAGACCCATGCACAGTTTTACATCACTACTATTACAAGTACACAGAGGGATTAGACTGCATGGGATTTCAAGCAGAAGAGGATCTCCACAATATTGTTCTCCTCAAGCCCCATTAGGAATTAATGATGCCTCAAGCAGTATTAACTCTTGCAAATTTCTTTCTACTGCTGCTGCTACATGACTATGGCAACATCGTGGCTTCTGCCCAGCATGTGCTATTAGGGGAAGGGATCTGCAACAGAAACAGAGAGGCACCGATTCCTCGGGGACATCTTACTGATCTGCACATCACTCGACTCCATTAACCACATATCTGGGATTCCCACACTTTAACATTCCCACGGAGTGCTCCATCTTCCCTAAAGCTCTGAGAGGACAGCAAATGTCAGCTGAGCCTCCCGAAAACTCCTGCTTTGTTTCCCTTCCTGTGGGATGTTGTTTCTGGGGTACTATGTTACACGTCTTTGCATACACCTTTAATTGAGCCTACATTCATTTTGTCAGCAAAATATTAGGTTTATCAGAATAAATGGGTGAGAAAACTTTGCAGAATTAATGGAAGCACTCAACCTTTTCTAATTATACACTGCATTAAACTTTTATGAGAGAAACCATACACAAATGCTTTGCTTTGAGTGTATTCTCAGAGCAGCTAATTTAGTTTGGTCAGTTGAACTGAACAGGCAAATAGAAGCTTAACCCAACAGAGTAAAAATATCCATGCAAGGATGGAATCCCACATTAATCTCTGAGCAGTACAAAAACAAAGACAAAAGCCCATTGCTGGCTCCAAGGGGTAATAAAGAACATGCTGCTGTATCATAAAAACTCCACCCTAATTCTAAAGCAAAAGGTTGTTCTAAGTCACTATTTCTAAGCATACATGTTTGTCTTCCGATCATTTTATTTATCTTCCTTTGATACATCAGCTGATGCTGAATTTTATTTATATTACTCAATTTATTTCTGCAGCTCCAACTCAGATGCATGTCCCTGCTGTGCAGTACAAACGTACCTAATAAAACACCAGCTCTGTTTCAGAAAGCAGAGAACTTGAGGGCTAAACAGACAAGGCAAGAAAATCGGCAGGGAAAAAGAAGACTCAGAACACCCATTTCACATTGTGCCATTGAGGCACAAGGCTATAATCTTGCACTGGTAAACAGCACCAATGTTTTGTCACTGAGATCCATAGGGATAGGGTTGCATTTCATATACTGCACCCAGAAGGACATGGAACAACCATGGCAGAAGGGAGGACTGAGCCCCAGTCTGTTGCACACCATTCAGAGATGCTGACACTCTTTCTTTGATAGTTTGCCAGCACAAAATGCTTTTATATATAGCATAAACACACACATTACATATACGGTCTATATGTAGTATGGAATATAACATACTATTTACAACATAGTGTAAGCCCAACCACCTCAGAGCCAGTGGTGTTGATGCCTGCTTGGTATTTATTAGAAAAACAGCATGTGGCTCTGCCTAGTAATTTGTAAGTACCGATACCTGCTGGTTGACTTTTGAGAAAGAGACAATTTGCCGTTGCTGATTTGTGACAGATGCTGGTAGGATGGTGGGTGGGCAGCCACCCCTCCAGGTCTGTGATTTCACCTTCTGAGAAATAGGAAGCGTGTGCACTACAAGAGAATGTGGGCTAAGCTGACCTGACAGCCATCCTCAAATCCAGTACTTAGAGTAAGTGGCTTTGAAGTCAAGGGGTGTCCTGCTTTACCAGCAGCCATTGTCATGTTGGGCAGATCCTTTCACAAGTTTCCCCATTTGGTAGTTATTGGAGAAAGACAGCAATTGCAAGTGTATAATAAAGACTAGACCCAGATGGAAACCAGAACTTTGTCTAACAAAAGATGGTGATATTTCAAGTTGGGAAGACCTTCAACATTTTCAAAATTCTACACAAGGACAATCTCTTAAAAGTGAATAAAAACCAAACAAGATTAATTTCTGCTCCATCAGAATCTCTTGATTCAATTTTAGGGTTCTTTGGTTGGGGTTCTTGTGGGGGGTTTTTTTGTTTGTTTTTGTTTCTTTAATAAAAGCTAATAAAGCAATTGAAGTAGATACATCATTTCAAACAACAACAAAAAACCCCAACAAAACTCATTATTCTAAATATGCTAAAACTTAGTCAAAGGTTTTGTTTGTTTGCTTTTTTTTCTCCCAAAATTAACATAAACAAAACTTCTCTTTCAAAGCCTTCAAAGTCAGTATCATCCCTGACATCTTGCCAACCAGCTCCAATAAAAATACCTACTGTTGTGTAATTCTTTGAGAATCACAAATAGGAGATGATATATATATATGTAGTGAATAATAATAATAATTAATATTGCAGATAATAGATTTTATACTTTTTTGGGCTAAGCTATATATTCATAGCTATAAAACACAAACTCCAGCAATACTAGGCTGATGTCTCTTGTGTGAGGTGATTGACAGAACGAGCTGGTTACACTAAACACCGCATTTAGTCCTGCTAGTCTGAAACAAGATCTTTCATGACATGTTGTCTTGAGTTTCCTTTGTGATTCCTACTGAATATTTCTGTGGAAAACATTAATTTTTTGTTAGCTTCAATGTATATATTGCAGCAATAATTTTAAGGGATATATACTGAACCTTCAAATAGTATTTTGGAATAACTTATATAGGCTTATATTCCTAGAAGTCACAGATTGAAAGTGGATATACAATTCCGTGATTCTGTAATATATTTCTAAAAAGATATACAAATTATCACAGGGAAATGTGGTAGTCAGTGCAGAAATTATTTAAAGAGGATCTTTAGCTGTAGCGTGCAGAAACTCGGTCTCAACGGTCTCACTGTCTTTTGCTTCATTAATATTCTATCTTTTACTCACCGATAATGATGGAAACTGGCCTCAAAATGAAAAGAGCTGCTTCCTTATTGCAAACTTGCTGGTATTAGGCACAGTCTGAATACAGTTTTGCTGCAGCACACGTAATTCTGCTGAGGGCAAACAAACGATGCCACTTAGTGATTCTTTGCTGCAAAAGTTTGTCAACTAGCTTTGGCAGCTTCTCTGTATGGCTTAAGACTGCTGGCTGTGCAATATCTAAATAAGCAAGCTGTTTTCTTGTTCTGTGCCCTGCAGAAAAGGCCTTTGCCTGATTTGCCTATGTGCTCAAGCTCTGTAGCATATAGTCTTTCACACTTCATAGTTACTGTCTCCTGCAGAAGCTGTGACTACAGATACATGCTAACCTTGCTCAGGAAGAAAGGCAATACTTGACCAGCTGATAAAGTATGAATTTCAACATCTTCATGACCAATTCAGATATTTCCAACACTACCTGAACACACAAGCACTCAGCTTGAGTGTCATAGCTCTATTGGAGTGAAGTACAGAGCACTGAACCGGAATTTAGAAAACCCGAGCTTTGTAACTAGTCCAGCAAAGAGACTAAACTTCTCTGTATTTGGAGTGATCATCCATAAAACAGGAAAAAGATGATCTTTCAATGAAAAGTGTCATGTAAAAGCAGACGTAGTACTATTATCATACCTACTATTGAGATGATTTTGCAGTTCTTTTACTAACCAGAGTTAGGACCAAGCAACAAAGTTTGAATCCTAATGCTCAATTTGCAGGTCAAATTTTGCCTGCCTAATATCACGTCTTAAAATATCCTGATCTCAGGCTTTATGTGTGCAAGGTAACAAGCACACCATTCCTTTTCTTTCAAGGCTGGTAACATTTTCTTTTCAGATTAAAACATTAGCTATTGTTTATTTATTGTTTATTTATTATTATTTATTGTTAGCTAGCATTTTTGTTGGATTTGCTCTTCAGAAATCACCAATGAGTCCAGAACAAGGGTAGGGAACATCACCCCAAGAGAAAAATTTCTGAGGAGGTATGAATTCCTAAAAGAGAAGCACAGAAAGTCAAGACTCTCTGGTTTTTTATCTTTGCTAGTCAAATAGACATAGCAAAACACAAGAGGTACATCACTCTGTGACCTGAGATTATGCATATAATTCAGTGCCTTTATCTGCTAGATTTTCTCCTATAGCTGAGGCACATAGCATCCAGGGACAAACAAGTGTCATCTCATCACACAGAAAGCACCTCGGATATTAATACAGGTTCTGCCTGCATCAATACAGCTAAATTTTATCCCAATTTCACATGTTGATATAATTAGAGACCGAATGGGCAAACTTTGAAACAAAATCAATCCATCAAACACAAGAGTTTTCATTAAATCCAGAGGGTACAATAGCACTAACAGTGGAAATCTCTGTTTCAACCACAGGAAAAAAATGTGATTTTCCTCTATATCCAAGTTTTCTAGTTCTGAGTCAATAAAATCTATTTTGATATACATAAAAGAATTACATAAATAAGTGTTATTTAAGGAATACTTGTACACTTTTAACATTTGTAACTGCAGTCCAGTCCTGAAGAACTTGCCAATGCCAGGAATCAGGATTTAGAAGAGAACAAAATGTACTTTGTAGAGGAATTAGTCATAAAAGCAGATGAACTTGTTCTGAGGAGGGTTTTAGTATGTGCCCTTTGAAAATTATATGCCCCACCATTTACAGCTACAGTGAGTCAGAGATGAGAACTGGGCAAGGCAGACTCCTCAGAGAGAAAAAATGACTCACCAGAATTTGCTTAGGCTGAATTCCCTGGTCCTAGCTTCCTTAGAATAAGAAAAAACACTATGAAAGACATGGGGGTGGTCAGATGAAGAAACATTTGCCCCAGTGGGGATACTTTTTCCTAGCCCCTCATGATCTGCCTTAGTTGATAACTTCTTCATATGTGGAATTATAAAATGAAGAATTCTGATCTCACTGAAGGAGCAAGTACTTACAGGGGACGGTAGCAATAATTCAAATGCAAGGAAAGAAAATACAGACAAAATGAAGGACAAAATTCACTGACAAAATTAGTGATTACTTGATGGTCTTAGAGATGGCCTAACTTAGAGAGAACAGTGTTTCATATGTGCTCACTATTTATAATTATCAGTGTTTTATTCTGTGTGTGATCCCCTCTTTTCAGAAAGGCCAGAATCCCCCTTGCTCTGCTGCAATCACAGATGGCCAAGGCTGGTCCTATGTTTCTGTCCCCAACTCTGCAGAGATTACATGCAAAAGCTAATTCAGCTTGGAATCGTAATGTGTCTTTCCAGAGACACACTCAGGGACAAGAGTGGTTTCCAAACACTCAAACATAAGGCAAGAGTCCTTAGCATGGACTCAGCAGAATCACAGAGTACAACTGGCAATGGAATAATATGAAGAGGACCATCATCATACACTACTCTGTGGAGCAATGTATACTAATCTCTGTAAAAAGAATACCTAAAACATTTGCTCAAGAAGGAGCTCTGGCACAGTTGGGTAGGAAGCTTGCTGGAGAGACTGACGCCTAGGTGGGTCCTTGGCTAAGACTTGCGTTGAACAGAGTCAAGCTGTCTCTGACGTGCCAGAGCTGTCACTGAGACAGCACAAGGGCCACCTACCATAGCAAAACGAAAAGGTTCGCTCCTTCCCAGGTAACCCCTCAGGGCAAACCGGACCATTCACATCCCAAGTGGATTTAACCAGTCACCAGGAACAAAGAGTGCATACACTTTACTACTTGTGCCAAGAATTGTTTTTCACACTTTCTATAAGGTTTCCATCCTATTCTCTGTCCATAAAAACACAGCTGTTGGAACTAATTAGTTTTATTTGAAATAGCACAGGGCAAATGAGTATCTCACAATGCAACATAGAGCTTTTCTCATCTTCTTTTTTTTTTTTTAAATAGTTTAGTCTTGGTGCAATCTCATTCATTCCAAATACTTCCCCCAAACAATTCTTTCCAGGGACTTTACCTGTGGGATTACGCTGCTTCTTGACAGGAATGATTTGACAGCAACCAGAAGTGGAATTAATTTTTCCATTTTACAAAAGGGAATCAAAGCAACCTTGTCATTCATGTTAGTGACAGAATATTAGTAAGGGGCTTTCACAGGCCCCTGAAATGATGTTCTGCAATGAAATCCAATTTAATTTAATATGATCCCTGCCATCTTGAGAAATACTGCACATTTCAAGCTGCCACTCAGGCCTAGCTAAAACCCAGCACTAGCCTTTCAACACACTTGTTTTTTATATGTACTAGATATAATTATTTTGGGTGGAATGGTGTTTTTGTGCTCTTTTTTTTCCCTCCTGAAGTAGTCAAAAATTATTTATATGTTGCTTTCAGGGTTGATAGGCAGTTTATTTCATTATCAGCATTAACCACGCTAGATGAATTTCCTGTTGTTTAACAGCATCCTAACTGATTAAAAAAGGAGAAAAGAGAACACTGAGTGCCTCTGCAGGAAACTGCCTGCACTGTGTGAAATTAATGACAGAGATCTGCTGAATCTCAATACTTCTCTGAAGAGGTTCACACAGACAGTACCTGAGGAGAGCAGAGGTCTGAAATGAAAAATATTTCTCAGCTCTTAAACTAGTTACTCCAGCATTTCTCCCCTTCTTCAGAGGTCACTTGTCATGTTTTTTAAAGTCACAATTAAAAACCGTGTTACATCTCAGCAAACATATGAGTAGAACTCTGAGCCAACTATAAAACTACAAATCCAGTAATTATTTTTTTTTATTTATTTATTCCCCAGAAATACATGTGGCTTTACAATCCACATGTACGTATCACCATTAAAATGTGGGTAAATATATCAAAGAATGCAGGTATGACACCTGGATTAAGCTACGTATTATGTCAATTCATGCTCACTCAGTGCAGGCTCTTATCAGTTGTTTTACATATAACTACCAATGAGATTTGGCAGAAAGCAGTATTTTTCAGTAGGTGATTTGAACTGTTAGGACTTTGGTGTTATGTTTAGGAAGTTTTTGACAATGACCCAGAATTTTCTAGTGGCTGCTGTTGTGATTAATATTTCTTATTTGTATCATCATAATAACTGGGAACCCTAAAAAGGGATCAGCCCATCTTCTATGCCAAAAACTGTGCAAACATTGCATAAGAAGTCCTCAAAGAATTAACAACCAAAACAAAAATTAACAAGCAACCAAAACAACAATTAACAAGCCGTAACCTGAGCCAAATCAGGCCTGGCAGACAAACAAATTCACATGGGCAGTATGCTTTAAACAAGAAATACAACTGTCAGAAAACCAGATGCGCTTGGAAAAGTAGTGCAGCTTGAATTGATTTGGTATTGGGCAGGTACTCAGAGAAGGACCTCTCTTTGAACTGGTATTTTCTTCATGATTTTCTCATTTGCTCAGTCTTCTGAAACTAATGGGTAAACCACAGCCATTCTGCATTGCTGCCATACAAGAAATCATAACAAGTTCCATGTTTTTATTGCTCTCCAATGTGTTTCCCTAATAACTTATATGAAATGTTTAACTTATTGCACATCTCCAGTGAACTTTTTCCCTTTTAACTGCCAATATTAAAAAAGAATTATGAAGGGCATTCATTTAAAAGTACATGAATCCATATTACTCTTACATTTTTATAGGTGGTTGGTTATTAAATATTTGATTTATTATCATAGAATCATAGACTCATTTAGGTTGGAAAAGACCCTTAAGATCATCTACTCCAATCATACAACTTTTTACTTTACATCATAGGAAAGAAAAAGGCATGGGGGATATGGGTATGGTGGTAATGGTTAAAGATTATGTTTCAATTCTAACACTGTCAAATAAAGTTGCTATTCTACTAGCTGTTAATAACAAGATGATGCCATTATTACAAAGAAAAGTGAATTTAGAAAAACAGAACAAAGATAATTTCAGCATAATATTTTTTTTTCCTAAGCTGTTATGCAGCACATAAGTTGTCTTGATTTTATTTGGCATCCATACAAATCATTCAAATGTTTCAATTTGAAACCAATTATGTTCCCATTTGCACTGATTTGCTCTACTTACAGCAATGAAACTACTTAAATTTTGCATCAGCGTGAGAGAAAAAAAAAAAAAAATCCTTCCTTTAACTCAGTATAAGTTATTTGATTTGATTTAGTAAGATACTGGGGTTTTTTTGACTGATTGCTATCAACAACTTTTATCAATGAGATTATTGCAAACAAAATAACTGAAAAAGTACTGAAATTTTGAAGATTTTTTGTAAGATGCCCACATACCGAAATCTATGAATTTCTTTTTCATAGTAGCATTTTTCCTTAAATGGTGGAAAATGTGAATTGGAGATAAAGCCACTGCCAGTAATCATTTGCAACTAATATTCTAAGTTCTGGAAAGTAGTTGCATGCTCTTTATTGGCCTTTTTTTCCTCTCACCACTACAGAAGCATACTGTTTTCTAAAGCCAACCTTCTCTGCAGACACTTATCATTCTGATAATGTAACATAATGACAGAAAATTAGCACTTAATTTTCAGTCCTGCTCTTCCAGAAACTCTGTATGACCAGAAACTGGAACTCGTCACAGGAGGATGAAATCTGTTCTGAATCACAAAATCTTTCTGAACACCTTCAAAGGTCAAATTTTAACTTCAGTTAAAATGAGATACAGAATAACTAAACCCAAAGTAAAAACACAATTTCAAGTAAAGGACATATTTCCAGGAATCTGAGTATCAGCAGATTGGCGTTCAAATAATATTTAACTGCACTGGGGATAAGCAAACAAATTAATTCATCAAGATGACCCCATGCAAATGAATTATAAAAAAGCCAAAAATCTCTGCTTTGATGTGGTATATGAATATTGATTGCACCTCTTGAAATTCAGGAGGTTCTCGATCTGCTTTGTCCCCATCTTTCTACATGCTAAATAATGGACATAGGTGATGCTCTTAGCTAAATCAGTGAAACTAACTGTACCAAATCAGCTACTGACTTGGAAGTTGAGAGAAAAAAAAGATGACACCTCAGCCTGAAGTGTTTATTCATTTTTTTTCTCTACAGAAACAAACAAGGAAGCCCATAAACAGCGCTGCCACCTTGGAAAGGCTATCCCTCCTTACTGTTACATGTAAATATGCTTAGATGCAAAATGTTCGGAAATGGAAAGCATTTAATTAAAAAAAAAATCAACTCAAAGTACTTTGGCTTATGATGAAAACATTTGAATTTCTGACAGGGTTTCTTGACCAAAGTGTTGAATTCACACATAGTTTTGCTTAATCTAAATCGGCACTGCTTTCAAGTGAATAAAATATTCAACTAACATATTTTACCATCAGCCAACAATTTAAACTGTACATGCTAAAAACCCATCACATTTCTTTCAGAAAACATGCTGTTTACCCCAATGCCAACTGTCCTTGTTTACACACCCTCATTCTTTCTCCTGGAACAAGCTCTCTTGTACTTGTTAGGCCCAACCCCAGAAGATGACTAGGAAGCAGAAAGGAAGAGTTCATGCATTTCTTCTTATGGCATAGATTTGGTCAGTCTTTCTTTCTACTTTCCTCTCTCCCACGCTCACTATTCCTTTGCTGACAGACAAAAATCAAGTTTACCACACCCTGTCCAGACTGGTCCATTGCCTTACATACCCACCAGAACCTAATGCTCCTTCATGTCTATGTAGTTGATCTGCTTGTCAACCGGTGTTTAAACTGGTGCTATTAAAGTGCTGGTGGTGCTGGTGCTGGGGAGGAGGCAGGAGGGGAAATGGTTTATCTCTGATGGATATGATGGACATACCAGTTCAGAGACAAGGGGTGGAGGTCAGAAGTCCAGGAGAGCACAGTATGATGAAGTTGGGAGTTGCTCAGTTTTAAAAGAAAACGTGTGTAAGATTCCTATGGGGAAAGGAGGAAAGGGAAAACTGCTTTGTTGCCTTCATGAAAAAGAGATTCATAGAATAAACTTAATCCTTTTAATGATAAAACTTTTTTTTTTTTTAAATAATCAAGTATTTTTTAACATTAAAGTGTATTCTGCTTTAAAAAAGGGGTGTGTTTCTAGTTGTAAGCTCAGCATCTTAAGTAACCTCAGAAGAGGACGAAGGGTGGATCCTAGACCTGTTGTTTCAAGCTGAGTGTTGTAAGACACATAATGTGACACCAGTCTTTATCACTATTAGACTTAATACCAGTAATGGGAACCATGAAGCTTAGTGGGGAATGCAGCTCTTTGAACAGCCGAAGGCTTAAAGGCCAAGCTACAGTCATCGTTTCCATGCATGCAGAACATGAGAGAGCTCCAACCAGAGAAAGCATTTATGCACCATTTGAGATTCTCCTGAAATAGCACTGGGAAAAGCTCCAGAGAAGCCAATGAAATTACACAAGGGATTAATCTGTTTGACAAGTGTCATTTCTGCAAGGTTTAACATAGCAAACAGAAAGACACCCTAAACGACTAAAAATCTATTTCCAAACAGAAGTGTAGTATGGAAAATTTTACCAGTCCCTCAAAAAAAGATCATGAAATTTCAAACCTTGCAGATTTTTGATAGGTTTAGTTGTCTTCTGACGCCAGAGCACATTTTCAAGCCTTTCTTCACAGCTACTATGGCTAGGATCTTTCTTTAATTAAAAACTAACACTCCCAGGCTGTATATAAACCAAGTGGATTTTATAGACTAGAACCTTAGCAGTGACTGTGGAGGTGCCTGCCTAATCCACACAGCTGGGTTCACTTCCCCTGAAAACTGAGCAGAGAGGAGAAAGAGCGTGCAACAAGGTCTCATCCCAGCATAGAGCCAGGGCAGGTGCAGGGCTCCTGCACAGGTCCCAGAGTTCGGAAGTGCTCCTCTCAGTAGTTCTTAATAGAAGAACTATTGTGTCTGATGATAACAAACCAGTTCTAATCTCAATCTCAAAGATGATAATTTAAGGAAAGCACGTCAAATGAGATAGCACTATGATTTAAGATGCAAACTGGCAACACTCAGAAGTACTATATTTGTACATGTTCATGAAGTATTGACTGTGCTATATATCTGTAAATGAAGCCACTGTCTGGGAAAGTTACAGCCTTCCACAAAATTTGGGGAAGTAATTCCAAATCTACCACCTATTATATACAATAGAATTTGGCCAGTTGACTCAATACCACTAACAAAACTGCAAAACAAGGGTGAAGAAAAAAGAACTAATAGACCATTAGGCTGTATCAACTGAAGTCTCACATTCTGTTCTATATTTAGGCAAAATTCTACTCAACACCAGTGAGGAATCCAAGAGCTGGACTATGTTGTACATGTTAGGAGATACACTGTAGATGTCTGAAGAACTCACAGTTCTTTTATGTCAAAATTTTTACTAAAATTATATGTCTGTCAGTTATTGTAGTATTGCGGTGAAAAAACAAGCTGTTAAAGGAAAAAAAAAGCATCTTTCACTCTTTTTCCTTGGGGTGCAGTTATATGCTTTTATTCTTCATTTGGTAACCCAAATCTGTTATTGTTAAGTTTTGTGCATCATTAAGAATGTTGTTTATTAAAATGGTATTGTACAGCTTTCTGTTTTGGTAGAGAATGAGAGTTATTTGAAAGACATGGAAATGTTATTCAATCAAAATTTCAGCTATTGGTAACTGAAGCATTGCTTGTATGTGTCCAGCTCCTGCAACACCTCAATAAAATGGCCAATTAAAATGTTATAGGTTATGCTCACTTCATCTTTGAAACACACTTGGCAGTTATATTTGCAAATACTAACCAGCCTCCTGAATCACCAACACTGAAAAAACCCAGTTCCTAATACAGTGTGATAGTCAGTGCTGATATTTCTTTTTGCTTTCAAAGATAAGTCAAAATCTAATGAAAATATGGAAATTATTTTGACAATAAGGAAATCTGCCTGTTTATTACTGCTTCTCTTGAGATATTCTAAAACTCCAGCTTTTTGTCCGGAGGGTATGAATGAGGTATCTGGTATCACTAAAATTTAGCAAGGGGCTGCCACAATTCACCGTTACTGATCAGAATAATTTCCAAAAGTACAAAAAGAGCTGCATCAAATAATCCTTATCTGAATTCAACACAACTGCAATGATAAAAATACAAGATAAATAAAAAAGAAACACAAGAAAAGGAAATTAAAGTGATACAATTCAAAATTCAGTGGTAATTTTAACACAGAAAGGGAAGCATGAGTGTGGCACTGATGATCTGTGAGGCAGAAGACATTTCTCAGTAACATTTTGTACTGGATGGTGCCTAAGTATGGCAGACTTCATTTCCAGATAGACGGCACTGTTGTAACACAAATGAGAAATTATAAAGGTGTGAATAATTGACGCCAGATTAAGATAATGTCTTTTTAACTACCCACTGAAAATACTCATTTGCAGACAAGGACAAACTCCTAGTTTGTTGAAGGATCACAAAAACTGTTGTACAAAAAATATATTCCAATTATTTTCTTTTACTGAGTATCTAGACAGTATGCAGTTTGTTAGTCTAAAACCTTTGCCTCTATTCTTAGTCCTGCATTTGTGTAAATACACTTACTTAAAATAAATTATTCATACCTTCCATTAATGTAAATGAGATCTGAATAAAGTTCCACTTATATATGTAAGCACATGAACATGCATCTGTATACAGTGCTATACTCTGCATTGCAGTACCTCTATTTACTACAGTTGTTCAGACTCAAATTGTATTAATCCTTTCCCCACCCCGCCAAAGGCAAAAGGACACATAAAGGGAATAATATTTTAACCTGCTGCTAATAAAACAGCAACAGATGCTTACCGAAGTAGGAAAAATATGCTTCACTTTTATGGTGATGTGCCAGTAACACATCAGCTGTGCTATGGAACAAATTCTACAAAGCCCGAACATTAGCACAGAAAAAAAACCAAAAAAAAACAACCCCAAAAAAAGAAACTCTTGATATTTAGGAAGACAACAATGAGAATGAAATGTTCCATGTACCAAGCACTAAGAGCCCAGCCCAACTCTTTAAATCAACAGGAAAATTCTCATAACTAAATGTTATGAAACAGAGCACAACTGCAGTAATGTTACTTTTAAGGCATAGCCCTCTTTCTGACTGATCCTCACTGAAAGAGAATAAAACACTATGTGAAAATGAAAATTCCTGTATGAAATCAGTTCAGACAACATTAAACTGTATCCATACACATTGAATAGCTGATACTGCTTTCATCATATTTTGTCAACCACTGTGGTAGTTAGGACTGATATGTAAATATTTGCTTAAACATCTTTACTTCAGCACCATACTTCTACAAAAATGCTTTGGTGGCCAAAAAAATATCTGTTCTAAGCAGGTTATCTTTAATGCCTTTTTATTTTCTACTTTTCTGCAAAACTGGCAGTTCTTCAGGACTCCATGCTGTTGCCTCTCATATTCTCATCATTTATTGAAAATCTGCCTGAAGGCTGAATTCACAAGCATGGCAGTAGCACTATTTATTTACCAGCCTCTTTTAGTCTGCCTTTAAAATTGCAGCACTAGCACAATCGAAACAATTTATAGGGTGTATTGAGAATCCTAGCTCTTCCAAATAAAAGGTGTGACTGAAAGCAGGTAGTACAAACGGCTCATGACCCACTGGGAGGATGTGACTAATACGCGGCTATACTACTGCCCATTGCTGGATACAAATAAAACTGGTTGCCTTATATCTCTGGCCCAGAAACTGCTAGTTATACTCATCACTTAATCTGATTTCTTGATGTAAATATTTCAGGGAAATTTATTTATTTATTTGTTTATTTGTTTTAGGGATATTTCTTCCCCCACGTTATTCTACTTCTGCATCCAACAATACACAATATATTATTTCTGTTTGCCCTGGAAAGAAGTCCCAAAAGGCTCTGAAGTCCATCAGGGAGTAGCTGATCATATTACTGCATACAGACACAGGACCTGAACACCATCCTTCTGCAGAAAACTTCAGTTAGCTGGGACTATAGTGAATTATTTATCCTGCTTTCTATTTTACAATTCAGTTAACCCCAGGGAGAAATAAAACTCCATCCACACAAGCAAAATCCTCCAAACTCTCTTTTTTTTTTTTCTCCTTTTCTTTTTTTTCTATTATTTGGACTGCTCACAACCTATGAAAGTTTTCATATAACACCTATAATTTCCCCTGTATTCCCATTCTCCTATGTCACCCTCTAAACAATATGCAATTTGAAATTTCCAGGCAATTTGAAATTTCCAGGCAACTTGAATGATTTTCTCTGCTTTTGTATCCTATTGACCCTCCCTGCATTTCTTCATCCGGCTCAGTCCATGGTGTCATTTGACAGCTTCAAGGCCTCAGCTGGGCCCAAGAAGCCTCCCACTTCCTAGTTAATGGGTTTTTTCTTCCCATTAAATAAATGTGACTGAATATTTCTTTTAGCTATGTTTCTGTAACTGCTTTATTAAACCTTGATTATTGCACTTCCCTTTCCTCTTTCACTGCTTTTCATCAATGAGCCCAAGTTACAGTTTCTGATGGAATCCACATAAACTTTGGTAGCTATGACACACTCTTGCCAGACATTTGAACAATTAGACCTTTGCTTGGTTTTGAAATCACAGATAGAAATGTGCTGCTTGAATAGCAAATGTAACGCATCTAAACTGGATAAATATCTCTGCATTCAAACATCACTTTGCATTCTGTCAGAGACATGTGAAACACGAAGAATTGCTTCAGTTATGGGTCTTATATTGTGTTCAAAATTTGCTTAGTTCAGCTCTTTTGAACACCTGATTTCAGCACTGACACATAAGAAACAAAATGCAGGCTCATCTTTACAAAGCCTAAATAAATATTTCAATTTTGTCTTAAAAAATGCCTTTCAGGTGTTCTGTCCCCAAGGCAGTGCAGAGATGACTGCCAACAGGAAAGTTTTTTAATTCTGATTTGAATCGAAATTTAAAGTTCCTCACAGTTTGGCAAGGTTGAACATTGTGGGGTTTTAGTTCATATTCATCCTTTCTCTGAAGAATATCTGCATCCAACATTGTCTAGCAAAGAGCTGTAAGCAGATTATTACTTATTTTAAATTGCAAAACATTTAAAATAACAACCCTCTCTGTACAGCCTTTGGGCTTTTTAGGTAATAAAAGACAATGAAAGGCATTTACAGAACAGCCAGAATTTCAGCAGCAATAGATCAAATGTTAAAGATGAACTGATCTATTAAGCAACATCTGTTCTATTTTCATTATATCCCATCATCACCTTCTTATCTCCTCTTCCTTATGCACTTTTGTTTCTTTTCACTGTTTACCAATATTTGCTATTTCAAACACAAATGACTGTGGGCAGGTGAGGTGGAAGTGTCGCACTATATGTAAGGGAGAGGCTTGATTGTACAGCCCTTACAGTTAGTGATGATGTGGCTGAGAGCCTCTGGGTGAGGATTAGGGGGACAGAAAACAAAGGAGATGTAGTGGGTGTCTACTACTGATGGCCCAGCCAGGATGTAAGCACTGATGATTTATTCTATAGGCAATTAGGAGAAATTTCTGGATCGGTAGCTCTGGTCCTTACAGGACATTAACTGGGAATATCATACAGCTGTGACAAGCAGGTCTCGGAAATTCTTGAAGTTAGTAGAAGATAACTTCTTGTTGCAGATACTCAGTGAGCCGTGAACAGAGAAGGAGTCGTGAGGGATGTCATGGTAGACAGCTGTCTTGGCCACAGTGACCATGAAATGGTTTAACGCATGTACAGCAAGGGCAACACAGTGTAAAGAGAAGGAAAGGTTATTTCTGGGAAGAGCCTGGGTACAGAATAAAATTGTTCACCAAAAATACATTTTGCCTTACAGTAATCATTAAATTTTCTTGCCAAGAGCTTAGGTTATGAGCTTAACAAAAGTGGAACTTAAATGCACAAAACCAAATCACTCAAAACAAATTACATCATACCTCTTTATGGGAAATACACAGTACAGATATGTATTATAATGTTTAATGGCAGATTTGGAAAAAGAAAATTAATTATGTGCTAGAGTTATTTATATAGTATAAAAAGCTACTCAGTTTGCAAGTAGAAGCTTTGGTTGTCTTTGAAAGAATGAAAGAATATATAATATTTGAAATGCAGCAAATTGCTTTGGAAAAAAAGGACTACATCTCATCTTTAATCTGTATTCAGTAAACATATCTGTAGCTGAAATAAATACATAATAAAATATTCTAGTAGGACAGCTGAAGCAGCAAGGCATTACTCTGCTCTGTTGTTCAGTTTAGATACTTCTTAGATTACGTGTTCAAAAGTTGTTGTTCAGGGACTGCACTTAGAACAGTTCATTAACAATAAGAGTATTTGTGGCAAATACTATGTGCCATTTTAAGCATTATTCCTGTTTATAAGTGTATAGACAACTGTTTTTTTCTATTTTATGAAGTGTGAAAGAATCAGTCACTTATGTTATATTAACTCATAACTCTAAGAGTTAAGAGAATCAGAAAGTGACAGCTTATGGTAATGTATTCCATATATCCTGCTACTCAAAAAAGCAAGTTTTACAGTCAGATTCCATTTTTTTCTCTCAACAGCAAAAGATAAACCCAAATCTAATACAAAATACAACTATGTTATGACTTATTCCATGTGCTTGCATAAAATCAACACTGTTGCTCATTACATTTTTGTTATTTATATACTGTCCAAGCTATAAATTGTGGCTATTTTTTTCCCCCTTTAGGCCCACTAGTCTACTGGAAAATAGTACACATTAAGGAAGAGATTGTCCCTAGCCCTACTAAAGAGACTTATGATAATCATATTTTTACTTCCAGTTTCATTGACCAAATTGAATTATTCCCAAAGTCAAATCATATTTTCCCTTCAATGCCTACTGTCCATACTTCAAGGTAATCCTGGAGTTAGTTTTAATATTCCTTTAGACTATAAGATGAGAGTCTTAGGCACTGAAGCATTTTAAGGCAATGTAGTGATAATAATCTTTGGGGTTTGTGATGACTGGCTGTAGAAATACTGGGCCCACTAACAGAGAATATTTATTGGCATTTTTAAACTATGTTACTAGTTCATTATTTTTTTACGAGGATTAATTTCTATCCAGATCAGCTAAATTAAGTTTTAAGAGGCTTTCTCATACAAAATCTGCATTGAGAAACCCGTCTGACGGCTTTTATGAGTTTCATTTTACAAATTCAAAACCAAGGAAATACACCTCTGTAAACATAAATTATGACATTGCTAGATGCTAACAGTTTGGATTTTTTCTCTTCACACCCAAGCATAAGTCTGTCATTCATCAAATTATTCAAATTTATCCAAATGATAAGAAATATCCAGGTGTCAGGCACTAGAAAATCATTTAACTGAGACAGAATGAACAAAGACAGGCACACTCCGAAAAAGGGATATGGAAGAAAAAGCAAATTAGTAGTTCAAACCCAATAAGTCATCAAGCCTAAATAGTGTATCTGAGAGTGCAGATGCAGTTTATATATAAAATTTAATTACTAAAGGGAATATGCAACGCCGCATTAAAAAAAAATTTGCAAGGTGACAAATGTCATATCCCACCAAGTCACTGAAGTTTTTAATGTCTGGAGAAGACTACTGGAAAGGGCTGAAAAAAAAGCAGTATGATAGCATAATTGAGTATTTAATATGCACACAGAAGAACATACACATTCAAGAGAAATACATAAACAACCTCTACAGTTTAACTGTATTCAGAGATCTGCATGTTATTATGGAAAGCCATATAAACTGCATTAAAAACTAGAAAAAACATATCCCCCAATCCTACCAGTACTACAGACAATACCTTTATATGAAAAAATGGTATAGTCTTGCCGGGTGTATTCTGTGCAGCACTGGCCACCCACCCTGTATATGTGTCAGAATCAGAAATGTTTGGTTATCAACAAAGAAAGGTGAAGGGATGTTGTGAGGATTTGTACTTTACATCAGGAAGAGCAATACTAAGTGACATCAAGCGTATAATGTTTATAATGAACACTGAGTACCTATCATCTCTGACTTGTGACAGGAGAATAAGGACACATACAATCAAACAAAAAGAAGGTAAATTCCCAACTGATGAACTGTATTTTCACATAAACATAAATGAAACTAAGGAACTCATTGCCAGAGGCTGTCCGATATCTAGCAATGTGCAAAAGTTAGACTGGAAATTTGCATTCCACTGAAGGTATCAAGTGGTAGCATAAGACTGATAAAGATCTTGGAAAGGACATCAGACTGGCTACTTTAGAGACTTGGCCAATCTCTAAATAGAGATTAGAAGCCTCAATACAGGAGGAGTCTGCCAAGCTCTTACATCTTTCCTTGAAGGACTAGGCACTGTTCATTTGTTTGATAAAGAGTTAACTGACATCGGGCCTAAATCCAAATGACAGTTCTTGTACTTGTTAGTGGAAAAGTCAACTTGAGTAATTTTCTGAAATTCCTAATTCTGTCCATAGGGTACATCCACAGACTTGCAGTTTTACCCAAGTGCAGGAGGATAAAAAAAGTGGCACAGCAGGAAATGGTCCCTAAGCAAAGTATATTGGAGTTTAGAAGTTTTGGTCTGAAAAAAGGCCTTGTTTAGGTGTACCACCAAACCTAAAGGCTACAGGGTGACTTTAATCAGCATTAGATATTCCTTACTACAAAGACAGTTGTCTGGTGACAAGGCTGATCATATCTTTTGTCCCAATATTCCCGCTGAAACCAACATAATTTTATTCCTGCAAAGATTGAAGGATCAAGTCCTGAATAATTAAGTACAAATATGACTGTGAGAGCATCTACATTAACAGAAGAGGCTGTGAAGTTAAGGGATGTTTTTACATTGCAGCTGGCACATCACAATTGGAGAATTATAAAGGAGAAGCAGGGTCAAACTGAAAAGACGTGTGTCCTTTCCTCCTGGACCAATCCATTCCTCCACCAACATTGTCTGAAGAATTATCACCCTCTGTTCTTCAGATGATTTGTTTCTTTTGGTTTGGGATTAGCTAAAGGATTAGAACGAAGCCCCATGGAAAAGACGAAAAGACTTCAGAAGCACTGAAACTTAGCACACTATATTCATTCCCTGATGAATCTGATTGTAGCCATCTTTTTACAGTCACATCTATCGTGATGTGCTTGTGCACCTCCTCCCAGTTGGCTACTTGTTTCCCCAGTGGTTTTAGTGTTAATTAACAGAACACTGTGAAGTTCTATGGGCTGTGAATTAAATTGGTTTCTTCCCAGGTCTTCCATCAGCCAGAGCCACCTCTCTTTCAAACTAGTAAACCAAAGACCTTCAGTGCTTAAATGAAAAACTCCAAAAGAATAAAATACTATCTTCCTGCTGGCAGCCCCGAATTGGCAACTATAAGCTGGAACAGTAAGTCAGCACACATACATGAGCTCACACAACAGAAGGGCATTCCGTATGAGTGAGGAAAGGAAACCTATTCAGCTTCAAATTCTCCAAGGACTGCTCCAAAGTAAAACCTTATTTTAAATATTAAAAACTAACTTCTTCATACTATCTTTCGAAACAACAGCACCTTTACCCAATGCAGCCTGAAAAGAACATGAAACATAGCTTGTACAGAAGCCTCAGTGAGGAAAAAAAACACACAAAAAAAACCACACTCAGAGGAGACCCATCAAAGAAGTGGCAGCAGAAAAAGCAGGCAGGGAGAAAAGGAGCTGATCCACCTACAGATAGCAAGCTCTCATACCAATGTTAAGGAAAGATAATTAGTGCAAGTCACCAAGTCATCAAGTCCTGCAGCTTTCTTATTGTGGTACTATTAGTCTGCACTGGAGTCAGTCTTGAATTTCAGTGATGCAAGCAAGAGGGAGACCCACCATGAGTAAGTCTTCAAGTATCTGTTAGACTGGAGTTCTCTACTTAATCAGCTGATGGTATTTCATTCTTTATTTCATGCATCACATGCATCACACTTTCCTTTTAATCATCTTTTCTAAGGGCTAAGATTCTTGAATGTCATCACATATCCTGCTAGAGTCACTATTCTAGGTGTGTACAGGTTATTAGGTATGTGCAATCCAGCCGCCTATTGCACAGTGTGAGTCTCAAAAGGTGTCCTAAATGCCAAAAGTCTCGAGTTTTCATAAAAGAAGCCTTCACTGTAAGGCGCCTCACATGTCTTTTACATTGTGCTTCTGACATTTGCTTCTGGATAAAATATAATTACCTGTCTTATCACCAGGGCTGTGGGAGGCATTACTATTTACTTTTGATTTTCAGTCCTCTGGAGAACTGCTAAGGGTCACTTCATTTAGATATAATAATAAATAGAGCAGCCTTTTACCATTTGTTATTTCATTGTTGTGTTTTAAATACCAAGTACGTAAAAGTAATTTCTAGCTCCAGTGTAAATATATTAAACTAAAAAAAGAGGGAAGACCCACATCCAAGTTCTAGCCCTAGTTCCTATCCTAATTTAAGTGGGAGAGAAGGGCAGCTTCTCTGCTGATTAAAGGCAGATGGTCTCAGGCAGCTTCTCATATTCTCCACTCAAATGATCGCAGTTCAAGTTAATGGAGGCACGTGGATGAGAGGTTGAAAGCTACCCTCACTTTCCCCCACAAAGCTGAGCTGCAATCACCAATCAGTAAAGGAAAAGATGAGAAGAAAAGGGAGAAGCAGAGGGCAAAGTGCTTGGTGTTCAGGAGGAATCCTCTTGACCCAGGCTGGTGTCTGTGTTAGTTTAAGGACTGCTCAGTGCAGCATAGAGCAGTCACAACACGAGGCCAGGCATAGATTTACCAGACACAGGAAGTTCCCCTATTTAGAGGTAATGTCTTTTCCCTCCTTTCCATATTACATCTAGAATATCAAGTTTTCTTATTGTTACCTGGGACAGAAGGTACACTTTTTCCTGAAGAGTGTTTAACACATGAAGATTAGGAATTGTATACTCAAGTATACAAACAGGGTCAGAATACTCAGTGATGGATAATTAACAAAGCATCCATGAAACCACACCGACAAAGACATTTTTTTCTGTAATCAAAAACTAAAGTTTAACAACAGAGTCTATCTTCTCCTTTGTCATCAAAAGTTGAGGTGTGTTTTTCCCATTTTGGTATGAAGTCCAGTTTTAGAACTTAATTTCTTTTATAACGTATTCTGATTTTGTGAAATATGCATACATGTTATTATCTGTTATTTTATTAAGCACATCTTTCAGGAGTGAAAGGAAAAGGGAACCTGACTGCAGGGCAGTACGATGCACTCATACAGAAATTGCTTTATTCATGTGTTTCATCTTCCCACCTCAGGGAAAAAATCTTTGCACAAATGGCTGCCATCACACCTCCCATCTGCATCCTGCTTTGATCCCCTAGAGACATGACTGCTAGCTACTCATGACCTTTCCAGGAGGAAAAATATATGTTGGGATATGATCCCACAGTTTCACATGATAAGTTTGATCGTTATCATTCACCTGATGTGCCAGTACCAGGCTAAGCAACCAGCTACCTGGAGCTTATTCAGAGTACTGTGAAGATCAAACTGAAAGCTTTGTGAGGAAGAATGAAGAACAGATGCACTCCATTAAACTATTTTTAATACTTTTGTAAAAATAGCTATAAAGTCATTTAAAATCAGACTCCATCACAATTGAGAAACACACCAGACCACCTTCAAAAAACAGTGAAATTTTAAAAAAAATATTGATTTTCACCTGTGCTATAGATTCCTTTATTTGAATTTGAATATTTTTCTATTTTGAATAACAAATTATTCATCTTATTTGGGAATGCTGATGTGAAAAACTAGCTAATGAGACTCAAATAACACCTTTCTAGAAAACTGAAATGGAATTAGATTAATTATAAATATTCAGCTACCAGATCTCAGATTTATTTTGTATTATTCTTAACACCCACTTTCTGTCATTGCTGCTTTTGCTTCTTTTCTTTACATCTACCCATGACTCATTGTTGCTTGCAAATCTGAAGCATTTAATTTTAGACAATGTTTGTCTTCTGGGAATCGGTCATAAATGTTTACAAAAACTGTCAAGCTTTTAAGCCAAAAATGTCACCTCCCTTCAGAGATGTTGAGCCTTGTTCTCCGTGTTCTTATCTTCCTACTATGCTATTTATTTCTGCAGAGGTAGTCTCAATTCACATCAATCTCAATGAAGAATCAATTCCATAATTTCAAGGCTTAACAAAGAACACCAGTTAGCTAGGTGCAATAGATTCAAACTACTTATTTGTGCTATAGTAATGATGCATTATCAGCAAATGCTATCTTAAGGGAGTTCACACCTCCTGCCGTAGAAATTAGTAAATCTCAGACCAAAGAGATAACATAAAGAGCAATATTACTCAGTTTTACTATCCTAAAAGTAGAAGCAAACTTTTAAGAATGGGTTAAATGTGTGTGGTGATGTTCTAACCATTTGCATACTTGTCTTGTAAATCATTTTAATCTAGTTTTCTGTGTTGTTTTCTTTCCCCTGCTTTGAATTTGAGCCAGTGATTTCCTGTTTTGCTGTGATATCCAGCAAAAAACCTGCTGCGATATCACAGCTATTGTGGAGCTCTGCCAAATGAGTGAGCCCACACAGAATGGTCAGTGCCATCATATGAAATGATCTTCATGGCTTTAAAAAAGGTACCTTTTTATAACAGTGCACAAGAGAAATTGCACATGTGGTTTCTTTCACTGAATATATGATGGTCAGGCTGTGTGCATAAATACATCAAGAAGAAACAGAACTCCATGAAAACCCAGAGCGTATCTTTTTTTATCAGATCCTATTCATACTAGCACATCACAGATTATCCTGGCTGGTATAATACATCCTGCTTTTTCTTAAGAATATATCGGTGTCTTCACAATTTTACTTAGCAATTTAAGTAATAACAATGCTCTGAGACTGTAAGAAAACAGACAGGTTTTGTTTCAAGAGGTTTACCTTACAAAAAGGTAAGCTTTGATGACCATGGAAGACAACAGAGGAAAAAGTACAACTTCTCAGGGACTGAAGGAATGGCACCAAAGCACATCTCTTGAGGTGTGGGTCTTCCAGTGCCCCAGATGGCTACTGACAGGAAGATACCAAAGTCAAAGTGGTGACAGAGGAAGAGAGGACAGATGAAGATAAACAGAGACACGTAAGAACAAGGACAAGGGAATATGGGAAAAAGTACTAGTGAGCCTAGGGAGGAATGTGTAAACAGGTAAAAGTGTGCAAGGCAGGCAAAATTACAGAAAACGGGAATGAAATCCGATTAATGAAGGTTAAAGAAAAATTCAGAAAAAAAAGGAGGCTCCTTAGGAAGGAGAGACTGGAAAGGCAAGGAGAGGGATTTGCCCTTTATGTGAGAGAGTAGTGGGAATGCATGGAGCTCTGCCTAGGGATGAACATGAGCCAGCTGACAATTTACAGGTTAGGATTAGTGGGCAGAACAACACGGGCAACATTGCATTGGGCATCTGCTACAGACTTCCTGTTCAAGGAGAAGTAGATGAGGTGTCAATGCAACTGGTTTTTAGCCCGTGTGAAAACCTATGAGCTCTTCAGAGACACTGAGTATGTAATCTTGCAACCAGAGTATGGTGAAACTTCCGTTTTAGTCACCAGTAGTGACTACATTAAAGTTATAAAAGAGATGGCTACCCAGTCTACAAATATGCTTTTTTTTTTAGCCCAGTAGTCAGACACTCGAAAGGCAAACTCAGACCTGCTCCCAATGTCTTTGCAGCCTAATGGGAATCTTTCCATTGACTCCAGCAAGAGCTGAACAATAAATATTGCACCAAAGATGTGCAAGACAGGATCATTGTGCAATATATTCATAACAGTGACATTTTCCTGAGCTGCAATGGGCCATGAGTCATGTACTGCTAGAAGTAATAGTCTGAAGACAAAAAAATGTCATACACATAATAAGGAGGGGGAGAAGGGATATGAATGTTGTGCAGAATAATTAAAAGTTAGATTTCTCCAAAAGCCACTGAAACCAAAATATTGTCCAGCCACAAGTACATTCAAGGGTTTGATGGCAATGAAATTTTAAAGAATCAGTAAATCAGGACTGCAGGAATTACCCACCCAGCCATCTAGGGTAGTTACATCATGCGATATTAACTATTCTGAAGTGAAGAAATGATGGCCTGCTAAAAGCCACTTGTTTCTCAATAGGTTAGAATATTACCCATATGTTTGCTAAATACAGTCCCAAACAGGTTCAATATTCCAATGCACGACAGCTCCATAACAACTCCTTAACCACAGACACATGCATGTAACCATTAAATATAATAATTTTAGTGACCAGAATCCAACTAAGACTGATTCTGCCTCAGATTTCTTTTTAATATTTCAGGGACTGACTCAACCCATGATCCCACCATCCATAAGCAACATCCCTTTGTCAACTGGAACAGGGGCTGAAACTAAGTTGTTCTAACTCTTTCAGTAGACAGTTATAGCAGTGCACAGTGAGGGCTGGCTGCTCCCTAAGGGATGGGAAGGTGGGAGCTGAGCATGATGCCCTGCCAGCGGGACAGGCATCTTGCCAGCCAGGGCCCAGCCCCACGCTACCCAGGCAAGATGAACACCACAGGACAGACCCAGAGATGGGAGTCAGGCTCAACCAAGAGTCCAGATCATCAGGCAAATTTATGGCGATGAGGCAGGGCTGAGGTTAACCCAGGAAATCAGTCTTCAGGTTAGGGTCTCAATGAACGCTGGCCATGGCCAGGCAGGAAGGGGCTGTGGCTGAGCTGGAGACCAGCAGTCCTTCGACATAGCTGAGGCGGGGACAGAAGGCCCTGGGTTGAGCTAAAACCAGGCTCCCGGGCCCACGGGCAGGGGTGTAGGCAGAGACCCAAGGTGAGGCTGATTGAGACAATTCAGGTCTAGTAGTGCCCTATGTTAAGTCTATGTTCATCAGCAGCAAGCAATTGAAAGATTCAAGACAGTTAAAATTTGCATGTAATGAGCATAGATTAATGTCTGCTGGACACTTCTAGTCAAAAGGCTAAGAATAGTGATGACCACACCAGGGAACAATAAACAGAATGACCAGTATCAAGTGAGTGTTCATTTAGCAATGACAGATTTGGAACCAGCTTTGTCACTATCATTAACTGGGAAGGAAGCTGACATGTAATTCATGTTTACAAAGGTTGGGGCATTTTTTTCACCTATGTGTTATAAAACATTATGACATTACGACCCACTACATATGACAGAATTGCAGGTTTTACAATACCTGCCTCTGTTACACGCATAAAGGTAATCTTAAATCTGTATATTTATGTTTCACCACTTGAGTTGCTGAACATATAAATGCTCCATAAAATTTTGACCCTGTTGAATCAATGACGATCACTGTAATTCCCCTTTGTTAGAGTTAGGTTTTCAGTTTTTCATTCCCCAATATTTTACTGAAAATCAATGGATAAAATAGGCAATTCTTACTACATTGACATCTGGCTCAAGGTTTCATTAAAATATTGTTAAACTATTAGATAGATGGATTAACTGAGACCAAACATTACCCCATATAAATTAACCCTACAAATATAAAGAAAGGGCTCTTTCACACATGCTACTATAAAGACATTGTTAATAAGAATTCCCCTTCTTGGATACTCAAAACGAAGCATTGTTCATTGCCATATGGCTCATATTAAATACAAGGAAACAAACAAAACCACAGTAAGTCTTTGACATTTTAATGACCGTGGATCAGCTACTCCTACCAGAAGCTGCTCTATTGGCTAATTACACTCCCTGGTAAAAACATTAACTTTGTTTCTGGCCTAATTTCAGCTCCTGCCTTTTCCCGCTAATTTTAAGTTCAAATCTTGGTGCTGAAAAAGGTTATATGCATTATCCGTAGCCCTTAAAGACCTCATCTGAGATGAGGGTCCCCTTGGCATTGCATATTTAGAATGTAAATGAAAGTTCTTGAGTAAGATTGATTACGCAAGACAGAAAGAGAGAAATGCTGAAAGTGAATGGCCATCACAGTGACATTTTAGGACAGGGGGTTTTCTCCTATGGGGGAAAAGGTCCTTATGGGATCCATGCTGGTGTTCTGGCTGGCTCCAAGAGCTGGTCAATAAAATTTCTCACAAGCACAAGCTTCCCATTAATTTTAGCTTTTAAAATCCAAGCGACTTACTGAATGGTGCCAGCTCTTACTGCTACCAGGAGCATTTGTACGTTTGCAGTTGTTCATAGGATCCATTCTCAATCTCCATTTGTAAAGCAGAGATTTTCTATTGAATAGAGAAGAGACAGAAAAGATCTCTCCAGTACAGTATTGTGTTAAATGTAAATGATTTATCTTTTGAAGGAGAGACATGGTGATCAGACTTAGGAAGCACCATCTGAGTAAAGAAGAAATTGATCTACACAGAATGGGAACAGAGTAATTCATGTAAGTCATATTAAAGTAAGTTAAGTGAAAGGCTGATGCATGCAGGAAGGACAGAGACACCACTGGATTGCTGCCTACCATGATATCAAAGTACTACCTTATTCTAGAAGAGTTGCCCTCTCAAATGAGGACAAAATCAAAAAACAATGTTATTATCTAATTATGACTGTGCTCCTGAGATCAGGCCAACACCATGGCTGGCACCTTTGCTTGTAGACAGTCCCATATTATGTGGAGGGAAACTAATAAACCTTTGTGCATGGACGGATTGAGCTTGAGTATCATGGAGTTATGGCAACGTAGCACAGATATAAGAAATGGAGTAACATTAAAACATTTCTTACACCACAGCCCTATTAAAAGAAAATATTTTAAAGCTCTAGGTGATCCCATATAAATATTTGGAAGGCGGACAGATTCCAAGAGAGAAAATATTTTATTTTCAATAATTCAAAGCCAAGCAAGCAGAATTATTTTCCTAAATAACAGTGTTGAGAAAAAAAAGGCCTAGATCCTACGTGAATTTGATCGTGTTGAAGGCAGCTGCACAGGCACATGACTGGGGATGCTAAAAGCTCGGAGCCCAGGTAACATACCAACAGTTCTAACAGGGAAGTCTGCCCTCATGGTTTTCTGTACCCATACGTTCACTCTGATAAATACACACAGAGAGAAAATGTATTAACTGTCTCCCTGGTCTCTACTGAAAGATGATTTTGACAGTTTTTTCAATAAAATCTTACATTATTTTATATAAAACCAAAGGAAATGGAAAAGATTACATCTGGACTTCAGAAAGGTATTGAAAAGATAAGCATACACCTCCAAAGGAACATAATTACTTTCAGACACTCACTTGCTCTGCATGGAATATTAGTTAGACATGATGGAGGAAATGAGCACAAGAAATGCGAAGCAGGTAAGAAACAGGCTAAAAGGAACATAGTGATTTGTACTGAAAGTGGAACTACTCGGCTGACAGGCAGTTCTTAAAGGAGGTCTTCAAGGATCCATTTTAGGATGAGTCTTTTCTTAATACTTTCATTGATGACCTGGACACAAAAAACACATGTACTAATTAATGTTTTTTGATGTTAAAAACTGGGAAGCAGCATCAGTCTGTTTGAGGACCAGAATATCACAGAGAGCTGTCTGACCTTAAGGACTGAAGTAATAGAAACTGGATTAAATTTTAATACTACAAATTACAGGGTTATGCATTTGAGGGCTGCTATGAAATATAGACAACTCAAAGCAATATAGGAAAAAGATGGCCATCACAGGGTACCCAAGACACCCATTTGATACCACTGTGAAAAAAGTAACTGAAATCCTATGATGCATCAGGAAAACTATTTCCTGCAAAGAAAAGGAATGCCATTGTATAAAGCACTTTTGATGTTGCAGCACAAATGCAGTCTACACTTCCAATCCTCTATATTAAAAAAAAGATACATTCAAATTGGATCAGGTGCAGAGAAGTCTTCCAGGATAATCAAAAGAACAGAGAGATCCTTTGTCTTCTAAGAGAAGGTTTAAAGAGACTGGCCCATTTACCCTGGGAAAAATAAAATTGTCAATTGTGACAGCACATCTGTATTGGGTTTGTGTGGCAAGGTTTTGGTAGTGGGGGGGCTACAGCAGGGGCATCTGGAAAAACTGCTAGAAGCTTACCCTATGCCCGATAGAGCTAATGCCAGCCAGCTCCAAGACAGACCCACCGCTGACCAAGGCCAAGCCAATCAGCAACAGTGGTAGTATCTCAGTGAGAACATAGTTAAGAGAGAAAAAAAAGCCTGTGGCAGAACAGCAGCTGGAGAGAGAAGTGAGAATATGTGAGAGGAACAACTCTGCAGACACCAAGGACAGTGAAGAAGGAGGGAAAGTAGGAGCTCCAGTCGCTGAAGCAGAGATTCCCCTGCAGCCCGTGGTGAAGACCGTGGTGAGGCAGGCTGTCCCCTTGCAGCCTATGGAGGTCCACAGAGGAGCAGATATCCACCTGCAGCCTGTGGAGGACCCCATGCCAGAGTAGGTGGATGCCCACGGACAACCCACACTGGAGCATGTTCCTGGCAGGACCTGTGGACCCACAGAGAAAGGAGCCTATGCTGGAGCAGGTTTGCTTGCAGGACTTGTGACCCTGGGGAAAGGATCCATGCTGGAGCAGTTTGCGAAGAACTGCAGCCTGTGGGATGGACCCATGCTGGAGAAGTTTGTGGAGTACTGTCTCCTGTGGGAGGGACCCCACACCGGAGCAGGGGAAGAGTGTGAGGAGTCCTCCCCCAGAGGAGGAAGGAGTGGCAGTGACAACGTGTGATGAACTGACCATAACCTCCATTCCCCATAGTTACCTCTCTTATTTATAGGGAGCTTAACAAATATGAAATAAACTGTGTCACTCCTTGAGACATGTTCCTCCAGCATGAACTCCTGCAGAATACTCCTGCAGAGCTTTGTCATTCCTGTATCTAACTCCATGAGTCAACAGGGCATCTCTTTCTAGAGTAGTGTTCATCAAAAACTAAGACAGGAAGTTAAAAAGTGTTGGCTCACCCCAAATAAAATTTGGATTTATCCAAATGCTATTTAGTTATGATATGTCAGCAGAGACCCATGTGAATTTTTACAAATCCGATCAAGTTTTGCCAGACACAAGTAAGCAAAAAGGATTCCCTCTACACAAATACTGATAGAAAATGCAAGTACATAAACCTTTTGAAGAAATGGGCAATCATCTATGAGATTTTTTTTTGCATTCCCTGCCCATCATAATTTTTTGTTAAAAACACTGTAAAGATAACACAAGTAATATAAAATCCTGACCTCTATAAGACAGCAATTGACTTCTCACAATAAACTGACAGACTACAGTCTAGGACTGAGCAGTGTGAAAAGCATTTTAAGCAGTTTTTTCTTATCACACAAAATGTCTTGTCGTGGTTTATACAGAAGCGTCATAGCTAAAGTGTTTAATATGTACACTCAAATTGCATGTTTTCTTCATTCTGTCCCAGCACTTAGAAAAAATAATTCTTGCTCAGTTTTCAAATAGATATGAAGTTGTCTCAGGTCACCTTAGTACATGGTGCTTTTTTGGAAAACAAAGAGTAAGGACATCCCTAATTTTTTTTTAATAATTTTTGAAGCTGAAAATACAAAAGTGAATACAGGTAGAAGAACAACATTCCAAAAGGACAGAGTCTCCATTAGACATGCAAGGCAATGCAGAATTTGTAGTAGAAATAGCAGTATGGGATTCCATGGTAATGATTCAGTCATTATATTATTGTGAACTGCTATCCTGCTCACATTAGTGAATTATGTTGCAGTTAAAATCATTCACTAGCTGGATATGTCTTGGGGGACATTTACCTCACAGCTGGGCTGTTACCACAATTTATATAGCATACATACCTGGCTTTATCTCATTCAGATAACAAAGCAGGCTTTAAACAGGTTTTTAACCTGAGACAGTCATCCATTCTAACACCCAACCTTTCATATTCAGGATTATATACTCTATTGAATTGCTCTTTTTAAGACACTGATGAGAATAATAAGATATCACCTCACAAACTCTAACTGTTTTGTCCTCCAAGGGGTATGTATTTGAATAAGAATAGTACAAAACAGAGCCTAAATTGATCCTGAGTTAAGGGCCAAACAGCAGGAATCCAATCCATCTGTAGGTGAAATCAAGTCTTAAATTTCCATTTGATTCTGCAAATACATAGGGGTCTTACAGATACTTTAGACTCCCAGTTAGATCACCTGTGCTCTTCAGAGGGAAAAGCACATCTGTACACAGGCCTCTGTTCTCAAAAGACAGACAACTTGGCTGAGTTTGTGACTGTAGAGTTACCCTACACCTAACCTTCACACAGGTGGCTTCATGGATTGGTTTCCTTCTGCAGAAAAATTATTTAGGAAAGTAAACACAGACCCTCTCCTTACTCTTCCCCAGCACCTGTGCAAAACTGATCCTCCACTCAGGTATCTTCTGTTCGCACATCATTTTTTCACTAAGTTAATAACTGCTTAAAGGAATAATATTTAGGGAGTCTCACAGAGTACCAACCACTTGACTGGTTGTGCCTCATGCATGGTTGTGCCTCATGATGGGCCTCATGCATGCAGATATTTGACCAAAATTGCACAGTAAGCATTAACTTTTCAGACTGAAAAGGGGAGTCCATCCTTTTGAAGACCTCTATTTTTGGTATTTTTGCTTCCAGAAAGAAGGACAGATTTACCAGGGGACACATAACAGAGCTACAGTTCCTGCTCAACCCTATTTGCTCTGCACAGATTGATGTGCTCTGCATGTCATATGACAGAGGATGCATTGTGCTGTTCAATAGCACCCTTATTCACACCCTGACTGCATCCAGCCCTGATGTATAGCAGTACTGTGTGAACAGATTGCTTTCATGACAGTTTTGAAACTCAGTAGGAGCCAGTTTGAATTGCAATTTTATTTTTAACCATCCTACAAGTGATGCCTACAATCTAAGACACAACTGTCTCCAACATGGTGCCAGTGTAAATAAGTGGACGGTTCTGAATGGTTACCTTATATACCTTTAAAGGGCAAGCCATGACCCTGGAAAGATTCAGAGTCCTAGCATCAAGTTAGCAAACAATCTTGCCATTTCTTTTTAGTTCCCATCTTCTTCCTGTTGCGGTAACTACACAAAAACGTGATGAATTTAGGAAACTGCTCCAAAAACTACATCAAGGACACATGTGCAGCTCGAGTTCTGGATTCCTGGATAACCAGAATAGTATGACTCAGAGGACTCGATGAGCTTTCCAATCATCTACTTCACAAAAGTACTCAAACTACTTTTTAAACATTTCCAACTACAATCGTGTGATTATTTTAGCCCTTTGCACTTACACTGTGAAATACTCAAATTAAACAAGACTAATTACGCATATTCTTTTTGTACAGGATGATATTTATCTCAAGTGGTATAATTGGCACTTTGGTTATGTGTACACTGTGTAATGCTGTGTAATACAGAGATACCCAAGCTAACAGGAAAGAACACGATCGTGATAATTACAGCAAGTGTGTAGACAATGTGGAAGGGAGGAGAACTTGGAGCAAAACTATCTTCCGGAACAAAACCTTCTTTAGCTTCCACACTTGGGCTCTTCTAAACAGCTTTAGAATATTTTTACCAGTGAATAAATCAAAGTGCCATGCAGTAATTGTCTTTGATAGACAAGAAAAAATGTTTGTATCTCATTATTGGATCCTACTAGAGCAGCTTTACTTTATTCAACCAATTCCATACTCCTTTACTAGACAGAAACCCAAGTCTTCCAGAATAAATGGCCACCTGATTACACAGTCTCTGGGGCCTTATTGCTCTGCCCGGATAGTAATTATCCCATCAAGGTTTCCATGACAACTTTCTTTGCTCATGATGGACCCCAAGAAATGCCATTCATTTAAAGTGATAGGACACATTTCAGTTCAAAGCTAGATGCAATGAACTTTCACTTTCCATCTTATTCTAGGTATTCTGACAGGGTACTCACAAGGAATTCCCAGCTTCTTTAGCCACATGTTGTATTCTTGTATTCTCCACTGCATCTGCAAAGTATAATCCACTTTTCACTTGTGGAACAGGTCAGTGAAATCCAAAGCTGCTGTCAGGACTGAATAGGAGAGAGGAAATAAATGAATCACATGGAAGTAAGATTACATGCACTGACTACAGGCATGTAAGAAGTGCCAGATATCGTGTCTTTTACCTACTTTTTCCAAAAAGCACGGGGACTCATTTAACAGCAGTGCTGCATCCCATTAGAGACAAAATCATGCAGGCAGAAAGAAAAAAACATCCTGGGGAAGGATTTCTGAGAAACACAAGGAGTTAGCAATTAGCTACAAATTGCTTAATTAATGAAGAATAAAATGATGACACTAATTAATCTTGTGATAACAGACTGATTTAAGAATCACTGATAATCAGAAATGCTGCCATATCACACAGTATTTCATTTGCTTTAGAAAAGAAAGAAACTGTAGGAGGTTAAGGCTCTTTCTGATATATAGAAACTTAACTGCTTGCCTCCTACTACCATTAGCAGCCATGTGATTAAATCACCATGCATTATTTTAGGGAAAAAAAAGTAGGGATTTCTTTAATGATTTCAATTCTTAATTTCTCTCACAACAGTACTGCCTACTTTTGTGGACATTTTAGGTTTTGTCACATACTACAAAAACCACTTGATTATCAATATCATAGTAGACATATAGTTGCTAATATGATGAGTATGCAGTGAGCTGTAGGGTGAAGACAGCAACTGTCCATTGTTGTGCTTTATATCTGCTTTCAAGTGTATGTAGACACCATAATAATCAAATTATGTTTCTGCCGGCTTAGTTAACATGGATTAGTTAATAGATTTTTAATATTCCTCCCTCCCCTGCCAAAATGAAGTAAATTCACAAACTATTTTACATAGAATGTAATCTTAAATGTTGTAAAGATATACATTTGGGAAGAAAAAGATATTAGTCATATCACAAAGCAAAGCTAATATATTAATGGTGAATATGGAGAAGACACAGCAAAGTTAACAACAGCTTGTTACAAAGTACAGATCAAATTTTATGTAATTTTCTTATGATGGTCAGCTCTTACATAACTGACTGAGCATGGAGCCTGCTTTGCACAGGAGTCTCTGCCTGCTCTACGGGCCTCAATTCAAAGAAAGACTGAGAAGAAACCTCATGTAAACCGCAAGCTTTCCATGGAGCGCCCATTCCACAGATCTTGAATTTTCTTGCTGTTCAAGAATCACTACGCAGAGGCAGTGCTGGGCCGCACCAGCTACCACAAAGCTCTTAGCTGTCAGGACACCCTTAGGGCAAGAGTGGAGACTAGAGAATGGGAATCTTCTGAAAGCTTTAATGAGGAAGATGAGTTTCAAGCAGGTACTTTACCTCCAACCTGAAATGCAAGTCTGAATTTCTATGTTCTTCTTGGTTTTTACTTACTTAGGAAATAATATACTGCAGTCTTCTCAGCCCCATCACTCTCCTTTGGATTGTTGGTTATCAGCCCAATTGATATTTTCATCAGAATTTGGCCCGTAACAGTAAATATTGTTGTCATAATAAAAAGTCTGTATAGTATTAAGACGACTAATCTGCAATTTTTTCTTAAGGAAAGAGCCTCATTGGATCAGTCCTTCTCTTTGAAAGAAGAAAAATACTCTTGGCCTTGTCTTTAACAAGACATAGACAGCAAATGCTTTTCTATGGGGTTTCTGAGATGTTATTCCACAATTATATATAACCATAGTGTTTGACCAAAATCGTAGCCTATTTCATTCAATGGCATAATGCCAGCTGGTCAGCTGAAAGTCACAGGAGACTCTACACAACAGAACAACAGGTCTTGCTAGAACCTCCTAAAAGTACGGGTGCCTACATTCTTTCCTAGACAATTAAAATGATCACTGATCATGACACTTGGATAAAGTATACTTTAAAGACATTTTTAAATATGCTAGAATTAACTATCACTACTCAATGCATCTTTCTGGGATGTCTTATGACATTGCATAGTCTTGAACATTGGCCCTGGAATATCCACATGGCTGAGTATTTCTCATGTGGCAGTAATAACTTGGAAGTAATTTCTTGCTTATGTGTATTTAAGTCCCTCTACTTGACTTCTTCAATTGTTCAAAGCCTTTAATAACTTTCTATCCTATGTCCACAACACATTTATGCATACTTTTTGCAGTTCACATTTTGCCATAAACTTTTGAAGTCACTGGTTTCAACCTATTTAAGGGATGAGTTAAGCAATATAGTTTGCCATTCCAGAGGACACCCTTTCCTTGTCTGATCACAGCAGATGGTCAGGGAAGGAAGTTCATGGAAGTCTTTCAGTAAAATACTGCAGGAAGTCAGCAGAAAACAGTCTTAGCATTTTGAATTCTGTTAGGAGGCATCATGCTTCAGAACTAAGTTATTCTGTTCATATATCACAGGGATTAAGAAGTAATGAAAAATAACCATGTTTCAATTTTTTAAAAATTGTAAAAAACTGTCCTTGTAAAATGCTGACATCTGTGAGAGCTACATTTGATAATGAACTAAAGAGAGGAGATGGAGCCAATGACTTTGCAAGGATTTTTTAATTAATTATGCCACATAGTGCAGCTTGGTTTTATTTTAAAATTCATTAGTATTATATTGCCGGAATTGTGCTGCAAAACCTGTAGTGCGATGAGCTTGCTCAGAGGTTCGATCCTGAAAGGTGTATTGAACCTACAATTCAGAGCTCCCAGAAACTTGCAGAAAGTATCAGAGATACAAACTTTTCTAGCAAAAAGGAATTTGACTTTAGGATGTTTGACGTTTTAGCATAAATTCCATGCTGTAAGCTGCATCAGCACTATGAGGGCTGTAAAAATGACCAATGATAGAAACTAAGCACCTTATAGATACCAATTTGAAAAACTCAGTAATGCTTAAATGGTGTATTTAGGTGATTAAATGGGTAGACAGACAGTCTGAAGATACTTTAAACAGTTTGCATTTAGAAGAAGTGTGTTTTAGAATGTATTTGTAATATCCAAGATTTATTTTTTTACTATTAATGCACTGTGGTCCAATTATAGCACAACTAGCAGTAGTTCAACAAGAGCTTCCACAAGCGCTACTTGCAACATTCATCCATTGTTTGCTGCTTTTCAGTACTTTCCTTTTCCTTAATTAGTTCCCTCAAGTTACAGAGAATTATTTGAATGATCGAATCAATATAAGAAGTATTGCTATTCTTTTAAGACAGCCACTCTAACAAAAACAAAGACTTGCAACTGCCATATTAATGAGTATATTTTCTGTGATGAGGTCCCTGCCTGGTTTCCTCCTTTTCTGTTTCAGCGGAAATTTTACACCTCTTATCTCTTCTGATAGGCAACATAAAGGAGAGGAGGTAAGTAAAAAAAATGGAAAAAAGCAGCTATGGTGAGTTATACTGTGTTTTGGAGGGCACTACAAATTCCTTAAGCTACCTCCTGCTAAACAATCCAAAATCTTAAAGTTCCTTTTTTCCAGTTACATCTGCTGAAAACTGGAACAAGAAATGCAAGGGTTAAAGAGCCGGGGAGCAGGTACAGCTGAGACTCTGCAACCCATCAGTCAATGCTGATACCTTGGTAAGAGCACAGCTATATAAGAGAACAAGCCATAGTAGCTTTGTTCCAGCCTGTTAATAAGAAGTGTTGCTTTTTTCATTAAGTCACAGATTTTGGTAGTACTTTGGATTTTTTTTGCCCTGCAATGGTAAGAATTTTCATTTGGAGTTGCTTGCTCTTTTAATCTGCTGGGATGCATAATTTAGTAAGATGTTTTATTCCCTTTTGCTCTGAGAACAACAGAAAAATGGGAGAGCTTGTCTAACAATAGTTGGTGTATTTACCTTTCTGTTGTGAAAGCAACAATTGCTGATTGGTAAAGGGAAGTACTAGGCTGTGTTGAGTGATGGTCTAACTTCTCTATGATGCATAGAAAAAAAACCCTCAAACTGTGAGTGGTAAGAAGTGGGTTACCTGGCTAAACTGTAGTAATTTGGTTGTAAATACAGCATAAGAATGTTTTATGTGCTGAAACTATTTTGTATATAGTATTCTTATGCTTAGAAAATATTCTAAAAATAGATAAGGCTAATTATCTAATAGTTTTCTTGGTGTAAATACAGAATAAGAAGCAAGAGAGTAAAGAGAGATGCTGCCCTGTAATTCTTCACCAATGCAATCTGGAGGCTCTTGTTTTGCTGTTTGTTGCAAAGGGTGGAGTTGATGGTAAAGTTAGGACAGTGTTGGCCTCTGAACTGGAAATTTGATCTCTCTGGTTGTGGAGACTTGTATCTATGTAATACCTGGATGAGACTCTTTAATCTTGGCTTTTTGTGTGATAGTGTTTGGGGTTGGTTGTTGCTGGGTTTTTTTTTGGTTGGTTGGAGACCTTTTTTATGCTTTTTCTTGTTTTAGGATGTTGTAGGGTTTTCCTTGGGGAGTGTGTGTGTGTATTTTCTTTAAAGCCATCTTGGCTAGCTGGTACTGTTAACTCAGGAGTCCCTAGGAAGGGTGCCACATCAGCTTTCAAGACAGAGGCAAAGCTGATGTATTTTTTTGCCAATATATTATGAAAACAAATGCTTAAAGCATATATCATGCTGGTAATAAAGTTGGTGGCTTACAAAGCTGGCATACTACCATAGGTAGGTGATGAAATACAGTTTCAGTACACTTGTAAATATCCCTAAGAGCTGTGGGCATTTGTGACTTGTGAAAAGTAGTACATCCCAACAATGACAAAGCTTAACTTCACAAAATATTAACAGGAAACAGTGATGATGCCAAAGACAAAATCCTGTTGTAAAAGAAGCATTCACTGTCTCTTGGGGCTATCAATCTATTTTTATATTTCAGTGTTGATATTACAGCTGTAGTGGGCCCTAGAGAATTGAAGTTACGTAAGAAATATGTTGGTTCCTTGAAGATGAGGAAGCACATCAGCCTCTTCTTATGGTGTGACAGCCTGGTCTTTTAGACATACTGTATTTGCAGCTTCCCAGTGGAGTCTGTAGTAATTGGGTTACTGTACTAGGCTGGTTTCCTAAGAAAAATTTGCAGATTCAGCCCTGATGTGAAAGGGGTGGTAAAACCAAGACTTCAGCAGGTCTGCATCGAAGGGGGAAGCCAGGCTCCACCTTCTCCCTCCACCATCCTGATGGGAAGAGGGTTGTTTCCTGATACTGGACATAAGCCTGCCTTAGACAGTGCTATTGTCTCTGAATATGCTATAACCATAGGGGAGGGCTTTAGGCATATTTCCCTGCTGTGGCCACTTGTTTATGGTGCTTATAACATCAAGACAGATGAATGGGATCACATAAAACACAGTTGGATTTATTGTCAGTGCTATTTATGTTGTGCAATGGCACAGAGTAGCAATCCCAGGTGAGCATCATACTTGACTGGTTCCAGAACTGGAAACAGTAGAGCTGTGTCAGCACAGTGCTGCACCTGAATTAATTAGCCATGCTTACAGACAGAAAGCTAACTTATTTGGGAACAGACTGTGCTAATGTTACACAGCTCTAGGCACTGAAGCTGTTAGCTGGGAATGGCACAGTGAGAACATGCCAGGTTCTGTGTTGCTAGCTAGGAGAGGTCTACAGCAGAAGTCTACTGTACTGTTACACTAGAAGCCATATGGAGTAGAAACATCTAAGCGGGTCTGAGGGAAGAGCCTTAAATATGAACACAAGTCCAAAGTCAATATTACATGTTAGCGCTGCCTCTAAGATTTATGCTAAAGCCAGCTTTTATTCCTTTTAATGTTTTGTGGTTGCCAGGGTACCCAGAAAAAAAGCAAGAAGAAATGTTTCTTACAGAAGCTGCTAAATATAATTGTTCACCCTAAACCATACACTAAATCCTCAGATTTAGAGACTCTCACAGCAGTAATGACTACCAGACTTAGAGACTCTCAGCAGTAATGACTACAAAAGTTATTATTTCAGATTGGTTTATCTGAAAATGTAAACTACTGCCTCTCAGAATGTTAAAATACAAAAATGGATTTACCCTATTCGTAAAGGAGTCTTGCCAGTCAGTTGGTTGTAGCCAGTAATTCTCTGTCTCTACAGACCAGATAATAGGAATATGATCAATTCACCCAACTTTAGACCCTGAAAAGAAAGAAAAGAAGGAATTATACTGAGTTGCTTGCCTCCTGACTCAGTCTGGATTAAGCTGAAATGACTCAGAGCCACTATTTTCCACCCCCTCACCCCATTACCTGTTGGGGGAAGAAACCAAGGGATATGTACTAGATGAAATGTTAACATCATCAGTCAACACTTAGTGAGTACATAGTTAAATTATTTGTATTAATTGTCACTAACATCTGGTGGCAGCAGAATGTGAATTGCTCTGTATGTTAGGAAACTGTCCCACAAAAACAGCGTTCTGAAACTGAGGATTGGGAGGTAGTGTGTATAGATTTAAGTAAATATGAAAGACATGACAGTCCTGGAAGTTACTAATGGTAAAACAATGTGTGCAGGGTTTGTCTTGCTGGTAAGCATGTTCATCAAGTGATTCTTCTTTCATATTAAAATGTGAACCTCGCAAGGGGGTTCCTACTAAAAAGCCCTTGATTGAAATAACTTGCTGTTAGACTACTTTTATTTTTATGTATCAGACCAAAGATACTTTTTTTATTTATAGCCTCTAGTGGGACCTATTTGACTTTATACATTTCATCTTCCTTACCTGTATGCTGTAAATTGTACGTATGCAGGGAAGGGTTTAAGGTGAAAAGTTAAAGATTAAGAGAAGCACAAATGATAAAAGAACACAGTTGGAAAAATGGATCTTGTACCTAGACTGCCTGGGTCAGAAAACTATCCTACTAGAAATATAATTGGATTAGACCTTCTGACTCAATAGTTCTACTTTTGTTGGGGGAAACACTTTTTTGGATAAGTGTTCACATTAGGAGCCCCTTGTAGGAGCAGATTCTTATGGGAGGACTCTAACTTCCTGGGATAATACATTCAGCTGAGCTGTGCCTCACTGCTGCTTTGAACATGCATAGTTATGCCTCCAAGTAAACTAATCAACTTATGTCTATGGCTATCTGTAAAATTTAACTAGTAGGTATGCCAAATGTTCCTACGTAAATTGCAGTTATGTACAATCACAGGACTAACAAGTAATTTAAAGGCAGAATAGCGTAAATGTAGGGGTCAGCATTCCAAGCACTAATTTATGTGATCGGAATGGTTTCTCTATATTCAAAATACAGCAGAAAGAAAGATTTTTTGGCTTGCAGTAAATTACTGTTGCCACCTTAAAATCATAGTTTACTGCTAGCTGCCAGATCTAAATAAACAGTTTTTCAAAATACTGGATTATAGCAGTACCAAGCTCTGAGTTTACATTCCTGTCAAGAGCAGTTATTGCAAGGCTCACTGAATTAATGCCAAAATAATATTAATCACTATTCTAAAAAGTCTATGTAACTTCAAGTCCTTCACAGCAAGACTACTGTGAATCTTCACCCGTATTCTGTTTTAAACAGTCACAAAACAACCTGAAGCCTCCAGGATTTCTCAGGAAATATATGTCCTGCGGTACCCTGATGAATTTTCTTCCAGTGACTCTTTTCAGTGGTTTCCAGCGATAGGACGAGGGGCAATGGGCACAAGCTGGAACATAGGAAGTTCCATTTAAATATGAGGAAAAACTTTTTTATGGTGAGGGTGACAGAGTACTGGAACAGGCTGCCCAGGGAGGTCATGGAGTCCCCTACTCTGGAGGTTTTCAAGACCCACCTTGATGCAGCCCTGAGTAATGTGCTCTGGGCAATCCTGCTTCAGCAGGGGAGTTGGACTAGATGATCTCTAGAGGTCCCTTCCAACTCTGACAATTCCGTGATTCCATGACATTACTTTCCCCCCCCGCCCTTCCTCCCACTGCGTTTTCTTCTTTCATTCATCCTGATGTATATAGCCTACCTCGCAGAATTGCAAGGGGAGCTGGCAGGGATCCAGGACAACCTGTCAGCACAGGCAGCAGTGAGGTGGTGACTCAGCAGAGACACTGTGTGTCTTTGCAGTCTGCTGCAGCATTGCTCACTCGCAACCTTCCTGGAGGCAAATCTTGTCTTTGACATTGAATGTGTCCACAGCTTCTGCTCATCCTTATTTTGACAGAAGGGAGGACATGTCCTTCTCTGAACCTGAAATCACGGTGCTGCCTTACAGAAGCTAATAGCCCAGGGAACAGAGGCTCTGTGTGATGTGAGGATTATTTGAGGCTTAACCTGAGAAGGCTGGCAGTCTTGTAAAGCAACTCATTAAGAACCAGGCCTTCACTTAAACTGCAGTGTTAAAAATATTTTAAAATAGCATAATTTCACTGCATTTGTGCCATGCTGCATTCTGTACAACCCCAACATGAGAGCTCACATGCACAAAAATCCGACATACTTGCTACATATGCTGGGATTATTTAGAATAAGATTAAATTATTTGGTCTTCAGAAACAATATGTCTACTTTTAAAGGAGTTATTGAATGGTATGAAAGGACATCAATGTGGACAATCATGTATTACAATATTTATTTATTTATTTTGTCCTCGTTCTTCAAACTGCCTTTTTAATGACAAGAATTTAAATGGCTCCCTCTTGTGGCAAGAAAAATGCAGTACCATGTTCTTTGTCGAAAATTAGTCCTTGACCAGAAATTAGAATTTATATGTATTTATACTGCATAGTCTAGTCATCAGTATGTTGTGGTGATTAATGAAGAGACTGAACACACCTATCCTTTGCTGCTTAGGTACTTTTGAAACTACCTTAAAGTACCTAAGCATGACTTACATTGTTACCTTTCAGTTGTACATGCTGAAGGGTAAGGGGAAAATAGGTTGTGAACCATATGTATTCACCTCATTGAACTTGCTAATGCAGATAGACTGTATTGTGTTTCACAGAGAACTCTGCCCTTAAATATGTATCTCTGGAACATCTCAGCACAGAATATCTGGATATGATAGCTTAATTTGTTTCTAAAGTTTTTCAGAGGTGAGCAAATCTGAACCTTGTAAAGGGTGGTAGGAAAGCTATGAGCATAAATGAGTCAGTGAATGGCAGTGAGGAAGCATAAATTGGATTTCAACAACCCTACAAGTTGTCTTCCCTTCCTTCTAGTATCTACTAGCTGATAAAACTTTCACCCAGGCTTTTAACTTATGAAGACTTTTTTCACAATAATTCATAGCTATAAAACTGAAATCAAGAATTGAGATTTTTTTTTTTTCATAGCATGGGGCATACTTTGGTAACTTTGGCTATTAAGCAATAATCTTGGAAACGGACATAGAGGAAAAATCCTTGTAGAACACACTAAGGTTCTTGGTGATCTCAAGGGGCAAATTAAATGTAGACATGAAGTATCTACCATAGCTTTTGAGAAAGCAGGTCTGAAAAGCTTTGTTTCAAGACAACAGACTCCATTTCTGTATTTTTTTCACAAAATCTGTTACTGCACGGTTATGAACTGGCAGCTAGGCTCACTGCAGAGTAGGACTAATCATAGAGGTGGCTTTAGAGCTTGTTAAAACTACTGTGCAGATTAATCTCTTGAGATAATCTCTGTTGATGCTGATTCAGAAGGCTGATGGTATAGACACAGGAGACTGTTTACTAGTTTGAAGGAGGGGCCTTTAAAATACTATATATATTCTCTATAATATACTCTGCTTTAGTCACTTATCCTTCTTTGTAAAATGTCTTCCATGTTACAGCTTTACAGGCTGTTAACAGAATGAATAGCAATATGACTGCTAATATTAAATTATATATGCTTTTCAAATCTAGGACTTGAGAATTGAGAACAAGTTATTTGGAAGTAGATAAACACAGATGGAGTTACCGCTTGTTCACAGAGGAAAAAATTACCATCATGCCTGAATAGTCATTCAGTATCTTACAGTTTCCCTTTTAAGAGCTTTTAAGTGGCACCCCACAATATGTTTCCACGCTTTAGAGAGGAACTGATGAGGATTGACTTAACAGAAGAATAACTGAAAGGGTTTCTCAAATCCAAAGTGTGTACTTAAGATCAGAACTGCTGTTCTGAAAACATCTTATCAACTGCAACCTTGGACTAGATAAATCTAACTTCAAAAATACCCCTTTGATCTATCCAGCCATGCAAAGTTAGTTTTCTGAATACAACCACCATCACGATCTTAATGGAACCAAGATATCTGCCCTATGTTTCAAGCCTGATGGGACGGCTTGAGACAACTGGGCATTTCATTACCTATTTCTCATGAGGTACTCATTTCAAAATTGTTTGGAAGCTTTCTATAAAAGGATTGAGTTGAACTATATACACACACATATATATAAAAAAATATTTTTAAAGGCCCATTTTATCTTAAATATGGCCAAACAATGCTATTCTTAAGCAATAGTCTAGTGGCTGGGGTACCTGCCTGGAAAGTGAGAGATACAGAGCTCCTTAGACGGAGAGGATTTAGTATTTTCCTTCCTGGATTCTGTGCCTTTCTCTTGTAGGGTATGACCAAACTGCAGGCTATCTCGGAAAAGAGGTGCTCTTGGAGACTTTAGCTTGTGTGGAGAAAAGAATAATAAAAAAAAAAACCACCTCATTAATAAAGCTCACAAGAGTTGTATCTTCAGTGAAGTGATAAAGGCCTTCCAAGTTAGGCTTTTGAGACCTAGTCCTAATATTAACAATAAGCCAACGCAGTAGTATTTTTCTAGTTAACTTGCATTTCTTCCAGCATAGCTTTGCCTGGTGAGATATTGGCATACCTACAATAGGACCACCACAAATTCATTTCACACCTCCATTACTTCTCTCTCAATGCTATAATGCAAAATATTCTAAGAGGTAAATGTCAACCTCTTAAGTTTTCAAAGTGTTCCACCTGTAAAAAGGTTCTGTTTACTTCTTGACCAAAGACAAAAGGTAGAAGCTTTCATGCTGACTTCATTAACTTGTTTTGTAGCAGAAGACTATTGCAGCAGGAATACACACTTTAGACTGTAGGCTAAGCCATGAAGCATGTGTGTGCTACCCTTCCCATGTCAGTTTTGCATTCACCTTAGTAAAATTGTAATTGTGGAACTGAAAATGGTTATGTGAAGGGTTTCTTTCAGTAAAAACTGAGAGGAGAACAGGAGGACATAATAAGCATCTGCAAAGCTGTAGGTTTGGAGGTGAGGTTAATTCCCTAATTCACCTCACCTTGCAATAGGGAAAAAGCTTATCCTGAAATAGTAATGGCTGACAGAACTGACACTTGTTAGCTTTAATACTAAAACGGGAAATATTGGTGCCTTTGGTGTCACTGAACCAATTTGCTGCATGAGGTTGGAATTCAGGTAAACTAAGCTACAGTATAAAATGGATACTTGTGATGGGGGTGTGGGAGGTGCCTTTATTCTAAAGTCACCTAGAACATTTACCACCAAGCTACTGAGGAAAATGTTGTTCCTTTGGTTGCCATTTTTTCTAGCCTCCACTATGGTCAAAGTTTGGTATACTAGAAATTATGGAGCGAGACTAATATTAAAAGCATTTCCCAAAGAAACCTCACGGCAGTACTCTTCATGCTTTCTTGGGGAAGAAAACTAGGTTGTGGCTTGTTAGTGAGCTTTTGTACCTTGTTTCTGCTTAACCTCAGGTTACAAAGCATAATTCATCCCTTAAAGTTCCGATTTGAAATTTAATATTCCTTGTGTGCAGGATTTTATAAACAAACAATATGTATGTTGATTTAAACAATTTTTCCAGCTGAAGGAGGCGACTGTCACTGATTTTTCCTGTATCTATATGATATCATCCCATGGCTTCTATGAAGTGTCTAGCTGTTCTTACATACAGGAAATAACATAATTGGTTAGAATTAAGTTTCCTGTGATGCTGCATGTAATAGTGAATGCTGTCGACAGACTTAAAATTATCAAGCTGTTGTGTTGGTTGCCAAACTGTCAGTCATATGTCGTTAAAAGGCACTGCAGCTTATTCCTAGACCTAAACTTATAATCTATACCACAGCAAATATTTACAACTTTAATGTATTGCAAGATCAAAAAATCCTGCTGGATTTATACCACATATGCATCTTTGCTGAACACATACTGCACACTAGAAAGCATTCCTGTAGCTAAACTACATTATACTTCTTTAAATAAAACTACTGCAATCTCACTTACTGAAACAAAAAAGCGAAGTTTTATATATAACCAGCTTCCCACCACCTCTTCCTGTGTTCTTGGTTTTCTAGGCCTTTTTTTATGCAAAGTACTTCAGCAATATACGTAAATGAGTGGATGTTGCATAATATGATTATGTGCTTTTTCTAATCTGAGGAATGTGTCCCACTTGCCGCATATTACACATCACTGCCTTGATTCTTTCATTGGAAGAGAAATTATGCGCTGACACTGATATTCCTGGCAGCTGTCAAATGCTAAAGCAGAGCCTTCAGGGATTCAGGTTTTTTCCCCTTTTTCTGAGTGCAGAAAACTGGCATCACTTCCTCGCTCTACTGTTTTTAGCTCTGAAGGGAAAGAATACATATGATTCAGGTAATCTTTTATTTTTTTTCCCCCTTTAGCTCATCCCAATATACTACTTTAACCTGTGTTTCACGAATTTGCATGTATGTGTAATTAGGGTTTAAAAAACATACAGTTTCAAGGCTGATATTTTATCTAGGCAGTCCTGAGGTGAGCTAACCTACCAATGAGCAAACACGGCTGTGAGCTTCCCGACTGGATCTCCAGCACCCAGCTCCAGCCATAGCCGTGTTCCAGTCAAGGGTTAGCTGCGTTCGTTCTCCGCCTCAGAGGTCATGAGGCTTCCTCTGGCCCGGGGCTATCGGTAGCCCTACTGCACCCCCAATCCTCCTTCTCCTGCCAGCCAGCTCTGGAGCTGATGTATCAATGCAAAACTGCGCATCGCCCTTGCAAAGGCGCTTATTCACTTCGCAGCCACGTCCCTCCGTGGGCAGGGAAGCGCCCATAACCCCTTCCCGCCGCCTCCTCCCTCCTCAGGCTGCGGCTCCCTCCCCTCAGCGGGTCGGCCGCTGCGCGAGTGGGTGGGAGGGGCCGGTGCGGCGCGCACCGCCTCCAGCTGCGCAGGCGCAGTGGCCCAGCTCGGAAGCGGCGGGGCTGGCGGGCGGGCGCGATGCGGCCGGCGGCGGCGGCATGACAGGTGGCGGGAAGCGGAGGCCGCGCGGGGCGGCCGGCCCGGCCGACGAGCAGGTGGCCGTTAGCGAGCGCGCGCGGGGCGGGGGTGGGAGGAGGAGGAGGAGGTGGTAGCCGCCGCTCCTGAGGGGGCCGAGGCTGCCGTTGGGCCCCAGGCCTGTGAGGGGTGGCGGGGAACGGCGGCAGTGGCCTCAGGCACCCGCGGGCCGGGGGCGAGCCCAGAGGGCCGTAGGCCTGAATGGGCGCGGATGCCTTGTGGTAGTGCCGGGCCTCTGCCTCCGTGCCCCACGTCCTGGTTTGCTCCGTGGCTGTGAGGAAAGGCCCTGGGTCCCTCCTTCTCCGACACGGGGCTTCTTCCCGGTACCCGGGTGTTATCCCGGCGGACCGCCGCCTTTCAGGGGTGCTGTGAACGGCAGCCGCCCCGGCCTCATCCACCCGGGGTCCTGCGGCTCTCAATGAGCACTCGTAGTAAAGTACCTAGTGGTGGCCCACTTAAGAGGTGAAATACCTGCCTCGTTGTACTGTCCTAACAGGAGAAAAGAAACCTTATTTGGTTGGGTTTTTTTTTAATTATTATTCTTTAAAACGGGGTGTGTGGGGGGTTTAATGATTCCTACCCATTCTTGGAGCCTTGTGTGGATTTGAGGTACTTGGGGTTACCGCTTTAGTGGTATGCATGCTTGAATGCATCATTCCCTAGCCTGTTTCAGTTCATGTTACGTCCTTTTTTTAAAACAACGTTTAGGCTACTTTTAAAATGCTATGTTGTAAACTGCACCAGTTTTGATGCTGAATAGCTGAGTATTTCAGATAGTAGAGACTTGGAGGATTTTTATTATGTCATTAAACCATATATGACAAAATAGTATCCCTACCTCCAAAAGTCTGTAAAACACATGGGTTTCTTCGATGCAGGTTGCAGTGTGATTGGAAATGGTCTTTTAAAAGATAATGTAGAACTTAAATTAAACTTTGTGATTGCGTAGTCCTTAGCTTGATTAACCAATAAAAGTGCTTCTTTTGGTTATATTGACTCATTAATATCAAAGTAGCACTTTGCAGTTTCATACATGTTTACCACATGCCTCAGATAATGCACTTTTATGGCATTCTGTCCAAAACAGATGTTCTAATTAATATATATATGTTGATTTAGGTAACAAGCATAACTTAATGGTCTTAATCATTGTTCCTCTATTACACAGAAGCTTTGTAAAATCATAGAATGGTTAGAGTTGGAAGGGACCCTAAAGAATACCTAGTTCCAATCCCCCTGCCGTGGGCAGGCACACCTCCCACTAGACCAGGTTGCTCAAACCCCCATCCAGCCTGGTCTTGAACACTTCCAGGGATGGGGCATCCATGGCATCCCTGGTCAGCTTGTCAAATGCCTCACCACCCTCATAGAGAAGAATTTCTTCCTAATATCTAATCTAAATCTCCCCTCTTTCAGTTTAAAACCGTTACGCCTCGTTCTGTTGTTACAGTCCCTGGTAAAGTGTCCCTCCTTGCCTTTCTGTAGGCCCGTTTTAAGTCCTGAGAGACTGCTATGCCTCCCTGGAGGCTTCTCTTCTCCAGGCTGAGCTACTCCAACTCTCTAAGCCTGTCTTCATAAGAGAGGGGCTCTAGCCCTCTAATCATCTTCGTGGCCCTCCTCTGGACTTGCTCCAGCAGGTCTGTATTGTCCTTCTAGAACTGATGGGAAGCAACTAAATAAACTTTGTTCTGTTTTTTTTAATCTGCAGTGTGAAAAAAATGGAGATGTCAAGAAGAGACGGTCAAATCGGGCAGATATCCCTGATAATCTTCGTGAAGAAGCAGAAACCTGCTATCGGCTTAGACTGCCTGAAGACTTCTATCAGTTTTGGAAGTTTTGTGAGGAACTAGATCATGAGAAGCCAAGTGGTGGGTTTTAAAATATTTTTTGTCTCTTCTAACTTTCACTTTTGAAAACACCCTGAAGGCAGGCAAACTGGAGGTGGTCAGATGCATTCTAATGCTGCTTCTGTTTTCAGTTAAAATGCAGGATATTTACGTGAGTGTAAACAAGAATACTGGAGATAATGACAAAGATGTTGGTACACTTCAGGCTTTCTAAAATATAATTAAATCATGTAACACAAAGGGACTAAACGTTGTCTAAATCTGCTTTTCTTGCAAGTATACATTTAAAATGTTTAGTATGGAACTGATGTTTCCTTATATCAATCCAGGTTTCAGCTTCCTCAAATTTATTATATAACAGAATGTGGCATCTCAAGGCACTCCAGAAATGACAGTTTCTTTTAGAATCATAGAATGATTTGGGTTGGAAGGGACCTTTAAAGGTCATCTAGTCCACCCTCTCTGCAATCAGCAGGGACATCTTCAACGAGATCAGATTGCTCAAAGCCCTATCTAACCTGACCTTGAATGGTTACAGGGATGGAGCATTTACCACTTTCTGGGCAACCTGTTCCAGTGTTTCACCACTCTTACGTTAAAAAAAAAAAAAAAAAACAACCAAAAAAAAAACCCCAAACAAAACACCAAAAAAAGCCCTCTTCCTTATAGCTAGTCTAAATCTACCCTCTGTTTGTTTAAAATGATTACCCCTCATCCTATTGCTACAGGCCCTGCTGAAGTGTCCCTCCCTGCCTTTTCTCTAGGCCCCTTTTAAGTACTGAAAGACTGCTATGTCTCCCCGGAGCCTTCTCTTTTCCAGGCTGAACCCCAACTCTCTCAGCCTGTCCTCGTAGGAGAGGTGTTTCATCACTCTGACCATCTTTGTGGCCCTCTGGACCTGTTCCAACAGGTCTGTGTCTTTCCTATGCAGAGGGCTCCAGAGCGGGATGCAGTACTCTGGGGGGTGGTCTCACCAGAGCACAGGAGAGGGGCAGAATCACCTCCCTTGACCTGCTGGCCACGCTGCTTCTGATGCAGCCCAGGATTACGTTTGGCTTTCTGGGTTGTGAGTGCGCATTGCCAGCTCACATCCAGCTTTGCATCCACCAGTACCCCCAAGTTCTCTTCAGGGCTGCTCTCAATCCCTTCATCCCCCACTCTGTATTGATAGTGGGGATTGCCCCAACCCATGTGCAGGACCCTGCACTTGGCCTTGTTGAACCTCATGATATTCATGTAGGCCCACTTCTCAAGCTTGTCCTAGTCCCTCTGGATGGCATCCCATCCTTTGGGCTTGTCAACCGTGCCACTCAGCTTCTTGTCATCTGCAAATTTTCTGAGAGTGCACTTGATCCCGCTGTCTATGTCACTGATAAAGATATTGAACAGTACTGGTCCCAATACAGACCTCTGAAGGACACTGCTTTTCTCCATCTGGACATTGAGCTGTTGACCTCCACCTCTTAGGAGAGGTGTAATAACCTAACTCTTGAATGAAAGCTCTCTGAATAAAAGAATGTCTCAGCTTTCCTTGTCTGGTAAACAGTGTTTGACTGTTTGGATTTATGGAAGTTTTTGATACCAGAGTGACACAGGAGCTTTTTGGTTTAGATGTGCACCCACCAGAAAGTAAACCAGTTCATGCTTTGCTTTACAGATGCACTTGTGTCAAGTGTTGGACTTCGGCTAGTTGGACCATATGATATTCTTGCTGGAAAACACAAAAAAGCAAAATCAACAGAACTGGACTTCAATCTTCACTGGAGATTCTTCTATGATCCCCCAGAATTCCAGACTATACTTGTTGGGGATAGCAAAACACAGTATCACATGGGATATTTCAGGTATATGCTTAATATATGCTCTTGTTGGACCATAATTATGGGTGGCTTTTTCCTTTTCTGTTTTCCACGAGACAGGATTTGAGCACTGTACACTATCACCGAACAAGGATCTTTCTCTTCTGGAGTAAGATATTAACACATGGGTTGATACCTTTTATTAAAAAAGATTACAGAATCACAGAATCTTCATGGTAGGAAGGGACCTTTGAGATAGAGTCCACACACACACACACACACACACACACACACACGATACTGAGAAGAAAAAGTCAAGCATTAAAGGGAACATGTATTCTCTCTGCATGTATCGATACAAGCTCTTTTCAAAGCCATGCTGTAACATTTTAGAGCTTTAGATCTAAGGGCATTTTATGTTAGGTTTCTGAAGGAGATGACAGCATGGTGAGGAGGCAGATTAATATTACTTTGAAATAGGAGAAATGGACGCAGCTTGACTATTTGTGTGTACTTTTTCATAAACAGGGATGTGCCAGATGAGCTTCCAGTGTGGGTTGGTGCAAATGAAGCCAAGAAGGGCTGTGTGATTTCACAAGTTGGTGATAATGTCTTTGCCGCAGTCAAGTAAGGTTCATATTTACTTTCATTCATAAAAAGTAGAGTGGAAGAGAAAGTATTAATTGGGAGGTGGGATGTGGGAAAAGTGGAGCTAACTTACTATGTAAGGGTTTCTTGAGAAAGATACTTTCCGTTCCTGCAAGCAAATTGTAAGGTACTCCCAAAAGCCTTAACAGGATTCTTGACAGTGTTTTCCTTCTACAAGTACAATAGATAATTAACACTTATCTCATTCTTTAAATATATTGGCAGGGATAGGCTCTATAGGGGAAAAAATGCCCACTGGGTGTGTTAGTCTTTTCTTAAGTATTTTAAGTAAAGAAAGGGCATCTCAAACAGTGCTAAAGGAAATCTGAATATCATAGTAAATGAGTAGCATTTAGCTCTTGTTCTTGCATACCTAGAAATACATTATTTTTATATATAATGAATAACTACAAGAACTACCATTTCTGACCTGGGGCAGGATAACACTTATTTGGATATGTAATTCAGTATGATTCATGAAGCTTTACATGGTCCTGCATCATGAATGTAAACAACAGATTTCATGACCTGTCGTAAAAATGGAAAGCTCTCTAAGGACAGACGTGTGTCAGAAAGTAAAAGCTTACTGAAGAACAGCTTCTGCAAAAGAACCCTTGTGCAGTGCAGAGTTAAATGAGGACACTTGTTTTGAAAGCGCTGTGATGAAACCCATAAATATGTATTTATGTGCATGACTTGGATGACAAGTAGTGTATAAATACGGCACTGAAGCAGCAAACTGAATTCTTAAGATAGAAAGATGAACAGCTATTGAGTCCAGGAGAATCTTCAGCACCTGCAGATTGGCATTTCCTATCTGTATCTGCATTACAATATAGTTTATGCAAAGTACAGTCTGTGCCAAATTCTTTCTTGTTGTTAAGAGGCTTGCATTCCCAAGTCTACGTGTATAAATAGACCCATGACTGCTAATCTTCATTATAAGATTTGGAGGTTTAGTGATTAGAAGGCTATTTGTTTGTCTTCTGTTAAGCTCTGTTAAGACATGTTTCTTCTGTTTGCAGATTATTTTTGTCAAAAAAACTAAAGGAAGTCACCGATAAAAAGAAAAATGCTCTTTTGAAAGACATAGATGAAAAACTAACGAGAACAGCAAAAGAACTGGGTTACTCTCTGGAACAAAAAACCACGAAGATGAAACAGAGAGATAAGAAAGTATGACTTTCCTGATCACTGGAGAGAACTAAGTTCTGTTAAACTTTTTTCATTTACTTACCTGTTTCTTTTATTTTTTTATTTTTCTTCCTTCTAGTCAGTAAGGTTGTTTCATCTAGGAATTTCCAGAGCTAATCAGCTCTCCCTCTGAAACTTTAGGAGAGGGAAGATTAATGCAAGTGTGTTCCGAATAATAAGATTAAATCAAAACACTTTATTCTTGTAAACCATAGCCTGGCATTCAATTAAAGAAAAAACAAACAAACAAAAAAAAAACACGAATACGGGAGATAAATAATCTAAAAACTAAAACAAATGGGGAGCAGGGAGAAGACTGCTTCAAAGTGAAGATTAATGTAAGCAGTTGGGTTGGATCTGTTGGAAACAGGACCATTAAGGATGATATGGATTAGTAATAGAGGCTTTTTGCATACCTATTGGAAATAATTATGGTAGGTGGTGACTGAACAAATGTAGTACAGTGTTACACAAGTGACTACAAGGATTCTTAGATTGCAGAACTTCACTGAAATGGGAGTTTCCAATTATTTTAAACTTCAATACTTAAAAGTAACTGCTTATATAATTTGAAACTATTAAAGTTTAGTGAGATGAGTGGTTTTATGTCACAGTATTAACTTACGGTGCTATATTCAGTTTCCTGTCTCTTTATTTAGGTGGTGACCAAAGCATTTCATGGAGCAGGCCTGGTTGTTCCTGTAGACAAAAATGATGTCGGATACAGAGAACTTCCTGAAACAAATGGTAAATATCTCCTTTACTATATTCTTCTGTTTTAAGTTAAACAACCTTCAGTAGCACAGCTACACTGCAAAAACCAAACTGCATTCCTGTTTCCTACTTGAAGAATATGAGCAGTGGGAGTAAAAGGCAGAAGTCTTAACCATCACACTTGAGCTTGAAGTGTTTTCTTTAAATGAACCAGATAAGAATCAGTGAAACATGCTGAATTCTGAAATAATTCCTGAAGTAGTTCAGATGACTTTCTCTTTTGTATTGGCACAGCCATGCAGGAAGTAGATCCATAAATTCAAGGCTTTGTGGGTTTATTTCTAATGCCCCCTCTTCTCCCAGTGTTGTTCTAACCAGAGTCAGTTCCCTGATGCACGCTCACCACACAAATGCCTGTCTCTGCTCGGGGAACTGGGATGGATGGGCAGGGGACAGGAATAAGCAGCAAAGGAAAGGGGGAGGCTTTTCCACCAGCAGCTCAGGTGTGCCCACTTAGTATTCATCTAAGAGTGACACACAGGTATGTTTTTGCCACAGAGTACTTCTGTGCAGTATTAAATTTCTTTATTTCAACATCTAAATACTTTTGCTTTTGTTTTTTTGCAGCTAATCTTAAAAAAATCTGCAAGGCCATTGTTGATGCTCCTACTGATGATGAGAGACTGAAGGCCTTTGCACCCCTTCAAGAAATGCTGACCTTTGTTCAGTTTGCTAATGATGAATGTGACTATGGAATGGGATATGAGCTGGGTATGGACCTGTTCTGCTATGGATCACACGTGAGTACTACAACAATCGTACTTCACAAAACTGTGCCCTATTGTATGCACGGACTGGGAGTTGTTCTGTGTTGTAGATCTTAATTATGCGATTGAGTTGGGAATTATCCCTAGGAATTCTGAAAGTCTATAAGGATATTCTTAATTGTGAAGACTGTTTAAAAAGTCACATTTATGACACCATTCTGTGTTGAATTTAAAATTGCTTGTTTGAAAGCACAGTCCTGCAATCCAGAAGCATTTAAGCAGCATTTAACTGTTGGGATTTGCACATAAGACAGTGGGTTGTCACTAGACTCCTAAAAAATTCAGGATGTTTGATCCAGCTACACTGAACAGCTGTAGCCTCCTAACCCCAACTGCTTGCCTGGACACAAGCACTCGTGTTCGACTGGATCAAGGAACAGACTGGTGTTTGTAGTAACTCCAGCTGGAAAACTTGGAACCTAGGTCAGTTGCCCGCCTACGCTGCCGGTGTGGCTGTGTAAAAGACTTCCCACCCGGTGTCTCTTTCTGGTTTCGTGTTAACAAGGAGTATCATCAATAAGCTGATTGACTTACTAGCACTTAGGCAAAATCTTTATGTGTGATTAAGAGCCCCGTTGATGAAAAGGGTCACATCTGTAATAAATCTATGGCTGGGAAATAACACACGAAGAAGCTTTGGCATCGATGTAATATGAATGGATGGTCATAGAAACACCCATGCAAAATAGCTTCTTTTAGTAAAAACAATGTTGGCTAAGGGGTGCTCCAAGCATCGTGTAGAAAGATAAAAATCTTACTAAATACTAAATGTGGGCCCAGAAAAGTTGTGCTAAACACTGGTTAAAATATTTAACCACTGAAACAAAGGAAAACTCGCTGCTCTGTCCACACACTGTTAAATTGCTTATGTGTTTCTTAGATTTCCTGCCTTGCTCTCATAAGTTCCGTACAGCATCTGAGAATGTGTTGTATTTTCCTCTGATACCCTGCTTCTTTAGGACCCTTCTTTCAGCGACGCTGTTGCTTCAGCTGCTCCGTTCTGGCAGGGCAGTGCAGGAAAGGGTTACTTCCAGAGGCCTGAGCAAACCCCCACCTCTCCCACTTTGCTTCACAGCACATGACTCTAACCACTGACAAGCTCCTGCGGCCACAGATAATGTCTTTATAATACTGTGACGTGTGCTGATACCTGTTTTTGGCAGTGATTTGAAACAGTGGTAACTTTGCAGCTGTTTTCTAAAAATAGAGACCTTACTTCATTCTCTAGCTTCGTAAACAGAAGGGACAAACAGTGGCTTTGCCCATGAATACCACCGGGGCTGGGTCCCAGGCTGTTTGCCAGCCTGTAGATGCTCGGAGCTGCTCTCCTGTTCTGACGGGAGCCCGGCTGTCCCTGGCCTCCAGAGACAGGGCCAACACGGACCCTGTAGCTGTAGCCCAAGACAGGGAGATGGACTTAACCCCCTCTTTCTCTCGTGTACGGTACCCACCACCGATGCCGCCTCTCTCTCTCTCTCTCTCTCTCTCTCCCCCCCGCAGTACTTCCACAAGACGGTGGGCCAGCTGCTGCCCCTGGCCTACACCCTGCTGCGGAGGGGCCTCTTCGCCGACATCATCCAGTCCCACCTGGCCAGCCGCCGCCAGGACCCGCTGGACCAGCTGGCGCCCTGAGCCGCCACCGGGGACCCTCCCCACGGGCGGGCGGGCCGCCTCTCTCCCGCGTGGGGCTTTTTTTCCTGTTTTTGTGTGTTTGTGCGTGTTTTTGTACTCCTGCCTCAGTAAAGCTTTTCTAAGGAGGGCGGCGCCTCGCAGTGCTGGGGGCGGGGGGGGCTGCTGCGCATGCGCCGACACGGCGGGAAGGAGGGGTGGGGGGGCGCGCGCGCTCGGCCCAGCCCGCGGTGGGAGCGGGTCGGGGTTGGGGGGTCCGGGCGGGGGCCGCCTTCCGGGGAGCCCCGGAGCTCCCGGAGGAGAGCAGAGCCTGCCAGGAGGCAGCCGGTGGGCGCTGGGTCCGTCCGTGAGTGCCGGGGCACCGCGCTGCCCCCGCCCCCCGTGCCTGCTGGCTGTGCCTGCAGCTCGCGGCTCAGCCCGGCAGGAAAAACTCAAGTGCCGCGTTCGGGCTGTTCTCCGTGCTCTAATCTGTTTTTGAGTCTGAAGCTGAACCTAGACACGTTAATGTCACTGTGCTGCTTACTGAAACGAAGCACAAAAAGGGCAGGTTACTATTTTATGTTTCTTTACTATTTTACACTTCTTAGAGAATCTGCAGGCACCGGGGAAGTGATTCAATCCTGGAGTACTTGGGTGTAGCTCAGTCGCAACCAGCTTCTGTCTTCTATCTACCAAACTCCCTTTCCCTGCTCCTGGTGGTTTTGTTGGTTTGGTGGTTTTTTTTTCTTTTGTTAGAACACAAAAGAGAACACTGCTCTAACTGCCTTTTTTTTTTTTTTTTTAACCTGTGTGGTGGGACAGAATTCAGGAAATGCACAATGCCAGTAAAAAAACCCAACCCAACAAAGTGCTACATCTGGTTTCAATCTTCTGGATCTGGCTGAATTAACAGGAAGCAAGTAAGATTCAAAACCGGGTAACTGGCATTACAAGGTAAACTGGACATCCCACTGCATTTGCTACCTTATTAGTCTGATGATTCACCCCATCTTCACTAATCTGGACTTCTAAAAATAGAACTGAAGTGATTTTGTACTAGACGCAAATCATTTTCAAGTTCATTGGTCCCACTGCTCTGTTGAGTTCTATTCTTGGCCAACTGCTTGAAGTAACAGTCCAGAAACCAATGGAAAGTAACATTTGCTCTTAATTTGACAGGCTGGCCATCGTACAGTGATGTGACTTCCACTGGAGCTGTTCATGTCACTACTAATGACACTAGCACTGCTAAGGGAGATTATAAACCACTAGCAACATGCTCAAATCTCAAAGTTGTCCCCACTCTTTAGCAAACGGTTCTCCTTCCAAAGGTCCCTTCCAGCATAAACTAATAAGTCACGAGGTAAGTCAGAGTGCTTCGAAAATGTGTCTCGAGTTCTGGAATCAAAACGGTGTGTTCAGTCCTCAGAATTGCATGCCACATCTACTTCTGTGAATCTGAAAACCCCAGCCCTTTCACTCAGCATATAAATATTCCGTTTATTCAAACATGGGACCAGAATTTTGTTTTATACATAAAAAAGAGGTACTTTCTTTAAAACTCATTTGCCCTCAGTTTTTAGGTTCCAAGCAGAAGAGACCTTCATAGCAATGCCTTGTAAATCATACAAGTAACAAAAAAGTATTCACTTTTCATGTTGTTGTTTAAATATGAACTTAAATCTGTGACAATGGGGGCCTTAGTATGGATTTTCTGCTCTTATTTATTAACCTCTAATTGAGAAGGAAAACTCTTACACCAATTGAAAAAAAAAAAAAAAAAACAAACAAAACGAAATATACTAACAGAACTCGAATAATTTTTTTTTTCTAAACCAGAGGTACTAAAAATGTACTGTGTAGAAACTATGTAATCCTGGCTTTCACACAGTAAAAGCATCACCCACTTTTCATTCTCTTAAATCAGGAAGCCAACTATTCTATAATTATAGAATTTAGACAATTTTTAAAATTTCCAGAAAAAACCCCAACCCACTAACACTGATCTGTTTGGGGTGATTCGGCTACTGATTTGTAGCCAAATACTAGACTAATACAAGGACTGCATCTCCTCCTAAAATTCATTTTTTTCTTTGTTACCGCTTGCTAGTTTTGTACATAAAGTTCCTAGTTGTTAATTTTCTCTCAGGGAAACAAATAACAAAAATCAAGACAAATACTGTTTGTGGTAACAATGAGAAAACATGACAGAACAAGAAATGGTCATACAGAAGTTTTTAATGTTTGATCAAATCATCACAGTAATCAGAATTTTTACTGTAATGATATGCAGCTCTACCACACTATTATAAATAAAAACATTAAGATCAATATTAAATACAGCTCTAGGCAACATCACAGATTAACAAAGAATGCATTCTTCATGAACCAGTAACTGAATCGCCTGGGGAAAAAAAAAAGAAAAAAAAATGCTGACACTTTCCCCTTCCCATTCACCACTTTTTTTTTTTTTTTTTTTCTTTTTCAAATTAGTAACTTGGGTAAGGCGCTGGAAGTTTTACGTTAGAAAACTTTTGTTGCACAGCACAGGCACACGTACTTTGTTATCAGAACCCCTAATGTATGTTAAAGCAATTTTTATGTGTAGTGTGTTACTATTCTTCCACTCTAAAAAAAATTGGCTGTTGGGAATCAGCATCACGGACGACTTCCAGAGCTGCCTTCTATAAATGGGCCACATCCTGCTCTTTGTGAAGCTGCTTCTCTAGAGTTTCTTCATGTTTACGCAATGCAACAGAACAAGCTTTGAGCCACAAGCGCCGACTCCTCGTGGAAGAACACAGGTAGTTGCTGCAACGCTCCTGTTGTAACAGCCCCAGTTCCCTGTTTCAGTTCTAAACCCGTTTTTAATACAGGGGCTGATCACCATGAGCCCACTGGCACAGCTTGCTTTCTACTGGTTCCAGTTGCTGCCAGAGATGATGAGATGTAGATGCAGTTTTATACTCAGAAAAATCAGTAAAAATTCAGCAGAGCACGTAAGCACAGGCGTTATTTTGGAGCTTGCCAGAAGTACCAGAATTTCATTTCGGTATGTTCTTGTACTTAAGATAAAATCATCCTGAGTACGTTGCGAATGAAGACCTTTGAGGTAACTGTGATGAATGCCTTACGAGATAGCTAGGATTATTAATTTAGACTTTCACCATTTCTATTTTTGAAGTCTTGTAGGCGTAATTTAACACAAAAGAAGGAAGTTTTATCTAAATCCCTAAAGCATGACTTTTGTCAACCAGGTTTCTTAAACTTTTTTCCTCCCAACTTTATGCTTAGAGCACGTTGCCTTTTTTTCCTGTGTGTGTGTTTGTGGTGGCTTAATAAAATGAGTATGAAACAAATTAATCTAGGGACTAGAAAGAAAAAAGTACAGAAGTTAAGGATCTGTCAGTTCACTGCTACTGTGTGTTGCTGCTGAATTTTAAAATCCTGCCAAAGTTTCAAGTACTGGATTCGATTCTGCACTGCTGCTCATCTTCTGTGGCTACAGAGCATTTACACCTCTATATACTTAGAAAAAAAAGAAAAAAAGTCAAAAGCAATCTAATAATTACAGTTGCTTTCTTAGTATTTTTTTTTTTAAACCCTGCAGTTTTTTTAAAATAAAATTTTAATATTACTTTTCCAGTTATCTGCTAGTAAAGGAAAAAGGAAATCTCACGGTAACGGCAGTGAAAGTTCCATTTGAAAATGATCTTGTATGAATGTTGGATCATAAAGAAACCCTTTTGTTTAAACCCTTCATCTAGTTGTAAACATTTGCTAATCCTCCATTACTTGCAGAGGATTATGAATTATTCTATAAAATCACATTAAAAAGGTAGTTTTGTGAGATAGTAACTGATTCATATTTAATAATTTTTTTTAATCCATACAAATATAAATAAAGAATGGTAAAACTTCAAGAAAAATAATATACATTTAGTGCAAGTTATGAGTTACATTTCTTCCTACCATGTCAGCAGTGGAACGTCTTTTGTGGAGAAGAAAAAATAAAAATGACCGTCCTCAAATTTTACAGGGGGGGAAAAAAGATCTCCAGTGTTGTAGCATGCAGTTTTTACCAGATACACGTATACAGAATTGTTCCAGCTCTTAACTAGTAGAACAGCAGTATTTTTCCTTATACTGCACAACATTGGTATATATCATAGTGTTTTCAATAATACAAAAATTGCATAAGACCAGGTCACATTATTGATATTTTCTGCAGCAAAAACGGTATTTTCCTTTGAAACGCTAGTTTTGTCTGGTTTTACTTTTTCTCGTATCATGACAGCACACGGGGTGAAAGAAGTCTTGCGCGGTTCTTGCAAGGTATTACCTGTTGGGTCTGTTTTTGTCGTTGCAGTGGATCTGTACGGCCCCAAGCATTTCACGATGTACAAACTTACATGTTTAATGGCACAAGAAAAACCTCCCTTCTTGTAATCGAACCTCGGTAACTCACAGTACATCTCAATATGAGAAACAACTGCTGCAAAAGGGCACACCAATTTTAAAGAGGCTTTGTAACGGCTCAGGAGAGAGAGAAATAAAGCTCTTCTGGAATGTAGAAAGGTGGCGTATAATAACAAATACGTTTCATGAGTTAACACAACAGTTTTCCATGGTAAAAAGGGCAAGACCTTTCAGTCTCCGTAAGATGGCTCAATTCAGAATGATCCCTCCAGAAACAGGGACTAATAACACATCTCTTCAATGCTGAAGTACCAGGCTGGGGCTGGAGAATTGTGCCACCTGGCAGGGCTCACCCACTGCACTATCATGGCAGACCTGACGTCTCGGGACGCATCCAGTGCAGGACAGCAGCTCTCCCTTCCCACGCTCCCATCAGCCTTCCTCCTGGCCACATAACTCCCCCAGACCAGCTCCCGATTGCCAGCAGCACCGTTACGCAAAAACCCAGCTCTCGTCTCTGATTTTAGCCGTATTCCCCAGACTAAAGTGTTGTGCTATTCAACAAATGAACCTCCTCTTCAGTTTCCTCTCTCTCCTCAGCTATGGGTTTCAGTTGAACATTATTGAGGCGGGGTCTTGGTTTGCCGTCTGGGCCATATGACGGAGGATATCTTTTTTTGTTATAATGCCAAGGAGGCGCCTGGAAAGGATAAATGGAAGATCGATATTAATCCAAGCAGGAAAATAATAAAGCAGAACAAAGCTGTAGCCAAGTCCTTTTTGTTGACAGGAATAAGTAGAGCAAAAGTCAACAGCCTGATTTTCTTATTTAAACAAAAACATTTTATTCATCAAAATATTGAGGAACCACCGGTTTGTTAAAAGACAGCAATGCTGAGACACCATATCAGATGGTCTCTGACAGCTCTGGTCCGTTTTAATGAAATACAAGTAATACAAGTAGAGCCCATGACAATTTTTATTTAACTTTTTGTTTCTACAAAAATGAAATTTTGATTAGCGTATGCCAACAAAAAAGTAACAAAGAGGGACAAAGAAAAAAAGAGGTATGAAAAAGAAGTGATATCGATCCGATTTCATAAGGGAAGCATGTTCCAACCTAGCCATCAGGAGGGACATAGCGCTTGATGGCCCAAAATCCTAATAGCAAATCAAACTCCCCTCCATTTTTAAATCATAAGGATCCTTCCAGTCTGAAGCACTGGCTCAGGCTGAGTGTATTCATAGGAGCACACTGTATTGGCCATGAAACTTTTGAAAAAGAAACAACAGTTATCTGGTTTTTGGAGTTCACAGCTTTAGAAAATAAACCGTGAATAATAAAATAAAGTTTTCATTTTCCAATTAGATACTGTGCTCTTATGACAGCATCTTCATGGCTTTTAGAATTATAACTCTGAAATATCAAAAAGGGTGAGGCTGTCCAAAAGGATAATATCACAGGAGAAGCAAAGAGCAGAATGAATGAGCTGCTGCCCTTGTTATTCTGGTTAGTACATTTTGTTTTCTCTTATTAAAGGACGCATGAAATACTTGTGAAATATTAGCATAAAATGAGAACATAATTAGCATGTTTTGCACATAAGCAGCTAAACTTGGTGGGTATATTTAGTAGAGATGTAACTAGCAACCCATGTCCAAATTAAGGCAAAGTCTACCATCTAATCTAAGGTTAGTTCACAACATCACAGTTAAAACAATATCTAGATTCTGAAGTCAACAGTCCACATAGCAGCGTGCCACGCAGTGGCTTAGGGTATCACCGAACGTTTTACAAAGGAGTACATGAATTGCTGTAGGTAACAGCAGCAGAATCACAGGACTTCCCATAAAATCACAGGACTTTACTAAAAATTAGAGTACTTTTTAAAAAATCATGTTGATAAAGGGGGATTATAGGGAAGATCTAATGCTGCGATACATTAAAAACATGCTTGGCTTTGCTTCTCAAAAGACATGATACTTTTCTATTTAACAGCGATTTAAAGCTGTCAAGATCAGAAAAAGGAATTGGCACGTAAGAAAATCTTAATTTGCATTAGGCAAGGAGAAAGTACTGCTTGCTGCATGCTTGCCCACCCGGGGAAAGCAGCAGATCAACCAGATGGATCTCTGTCAGCTCAAGAACAAAAATATCAGAAGGTCTATTTACTTTCCTTTAATGTTGTGACTAACGGTACGTCCGTATCAACAGCTTAATTTCTACAAAAGGATTTTGCACATATTGTTTTATGGTTTAATACAAATTTTTAGCATAAGATGATTTCATTGTTGTCATAAAAGCCCTGAACAGTTCACAAGTTTCATGCTTCCTGACTTCTAATGTGTCTAATTATGAGATCTGATATATCTAATCACCAAGGGTTCGACGTGCTGCTTTAGTTGCTCGAGATGCTCTAATATGTTCTTCTTTGTGATGATCCCCAAGACAATCCTGAAACAGATCATGTTATGCTAATAACTGTGTGTGAAATCAAATAAAAAAAAAGTTCTAATCATAATGAAAAAGGATTAGAGTAGAGCAAAACTAAAAAGAAAGAAAGAAAAAAAAAAGGAAAAAAAAAGAAAAAAGAATGGTTGCAGGAAAGCTAATGAGATAATTCAATGAAAAGTGATTTGAAAGTCAGTACCCTTTCCCAGACATTGCCTTTTTACTTTTTCTCCCAAAATGCTGAACACAACCGGATCTTCAACCACCCCGGAGCAGTATGTTTCTCATATCAAGTACAGGTCAGGGAAGCAAACTTCATCCCTTCTCCCCAAATTCACATCTGAAGAGATGTTCTAGATGTTCTAGAGGCACTGAAGCTAAAATCTAGTTCATTTCCTTTGTTTAACAGTTATTTCTCCTCAGACATAAAGCTAATTATTCACATTTTAACAAGCCACAGTAGATGAACAAAGTAATAGCTGTGTAAAGTCAGAGCAATTGAGGTGTGAAGCTGCACTGTAATGCAGGGTTATCTGGCATCCCTAGAAACAGACAAATTCAGGCAAATTTCTCATTCATGACAGTATCATAGAATCATAGAATGGTTAGAGTTGGAAGGGACCTTAAAGATCATCGAGTTCCAACCCCCCTGCCATGGGCAGAGACACCTCCACTAGAGCAGGTTGCTCAAAGCCCCATCCAGCCTGGCCTTAGACACTTCCAGGGATGGGGCATCCACAACTTCCCTGGGCAACCTGTTCCAGTGCCTCGCTACCAAGAACAAAATCAAAAGAAAGAAATCAAGAACAACTCCTTGGAATGGATATTCTGATAAAATTAGGAAGAGTGAGGTTCAATCTTTATATGTCTCTCTGTTTGGCATCAGCACCAACTTCTGCACATTCCAATCGGGATTGGAACTAATAAGTTGACGTGTGTCTTTAGGTGAGTGTATTCAATTTGCAGGAAACTCGCCAAAATATAGCTTAGTCCTTGATGTCCACATGGCTACATGCCACAGCTGAATACCGCTAGTACTAGTAATTACTATCTGATCTTCTTGTAACGAACACTGGGCTTATGGAATATCACAAGTTTGTAAATTGAAGTAGGACAACAAATACAAACATCTGAAAACAGTAAATTATTAAAGCCATCCATATTTGCTGCGGCTACTTTATCATAAAATAGTTTAAAAAATTTAGTAGTTTGACATAGCTTTGCACAATTAAGCTTTCTTGAGAGTTAATTTTATCAATGTCAATGTTTGAGCGCTCAAACCCAACAGAAACTAAGAAAAAAACCCAACACAGTAAATATTTCTCATTGAAGTTCTATCAATTCAAATTTCCCTCCCAAAAGCAAGAATAATCGCATGTCTGCACCGACTTCCAAGTGTCAGATCATGACGTCCTTTCCCCATCAGAGAAAGATTTTTAAAGTCTTTTACGTTTCTGAAAACATGTACTTGCCATTCAATACAGGGATGCATTGAAGAAAAGAAAGCAGAACATTTAAAATAAATTTGTTTTAAAATACATCTGAGAAAATAAACTTGGAAACCAATGTGATATTTAAGTATTTGCCACTTATAGCAGCAGTCCTTTTGCCCACAGCAAAACAGAGATAAGTCCCACCCATATTTCAGGTTTCTTGGGTTTTGTCCCATGGACACTGATCCTAAATAAAGTGGATTAGCAAACAGTGTTTCACTCCCCAGGTGCCTTAAGAGACATGCTAAAGAGAAAGCAACATACTATGGCAGGAGCTGCAATGTTGTGTCAAGTGTTTAACACAAGAGATACAGGAAAGCAGAATGTCAAAGGAACAGCTACACAGAAAAAAGATCATGTAAAAAAAAAATGAATAGTTTAGATAAGAGGCAATTATAATGAACATTTATGTTTCCATGCCTACGGCTGATTTATTTAGTGGGTAATCACACGACAACTGCCTATAGTCTTATTTACAAACATTCTAAATCTTAAAATTACTTTCTCGAAATATTTTGAAATGTAGAAACAAAAGCTGCAGATTGAAGTTCCAGAACCAGTAGCAGTTATTTAGTTGTTAGTATTCCAGGAACAAGAGCTTGGTGGTAATTGCCATCAGTAAACTCCAGAAGAGGAGATATCGACTGGATCATTTTCTCCCTTACTTTTTATGAACCCAGCTATTGGTAGATGTCCAATAGCTGACACATTGCACGTTGCCAGAACATACATACATAAGAACAAGGCAGTACAGGCCTTAGACTGTGCACCACGCACGACTAAATTTCTGTGAGACGAGTTGTGTCTCCTCCACATGCAGTTGTACACGTAATAGCTGAATGAGAGCTAATTTTTAACTGAGTATCTTAAAATGCCTGAAATCGCCTGAGTGCTTACTTGGAATACAAGGGAGGAGTAAGAATTTAAGAGAGGTGCCACAGCACAGCACTTTCTTAACAGTTAGTCCTCAGTTGCAGCACCAAACTTATGGGTTCAAGCGCCCCTGGAACATATCCTGGTTCAAATACTCTGTTCCTGGAAGCAAAAATTACTGTATCTAACAAAATGAACAGCGTTGCTGCCGCTTTACTCACCCGTTGTGTGTGACAAGGCACTGCCTCAGACCCAGCTTCCGGAAAATATCCACCACTATTTCCATTGGTGTGTGGTCTGTCACGGTGAAAGGGCTCATATCAAGTATGCTTCTAAGCTTCAGAGGCCGAGGGCTTTCGGCTGGAAGCGACGGGGTGTGCTGGGCAAAACAGACCCTGGAGCTGCCAACAATCCCCTCCTGCTTCTTTCTAGCACTTTCTTTAAGAAAAAGAGGTGGGGGGGGAAACAGCAGAGGAGGAAGAATTTACATTCTTGGAGTAAGATAATTTAGTGCAAACAGACAGATCAATCAGCGCTTCCTGATGTTATTCTCCAGATGCTGATACTCTGATACGTGCTATTTTGATGTGTTCCCACAGCCACCGCTTTATCCCTAAGAAGTGTTTGTGCAGAGATCACAAAAGCCACCTACCAGACAGCTTTAGCCACTCTTCAGCTACTATCTTTCACTCCAATAAATAACTCTTATTTACTATAAAGAGGTGGAAAGACTTAATAAAATACCATGCAGGAAGCACATCGATGGCTGCTGAAGAAACTGTCAAGGGGAAAGCCAACCTCAATTGACAGCTCCCCTGTCATGACTGTAATTACTGTTGGTTTGAAAGAAAAGAACTCATACCTGATTACTCTAAAAATGTTGTCTTCTTGTTTATAATGAATGTATTTAGCTTTTTGTGAACTGGATCTCCTCCTTTTCATTTCCTCATCACCTTGGTGACAACAGCATCCCCCCACGTACCCCAACTATCTTAAGCCCACCAAAACCCAAGACTAAGCAACTTGTACTCTGCAATCTCAGCAGCTGAAATGAGTCTTACCTGTGAAAGTGTATCATTAGAAGAACATTCTGCTATTGCCTCATTTACTCTTAAGTAAATGCAAGCTTAAACCAGTATGATGTCTATAATTATATCCTAGTTTTGGACATTCCTATACATCCTACGTAGTATAATACTACAGTATACACAGTATTAAGACAGCAGGCAAAAGTTTTACTGAAGTAAACAGTGTTGTGTTCACAAAACATTTTTTTTAAAAAGTTTCAGGAGACTTTTGTGTCTCTTTCTCAATTGTCTTTGTTAAAAAGATACTTGTCAATGTACAATTGTATGAATAATGGAAAAAAAAAAAAAGTAGTTTAAGATGCTACTTCCATCAACAATTTCATGCACTGACTGTTACAGTTTTGTAACATTTTCTTACGTAACAATGATTTTTTTTTTTTTCCTTTGGTCAGGACACTATCCTCAAAATCCAGAGAATTTTTCTTGCCAGTGCACAAAGCACTGGTATCACACAAGTTCTACTACTCGCTCAGAGAAAGAGGGCCCAAACAGGGCTTGTGTGCTCATGTGCCCAAGGCCAAATTTCCCATTACATGAAAAAATTGAAAAACAGAAACCTAAATTAATATTTTGCTTACCTCTCCATATTACAATCTTAGTTGTTATAACAACAGTCAATAACATACTGTCAGAGAGAAGCATGATAAGCATTTAAATTTAAAAACTACTAGGACACTAATTCTCACAGAATCCTGCTGTTCTAAAATAAGAATTACTTAATTTTGAAGAATAATGTTAGTATAGTGTCACTTGAGGAAAAGAGATACTAGCAAAAGCCTAAAAAACCCCCAAAATACTGACTAGATGATGTTTTGGCCTACTTCAGTAGGACAACTTTGGTTTTTTATGACAGACAGATCAACATTTTCCCCATTTCAGAGCCTACTATTGAAGATAATAATATACTTCAATAAAGGACCAGACAGCCTATGTGAGGTATCTGAACCTGAAATAAGCCTAGAAACACACAGAGTAAATTCTGTTTTAAGCTACAGAACTATTTATATATATAATCATGCAATATTGGAAGATAATTACCTATTGCAATAGTTAAATCTCTTCTTAGAGCAAAGCCCACTAGTCTCTGCGATTCTTTTGACATAATAACAGGAAAACCATTATAGCTGGTTTCGTTGATCAAGTTTTCTATGTCTTCGACTGTCATATTATCCTGTGTCAGAACTGCTAGAGGTGGATCGCTTCTTCGAGGTCTCATAACATCAGCAGCCAGTGTTGTGTGAGTAAATTCTTCCTTTGCATCCAAGAAAGGATATCCATTCAGTCGGATGTGTGCCTCATAGATGCCTTCCCTACCAAAGGCATCTCCTACCCACTTACTGGTCATCACCGCAGCCATTAGGGGCACAATATATTCCAGCCCTCCCGTTAGCTCAAAGACAATAACTACCAGGGACACAGTCATCCTTGTCACACCACCTGCAAGAAAAAATGGTAGCCAGTAACATTCTAGTATCAGATAATGATGAATTTAGAATTTCCTGCCTTCCTACTGAGAGCTACAAACATAAATTTTCCATTAAAGGTCATCTGACAAACATCAGTCTGTGCAATACACACAGAAGCAGACAGGAAAAATAAACACAAAATTTTTAGAAGTAAAAAAGTATTAGGGAAAATTTCTAGAAAGTGAGAGAATAAAGGGATTTGAAAAATATGTGCTGTTATTTCATGTAAACTAAGAATAAAACTGTATTTCTCCACACCACACCTAGGTTAAAATACTGTGAACTGCAAGGAAATCCAGTCAGATAAGAATGTGGAAAAAGCATGGAACTAATGCAGGGAAGTCACAGGTAGCAATTCAACAGCTGTTTTCCAAAGGATTACAGATTTATTGCTGTTGCTGAATTATAAAAGCTGAAGAGAATTCTGAACTGATGAAAAGAAATCACTTTTTTGGTCAACAGGAAAAGACAGGGATTATATTTCTCTTTTGTTAGTATTCAAGATGTTTTTTGCAGCAAGGTTTCTGATGCCATAGCTTCATTCAATAAAAGAATATGGTCTTTCTTTCAATGCATTCAAAACTGATTCAAGTTGAACTATTACAAAACAAACCAATCTCTCCAAAACCTAAATTTGTACCAGTAGTTTATTTGATCAATCAAATGTGCTTTTCCTTAAGGAGAAGGTCTACTTTTTGGGGAATCTGTACTAATAGCTTTTAAGTTTAATTTCTAAGGCAATGAAGTTATGAGCCAGGGCAAGACAAGGCCTTCAAAAAACCTCTCCTAGTTTAGGTGCCCACCTCCATGAAGCTGATTTTCAACATTTTGTAAATCAGACTTGTCAAAAATACCTCAAGCTGGACTCCCCAAATCATCAGACACCTCTGAAAGTTTTGTTTGGATTATGAATTTCAAGAAGATTTTTTGCAATTCATGTAGATGTGGCAGCTGATGACATCACCTCCTTGTAGTAACTGCAACGGTACTCAACTCTGCAAATTCCCTATATATTTCAAGAAACTGATGTAGTAATGACACCTCGTGGTACCAAAAAGAGAAAGGTAACACTCCTATTTAAATTCTTATTATTATTATCATACAGTCAATTTAAGTGTCACGTTATTCTTCAGTCACAAGGAATATCTCTACACAGTCTTGCGTAGACATGTGAATGTATTATTCTGAAGAGAGAGAAAACACATAAAAAAGGTGTTCCAAAACCGCATGTTTCTATCTCCCTTAATTTTTAATCATTATTTTGGAAACATACGATAAATCAGATACTTATTCACTTTGTTATATTTTAGTTACCTAAGCACGCAGCAGCACCAACCATGGCATAAAGACCAGGTGTAATACAGTCGGCTCCAACTTCACACCACTCCTTGAAAATGAACCAGTCGTGATGGTAGTAAGCCAGCTGCTCCACCGCAATTCCTACGATCCTTCCCGCTATTGCTCCAATTGCCATGCTTGGTATGAACAACCCAGACGGAACCTGCAACAAAACCAGAAGAACTCCTGTCATGCTGATGGGAACACACCTGATGCATAGTTTTACAAGTAGTCTGTTTTGGGGTTTTTTTGCCAAAAGAGACGCAAATGCTCAAATTGTCATGTTAAAAACATGTAAATTGACATTGCAAGGTTAGTGAAACTTCACACAATGCTATTGTTATCTCTGATCAACCTGGTTGGCTGAATCTATTTTATGAGCACACCTACTTATATTTTACTGTATTTAAGAGCAAATCTATCACCAATACAGGACCACAAACCAGACTCTCAGTGCCAACAGCACAATTCGTACCATATGCGTGTCCAAGCTGAGCTGTGCTGCTCATACTGAGAAGTTTTCCTATTTCCCATCTCCCTTATTACTTCACGTTCCTCTGAGTCAACACTCACTCACTAAACAAGCTTTGCACATGGGACTGCCTTCCCAAACTGCTTCCTAGTACTGCTATCAATTAGGTGGCCAGCTAAACAGGTGATTTTTTAAAAGCGGCTTTGCTCATTATATTGCAGTTTCCCATACAAAGGAGCGTATATAGAATGCTAAATACACTAAGAGAGAAAAAGGCAGGACAACTCCCATTGCAAAAAGCAGGTAACACACTACTGTAAAAAAAAAAAGTTCTTACAGCAATTTTAGTTATTTAAACTGTTTTTCTGTTATCAACTAAAACCTGAAAAGGCCACACAGCCTTGTCATGCCAACATAGCCTAGTAAAATATTGCAAGTCCTGCTTTTATCAGCAACTTTGTAAGGAGCGAGGGTTCATTTGAGAAGCTGCTGTTGTGTACCTTTTCTCCTCCTCAGGAAGCTAATCTTCTTTCCAAAAAACATACTGTGTCTAAATGTCTCATTAAACTGGAAACGCCCGCTGCTCCTCCTCACAGCAGTTGTTAGTATCAAAAATATTTTCTGCTGTAACTGAGATACAGATCTGACTACAAATAGGTAGTAGAATTTTTACTTTTTGTCCAAACCCATCTTGTCAAACTTCATTAAAAAATTGCACTCCTGGTGTAACAGGACACATGATTTAATTTTTTTGCACTGTACAGCTGTAAAATGTAAGTATTGTGCAATTTCAAATCCAATAGCTGGTGCAGAATGGTATTGTAGAATCTATTATTATTATGTTGCCAATATTTATGGTTGCAAAGATGATTTCTGACAGACAAACTGAGGACAAAAAAAACATAGCAAACTTTGTGTTTGGAAGCCAGCAGCATAGGTTTTTGGGAAAAAAGTTTAATAATCCTTCATTCCCATCCTGAATTACCTAATATTTCAGTGTTGACAGAGGTAACTATTCAATGCTATCGTTTTACTGTAATATCTAAATTGTGCATTTATACCACTTCTGTTATTTCCCATAATTAATCATGCGTCTAAACCCCATTCTAACTGTTAAAATCCAATTTTTCCATAAGGTCTTTCTTTATTGATGAACAGTTCAATAGCAGCCTGAAAAAATAATATTTCAGATATTAAAGTAAGTGAATAAATCTTTGAAAGTGCGTCAGAGTCCAGTCTGCTACAGCAGTATGCCACAGAAATGCAGTCTCCGCATGGAAATTACATCCAAAAAAAATTGTTTCTAGTCCTTTGTTAACATAACTATTTCTGCATCTAGCTCCTTCTAGGGCCACGAAAATGATCAGAGGGCTGGGGCACCTCTCCTATGAAGACAGGTTGAGGGAGTTGGGGTTGTTCAGCCTGGAGAAGAGAAGGCTCCAGGGAGACCTTATAACGGCCTTCCAGTACCTGAAGGGGACCGACAGGAGAGATGGGGAGGGACTCTTTATCAGGGAGTGGAGCGATAGGACGAGGGGTAATGGTTTTAAACTGAAAAAGGGGAGATTTACATTAGATACTAGAAATAAATTCTTTACTGTGAGGGTGGTGAGGCACTGGAACAGGTTGCCCAGGGAAGCTGTGGATGCTCCATCCCTGGAAGTGTCCCTGCCCGTAGCAGGGGGGTTGGAACTCAATGGTCTTTAAGGTTCCCTCCAACTCTAACCATTCTATGATTCTTTTCTTCCCATCACATGTGGATAATGGTTCAAGTCTAAGTGTAATTATGATTTTACAGCTGCATTCATTAGCATATGCCCCTGAATCACGAGTCATAAAGTGGAGAGGCACCTTCACTGAGAAGGAGCAAGGAAAAAAAAGTTAGGTTATACCTTGTCTCAGCTTTCTTCTCCAGTACGTGCCAGCCTAACTCAAATTATACTCCAGAGGAAATTATTTGTTCTGTGCCACATGTATCATCTTTGAAACAAGCAAGGAAATAGGATATGGGTGCAACTTTCCACTTCTTTGTCAGTGCGGCTGCATGCCAGCCAGGTTCTGAGGCAAAGCTGTAATCCCACCCCAACTGATGAACATCAGCATTTACAAACAGAAACGAGTCTACTGATAATAAGCAGTAAAGAAAACTTACAAAAGCCTGAAAGAAAAACAAAAAAAACCCAAAGCAACCAACCAAACAACAAAAAAACCACCAAAAAACCAACCAAACAAAAAAACCACCCCAAAAACCCAAACCAGTGCCGTATCAGCTCCTTGTTCCTGGCAGTAAGAGTCGCAGGAATCAGCAGGCCCCACGGGCAGCAGCCACATTGCTTTGCTTACCTCCCAATAAAACAGTCCCTGTGGGGCAGACGTGTGTCTGATTATGGCTACAGCTCCAGGAACAGACCAGGAGCATCCTTAACAATGACGTAAATGACGTAAATAGCCTGTTTGGTTGGTTGGCTGGTTAATTTTGAATTTTCTCCTCCTTTCATAGAAATAAAGCTTAAAATGTAAATAAATACAACATTAAAGTGACATCCTCTTCTCCAGATGCTGGCTGACATTCTAACCAGCCATATGCTTTAGAGCTTCAGAGAAATGGATGTAACACAGTCCCATCAATGACAGCAGCACGACTCCTTGCCTATTGACAGAGTGATATGTGGGAGAATGGCTAGCTGAGAAGGGTTACATAGACATGATCCAGCTGGCCGAGCAAAAGCTTGAGAAACATCGGATTCAGCCCCCGTAACTACTGGGCTGGTAAAGACACCTCGTCCTTGACTATAATTGTTGTATGATAACAGGGAGGTTGCAGCTGCTCAGGCATGGGAAAAGAGGATGAAAGTAACTGTAAAGAAGGAACCAAGGGTGGAGTTGATCTTTCTAAGAACTAACCAATCATGAGCTTAACTTTTGTAATATGTATGAGCTAATTATGTTAGAACATAAAAGGCCACTGTGTGAATCAATAAACGAAGCTTGCTGATCACTCATATTGAGTGGCCCTGTCTTCCCTCCGTCGCGACAAATGGCGCCCGAAACAGGGACCCTACAGAGGGCTGAACCTGCGAGCCACGGTCAACGGAGTCTCAGTGCTGGTCCTGTAAGCAGCGCAGGAGGCGAAAGGGATTAAAGGAAAAGGTCCCCGCGCCCGAGAGCGAAAGGGATTAAAGGAAAAGGTCCCCGCGCCCTGGAGCACCTATAGAGAGTGTCCTGCCGGCTACGCGCCGCCGAAGTCTGGAAGGCTGCAACAGCGCGCTGACGAAGGTATGAATAGACAAGCGGCGTATGATTTGCTCAAATGCTTTTTAGAAAAGCGGAGCATTTAGGGTATAGATAATGAAGGTATGAACAGACAAGCGGTGTACGATTTGCTCAAATGCTTTTTAGAAAAGCGGAGTGTTCAGGGTATAGATTGTAAAAGGGAGTTGCCTGGGTTATCAGCGTATGGAGTAGCGAGAGGTTGCTTTGATAATCCAGATACGGTTTTTGAACACGAGGAATGGTGTAAATATGAGGATAAATTGTTTGACGAAGTTATATGCGATAATAAATCAGCCAAAAAGTTGATAAAGCCGTGGCGGGCAGTCGCTAACGCCCCGTTGCAACACCGAGCTGAAAAAAAAAAAAAAAAAAAAAAAAAAAGCAAAAGCCGTTCACTCAAAAAAAAAAAAAAAAAAAAAGGAATCCCTTCATATATGGGTATTAAGCAAGGAAGAGAGGAACCATTTGGCCTATTTATAGATCGAGTAGCAGAGTAGCAGACGCCATACAGGTGGCCGGGGTGCCCGATTATCTCAGAGGCACTATACTAAAGCAGTGTGCTATACAAAATAGTAATCCGGCCACACGCAACATCTTGGCTACATTGCCAGGGACATGGACTATCAAGGAAGGACTAGAAAGGATGGCTCAGTTACCGGTAGGGCCACAGGCAATGTTAGTTGAGGCAGTAAAGGAACTAGGGAATAGTTTAAAGGAACACGCGCAGGCTACGCAGAGTCAAGTTCTTGCAGCCCTTGCTCCTTTGCAAGCCTCCGTTCAACGATTAAATGCTACTGGATCATCTCGCCCACGATGCTACCGTTGCGGCGCTGCTGGACACATCAGACGGAACTGCAACACCGGCTGAGTATGGTGCAGAAACTGCCGGTCGGACAACCACAATGAGACTGCATGTCGCGCTTCTAAACCGGGAAACGGACGATTCAGCGGGAAAAGCCGCCCCGCGCCGACACAAAAAGCGGCTGCATATCCGGCAGCACTCAATCCCTTCAGCTCAGACCAGCCACAAGCGGAAGCCTCGGCTTGGACCTGGCAACAGCAGTAGATTGTACCCTGTTGGACTCAAAGCCTGTCCGGATTGCTACTAGCACTCAAGGACCAATCTGTATCAATGGACAAGCTGTCGGAGCACTACTTATAGGCCGTTCATCAGCCACCATGCTGGGACTTAATGTGTTGGTGGGACTGATTGATAAAGATTACCACGGTGAGATCCAGATCATGGCCCACACGTTATTCCCACCGCTCTTCATCGCTAAAGGCACCAAGGTGGCGCAATTAATTCCCCTACCACATCTTGCGGGAGCCCTTCCACCGCTGCAAGAGCAGCCACGAGGGCAAGGAGCCTTTGGATCTACGGGACAAATGGCCTTGCTAACTATCGGCCTGCGCCAACGGCCACGACGATCGGTTACGGTGCCGTACGGCGACCAAACCATCTCACTTGTCGCACTTTTGGATACTGGTGCCGATGTTTCTATAATCAGTACACGGAAATGGCCGGCTCAATGGCCGACCTACGCGAGCAACGCCACGGTCGCAGGAGTAGGAGGATTGACCCTTGCTCGCAAATCACCCCTTCTACGATGGACCATAGGGGACAAGGTACCATCTGGGTTCCCAGCCGTTGGGTAAGGCCCGCCATCAACCACCCTGAAGTTGCCGCTGAAGGTGACCCGACTAATCACCATAAACCAACGGACTGAGACCGCTGCGCCTGAGTGTGAACCACGAGGTCGCAAAGACAGAAATTAATTGTACAGTCTGTGGGGTCTGTAACCCCTAGGTATTATGTGCATGCTATTTGCTTAGAAGTTGAAACAGAGAAAATGGTTAATTTAGGTATAGAAAGCTTTATAGTAGTTGCCTTAGTTGTAAGCATAAGAGCCATCCCATATAGCGAGATGTTTGACCCACGAGAAAATGTGTGGATAACTTTAGCTCGGTCACTCAACACGACCAGCTTTTGTGCAAGCCTAGCAACACCCCGCTCCCCATTTACTACGTGCCTTATAGGGGTGCTCTTGGAGACTGGTTGGGTCTGTCCGGATGGCTGAGAAACCTTTTACAGACAGGATTGCTAGTCTTAATCATTGTACTAATAGCATTGCTTTGTGTGAGTTGTATGTTGTCTTGTATGAAAACCCTTGTGTTACGGATGTTTAACCAAGCCTGTGTCATTCAAAATAAAAACGGGGGAATTGTGGGAGAATGGCTAGCTGAGAAGGGTTATGTAGACATGATCCAGCTGGCCGAGCAAAAGCTTGAGAAACATCGGATTCAGCCCCCGTAACTACTGGGCTGGTAAAGACACCTCGTCCTTGACTATAATTGTTGTATGATAACAGGGAGGTTGCAGCTGCTCAGGCATGGGAAAAGAGGATGAAAGTAACTGTAAAGAAGGAACCAAGGGTGGAGTTGATCTTTCTAAGAACTAACCAATCATGAGCTTAACTTTTGTAATATGTATGAGCTAATTATGTTAGAACATAAAAGGCCACTGTGTGAATCAATAAACGAAGCTTGCTGATCACTCATATTGAGTGGCCCTGTCTTCCCTCCGTCGCGACAGTGATAAATATGTTCTTACAACTTCACAAAAATATTTCCACTAAATTGTAGATGCTGAAGTTATGAGAAAACGAACCAAAACCAAACGAAGTGTAAACTCTACCCTTCTGTAATCTAGTGAATTCTGATACCTAAAGTGTGATCCTGTGGTGACAATCCCATGAGGAGGAGGCAGATGCACACAAACACATGAATGGTAAGTTATAATAATGTTATATAATATATAATATTATAATATTATAATGTTATAATATATATAATGTTATAATGCTTAGAAGGGCAGAGCCCTAGTTGTCAGTGAACTACAGTAAGTAGATAGAACAAATGGGAGTGGTCATGTTATAGAGTAATGACAGTTATATGTCATTCAGAAAACAGCCACAGGTTGGACGGAAGCCAAAGAGAGCTCCAAAACAGAATTTAAAAATCACCAGGAAAGACAAAAATTATGCTGCTTTGTAATGGAGAAGAAATTCCCATTACAGTCACATGAACAAAGCTCGCTTTTTAGTAATGACATTCAATACCGGCAATGTCAGGAAAGAAATCACCATTGGCTCCATTTGACAGTCTGCAGTAATTACATTTATGGGCTAAATTAGGAGAGGGGGTTAAAAAAACACTACAAGTTGTTCAAGAGGTACAGTCTTGTCTTCTGTGTAACAGGACTAGGGAACCTGGTGGTTATGTTTGAACTCAGCTGAACTGAGCTCTTGGAAATTTTAGAATCATCCTTATTGCTTAATCAGGCCCATATAAACAACCATCCACCCACACAGCTACTGCTCCCTATTAAATTTAGCACATGTTTCTATTCAGCTGAACAAAGGGCCAGTTTGAATTTAATTAAACTTAATATTGTTTTCAACAAGACTTGCTTATTAATCAACAGTAAGAAGACCATTTTTAAAAGAACTGCACATGAAAAAAAATTTCTATAAACAAAGCTGCTAGCTTTGAGAGATGGAAAATGAGAAAGGCAATAATTAAATAATCACAGCAGATGATGCAGCCACTGCATTCACACTTACCTTGATACCAAAGGTGAAGACTGTCATGATTATTTTAAATATGAGTGCTAAACACAACTGCCATATAGCTGAATAGACTCCAGTGCCTGCTGGACGGTCAGGAATATCATCTACTATTTTGCTCGCATTCATATCATTTCTGTAGTCACAGAGGGAGGAGGATTCTAACGGCCCACAGTCTGTGAAGAGCTCTTTGATAAGCTCACTGGTGTTTAGCCTTGTATATGGATTAGGAAATGCAATGACAGCTGTTATTGCTGCAACAATAATAACCTCCAAGACAGGATACTTTCCAAATTTCGTAGATTTGCGTCGACGACACCATGCAATGTTTGCTCGGATGAAAAATGCTCCCCAGAGCCCACCAAATACTCCCAGAAGAATAAAAGGAAGCAGTTCAAAAAGGTACCAAGGAGTGTGATATTCCACATAAAAAAGAACTAGACGGCTATTACCAAAAGGATTGATGGACCTTAAAACAAACGCAGCTACTAACGCAGCAAAAAATGATCTCCATAAAGTTTTCAGTGGGAAATAGTAACTGACCTGCAAAAGGCAATATGAGAGAATTATTAGTGATTCAATTAAAAATACTGGAAAGACTGTTTTATGCACGTGTTACAGTACTGCTGTTCAATTGGTACATGCTAAAAAAAAAAAAGTACTCTTACATTATCAGCATTATTGCTATCGCTCGGAGCACTGGTGCTCCAGCACATATTACTTCCTTAAATAGCTCTACAACAATTCATACTTATATAGTTTTAAAGTCAATATAAAGCAGTATTGAAACCACCACTGTTCTAAGACTGTTAGGAAATAACAGAGTAATTTATGTCTAAAAGCTTCTCTGTTCCCAAGTATCTCTTTTCAGCATTCCTTAAAACCAGACCATGTACTAGCTGCTCTCTCCAATTTCCTGCTAATACTGTTTCATCTTCACTCAACCTACATGGAAAGGTTTCTGGCAGATGTGTTATTTTTACGAAGTATGATTAAAATATTTTAAACAAATCCTCGAAAACAGAACATGCAATTTCATACTTAAGCCCCACATAACCTGATTTGAATTTCAAGACAGTTTTCTTCTGAGCTTTTCTGGATTTTTTTTTTGGCCACAAAGGAATTCCTCAAAATACCCTAATGATACAGCAAAATCATACATGAAACAATATTTTACTTCCTTCTTTCAATTCAGAAGTTTTTAGATGTTTAGTTTTCTTTAGAAGTGGTAATGATCTAAATAACATTCCTACGTAGTTTGAAAACAACTAATGAAAACTAATTTAATACAAAACATCTCTTGGAGAAGAGAGTTGGATTGCCTTAGAGGTCAGTTTTATAGCAAATTTGCCTTTTTAATAATTCAAGTATTCAATTGTGTTTAGTGTCTGAAGCTTCAAGAAAAGTAATGTTTAAAAACTTACTTCCCAAAACTGTCAAATAGGTTTCTAAAGCTTCTTTCAAAATGAAAAAAAGAGCCTGATTTTTACTTTTTTTTTTTTTTTAGAATTCAGTCCTAGAATGAAAAACTGCTGTATCTTTATCTGTATGTAAACTAATTATTAACCAACTCAGCTCTTCTCCAGAAAAATATAACTGAGAATAAAGCAAAGCTGGCATTCATCTAAAGAAAAGAAAAAAATATCTTTAGGAGTTTGCTGGTAACAGGACTCTTGACTTTGAAATGTGGGTCCAAAAATAATTTCCTTCTTAGCAAAGACTCCACAGCTTAAAGGAATCTGAGATTATTCATGCTAAAAGATATTTTTTTAATATCTATCCTTCAGTGCCATCTCTTGACATACCTCCTCCAGACTAAAAAGGACTCCACCAATTGGGGCACCAAAGGCTACAGATACTCCTGCTGCTGAGGCAGCTGACAACACCTGGAAAAGAACAACAGTGAGGGATTTTCTTGCAGCCTGTGACATGCTTTAAACATGAAGAATAGAATCTCATTACAGTTATCAGTTTCTTCTATGTTTCTATCAAGGGCACACAGAGTTGCTAACAGAAAAGCATCAAGTAAGCGTATCACAATGCTCGTAAGATGCAGCCAGTGACCACAGCAGCCACCACCCAGGTGCTAGCCATGATGAAGCCAAGGATGCAGCTCAAAGCCTCCCCAGTGAAGCACCCGAAGGAATCTATGCTTCAGTACAAAACTACTGATATCTTATTTTCAAGAAATTGTATTAAGCTTTCTCTGTGCTAGAGCAGGCAATTCCACTGGGTCCTAAGTCAAGTAAGTGGGGCAGAAAACCAGCTTGGCTGAACAGGGAACTCCTTGTGGATCTCAAGAGGAAAAGAAATTGTATGATCCCTGGAAACAAAGCCAGGCTTCACAGGAAGATTACACAGCTGGGGTTCCTATATGAAGAATACACCAAAGACCAAAGCTCAGAGCTTAAACTGGCCAGTATTGCGTCAGATAACAAGAAGGGCTTTTTTAAGTATGTTAATAGCAAGAGGAGATCTAAAGAAAACATTGGACCAATACTTGTTGAAGATGGCCATCCAACTACTAGGGATGAGGAAAAAGTGGAGGCAGCTCAATGCACTTTTTGCCTCAGTCATTAGAATGCTGATGGACCTTGGGCTGCCCGGTCCTCTGAGTTGGAGGACGGGAACGGTGACTTTCCATTTGTAGACACTGAAATTCGAAGGAACAGCTGTATCAGCTGAAAGTTCACAAGTCCATGGGGCCTGTTGGGACTCATCCCAGAGTATCAAAGGAGCTAGTGAGTGCTATGGCAGGATCCCTCTCAACTCTCTATCAAAGGTCTTGGGAGTCTGGGGAGGTCCCTGCTGACTGGACAGTAGCCAGTGTTACATCTTTCTTGTAAATTGGAATAAGGGAAGACCCAGGAACTACAGACCCATTAGCTTAACCTCAGTTCCCGGAAAAATTATTAAGATTATACTGGCTGCTATTGAAAGGCATTTAAAGAATAATGCAATTATCAGGCACAGTCAACATGGTTCACAAAGAGAACTAATTTGTTTAACTAATTTTATATTAACTAATATAACCATTTAACTAATTTGATATCCTTCTACAATAAGGTGACCTGCCTAGTGGATGAAGGGAAGATGGTGGATGCAGTTTTTCTGGATTTTAGTAAGGCTTTTGATACACAGCATCCTTCTCGACAAGTTGTCCAGCTGTGGGATAAGCAGGTTCACGGTGCACTAACTGAAGAACTGGCTGAATGACTCAGAGGGTTGCAGTCAACGGGGCTACATCTGGCTGGCAACCGGTCACCAGCAGCGCTCCTCAGAGTTCAATTCTAGGGCCAGTTCTGTTCAATGTATTTATCCACAATTTGGATGCAGGAGTTGAATGCACCATTAGCAAGTTTACTGATACCAAACTGGGAAGTGCTGTTGACTCTTTTGAGGGACGGAAGGCCTTGCAGAGGGATCTAGATAATCACTGCCCAATGCTCCAATCTAATGGGATTGAATTTAACAAGTCAACATGCCACATTCTGCACCTAGGATGGAGCTACTCTCTGACTATAATTGCTTTCATTAGCATGGCGCTCTCTATTGGGTTTATATGACAAGGTTTTGGTAGCAGGGGGGCTGCAGGGGAAGCTTCTGTAAGAAGACACCAGAGGCTGCCCCCATGTCCAACAGAGCCAGTTCCAGCCAGCTCCAAAATGGTCCCACCACTGCCCAAAGCTGAGCCTGTCAGTGATGCTGGTGGTGCCTCCGTGATAAGATACTTAAGAAAAGGTAAAAAACACTTCACAGCAGCTGTGAGAGAGAGAGAGGAGTGAGAAAAATGTGAAACAGCCCTGCAGACACCAAGGTCAGTGAAGATGGAGGGGGAGGAAGTGTTCCAGGCACCAGAGCAGAGATTCCACTGTAGCCTGTGTAGAAGACCACAGTGATGCAGGTTGTTCTCCTGCAGCCCACGGAGGACTGTGGCAGAGTACATCTGCACCCTGCAGCCTGTGGAGGAACCCACACTGAAGCAGGTGGATGTGCCCTGAAGGAAGCTGCAGTCCATGAAGAGCTCATGCCAGAGCAGGTTTTCTGGCAGGAACTGCAGCTTGTGGGGGGATCCAGGCTCAGGCAGCCTGTTCTTGAATGACTGCATCCTGTGGAAAGGACCCATGCTTAAGGAGCTTGAGATTGTCTCCCATGGGTGGGACCTCACACTGGAGCATGAGGAGAAAGTAGCAGCAGAGACAAAGCATTACAAACTGGCTGCAGCCCCCATTCCCCGCCCCCTTGTGCCGCTTTGGGATAGAAGAGTCAGGACAAGTTGAACCTGGGAAGAAGGGAGAATGGGGGCAAGGTAGTTTTAGTTCTGTTTTTATTTCTCACTATCCTATTCTGTTGTTATTAACTGGCAATACAGTAATCTGCCTCAAGTTTAGTTTGTTTTGCCCTTAAAGGTAATTGGCGAGTGATTTTCCTGTCCTTATCTTGGCCTATGAGCTTTTCATCTTGTTTTCTCCTGCTGTCTTGCTGAGGAAGAGGTGTGAGAGAGCAGCTTGGTGAGCAGCAAGGCTAACCCACCACACTCTCACTAACAGCAACAAACTGAAGTAGAACAGAAACACTGTTGTCATCAGCCCTTTTCCAGGAATACTTTGTTCACAGGTCCTCTGCTGTCTTCACAACTGAAGGCGCCCATCAATTACCAAAATGTAGAGCCAAGAACAGAAAGAATTTAAGTAAAATCAGATGGTCTCTGAGGTGGGACAAACACAAACTTACTCTGACACAGAAATAATTTATCTTGGAGAATGCTATGGATAATACATTGTCCTTAACACAATAAATAACTATTGATAATCCAAGCCTAAACACTGTTTGAGAGAACAAATACTGTCCTTTAAACAAATCACTGTAAATGCATGGATATTCAATACATTCTAGAAATGTTTTTACAAGAACCTACCTCTCTTTTTTTAGCTTCATTTGTGCTGTACTTTGGAAAGAGGTAGGAAAAAATATTCCCACAGCAGCAGGCAACATGTACCAAGGGACCCTCTTTTCCTAAACTCAAACCTGATGCGACAGCCAAGACCAAAGTAATTGTTTTTATCATCAAAGTCCACTTCCCCAAGTAACCTCTGATGATGAAGCCACTCAAAATAGTTTTTATCTGGAAGAAAGAAAAAATAGTATCTGTTACAGTGTTCTGCTTTTCTCAGAAAATAAATAATTTTATCATTTTAGCTGCGTAACCAAAAATATCCTTTTCAAATCACTAACTTTATCACACTTTAAAACATGTATTATTCAGATTGCTACGCTGAATCCATTTAGTTGCCAGAGGCTTTCCATTTGTAACTTACTCTAAAACACTGGACAATAATATACAACAACATTATCGATGACATTTAGTAGAAAATTAATCTGCAGTACCTTCTGAGATTGCATTCATTGGTTTATGATGTACATTATCAAGTGAAAGTCAGAAGACTCCCAATGGAAAAATAAACCTGCAAAAACTATACTCAAGGTCATCTATTGTAGCAATATCGCATTTGCACCAATTTTACCCCTCTCTGTTTTCTCCTTATGTTTTACCATCTCTACATAAAAATTTAACAGTAGATTCCTTCATATAAAGATGCAAAAAATCAGTCTTTTTCCACTAGAAAAGATGTGCCACTTGCCTAAGGTATTACTTTGCCTAACAGTGTCATATTATTAGCCTGGAAAATATAGGAAATAATATAGTTATCACAGGAAAGGACAACATGTCTATAAATAGGATGCACACAAAACACTGGGCAGCTGTGTCTAGAAAGTAAAGGTTAGCTAAATTTGGAAACCAATTTAGGATGAAATCTCTTCTGGAATAATAGCACAGAACTACTCCAGGCTTATTTGGAGGCAGGATCTGTCCTTCAACTTCTACAACACACATACATAAAGAAATAGTTCCAGAATGACCGGGGAGGTGAGACTGACCAGACTTTGAGTTTTTCCCTCCCATTCTGTGTATAGTAGGAGACAGCATTCGTAAAAACAATGAGGTTTTGAGGATATTACACATCTTGCTTCGTGACTGACTGATGCTTTGTGCTAGTTAAGGCAATTGAAGCCATTGCAACAAAAGATCAATTGCTCTATCAAATGACCCCTATTCTTGAACCACCACTCTCTTATCACCGAAGGGAGGGTGGGTACTAGGGGAAGGGCTGGAAATCACTCTTCAGAAGTCTGCGCTCTTAAGCTAAATACTTCTTTAAAACGTCCAGCCAGAAGCACGCAGAAAAATCTACAAACTCAGGAGACTCTCTAAAATTTGAAGTATTTTTCTCAGCAAGAAATTTGCACAATTACATTATTTCAATCTGAATACTTGTATTAATGCATTTCATGAAAGTCAAAGGGTGCTCTGCTCCCTCTTGCCTTCCCCCGACCCTCTAGGGCAGCAGGAATTTTCACATTAATGTAAAACATCTATAAGTTATATATTAGTTAGACCTCACCTCAGGTATCCCCGAGCCACAGGCATAAGGAGCAAACACCTTCACCAGAGAAACTGCTAAGAAGGCAAAGCTCAACGCCCAGAAAATATACATTATGTAGTTCATTATGTATGAACCTGGACCCTAAAAGAAAAAACAAAACCAAAAAAAGTCAGAATATATATCTGATGGAGGAGCAAAATCACTACTTAAAATGACCCAAAAGTACTCTTGCTGTAAGCACCTTTATGCACACTTTTTGAGGGACAGTAACTATTACCAAGCCAAGAAAGAAAGAGTTTTGTTTGAAAAGCATAAAGTCACAATATTTGCACATCAGCAAGAACTGGGTTATACAAGGGAGAAAATGTTCTAACACTTCATCTTAAAATGAAAAAATAAACATAGCGCAGGTGGTTTTTTTAGTAGCTATTAGCTGCTAAAATCTACTGAATACTGAGTAAATTTTTTATTTTAAAAAAATGTGGTAGAAAAAATAAGACCAATCTATTCTTATTTATCAGAGAACACCACAAATTCCACTTTCACTTTTTTATGTATATCTATGATCAAGAACAGAAATTCTCATGTTATTAACAGTTGTATACTCCGTAACTTCCTTACACCTGCAACACTCCAAGTCCCTTTGCAGTGCATGAAATGCACAGTTATTACAGTATAACCTATTAATCAATTAAAATGCTGAAAAATGGAGCAGACAATACAACCCAAATCTGTGTTTAGTACCCTAAACTTAAGACCATTATTTTTTCCCCATGTTCAGTCCAACTGTTGAGCAAGACCATCAAAGAATGGGCATATACTTACTTCTGCTTGCCCAATTATTAGTTCTGCCCATGTTTTCCACTGTGGACATTTATCTCTCTCTTCAAATGTGGTCTCATTTGAACCCCAACAACACTGTTCATGGTTAAACCACAAAGCACTAAGGCAAATGCCTTCTTTTAAATCAGTCATCCAGTCAGCAGCAATGTCAATTAATCCTGCCAGTGCCCCTGTTGTAGAAACAGTTTTGTATTAATATTCCAGTAAACGGGAATAACACACATCTAAAATGAAGAAATGTGCTGGTATTAATGATGTAAATTGAAATTACAGAAAACCTAAAGAAATAGACATTTAAAATATTACTGATTTCCAGGAATATGTCCTATCTGCAATATGGTAAGATTAGTATTCACTGAAGAATCAAGCACCTTGTATATTTCCCAAGTTAAATGCATCTCTTTTCTTTTTTTTTTTTTTCCTATGCCACAGTTTTCTAACAGTCCACTGAAACTAAGAAGTTTAGAATCAAAAAGTGGACTAATACATTTTTGTAATGAAAATAACAACAGACCTTCTGACAAAATTACCTTGCCATGCCTCAAGAGAACTCAGGAACTATTCTACTATGTTTTGTACAGAACAGCATTTTCGGAGAAAATAATTCTTACCCTGTCAACAGCAGTTTTAGAACAACACAAATAAAAAACCAAATAAACCCTGATGACATTCACATAATCCATATATAAAATGACTCAATTCTCTAACATGGTAAGCATTTAAAATTCCTACTGCAAGTAACTGGCAGCACAGGTACTAAGCAGTTCAAAAACTCAAAGCTTAAAAGGGATTGTGTATTGTAACTACATGCAGAAAACTTGCTGAAGAGTCCTTGAAAAATAGGCATTACTTAGGAAATTGCTTCAAAGGATTTAAAAAAAAAAATTAAAAAAATCCTTTATTTTACAGAAGCAAAAAGAACTACTTGTAAAGTCAGTGTTTTTGTAAATTAGTTTTTGGTTTTGTTAATTAGTTATAATTTAATGTTTTTAAGGTATTAATCACTACTAGAAATAGCTGCCTAGAGACAGCCATAATTTACTTGTGTAAATCAGTAGTAGAGAATTACCTCAGATTTACTAATTTATATTTACTAATCTGACAGACTCTCAGTTTGAGATCCTGGGCCAACCAAAGTCAAAGGCAATATTTCAGTAGAACTAAATTTAAACCATGCTAATGAAAATACATAAACATAAGCTCTTCCCGTGACTGAAATCAAGGCTGTACCATTTAAGATTCACTAGACGCATACATCAGAGAGCAATCGAAATGGAAAAACCTAGGAACGTTCATGGCCAGAATTTGCTCTCCCTGTTGCTCAGGAAGAGAGTAAAGCAATTTTCATACACATAGCAGCTTGGGGGGTGGAAATACAACACTGCACTTTCCCACCCAAATTATCACAGGCAATTTCCAGTAATTATATACTCCCAGTTTGTACATTCAGAGGTATATAAACATGCTACAAACTTCGCATAGATATTAATTTATATGTGATTTGTGAAAGTGATTATGTATATATCTAAGTAGTAATTATACAGTTACCATGCCTTTTTAACAGGCATAACCATACTCTGCAACTAATCTAATTTTCCTAACATTTAATCTAATATCTTTGCCTGAAATTTTTTTTTTTTTGAAAAACTGGACACAAAGTTTGTGTCTTCTCACTCCTGCACATTTTGGTGCCTCCAAACTATGCCGATCGAAAGCAGCACTGCACGACAGTGGGGTGACAAACTATCAGACGATTTTAGCTCTAAAACTCATCCTAAAATCCATTAAAAAGAAAAGATAGAGTTGAAGTAGGGGCCACCAAACTCTACCTGCTAAAGCTAATAATTTTTGTGTAACAACCTCTAGAAAGGTATGGCATAAACATATAGCTAGACTTTGCTCATGTATAAACACATGCTTTAGAAGCAGGTGTGTTTACCAAAACTATACACAGAATCATAGAATCATTCAGGTTGGAAAAGACCCTTGGGATCATCGAGTCCAACCATCTTCCCTACTCTACAAAGTTTTTCCCTACACCATATCCCCCAACACCACATCTAAGCGACACATTCAGGGATGGTGACTCAACCACCTCCCTGGGCAGCCCGTTCCAGTGTCTGATCACTCTTACTGTGAAGAACTTCTTCCTAATGTCTAGTCTAAACCTACCCTGTTGCAACTTGAAGCCATTCCCTCTTGTTCTATCGCTGTTTGCTTGTGAGAAGAGACCAGCACCAACCTCTCTACAGTGTCCTTTCAAGTAGTTATAGAGAGTGATGAAGTCTCCCCTCAGTCTCCTCTTCCTCAAACTAAACAGTCCCAGCTCCCTCAATCGTTCTTCATATGACTTATGCTCCAGGCCCTTCACCAGCTTCGTTGCCCTCCTCTGTACCCGCTCCAGCACCTCGATATCTCTCTTGTATTGAGGTGCCCAAAACTGGACACAATACTCCAGGTGTGGCCTCACCAGGGCTGAGTACAGGGGGACAATCACCTCCCTACTTCTGCTGGTCACACTATTTCTAATACAAGCCAGGATGCCGTTGGCTTTCTTAGCCACCTGGGCACACTGCCGGCTCATATTCAGCCGCTTGTCAATCAGAACCCCCAAGTCCTTTTCCGCCAGGCAGCTTTCCAACAACACTTCCCCAAGCCTGTACCGATGCATGGGGTTGTTGTGGCCCGAGTGCAGGACCTGGCACTTGGTCTTGTTGAATTTCATACCATTAAGGTTCGCCCATCGATCCAACCTATCTAGGTCTCTCTGTAGGGCCTCCCTGTGCACATGCAGATCAACGCTCCTGCTTAACTTGGTGTCGTCTGCGAACTTGCAGATGATGCACTGTATGTCATTATCAAGATCATCGATAAAGATGTTAAACAGAAATGGTCCCAACACTGAGCCCTGGGGAACACCACTTGTGACCGGTCGCCAGCTGGATTTAACTCCATTGAGCACCACTCTTTGGGACCGTCCAGACAGCCAATGCTTGATCCAGCAGATAGTATGCTCGCCCAGGCCATGTGCAGCTAGTTTTTCCACTAGAATTCTACAGGGAACAGTGTCGAATGCTTTTTGAAAGTCCAGGTAGATAATATCCACAGCCTTTCCTTCATCCAATAATCCGGTCATCTTGTCATAGAAGGAGATCAGGTTCGTCTGGCAGGACGAGGACATATACCAGGAGCTACTTTTTGGTTCATATGGAATAAGCTAATGGGTTCAGTAAAGTTCCTAGCAAAAAAAAAAAACCAAACAAAACCACCAACAACCAAACCCAAATTCATAGCAGAAAAACCATCTAGCACAATAAATTAATACACTTTCACAAGAAATCTTAGAGGAAGAAAATCAAAATTTCACAGAAAGGGAGAAGACCATTCTCAACCACAGGATGAAAGAAGATTGATAATTTAGTAGGTGGAAGTTCAATAACACTGAGAAACTCTCACTAAATTCAGTGAGGATTTTGTTTTCTGTTTGATTAGTAAACCCTCCCCTCAAAATGCTAAAGTTTGTAAATCAAGATAATCAACCTTTCCCTTCCCTCATGGAATTACGGTAGCAGTCTGAATCAGCTCTTACCCAGGCTGGTGGACAACACACAAATGAAAAGCACAGTAACTACACTTGTAACTACACTAACAGAGGAAAGAAATCCTCTGTTTTTTAATTTACCTGATGCCAAACCAGTTAGTGTGACTACTAGCCATCCTGACCACGCATCGTACAAACTTTTTGTCATCTCCCATGCTGATTCTTTCTTCTTGCTGTTAATCTGCAATGAGAAATCATTATGTACACTTGTATGTGTTTCTGTAATAGGAACAGGAGAAAAAAAAGTAAGTACGACATACAAACTGCACGATGCAAGCTGCAGGCAAATACTCCCTCTCTTCAAACTAAAAGCATTCTCCCTGTATTTAGTGCTTTACGAAGATAACCAGCTTGGTTATTCAGACATCAAACAACTGACAGAGGAAAGTAAATTTGCTTAATTTAAAGAACTAAAACCCAGGAAATATATTATTAGGATAAATTAATACTTTCTACGATGCACGTCTAAAAAATTTAATTGTAAAATTATTTCTCTCCTAAATCTTAATTATTTTTTGTTGTACCTCAAATAAGCTTTTAGTGTACTCCTGATAAGCTACTCCATACAATTCAAATTCCTAAACTTGTATTTTAAATATCAACACCTTTCTTTTATCTTTAGACTAAAAACCACAGAATGATAAAACAAAACTAAAAACTGGATAACTACCCTATAATACTTCTAGACAACTATTACTAATGACACTTAAAGTTACTGTACTGAAAAAATAGTAATTCTTATTTCAGCCTTATTTACTCTGTGCACTTTGCTGAAATTTGTGTGTCACTTACTTTATGTTTATTTAATTGGATCCTATTCTTATGATTTTTTTCATACTGTAAAAGGAGGGAGAAAGTATGTGCAACAAACAGCAAAAAAGAAAACCAACCGGAAAAAAAAAAATCCCAACCACAAACCAAGAAAGCACAATCCCCTAGATTGTGAAATCTAGGGAAAATCTAGAAAAAAAATTCACCCCTAAAGCAGCAAATAAATATATTTTATAGTTTCCTCTACATTTATGAGATTCTCAACCTTTTTTTTTTTTATTAAAAAAGTTGTTTCTACAGTAGCATGTCTTTCAAAACCACCATGAACTAGTACTCACTCCTTCTTCCTACATCTTTGATGACATGGCCAGTCTCCTATCATTTAGGGCGTATTTATAAATTGTGAACTGTCTTGTCTCACTTTTCTGGTCTCAGACATTAAAATGAGTAACAGCTGTGAGACTTCACCCTAGATAATCTATTTCCAGGTGTGATCTACCTTGCCAGGATTTGGTCAGGCCCAGTGTTCTATCTGATGGCATATTCACTAACCTACAAATCAGCAGCGTAAAGATGGGGTTGTGTTAATTACTGCTTAGACATCAAATTATGAAATAAAGTATTCCATGGAAAACACCTTCTTACTTTTCATTAAAAGCATCCAAACAAGGTATGTGTTCTCAGATTCACTGTCCAAGGATCTCTTTTCCTTAAAAAAGCACTAGATAGTGCAATTGTGGATGCTTTGGTTTCTAAACTAGTGTAAAATCATTTTTTTAACCATGTCAAAGTAAATCAGCATATATATCCTACATTTGCTTCCAGAAAGTTAAAAATGGTGTTTCCAAAGAAAGCAGGATAACGTTACAATGTTGTGAAGGAAGGAACCTCTCCCCTGACCCCTCCATACAATTACAATTCATTTTTAACTATTGATTTTAATCAGTTAAAAATATTTTAAGAGAAATCACATCTCCAAATCTGTTTTGGTTTAAGGTTAATTAATGTAAGCATCCCAAAAGTTTGGCAGTGAGGCTCTAAATATCTTATTTCTTCCTAAAATGCTATTTATGAAGTCTATTATATGAATGACAGTATCTAGCACGTTGCTGACTAATACAGCTTGAGGCCATTTCATGAAAGAACTCATTGCAGAGCCCACTGATAAAGATGAACGGCCTGAACTTTGACGATCTTCTGAAGAAATCGATAGAGAAGAAGAGCAAGTTTTGTGGAAAGGACATTTTCCATACATATATAGACTACTTTTTGTTAAGCATATATACACTGATGTAAGTGTTTTAGATATGAGAATTTTCACTTTCCATAATCCAAACAACAGCAGCACTACATAGGAGTAGCACAAATACACTTCTATCAGTATAAAAGCAATATACATCAGTGCCCATTTTTCTGTACAAGTACCACTATAAGCATTATTGTACTATTACAAATAGATCTACACTAGAAAATAGCCTTAAATAAACTAGCATGCAAAAAGGCAGTATTGTAAAAATGTCATTTGGGTGACGGGGAACCACTCCCACTCTATTAAATTCCTGTTTCCTTCCCAAGTTATAATATTGTTGCTGGACTGCAGGTATCAATGCAACGGTGCTTTTGTAATAGCATTCAAGTAGTTCTATCTGAGGTAACTACTTACAAATTTAAAGTAGGCACATATTTGTATGTGTTACTAGATCAGACCTTAATTTCAACATCCACCAAAAATTATTTTCCAAGTATTATTATTTATCTCAAGTACCCGTCTATGTCTTTCTCTGTCTTTGCATTTCTCTCGAACCCAGTCAATGGTATGGAAATCATCGTATGTTCCTACTCCGGGAATTGGTTCATCCAGAAGATCCAGTAAATGTGTTGAACTGTTGATAGTTCCTCCATTTGTCATTGTATAATGAGTTCCTGTGGGAGAGGAAAGACAGGAATTAATTAATTCTACAATAAGCAAAGGATTCATAACACTACAGCATATAAAATTGCTGAACAAATAATTAAGACTCTTCCTATAATATGCATATTTCACTTCATTTAGGCCTGTCAATGTTGCATGTCACTATTTTTTTCTGTCACTCATCTGTAGGCTAAATTTGCCTACTAGTCACTTTGTATTTCCCTTGGTTAAGTATGAATGTACTACTCAAACTGTTGTTCTGTTTAGTGTGCAGAGTCCAGAGAAACTTCAAGAGAACAAAGTGGAAAAAATTAGCACCTTCAACACACATTGAACTTGAAATCTATTTCAGTTTATGAGCTACCAGAGGAAAATCTGACTGTAAGAAAACAAAGCAAGATGATTAGATATAAAGTTCACAACACTTCCATAAGTTGCAAGTTATTTTTAAATACACATACCATTGATTACCATTGCTCTCCTTCATGTCTAAACCAAACCTAAAATACATTATCAACAGATTATCAGTGCGGCTAAAAAGTAGCAGCAAGCCAAGCAAATTTTTTAAAATTTTTATTTATTTCAGGTAACTCACAGAACAGCCCTCAGTGATGAAAAGCTGGAAATACTGTATAAAGAAAATGTCATCTACTAATTTGTGAAGACCAGCTAGTTCCTTCACAAACAGCTTGCGGAAGGGATAGCAACATCCCCAACAGTATTTCTTTCAGTGATCAGAAAAGCAAGAGGAGTACTGAGAATTTTTCTCTCTTCACAAGTGATCAAGACAGGTTTATTGCTTTAAGCTTTCAAATGCCACCAGTTCTGTAATATCTTGGCTTTTTTGAGTTCCTGACATATGTTTACAGACCCTAAGTATAATTTTCTGTTGGATGGTTGCCTTAGTATGGCCATCATTTGACCATCCAACACAAACTGCTTCTGCAACAGTAATTGCTATAAAGGGAACATTTATAATGAGGTCAATTAAGACAATGACTTAAAGAGTGATAACTCTCACTTGTTTGACTACAAACGAAATAATTTGGCCAACAGCATATGGCATACCACAGTAATCTCTATTCTTAAAGATGATGGCCAAGACTTCTAGCAGTTCAGGCAGGGACTAGAACTCATTTCACTAGACTGACACTGGGATGGGTAACCAGGCGGGGGCGGTTGAGTTGGGTTTCTTGTTTGGGTTTTTGAATTTTTTTTTAATTTCAAGCTCAGCCTCTTGGTGTTGTCAGCAGAAGTTTCCAACTTCTATAATAAAAATAATAATAAAAGGTCTTCAAAGGGCTTATGTGTAAACTTCCAAATGCTACAAATGCCGAGTTCACCAGCCCCAGCTCTCACCAACAACTGACAGTTAGATTTATACATAAGTAAATTTTTTCCCTTTAAATTTGTGAAGTCTGAGCTCTAGCAGCAGCAGTGTGACACCTGGCATTATACTCAGACCCGAAGGTGTGCCTCAGCCCTCTATTGCTTGCGAGGTTTCGTTTATGCCTGCAGTGCGTAATCAGTGCATAATTTAGACAATTTCTTAGTGGTGAAAGACAACATGCAAGAAAGTAATACAAAAATCCTGTCAAGACAAAATGCAATCTCAAATTTTCAAAACACACAAAAGTACTATTCATTACATATAGAAAAGCTTAAAATTCTATAAAATTATATAAAAAGATTACTTTTTGTTTAATTAAAAAAATCTTAAAGTAAAAGATGAGAATGCAAATGCAGGACAACTCCTCAGCAATGCCAATACCATTCTCTCATGGCAGCCTGGCTGCAATCTTTCTCAAAACTGTTTTTTCCCCCCAGTCTATGCCATATTAAACTCTCCCTCATCTATTCACCATAGCGAAGTCCTGTAAATCTCTTCCCAGAGCTGCTGCTAGTCTGTCTTAAGGCAGATGTAAAGAAGCATAACGTATGCTTCCATTAATAAAAGGCTAACAACAACAAATTAAATCAGATCTGCTAATAGCGGAGATTGTGAAAACCTTGCTTTAGGATAAGGGATTCAATTCTTTTCCCATTTCCAATTCTCATAACTAGAAAGGAAGTCTAAGATACATGGTCTGGCTAGCTGAAAGGGCAAGCCAATCTCATGGAAGAGACAGTAACAAAATTCACACCGTAATCATTAGTTTAGATCTCAAAATTAAAAGAATACATGATGAAAATGTATTTTTGCAAGAAATTAAGCTCCTTTGCAAAGCAAGGCGCCATAAATTCAGCCACAGTTTAATTATTAATCTCTGACAAAGCTACAATGTGATCAAGCAGTGTCCTGACACTGAGTGATCACAGTAGGACAAAAGCCTGCCTTTGCCCTGGGAGAGTTGGTTTTATGCCCTGCTATATATGAAGCTATAGCTTGGTATAGCTATATAAGGAGCAAGCAATCCTATGCCACACAAGGCAAAGGAGAGTTGAGAGTTATAAATGTATCACAAACAGTAACAGATGATTTGATCACAAGGTGCCGAATTGGAATTCTCTCCAAGGAAGCCATCAGAGATGGCATCACAACCCGAGCAGAACTTGGGAGTAGACCACAAAGAGTGGTCATTGCCTCGATTCAATAAAAATCCCACTGAAACTGTGCCAGGCTCCTAGTTTGCCAGCATTTGCTGGCACACCAAACATTGGAATATAAATGATGATTGTACGACAGGGAAAGATACAGAGGATGAGATGTGAAGCTGAAAAGGTGGTTTTATTGAAGACAGAGCTGCCGTGAATGCCTGATGCAGCTGCATAGACTCTTGTACCAAGTGAGAAACAGGCAGCATGATACCCTGCATTAGCATGTGGCAGAACCTATAGAGGACCTTGAAGAGGACAGCTGTACAACATCTGATGCTCTGTACCTAGGATGTCAGACAGCAGTGGGAGAGGACATTCTCCAGCAAGTATTACGATCTATGTAGCTCGTAAGTATTACAGAAATACATAATATTCATACATATTCTGTAAAAAATATTACAGAATACGTATTTACAGAAATATACCTTTACCGATACTCAACACTTTTCCAAACTTCCACTGCCCTTTCTTCCCTTCCCTCTCTAGCATTTCAAACAGTAAGATGCTCCTTCCAGCTATGATGATAATGATTCTCACCAGCATAAACACATGCAAATTCTCATAATTTATTGCCAGTTTCATCGAAGTGTTACTGAATTTATTTTAAATTGAATAGGCTTTGATAAAATCCTTACCATAATATTGATTTTCCATCACACTATTCTAACCTCCAAGCAGGAAATCATCATTACCCTGATAAATTGCAGCATTTAGAAAGTGCAGCATTCTGGACATTCCCAGTGTTCAGAAAGTATTTTCCCTTCCTTCTTCCCCCTTTTCACCAGCCTTCAGGTTTCAAGATTCTCTCAGGCTACAACTCAATGCAAGTGCTTTTCATCAAAATAAGAGCAGCCTTAGTCTTAAAAACCACAACGAGCTCTTAGCACACCAGGTATACAGGCACAGCTTCTACCTATGATAAGAGAACACTTCCAATTTCTGTGTGTACGCACTTGAGCCATTCTGCAGCTGTGAAGAAAGTAAAGCCTTCTTTTTGTTATGTATGAGTTTGCTTAAAGCTTTATTAGACAGGGAAGCAGATGGTAAAAATGGGAGGCAGAACTTTTATTATTACGGTTAGTCCAAACTAACCCATGTTACTACAGGGAGGCAAATAGTAATAAACTGATCCTCTCAGAGGCTCAATATACCTCAAAGGAAACCTTACAAAGCAAATTCAACACAATCCTTCTGTACCTTGCAAAACTAAGGTAGCTGGCATCCCTTTATGAGCACGCTCTTCTCCAACCGCATCTTTAACAATCCTGTATTCTCAACACATAACTAGTGAGCTGCTGCAAGCACAGACTGCAAGCTTGCAGACAGTAAGCATCTAGACAATAAAAGCAACATGATTCTTCAGAGAAAGGAAATTGTCTCTTTTAGGTGATTGAGTCACTGTAGGTCTTGCCTAAACTACTTTCTAGGAAGGCAGCTGACTTTTGCTATCCTTCCACGCATGTAATTCTAAGCCTTCAGGCACAATCCTTTCTCAGGAATAAGCGTTGGTAGTGCTGAAGAGCTGCTTCAAGTGAAGTTGTTAAAAAAAAAAAACAAACCAAAAAATAATAAAGAATATTGCATCATGTTGAAAGAAAACCCCTGTAATAAGCATTAAGATTAACAATAAAACACTGTACTTTGGGACACCTGATTGGAATGATGTACAGCAAAACCAAACAAAAATGCTACATGGACAAAACAGGAGGAGTAAGAAAAGTAAATTCCAACACCATAAAAGAAGTTCTCATCTCTGAAGAAACGGGGGTTTTGTTTGTTTTGTGTTTTGTTGGTTTTTTTAAATAAGAATGAAAAAAATACAATCCAAAACTGCTTGAGAGGACACTATACCTGATATCAAAAGCAGTCTCTTACCATACAGCTCTCCTTCATTTCCCTCTGAACATGAAGCTATACTGAATGTCTGTTAGCTCCCAACACTGATCCAGCCTCCTGCTTTGCTTAGCTAGTCCCTCCTGATGTAAAGCAGGAACAAAGAAACTACAGAACTAATATTTTGCTACACTCACACAAATTGTTTTATACATTAGAGAGTCCTCCTTGCCTTATGTTCCCTTTGAGGCAAGGAATATCTCTTCTTTCATATTCTATATATATGCCTCATACAAACAGTCTTCAATCTGGATTGATGTTGGAACTATGATAAACATGACAAAAAGCTGATTTATGTAGATTACACACAGCATTCTTCAGGTGCTACGTGCAGCATTTTCAAAGGCTGCCTCACCTCCTCTAGTGGTGATCCCCTACTCCCATCTCCCTTTGCAACTCACTTGATTTCTTTCAGATTTGAAAGCAACCTTGGGCAACAAGCAGCTGATGAAAGTCACAGTTTTTTAAAGAAAGATACCTAGTAAGTTTTTAACTAATAAATTTAAAAAGAAAAAGACCACGTCTGCAAGGCTAATACCTTTAAAACCCAAGCACACCATTACTGACTATTCACTATGGTACAGTTCAAAAATTGTCAAGATAAAACCTTTTACAACACTAACAAATCAAAACATGAGTTGCCAACATTCATACGCTGTTACGTTTTTCACTTCACAGATCTCTTGGAACAAGTCCTCAGTAAAGGAACAAAGTAGATCATAAAGATCTTCAGGGTCCTGCTATCCTCTCCCTGGTACAAAGAGAAATGAAGAGCCAATGGACCTGGGTTCTCACTTCTTGGTGTTCTCTCTCCCAGGGAGGCAGTAGGTTCCAGTTTCTACACTCTGTGATTTAAAAATCCTACTGAAAGTACACTTAAAACACCTTGAATTAAAAAAATGAGAGAGCTAGTGCTTCACAGATATCTAAACATAGTTTCACACAAGAAAGGGGTTTTGCAACATACTTGAAGCTCCTGATGCCTGCAAAACTGTTCAACAATCCTTCTTGACTCTTTCCTTGTGTGTAGTGTTCACTCTTTTCTCATAAATATAAAAAGAGAAACATCAGGATTTAAGGCAAATGCTGCATCCTGGGTAATCAAAGGGTGCACAGTAGATTTTTATGTGGTTGCCCACCACGTGAGACCATCTGGCCAATTAGCCAATATCATATAGAGAACAAATCCACACAGCTCCAGCCTCCATAGAGAATAAGGTACAGAACTGGGACATGAACAGGCTCAAGAGGGTGGCTAACAGAGTTAACAAGGGACCAATTTAATGATAAAGTTTGATACCCCTTCTATATGCTATACAGCATATGATGGACATCTTCCGAATGCACATCACAAAATACAATGCTGTCTCAAACTGAGCATATAGCTGCTTATTCCATTTTATGAAATGAGACATAACTCTCAGGACATAACTATGAAATTAAGGCTGAGCTGACCTAACAGACTGCTGCCACCCAAGCAGGAGATCTTGCTCCCCCTATTTCTCCTTCCCATTCTTGGTCATACACTCCCACCGTCACCCTTGGATCTGCCCTGTCACCCTTCGATCCAACTGCACAGTAAACCAACTAATCATGCTAATCCAACTAAGCAGACAAAACTAACAAAAGAAAATAATTCTGCCATTACACAGAACTGGAATCAAGCTTCTGTGCTATCAGACAAGAAATAGAGACAGTGCAAGAGCAAGAACTGAGAGAAGAGACAGGGAACGATGAGGAAGTTCATGCCCTTCCACAGCAACAAGCTGTCAGACTAGTTATACTGAAATATATAAATGTACCCTTGGGGTCTTGTTAGATTTTAATTACGTCTTTCTGCTGGAAACAATTCAAAACTTCTAGATAAATATTAATATCCAGACACTATACAGTAACATCCATTTCACAGAGCTCAAAACTCCCAAAGGTGGCTACATTTAAAAACATTTCCAAGTTGCAAACACAACAACAGATAAACAATGTCAATACTGGAGTCAATGGCAAAGCAATAATAGGACCCAATTTCTCAAAGGTATTTCTCTACAAGCTACATGATTGCTAAGTCTTACAGCAAGAACACACTAGTTTGCTGCTGCTCACACATCCCTTTTTCAAGATGGAACACAACGACACGGTATTGCCCTCAGCAGCTGCCCTTCTGGCTGACGGCAGTGCGATGGCTTTCCTTTGTGCTACTCCAAGCAGTGTGAACGGAGGGGAAAAAATTAAAAAATGCATCTCTGTTGAGTGTAAACGAAGCTAATCAGTTTACAAGTAAGGCTGGAATAAGCTCTCCCTGACATGACCATCCAAACCTGCTGAGTGCTAAAATCAGCAGGGGCTGTAGCTTTCCGGAGGCCAGATACTAATCCAAGGCTTTGCTTCACCCGTGTGTCCTTGGGTATTAGGTGGCAAGGGGACTGGAGGTGGGGGAGCACCCTGAATGCAACGCACGCCACAAGGATCACTTACACTTGTAACAAAGAAGATTTGTATACACAAGACACGTGTTAGTGCCTGAGCTTCTTTCTGTCTCCATATTCAGAGCTCAAAATATGAAGCTTTCAATTAAAAAAAGACAAGAAATTATCGTCAGTTATTTAAATTTGTCTGTAACCACTCAAGAAGAGTCATTAGGCACTATTGTCTTTTCCTGGCTAGAAGTAATTTTTAAATTTCAGCATGAGAAGCACAGCACACCATGCCAGAATGCTATCATTCCCTACTGTTGACGATCAATGTTGTTAAAGTCTCTATAATCAAGTAATACATTCCCCTTTGTGTGTAACAACAAATTTTCAGCCTGTCTCTTCAGTTGGCTCTTCTGAACTGCATCAAAAGCTTAAAAGCACAAATTGGTCTCTGCATTACTGTCAAAATACATACAAAAATGACAAAACTATATATACACTAACGGAAAAAAAAAAATCGGCTTGAAAAAATCTAATACGTGGGAAACAGGAAGACTCAGAACAAGATTTGAAGAACGGGGAAAAGAAATAAAATGCTTTACCAAAGTACTGAGTGATAATCCCCTCCTTTCCCTTTCTTCTGTCAAAAAAAATAAAATCTGGGTTTAAAAATAACCTTTAAAAAAGTAGGAGTTAAATGAAAGCTGAATGGCAGCACCTCAGAGTGAAATCAAGACTTTTGAAGACTTGCATCCACTGCAAATGCACAGGAAACTGAGAAGGCTGCAAAGAGGAGGTCAAGTATTGCTCAATACGTATAGCCTAACTAAAAAAAACCAACATACATAGCTTTGGCTTTTTACTTTAGGTGGAAGAAACACATCTGTTTCTATGAGTCAGCAGAAAAAAACCCAGCTTTATTATTACAGATTTCTTTTCTCGTAGTCTTAAAAGGCAGAATGGACAAATATATTTATTAGTTATATCTGTAACACGTAGGAACTTCAGATACGCAAGTGAAGTCCTGAAGATCCCCCAACTACTAAATTTACAACTTACATAGAAGATGAACCGTGCAGGAAGGAGATGAGAAAAATAAAAGGTAAAAAACCATATTAAGTTAGATAAAGCAAACGTTACAAAAGGGAAGTAATCTATCACCTAGCAATTACCAAGGCAATATGAGTCAGAACAACAGAAATTTAGATAATTAGATTTCCAAGCGCTGCTGCTGCATGTATGTAAGAGCTACTTACTTATATGTTGTTTTGGAGGGAAAAGACAGGACGCAACAAAAATAATAATTCTGCTAATATGATTATCCTAATCAGGCCACATTCAGGCGCAAGAAAGGCTTAATCTTGGTTTGTTCATTAGCTTTCTAATATCTCAGATAATAGCACATCTCAAAATGATTTCCAAAATTGAGAGATGCATGCTTAATACTGAACCTTATCAATCATACAGCACAGGCAGACAGGTGACGTGTAACTAACTACCTGTAGTTATATCTTATGGTACTTTGTTAACCACCCAAGTCAAACATGCTAAACTCGTAATTGAAAATCCTTATCCCCTTTTTACACTAGGAACCTTAAAACAAAGTGCAGCAGAAATTCAGTGCCGCAGCCATGTTAAGTTTCTCCAAGTAATGCTTTTTTCTCAATGTTAGACAACTATAATCATCTCGATCACAGTTTCTGTAATGAGCTTGTAATCAGCCTAAAAATTAATTTTATTACTCTCCGTTACCAATAAAATTTCAGGGTCAACTCTAGCTCTGAGCGTGTGTACACAACTTTCACACCCATTTACTTCAAAGGTCACAGTGACAACTTCAGTCTCTAACAGCTTTTAATTTATCTAACAATTCTTAAACATAAGAGGCCCATAAGCAGAAATGCAGCCTAAAATACAAATGTATAACTTTTACCACTTCGAGGATCTAAGTGGTAAATCACCACTGGCTCAATAGGCATCTGACCCAAACTCTTTCCTAAGATATTATTAAATGTCCTCTGCCCCACAGCTTATCATAACAGGTGAACAGGGGGGTGTGTGTTTGTGTGTGTGTGTGTGAGGGGGGGGGAAGAATTTTCCCCAATGTCGCTGTTAACAGTACAGTCTAAGCACCAGGAGCTGTACCTACATGCAGTGGTGGCTGGTGCCCAATAAAGGAAATTGTGAGTTATTCTGTCTCTCAAAAAAAGATTAAGTTTACTAAAACTAAGTCATGAGTAAATTTGGTGTGCTCTTTATATACGTAATTTTCACATCTCGTGGCTACTGACTCAAACACAGATTATTAGTGGTACAGCATATAATATAATAATAATAATTTTGCTTGAGGACTTCCAAAATCTAAAATCTATGATGTGCTTATGTGTATGTAACAAATAAAAGGGAGTTAACGACTCTCATGCTTGCTGAAGCTCAAGTCTTGCTACTGGCAGCCTGGCCACTATAAATGTACCGCTATTGCTCATATCTCAAATTTTTAAAGAATGGTAAAATGAACGCTTATTTAGGAAAAAAAAGGGGAAGAGGGGAATCAAAGAGTGTGAGCATGTCTATGAATGGCTGGAAGACAAGCAAGATATTGGTAATTTAGAACTTTCAAAAAGGGTCCAGCTAGCAATAATAATAGAAAAATAAATACTAGAGCAAAGAACTGAGCAACGCAAATAATTTATTTACACAACATATATTCCAGCATATAGTTTCTTATATAAAAAATTCTTATGAAAAAGCGTCAGTTACTTATCATAAAAAAGTCAGTTACTTATCATATATGCAATTCTAAATCAGGACTTAAAAACCCATTCTAAGCAGAGTAGTAGTACTTTTAACCCATTTGGTTACCAGAGAAGAGAGTGGAAGTGAACTGTATTCTTGCAGTTTTATTTCAGTTTATCAGGGAGGATAAGGAAGTTGGAAACAATGCATTTAGTACCTCATAAAGAGAAGTCTCAGGACAGAGCAAGTTTAAGGCAGTCTTGATAAGAAATATTCAATAATGTCTGTATTCTTCTCAGAGAGATAATGATGAGTAATCAATATTTTAAAAGATAAACACAATTAATACATATTTATTTTAAACACTTTCAATTTGATGGTTTCACAGCATATTTGCATTTAAAAAAAAACACACCATCATCTTAATGCAAACCAACAGGTCAGGCTTTTAATAATAATGCATTATAATATTTTGTATTTCATCTCATTGATGAGATTAAACCTCAAAGACCCCTAATGATTTAAACAGTCATTACACCACTGCTGGGGTAGTGCGTCTTTGGGTGAGACGCTGCAGTCAATTAGTGCAACAAATGCTTTGATGTTACAAAGCAGTTTTGCATGACGTGAACATTACTCTGCAGGACAGAAGAGCTGTCAGTATGTGAATAAGGGAAAAAATTCCACAGGCTTTAACAATTAAGCGTGTTATCTCAAAATAGCTTTATCCATTTTCTCTAGGTTGTTTTTACAGCACTCTGAAATCTACGCGAGAGGAAAAAAAATCTTGGTAGTATCCTTTTCTAGACTCACAGATAATAAAGAAATGTCAAGAATTTACTTTAAATTTCTGGGTTTGCCTGTTAGCATTTTAAGCCTCAATTTGATAGCTAGATGATAACAACAGATTAGTGTGGTATTGGAAATCAGCAGGAAATACACACAAATTCTGATTAAATCTATGGAACAAACTGGTCTGGAGACTCAATTTTCTTATGAGTCATATGCACTTGACAAATTAAGATTTGCAGGAAATTATGGTAACACTGTTGGGGTTTTGCTTGTTTGCTTTAAACAAAAACTCACTGTAGCAAACCAAAGAAGCACCAGTAACACTGGTTTTGAAATACAGTATTAGAATATAGGAAGTACAAACCCTAACGGAATTCAATGAAACTGCAAAAAGTGACAAGTCACAACTGGGAATTCTCCCGAGTGGTGACACCACAAGGGGAACACCTAGTTGAACCCTTGACTGTTTTCATTACAGTATTTGTAAACTGTATATTTAATCACAATATGCTGATGTGCCAGACACCATTTTGCACTGCAAATATCTCTACTTGTATTGTAAGAATCAACTAAAATTTGGTGATTTCCAGGAAAATACATCTGATCAGGTTTCAATATCTAACCATAATTTGCAGAGTTTGAAAGTATAATAATAACGCTGTTTTGCAGTTTTCATCTTTAAAACTATCTACAGATCTACACTTACAGAATGGTGAAAGTTGAAAGAAACTTCTGGAGGTCATCTGGTCCAACGCCACTGCTCAAGCAGAGCCAACTACAGCTGGTTTCTCAGGACCATGTCCAGACAGCTTTTGAATATCTCCAAGGAAGTTGATTTCACAACCTCTCCGGGCAACCTGTTCCAGTGCTCAGTCATCCTCACAATAAAAAACTTGTTTCCTGATGTTCAGAGGAAACCTCCTATGTTTCAGTTTGTGCCCATTACCCCTGGTCCTGTCACTGGGCACCACTGAAAAGAGCCTAGTTCAGCCTTCTTTGCACCTTCCCTTCAGGTATTTATATACATTGATAAGATCTCCAGTTCAGACCCTGCAAATTTTCTAAGAAAATACCATCCTTGATGTCTCAGAAGTGATTCTAAAATCTGACTTAGAGAACTAACCAACACTTACTACATAATAATCTGGGCAGAGAAAAATTTGCTTGCTTAAAATACTCTAAACCATATTAGAACTTGTTGATATTCTTAACATACGCTGAAAAATATTCTAAGGGTCATAAAAAGATAACAAATAACCCTACTAAAACATAATAAAAACAGTAGAACACAGAAAAGTGTGACCTAAGCTATTTATTTATAGAAATAAGAGTTTACAAGGAAAGGTGAATCAATAAATTAGCATGGAGAGAGAAAAGAAATAATCTTATGTTAATCATATCTTTATTCTCAGCCTACCTCCTAATGCCGTCACCAGCAGCCATAGATGTTGATAACTTTCTAATTTTAGATTAGCCAATTTAAACAGAACTAAAGCGAGAATTTCCCATGTTTACTGATTTTAAATACCAAAAGTGTAACCATCAAATCCAATCAAGAAAAAAAACAACTTATATCCTCAGAATTTGAAGGCATAACTTTAATTTATTCCTACTACAACTTCTTTCAGTACAAAACCAAATCTTTATAGAATGTATTCTGCTTTAAATTTGCAGTATGAAACAAAAGGCAAACTCAAAAAAGGAATTTTTTCCCCCTAACACTGATAACACTGTTTTCTTTTTAAATCTGCTTCCTTGCAAGCAACAGTGTAAAGAACCTACCACAAAGCTCCGGTTTCTTAAGAGCTCATCAATATTGGGGTAACCGACATATTACAACTGTAGAGCTTTCCCTTCACATATCAAAGGCGTCAACAAAGAGTCAAGTCTCAAAGCACGTAGGGAAACTTCAAAGCCAGACAAACACTGTTCCTATTCAAGCTAGCGAAAGGCTCGAAAATAGCCTATTTAATTAACTCTTGCCAATTTGCTCATAGTCAGTCACAACCACGATTTTTGGGGTCTTTTTTTTTTTTTGTGCGCACGAGATGGTTTTATTGATTTAAAAGAAAAAAAAAAGAGAGAGAGAGAGAAAGAAAAGGCTGCCACATATCGAAGATGGAGTCACAAGCCGATGAGATGTGAAGGATTAATCTGCCCACAGAGCCAACAGTCACCGACAGCATGGGAGCCAGCCAGAACCGAATTCTCCCCCCGGCAGAGGCACCCGCCTGGCCAAACAAAGCAATGCGGTAATTAACGAGCCTTTACACCTCTGCTTCAAACCGGCACGGCACTCTCACACAGCCAGATACGCAAACAAGTCACTCGCACCTCCATTCGGCGTTACCTCGTTTATGCAACTCCCGGAGCGGAATGCCGTCTCCTCCCCCGCCATCGTAGGGCAGATACGGATCCGAAGAGACATCCATGGACGGCACCAACCCGCAGCCCGCCTCGCCGCCTCAGAAGGGCCGCGGCATTTCTTACACAAGGGCGGCCGCGGGGGACGCTGCCATGTTTGACCGGGATCCGGCCTGCGCGCCGCCGCTGCCGCCGCCGCCTTGGCGCAGGAGCCGGGCTCTGCCCGCCGCTGATGTCAGCGCGGGGCGGCCGCAGCCGCTGCCGGGGGCTGGGCGGGCGCGGCCCCGCGGGGCGGCCCCGGGCGCGGCCCCGCTACCTGCGCCGCGGGGTCTGGGGGCGGCGGGCGCGGCCCCGCGGGTTGTGTCGTCAACGCGGGAAAACGAAGTCACGCGTTTAATTGCCGACGGGGAGGAGAGAAGAGCCCGTTTGTAACTCACGGGGAGGTACCCCCGAGAGGGCGCCCGGGGTCTGAGCCCCGCTCCGCCGGCACCGCCCCTCCCGCCGCGTCAGAGGGGACCGTCGTGGGGACACACGTATGAGCCACGACGGAGGAAGTTGACTCGTACACGTGAAGCTGCCACAACCGCCGGCCTCTTCAACAAGTGAAGGGTGGGTGGGTGGGTGGGTGTGGGTGTGTGTGTGTGTGGGGGTGTGTGTGTGTGTGTGTGTGTGTGTGTGTGTGTGTGTGTGTGTGTGTGTGTGTGTGTGTGTGTGTGTGTGTGTGTGTGTGTGTGTGTGTGTGTGTGTGTGTGTTTACCGGCTCGGTTGAACCGGCAAACCTGCATTTCGGTAGGTGAAGTTGAAGACAAGGGAGAGATTCGAACTGACTTCGTCCTCCCTCCCAGAGCTTTTCACACAGCTACCACCACATTTTATTTGGAAGGGACATAAAACATCAAAATCCATGTATTACCCAGTGGTGAGGAAGTCTATCTCCCGGTAACTTTCTTTACCCTTTTCAAACATCAAAACGATTACCACCAAGCAAGAACAACGTAACCTCCTACGAGCCGAGCGCTCTGCTCCGGGAGGAGAGGGAGGGGGGGTTTGCTCACCCCGCTGTCACCTCCGCCCCCCCACTCACGTTGGAGAACTTTCAGTTCTACAGAAGCGAACGTCAGATTGGAACGTATGTAATCAAAAACGTTAAAGCAAGAATTTAATTACATATCTCACTAAAGTGGTCTGATGTCTCCATTTTTTTGGTGATGATTATTCCGGTATTACAACCGCATAATATCCCTATTCATAACAAAAAGCTCCGGAGGGGAAAAAAGCAAATGTACTAAACACAAGTCCGTGCTTAAGCCTGCATTACGCTACATATTGACAAAATGCTCCGAGTCCCTTAAAAGTCACAGACTCAAACCAGGCAACGACCCCCATGAATGCCAACCGAGGTGTTCGTGTGTCCAACAGTCACTGCTACAGCTTTGGCGAAACCCAAGCACTTCAAATAATCAGTATCCAAAGACAGGAAATCGTAAACTGACTACAGTATTGCTTGCATTTGAAACAGATATTATTATGTATTGTATCCATGCATTAATTTATGTTTACTGTATGATCTTGTACTGGTCCTATCTTGCGATTACAGATAAGAAAACTATTTTACATGAGATTTCCATTGTTAGTTCAGTTGTAATGAAATACTTAATGTAAGATGTGCATATTGTTTTTCCCCTCTGGCAGGTAATATAAAATTATTGTTCCTGTATCTATTATTCTCAGTCATTTCAAGTGTTCTGCTTCGGTAAAATGTGTAATACATTAACTAGACTATTACTTAAGTTGCAGAGATTAATTTTTGTCAAACTACATAAAAGGAAAAAATATGCTGTCAAGAGCTGAAAACGGACATGCAAGTCAGTAGCCACACGGCCTCAGTGTAAGACTTCAATTTATCTTCTACATATGTATGTGCATACACACAAACACGCGATTTACGTAACTGAGGGGTCTCAGTGAAGTGCCTGAGACTATTGACGCTTGCCTGTAACACCAAGGCCCAGCTTCAGTTCCACTGCCACAGGACAGCAGGAAAGGAATTAATTTTACGATGTATGCCTTTTCACTTCTCCAAGTGTGACAGACAACTATTTTAGTTTTCAAATGCATTAGTTTCTTAAATAATTTTCCTAGTGTGTTCTTAAGGAAGTTTTTTTATAAGCCAAAGCCAGCTTTACAAGCTGTGTACTGTAAATGATCTTTTTGAGCACAGAGTAGGACATAAAGAAGTATCGGATTTACTTCACAGACCTGTCAGTATATGAAATCTTAAAAATATGGCTCCAATACAAACACTGAGAAAATGCTGGTATCTCTATAGATGGCAAAACAAGTGAGAATGAAGGAAGAAAAAACCCAAACATATGAGCATATAGCAAAATATATTTTAAAACCTTATAGACTCTGATCTTCAAAACAAAGGGAACCCTCAAGCCACTGATACTCAGTTCTAAAATACTGGTGTCTTCTACTGAGCTAAAGAGACATCTCCATTTGCTGTCATCTGTGCAAGGAAATGCTTTCTGACAATTAGCCTCCTACAATCACCTTTTCAACAAGAGCAACTGCATCTTTTAAGATCTTGAACATCCAAAAGCGTGACTTTCATAGCCATTATGCATTCTTACCATTTATTTTTGCCTGTGAAAAAACAAACCTAAGCATCTCTGGACTTTAAAATATCCACATTAGTTTGATTTAAGGAGAAGTAAAACAGAAATTCCTGAGCATTCTCAACTCCTTATCTCAACAGCACCTGGAAAGAAGCCTGTAATCTATCGTAAGGCTCTAAATAAAGTCATTCACAGCAGGAAGAAATACGACAACAATTTTTGTAACCTGAAGAAAGAATTACTACAGAATAAGCTGTTAGTGCATTTATTATGTCAATTATAGAAGACAACACTATAAATTCAACTCCATATTTGAAAGAGTATGAAATAAAGGATATAAAGGCCTTGTATTAACACGGTCTGGAAGATCACCACTAGTTTAAGAGTTTGATGTAGTTACCGAAGGCCTGGAACATCTTAGAACTGATAATAAAAATCAATTACAGCAAACAAATGGCTAATTTGTTGGCCTGAACTTATTCACTGGACAAAGGCACATGCAAAATTTCTACACAAGTCTAAAATTCAGTCCGAGTTGGAAAAGTTGAAGGGCCTGACTAGTTGGCGGGCATATCTGATAAACTGTAGATACGAGGGAAAATAACGACAAGAAGTCTGCGGTGTAAAACAGTTACAACTTCATACTTGCTACATAAAATTTCAAGAGTCTATCTAATATTAAACTGTAATAGCTCTTCCAAGGTCACCGCTTATAGACTGGCTGCCAAATACAGTTCGTTCTTTGTCTAGTCTTAAAAAGCAGAACAGTCATTTTCCCTTCTCAATTACCAGCAGCTTGTGTTCTCATTGTTCATTACCCCGCCACTGTGTACATTTCCTTTCCATAATACAATGAAAAGTGTTTGGTGGTTTGTTTTTTCTTGAGCAAGAGAGAGAGAGAGCAAGATACTATGCATGCTAACCTGACCTAGTTAAGCCAGTCATTTTTTAATATCTAAAAATCTATACGATTCCATCTTTCCAAATTACTCTTTTTCTACCTGGTTTGAAATAGTGTCTGACTGTAACTGCCTGATAATTTTATATTCAAAAGAGTATGACAGTTATTTCTGTTGTGAAGTTCAGCAAATTCCAAAACTGCAGTTAGTGAAATGGTGTCTCTAGGTAACCAGGCATTTTAGGTATTACGGAGTACATAACTTTATGAACACTTGTTGTAAGGCCTAAGCTTAGTTTTGCAATAGCCTTATTTTCAATGACTGAGAACCACTTAAAATGGCCAATTTAGTACACAGAATAGCTCCTATGTAAGCAGCAGGTTTGTACAGCAGCTTGGTTTCAAGAAGATTTCATCAGAGTAATTATAGACTAAGGCCTCAATCCCAGAAATCCTCCATGCCCAAATAACTTCACATATCTGAGCACTCCCATTGCTCTCAACAGGCACGGCGTTAACCATCATTTAGATGCATCTGTCTTCGCAGGAAAGGCCTAAAAGTCCATTGTTCTGGAAGTATCACAGTGTACATATGTGTGACACACCTTTAAAGCATACTGAGAATCAAGAAAGACACCTTAAGCCTCCCTCCACACCTTATCTTTTCCCTTTTAGGGAGAGAAGAAACACATTCAAGATAAAGTATCTAAAAATATAAAAACATGTCAGAGGTTAGACAAATCGGATACACCCAGGGAAAGGTGTTTTGAGGTGACAGAACAACACCAATGAAAAGAAGGGGAGTATCAGAGAGGTATGAGGGCCTGCTTACCCAGGGTTGGAGGGAGGACCTTAACTCTGAAGCACTATTCCACTATTTCATATTAAAAAATAAGCTAGCTTTAAGGAAGACAGCCAAGCACTTTATTACATATAAACCAAACATATTCTCTCAATTTCTTCAATTACCTGGTTTATATTTGTGATAGAATATATAATTTCATGAAAATTAAAATTATATCTTTTATAAAATTCCAAATGTAAGACTGAGGATGCTGAACGATTTCATTAAAGTAACAAGAGATGCCAAAAATGTGTCTGATAATTACAAATGCTAGTGTGACTGATGCAAAAGATTTTGGTGACTCTTAACTGTCATTTTCTTTCCTATTATTATTCAAAACTAAACCTTCTCCTTCAGCAGAGCTAGAAGATAATGTTCTCTTGAAAAATGCTACATAATAGAGCACTCCTCAAAACAGCTACCTTCTGCAACTACTCTGAAAATAATTTCACTCGTATGCACCCTCAGTTGAAGGTTGGGCATGAAAGGAACCATTTACAACAGGGTGCTCAAAGAATATACAAAATGTCTCAAAACCTACTGTGTCCCATTAGTACTGTCCTTCCATTTCTTTTCTTTCCAGCTTTATTCTCCTGCCCTTTTTCAAATTTTTTCTTTCATTTACCCTTTTTCTCAATCCACGTGGCCAAACTAAGCCCAAGTGTAATCCCTCTACCAGCTTGACTTCTCCACATAGGTAACTTGTCTCAGTTTACTGATCTTGCAGTCCCTTTAGTCTGACTTTGTTCATTCTGCATAAAATCATACAACTTTCTTATATGGGTCACGCAGAGCCAGCAGTGGGAGCAATAAAGACAATAAAAGAAGGACAAATATCCTTCTCCCAGTTCCGATACCCAGACATAGTCCTGGATGAAATAACTCAAAGATGTAATCACAGAAAAAGAAAAGAGAGGAAAAAAAGTTCAGTTATACGTAACTTCAAATTAATACACAGAAAATAAAAAGTATTTTTAAAATCTTAAATTACGAGTCCCAAACTTCATTCATTCATCAGCACTATATAGGATTCTGCTCGATCACAGCAGTGTTAGCAAAATGCTCCCAGCTCTGTATCAAACTGTCTACAGAAGACTCCATTAAGCTGTTTCCATTGCCACCTCGTCAAAAGCCTCAGAGGCAGACAGACAATAATAGGAAAAAATTTAGACCAAATACCATGTAAAAGCAGAAGAAAACAAATTTATAACATATGCTGTTGAGTAGTTCAAGGCAGATGGAGTTTAAACAAAACTCAGTCAAAAAAACCCAGAAGAATGTGCTTAGCAGTAATACAAAATAAGATTTTTTCTATTTGCATTTTATTATACAGAAAAAAAATACCTTCTTAATCACTGTTTCTTTTTTACTAATTGTTTGTTTCCCACAAATTAGTTACTTAATTTTCCTCCCAATCATTTCACCCAGAAGAGAACACTTTATATTCCAGGATCTAGCTTAATAAACTTGCTTTTTTACTGGTCAACCACAAGTTCTTGAATTATTCTCCTACAGTACCGTGTAATTTCCAGTGGTGCTTTTACTCGCTGTCCAGACAGGGAAGATAGTAATTGAAGTCAAAGCCGAGCAGCAAACAGAATGCAGTAGAACAGGTCATATTGCCACAAGCATGTTGTGTAATCAATTCTGAGACTGACTTCCCCCCAGGGCAGCTGAACCTTCACTTCCAATCAGTGAAACACCAGTAAACGCTCCCCACTGCCATGCAAAACTTTTGGGCAGGAGAAGAAAGAAATAGATGGAAAAAAGGGGAAATAATGAAATCGTGATGCAACGTTAACACCTAACACCAAAAACAAACAAGAAAAAACCCAAGTGTTTCGTCCCTAAAGACTGCTTTGACATCTTGGCCCAAAACACTGAAGGCAAGGCAACTCTCTTTAGTTTTCACTTCTTTCTGGGGTCGTCCATAACACTCTTCTTGATCTATGAGCACACGATGCTGGAAGAAAATCCTTGACATCAATAGACTACATATGGCTATCAGTTGTGAGAGGTGGGTTTTTTACCATTGCTTTCCTTCTTTTTTTTAACTGGTCAGCATTACACTGACATTAAAAATATCTTTTACTGTACTATCATGCAAGGAGGACATGGAAAGAAAAGCAGGCTATTTTCTGTAAACAAGTTGCTTTCTCTGATTCTCTAAGAGACTCTTAACTACTATCTTTTTTCTGCTCTTTTTCTTGATGGGGTAGGCTTTTACTAAGAAAGTCCTGCTGCATTTTCACCTCTGCATACGTGTCCTTTCCTCACACTCCAATCTGCTAAAACTGTTGTTACAACTCATCAACAAGAAGATTTGCCATCTTTAGTAGGAAGTGATCCTGGCTTACTTAGCAGCTTTCCTAAAGTTTACTTCTCCTTTGTCTAGGACTAGCCAAAATACTGCTACTGAGATCATTCTGTTTTTCCTCTTACCTAAGTGCATATAAGGAACTAGGTTTTATCTGCTAGATTGCCCTTATTCTGCTTTAGGGTTGTTTATTTTTAGCTACTATTTCCAACTTACTGTTCAAAGTATGTACAGGGGATAAAATTATAGGACATTATTCCTCCATAGATATGCCATATACATTAAGCTTACTTTCTGTCTTCAAGAATATTACATTTTCTCCAGTCATACATAAGATGTGTGAACATAGTGCCAACAGCAATTTTGTATGTTGTTAACAAATAATACTATACTATTCCAGGCATATTTGAATTCCATGAAACTATGGCCTCAATTCTTAGTAGTGGTCAGAATGAGACTTGTTACTCTATTTCCATGACATGCTCATCTTCCAAATGCTGTATGAAGTTCTGATCCCTCCCCTCAAGTTACAGATATTAGGATAGGTTCAGAAAGGGGCAGTAAAAAGGATCCAAAGCCTGGGATAGCTGCAAGGTCCAGCTGAGAAAACCAGAACTCCTTAACCTGGAAAAGAGACAACTGAGGAGAAAAAGAAGTAAATAGCAATGGAAATAAAATTTTCACCTTCTGTTCCAATAAAAGAGCTCTTAAGATAGTTACTGTTTTAGAGGATCAAGACCGCTACAAATGACAAGGGCAAGGACAAGAAGAAATTTTTGTTTATGAGGATATATTGTATACAGGCATAGCAAAACATAAACTTTAAACAGTTTGATTACTCACACTGGCGATACCTGCTCACTGATTTGCTGTAATTAAAATCACTGCTCTGATGCAGTTCTTTTAGGTGGGAAACTTGGGATTTTAATCCATGATTCTTTCCTCTCTCCTCTTAGAAGTGGGAGAGGGACTATCACCTGTCACAGTGACAGCACCACGCTATCTATATGCTAATCCCTGTTAGTTTCTACAAGCATATGGCCTTATCAGAGTATGTGCACTGGCATGTATCACAGTATTTATCAGAGCATGTGCATTTGTGTATTTAGCAAGACAATCAAGCCATCCTAGTTTCAGGTCACCCTGTCCTAGTTTCGTATCAAACCTTTTTGTAGCAACAGCAGTTTCATTTCAGTAAGAAGACCCTTAACCTCTATGCACCAGCAGAAAGAACGCCCTAAACCCCCTATTTATCAGCAGAAAGATTTTTCACAGCTGCAACTATCAATAACAACAAAAAGCATAGGCATTTATGCCGTACAAGGGTGAATGACAAGGAAGTCCGTGTGTCAGTTCATGCTAACACACATAGGCCAGAGTTAGCCTAGGCATGACTCTGGCAGCTATAGCTGCTCTCAGCAGTATTTATACTTGGATTTAGGTTCAAAATAAAGAAAAGAAGGTGGTTCTTCACATAAAAAGTAGCTAAGCTGTTAGAACTTGCCAAAGGACGGTATGAACGCTAAAGAACTGCTTCCAGAAAAAGTCAGTGGAAGAAAAATCCAGTGATAAGGCGTAAAACTGTAAACCAGCCACCACACAGTTGAAAGAGGCCCTCAGCCACACAAACCTGCTGTACAAGTACCCAGAGGAACTATCACTTACTCACTTCGTTCTTACCCTTCCTTAAGCGTTGACTTTTGACCCCTGTCAGGAAGCTGAGCTAGGTGGATTTGTGGTTTGACCCAGTACAGCTGTTCTTGTGTTTCAGGTACATCATGATAACATCTTCCAGAATAACATTTCTGTCTAATCCAAGCAGACGAAAAGCTTTCACTCCAAAATGTATTTATTAGCTGGTAAGCAAGAATATTCTCAAAGGCAGAAAGCAAGAGTACAACCTGACATCAATTTGGTTAAAACCGTATCTACTTCCTTTGTCTGAATTGAGAGAACAAATAAAAGGTAAAATGAATCAATGATGAATCAATTAAAGCTGTAGTGACAATTGTTTATTTAGTACCTAAAGACTTTACAATCATATTAGACTTAATTATTTTATTGTACGCTTCAGACTCTTCTTTCTACATACCTACATGTATGCCATCACATTTCCTCTGCTTTCATTCCTTCATCTTACACAATTCCCACAGCATGCCTGGGAGAAGGACATACTTATGATAACACTGCACCAGGCTGTCAAATCAGTAATAGCTGCCTCAGCAGCATCTGGTAAGAAAGCCAGGGTGCTTTAAGCACTTCAGCAGAGCTGCAGAAGGAAACCAACAAGATTATGTAATATCAGGAAGATGGAAAGAACCAATTACTAGTATTATGATTCATCATCTTCCAGAGTATCAGGCTGGAAATGCATATGCCTGTGTGTTTTGGAAGATGAAACCCAATTTTGTAAATACAACTTTAGCCTGAAAGACCGGTGAGACTATCTGAGGACTCTTAGTAAGGTTCAGTTCTAAAACCAACACAATTCTCATATCCTATAAACAAGTCGGCAAAGAACTGACCATGGAATTTATGAGAAATTGAAATGGTCAATATTTTGTTTTAAACGTTTAAGAGAACAAGAAACTAATTGGTTACTGAAACTCTACATACACACTGCCGTGATTTCCGTCCCTCAGAAAGTCTAACGCCATACCAATCCAGACTAACCCTGTAACATCATTACAGACTGTTCAACTAAAACAGTATCAAGTGAATTTTCATTTTGTACAATAATTAAGTTTTTTAAAAAAACAGATCAGAGTTAAGAAAAATCACTATCACGACATACAGGTAAGATGCAAAAGACATTTCAAACACCTGCAACTCACTGACTCATTCAATAATGATGTCCAATAACTAAGATAAAACATTTTTTCTGCCTAACCTAAGAATCCTCCAGTCAATTTTATTTATTTATTTATTTTTGTTTTCTGCCAGGAATTTTGAAATCCCTGATAAAAAAACTTTGTTAATTAGCCGAGTCATCCATGTAAACATAATATAGAACAACTTGTGTTCCAGGCAGATGGACAAAAATTAATTTCATGCATTGCCAATAAAAAAAGTAAAAGAAAACATGGTTCTGTATTGTCAGATATTCTGTGTTCAGCTGCACTAGTAGTATGGAGCCCAGGCAAAATGTCTGCAGCTGTAGCTACAATCTAAGAGAAAAAAGGTAAGTTATAACCAGTTACTGGCAATTTAACTATTTAAAAGAAACTAGCTGTGCCTTATGTTTGCCCTTGTGATTAGAGTCACGTTATCTCAGGCTTCAATTTGTATGGCATCATTTGCGAGCAAATATATTCCTTAAGAAGAACAATGAGCCCTTTAATGCAAATATCGCCCACTTGGAATATAGGTTGTATGTAACTTAGGAAAGAGATATGTCAAACTGTCATAACGACTCTTCAGTGAAGTCAGTTTTATAGCACATGGATGGAAAACACAAACAATGCCAATGGTGCAAAATGACTTTGAAGACCCTTCTTCCTATCCGCTGTGGACAACAGGAAGAATCTGTTAATGAAATTTCCACACATAAAGAACATAACAGGAACTTATTTTCTTTATGCAGGAAATGAATTATTATTTTCTCTCTATTCTTTCTTTTCTTTATAAACCACGATAGCTAAATAGAAACAAGTGTACATGTGAAAGGGCATTCATGTGTTGTTGGAAAAGTTAACTGTCTGGATCTTGCTTGAACAATTAATCTCTGATGTGGTACAAGTTTATTTATTATACAGAACCACCTGCACTTGCTGAAAATTACATTCCGTTCCTCAAATAATACCATATTATTAGTTCACTAGATTCTATTTTTAATATATTTAGCGTGCTGAAAACGGAGTGTTTTGGTCTCTCACTTTATGCAAAGGACTCCAACTCATGGGTACGAGCAGAAAGCTGCAGTGTTTTACACCATGACCTGCTGGCATACTCTTTTTTCTAGTGGTGCTGCTATCACTGCAAAGGAGATAGTAGCGGCTGTAGCAGCAGCTTTTGAATTACCAGTTTACAGGTTGTCATATTAAGGTTAACTATTGCCAATTTTATTCTAACACCATATGCCAGACTGTAAACTGTCTCCACACTGAAGTCACAATATAAGCAACCAAGCTCCTTCAACTGAAGCAGGAATTGCTATAGCTATTGAAAAGAACACCAAGCTTATTCAGGACTCAGACTCCCACAGATAGATCAAAGTACCTTGAGATGTAAACACCAGTGAGATCATTTGTTTGCAAACCATTTTTACTGCAAATAAGGTTTAATCATCTGATTTCAGTCAGTGCCTTAAAAAATTTGCACAGTCTGACAACATTACAGAAATCCACCTCCTGCTGAGCTTGCCCTACACTTAAATAAAAAAAAATTAGTCAAAACTGATGCAGTTAGCTTATATAAATAGCCCTCAATTCTGAGTTCAATTACGGAGACCTCTCAGTTTCACCTTGCTAGTTGGCTAACCCTGAGTCATAAAAGGAAGAAGTTTGAACTTTTGAAAAGACTTATTACATTCTTCAAGCCCAGCCAGCAGCCAAGATTTGTGTCTCAAACTTTAGAGACAGGCAAGGCAAGCCAATGCTGAGAGAAAAAGAATGCGTTAGACCTTCTCATTCATATTCCCCAGTTAAAATATTAATCTGATAATATATCTCAATTCTGAAGATTTCACTTCTGTTTAGAAAGAATTCTTCTTTTCCCCTGTTAAAGTGATGGAAAACAATGAACTACCCTAGTGTAACTTTTTTTTTTTTAAACTAAATAGTATAGATCTCCTCCTGTAAAATTTAAAACAGTAAGTCTTAGCTTATATGACTTAACTATTAAAGAACTGATAGCTTCTCAATGGTAAATATAATGTGATTAAATTGACCTAGCAAGAAGCAGGCCAAACAGTCTAAAAATAAAACATAGATAAGTAATGATGAAAATGATCTCCACAGATTGCATACATGAAAGTACATTTACATACAAGCATTGATAAGACATCCTCCCTTCAATGAGGCAGATGCTTCTGTTATCAGTATAATGTCACATTCAACAAGGAAAAACACTAACTTCAGTACTACAAAGAGATTAATTTTGATAAGCAAGATTCAACCAAGGCTGACAGGCAGTATCCCTTCCAGGCAGGGCTTTTGTGCCAGCCATCCAAGCCTCCACATGCACAGCAATTTAATTATTTAGCACATTAAAACACACTACGCTCAAAGAATTCACCATTTCATGATACCTACTTGTTCTCCATAATGCTGCCACTAAAAGTCTGAAATTTATGCAAAGAAAATAGCTACTGGAGAACATAACAGACATATGATGTACTCTAATAATAATAATCATATAAATACTATGCATATATATTTATATATGCATTTAGTATATAATACTACATATTCACAATTTCTGTATCCTTCTCAGATGACACAGTGAAGGATAGGTAACATACATGCTTTCAGATGGTGTTAGGAGAAACAAGATTGTTGGACAGCATTGTTTTTAACATAACAGTGAATCCCCCATATGGAACTACACAAACCCATTCAAACTGCAAATCAGAGGTGATACTAAAAAGGCAAATCTCTTTCAACTAAATATTAAGGATACTTAAAAGTCTAGGTGATAAGACTTTCTGAAGATGGATTCCAGTTAACATTCACTTGTCTAGTCCCATGTAATATAAAAGATTTTCCCACATACGACAAGTAGTATATATCATTAGTATTCTTTCCCAACGTCATCCAATTTCCACATGCTTTCAACAGAAGGCATATTCACCACCGAATAACAGCCTCAATGGCTTTGTAAGCCTCAGTTAAGTGCTTAAGTATGAGTGGTAATGTGAATAGCAGTACTGTGCAGGCTTTATAGAATTGCTGTCCTGACAGCCAAGGGACTTACCAAGCCTACTGAAATGAGCAGACTTCCTCCATTAACTTACTGCCCTCTGAACGAGCAGCAAAGACTACAATTACTTTAGAAATTCCATACTGTTAGCTTTTTATTTGCATGGTATATGTGCAGTTTATGGTTCAATTTTCATTAGCCAAACAAAAAGAAGAAAAAAAAAAAAAAGAAAGATAATTTCTTAATCCTTTGTTTCCTCTTCATTGCATGGTCTTGATGTTTTAAAGTCTGTAATTCTGTATGTTATTACATAAACTGTAAAATTATGATGAACACTGTATTGTCCATGGCAAGTTATCCAGACTGGGTAAGTTCACATCTGTGCTCATTTGTACTCCAAGCTTACAGTCTGCAGCTATGCAGCTTTCAATTTAACTACATTATTTCCGCAATCATTTTAGGTACAGATACGTTATTGCCATTTTGTTCGTGTTGCTAAGAGACCAGGCTCATAAATTCTTCCAGCCCTACAGACTTAAAACAAAAACTATATGTTTAAACAGGGCTCCTGATTTTGGCAGGGTTCACCAACTAAAGCATAGAGTGAGTCCTAATGCCTCTGCCTTCACATCATGCTCTGGGGGGCCTGCAAGGTTGAGAAGCATGGGATCTTCCAGTTACCGGGGTGGTCCTGCCCTTCCTCAGAAGGTGGGCCAGATTCTGTACAGTGAATTTGTCTGTACTTAGACTCAACAGAAAAAAAATACATTCAGAGACAATTAAAGGATAAGAATATTTAAATAATAATAATTAAAACAAATAAACAAAACAAACAGTTAATGCTAGGACTACAAAAAGGGCACATGCGGTCCAGCAAGAAAGTGCTTGCTTGGTCTTGTGAGATTTGCTGAATTAAAAACACACAAGAAAAGCCACATTACAAGTTTTGAGACCTAAGGAATGAGAAACACAGATGTTCACCTCCTGCATGTAAGTTTATTTAAAACTGCTCTGGACACCTTGAAAATAAAATTTGCACCAGATTCTGATCTACTGCTAAGATATTTACTGTGATTTACTGTACAAGAGAATATTTTCCATGCATAGAGAGACATAAATCACCATTCACTTAAATAAAATAATAATAGTGCTTATTACTACTGGTGCCTCTTACTGAGTGACCAGAACTGTGGCAAGCAGATAGACCATTAGCAAAAAATGTAATTACAGGAAAGAAAATACTTTAATATTTATGTTCTAATGCACATTCTAATACTTCAGCATTAGAATGAGATAGGGGCTGCTGGCATGTGCAGCAATTATCATTGCTTGTGACAGTGCAAACAAAACAACCACCTCATCTGTTTGGACTCAATTTACAAATCTAATTTCACAGGAAGTAAGGGGCAGAACACTGGCTCGGAAACTATTACTGCAAACTTATTTCTCCTTAAAGCTTGAAGTGATGGAGAGGATTTATTTAAACAATAATCAGAGTAGCTTCAGACTTTCAGTACAGGTTGCAAATATCATGTTAGACAAGCAAGGCACTCACTTTTAATAAAGTGCCAGATATTCAGAACAAAATATTACACATGGAAGCCAGTTGTTCACTTAATAATTTCCTAACTGTCAAGCGCTTGACTTCATCATTCCGGTGTTCTCTAAGTAATTTGGCAGAATGAATTTTTATGTAGATTGAAGGTGTCCTGGCTCTTAGTATCTATATTGGTATACAAGTTAAGTAACTGCACATTCAAGACATGTCTAATTACACAGAAGGAATACAGATGAGAAGGATGCTTATAATGATATGACACAACTATCTAATACAATGCCAACATCCAATTGCTAGGTCTGGCAAAGGGAAAATGCATGAAGGAAGAGACTTTGCAGGGACAGAAGACAACTGCATGGTAACTGGGGAGAAATGGATGATAAAAAAAAAAAGAAAAAACTCAAGAGGCTGAGTTTGATTTTAAACAAAATAAGAGGAAGTGACAAGAGTATATATTTAACCACATTTACCATGTTAAACATAAATTAGTTTCTTTCCCTCCTTCTGTTCCCCTCTTTGACCATGCTGAGAGAATGTTAACACTTTCACTCCATTAACTGCTTTGTTAATCAAAAAATAAAAATGGGCTTCCCGGTTCAAGGACAGGGAACTGCTGGAGAGGGCACAGCAAAGGGCTACAAAGATGAATAGAGGACTAGAACATCTCTCTTATAAGGAAAGACTGAGGGACTTGGGTCTTTTTAGTCTGGAGAAGAGAAGGCCGAGGGGGAACCTCATCAATGCTTATAAAAACTTAAAGGGTGGGTGTCAAAAGAGGATGGGACCAGTCTTTTTTCAGTGGTGCCCAGTGATAGGACAAGAGGTAATGGGCACAAACTTGAACATAAGAAGTTCCATCTAAACATGAGGAGGAACTTCTTTACTTTGAGGGTGGCAGAGCACTGCAACAGGCTGCCCAGAGAGGTGGTGCAGTCTCTGTCACCGGAGACATTCAAAACCCGCCTAGACACATTCCTGTGCAACCTGCTCTAGGTGACCCTGTTCTGGCAGGGGAGTTGGACTAGATGATCTCCAGAGGTCCCTCCCACCCCCTCTCATTCTGTGATTCTGTGAAATTTAATTAAAAAAAAAAAAAAAAAAAAAAAAAAGAGAGAGAGAGAAAGAGAGGAGGAGCTTCCCAGATCTTTCTTCTTTGTATCACTTTTGTGATACACTGATACTGTGCTCACAGTAAAAAGTTTTCTTTGCAACTTTTCACCTAGTCAAAAGTTCCACTCACACAGTGTTAACACTTCTACTTAGAAGGTTTTTGGTTCTTTTTGTTGTGGTTTAACCCCAGCCACAACCAGAACCACACAGTTGCTCGCTCATACAATACAAGCCTTTTCCCCTGCAAGAAGGGTGGGGAGAACAAGGGTGAAAAAAGGAGAGGAAATGGAGAAAAAAACCTTGTGGGTTGACATAAAGGCTGTTCAATAAAAATAGTTAACAGAAAAGGAAAAATACCAATAATAATAACGACACGGGTCACTCTCACTGCCTAGTAAATTGGCACCATCCCAAGCAGTGATCGTGGATTCCCACCCCCTGGCTAATCCCCATTTATATCCTGAGCATGACATCCATGGTATGGAATATTTCGTCATCCATTTCATCGTTCTGTCTACGCTTCTATGGAAAGCTGAAAAAAGTCCTTGAATAGTGTAAACATCACTTAGCAACAACTAAACCCAATACATATTATTGACATTCCTTTCACAGCAATCACTAGAAAGTTAACTCTTTCCCAGCTGAAATCAGGACATTTTTACTGATCTGAAGCTGAATCAAGTAGAACAGATTTATCTCTAGAAGTAACAATTAAAAGAGATTGTTAATTTCTGCCTCAAAGAAATTCTGAAGACAGTGAGACTTCCAAAATCCTGATGCAGCTAAGAAAGACCAGGTAGCTGCAGAATGGCCATCCTTCCCCTACTTGACAGTCAGTTTCTCATTTGCCAGAAGTAAATTAATATATGCCTCATATCAGAAGTCATCCCATACAATGTAACTGTTAGGCAAGCACATAGCCACTTTCAGGTTTAAAGCATCCCTCTGAAGGACAGATTAACTAAAGAGAAACATTAGTTAGTTATGAAAAAGGGTTAGTTTTGTTTATTAAAAAAACCAAAACAACAGAAAAATTCAAGCCAGAGAAAATTTTCAGCTGAAATTAACATTAACTTACCAATTGAAGCATCACCATCCAAGAGATTGTCATCTTCAGAGGTCTGAAAGTCCATAATTACACCTGCTCCATCTAAAAGCTCCTCATCGCTGCTTGCACTAGTTATGCTGTTGTAACTGTTTCGATAGTAGCCTCTATGAAACAGCTGCTCAGACTCCATTTAGCTGCTTTATCACCTATATAAAGAAAATCAGTTATTTTCTATTTGAACATGCACAAAAGACTGAGAAGTTTGTTATCAAATAAAGCAAGTGTATTTAATGCTTTGGGAAAGAAATATTAAGGTCACAATACTTAAAGTTACAAAAACCACAGCAGTAATAGAACATTTTACAGAGAGAAAATTTTACACAAATCTTTAGTGATTTTTAACTGAATGATGCTTCCACATCCCCTTCCTTGGTCTCTCGTTAGTTCAATGTTGAACATCATGAAACACGTATTTCACTTTCAGTACAGGTGGTTGGAATGTGCATGCCCCATGTGTACAAATGTGCACAGCACCACAGAGCTCATGCAAAATCCAGCCAATGTTAAGGTTAAAAAATTAGTTTCTTTAGTTGTGGTATCTTTATACTATGTCTGCTTTGAGTGAAACAGATGTCAGGCTAAAGTTGTAGTCCCCTAAATAACAACTGTTCGCATTCTTTTGCACAGATGAGCAAAAACAGAAAAGTGGAAAACAGTTCAAAACCTTCGTGTCCACATAAAGCTTTCAAAACCCTTACCTATAGGCCTTTTGTTTGGTTGTTGCTCTGTTTTTAAACACAATGAGGTGTCAGCAACACACGCTTTTTTACATTCATTGTACCACTAACACATTAGGTTTCACAGACTCAGTCAAAGTCCTCCTTTGCCTTGTAGAGTTAAATCCACAGAAATAACTTCATCGCTGGGGTGGGAGGGAGGACAAGATGTGATCACACCTTGATTCCATGCTCTTCTTTATCCAAAAAAGAGTCTTGTGTTTGTCATTTCTCAAAGATCATCACTCCTTATTAACATACAACAGCCCAATACTTATTTTTTCAGTAATAAGAAATGTCTCATTCCCTCCAAGCAAAGGAGATGCCCCCCTCAATCCACTTCCAGATCTTTTCCTTACACCTTTTTTCCTCTGCTTATCTGCAAAATCTGTAACCATCCACTGTAACTGCTACAAAGCTGTATGCACTGTAAACATCCAGCCAGCTAGGAGCAATAAAAACAGATAACGGGACTTCCAATTGAGATCCTTCTCCTCTACCCAGCTCTTGAGCCTCATGAAGTACAGCCAAACTGGCTGGCCAATATCAAGAGTTACCAGCGGAGGTCAGACAGACAGCTTTCCCGTATTGGCAAACAGTTCAGCCTTCCAAGTAAGTTACCTAGAAGGGATGAAAACCAGAGCAACAAGGTTTGCTGGGTAGCTGCAGATGGAACTCTCAGCACCGTGCAGCTGGGTGATAATACAAGCTAAAATTCTGTACAGATAAATACGGTTCACATCATGTGGTGATAGGGCAGCAGAACCCATCCCAACTTATAAAGCAATGGGCTCTGACTCGGCTCCCACCACTCACAAATGTAATACTAAAGTTACAAGAAAGAGCTCAACATGCGCTAACGGTCCCCAAATTAATCTGATCCAAGAATTATCATTGAGAGAACTTCATTAAGCCCCTGTATAAATCCACAGCTTGTCCACGCCTTAAATACTTCACATAGTGCCAGAAGTCCAAAAGGATTCTAGAAGAGCTGAAATAGGTTACAAAAGAGCACAATGATGATGCAGTACAAAATAGCTCTACAGGGCAACAAAACGGATCAGAACTCTTCAGTCTGGAAAAGATGTAATGGAGAAGACAACACAACAGATGTCAGCAAAATCACAAGTGGCATGAAGAAAGTGAAGAGCATCCTTTGTTTTCCAGTAGTCCCTACATGTCATAATGAAAGAAGTGAGGTGACAAGCAGAGAATAAAGAGCTGATTCTTCACACGGCATGTAGGGAAGTGGTGGAATTCTTTGCCACTTTGCAGAAGTATGCAATGGTTCATAAAGCAGCCTACCAAATTCACGGAATAAAAATAAAAAACCCACATCAAAAGCTATTAAAGACACCTCTGGTGGAAATGCTGCAGGCTAGGAGAGCATTTTGGAGAATAAGCAGAATAAGCATATGCTTATTCTGTTCTTATACTCTTCCCTAGAGATCTGCTATTGGGCAAGACAGATCCCTTTGGCTTTACTTATTCCCATTTCCTTAAAAAATTATTTAGAATATTTACAATCTAAAATGTACTCTCTCTTATAATTAATTTCTTCCATTCATCTTTTTGTGAAAATTCTTCTTGATCTTCTATCATTTTACAGCCACTGAGAAAAGCTTCCAGACAGCCCAAAAAATTTCACACTGCCATATTATTGCCAGTACTATCATAAATGGAAGCCCCACAGCACAGCTGAAATGAGACATTGGGACTTCCTAGAAGTGTTTCCACTCACTGCATCGTTCTTTACCTTCCTCCTGCACCAAAAATTATATTCTAAACTCTCATCTACCAACTGACCTCCCAATTGAGTGAAATCTTTGTTACTTTTACATTCACCTTTTTCCTACATTCTGATGAGGTTTGCAAGGAGACAGAAAACTCTCCTGTCTTGTCCATAAAAGTAGCATTAGAAGACAAAAAGCACAAGACACAAAACCTTCCCTGTAGCACAACTGTAAGTTTTAGTCTATTGTGTTCCCTTCCTGTTGTATATCTGACTGTTTTTACAGTTAATTTTTTTTTCACTTAAAGTAGTAATCTTTATTACAAAGGAGAAAACAATTAGCAAGCAAGGAAAAGACCACGGTTCAGTTAGCAATCACAAAGACTCGTTTGCAAATGTATCAAAACAAGAGAGGTAGCAAATCTGGACCCCAAAAGTACCAATAATTCTGTGTCAAGCCCAGCACTCCAAACTCAAAATTCAAACTGCTCCAAGAAGCCCTAAAGATCCTTACTGCTAGTGCGCAAAAGTGAAAGTATCTCTCCTGTAAACCACAGGCAGAAACACAACTAGGAAAAGCAATTACTTGAACTCAGAGGAAACTGATTCTATAGCATTAACAGAAGCAAACTAAGGAAGCATGAGTAGTGAATTCTGTTATTAACGCTTCATTATGTTTGATACATACTGAAGGCATGGCTAAAGTCTGCTTAGTCTTTCAGCTATTGTACTAAGTTTGGAAGCCACATACAGATTTTTCATCTAATAAAACCATTTTCCTGTAATAGCCTCAGCAGAAATATTTATTATAGTATAAAGGTGGGACATTGTAAACATCTCTTAAAAAAAAAAAAAAAAAAGAAATAATTTTCTTTATATTAAATTCCACAGCTTCAGTTAATCTTACTACAAACCTGCTACTTGGAATAAGAGAAGTAACTCTCCCTTCGGATGTCTTTTTAATCACTTTAGAGAAATGTCAGAACAGTGGATTCTGGACACTAAATCTTCCAATAATTAAGAAAATGCTTTCAACCTGGTCTGCAACGGAATGGAAAGTTTCATCAATTCATCAATAACTGACAAACCGAACCAACAGACTCTCCAGAGCCAGACCAAGCATACTGTGAAGAATCCCTGCATCATCCCTGCACAAAGGTGAGTCCACATGCCAACTCCTCTGGCCCACACATGCCCACAGTTACATGATAGGCACGATGCTATAGGCCTTCTCTTCTTGTTTTGAAACACATCTTCTCCCCTGCAGAAGTACTGCTTTTGAAAGACTTCTCCAACAATAAAGCAAAAGTCTTAACACCAAAATGATTCATTTTGAGGACTCCAACCAAGATCCTTAAGAACTGTACATTAATTCTCCACACTCCAAGACAGTCAACTACCCCAACTGCTTCGTATCCAACACTGTATTACAGACACTGCCTTACAGCAGCAATGGCAAGAATGTGGGAAACTAAGACCATGAGAATGTTAACTATTCAATAAGCTTCACACAGGACTAAAATTTTACTTCTTGAGAGCATGTCAGTCACTAATTTGTCCACCACTACCTGCAATTAATAGGGGGGGGACAGCTTAGGTCAACATACAACAAACTCCCTTGTATGCCTTTAAGAAAAGGGTTTGCTTAACAAATCAGGATACAATGCTAGGGATGCACTATCTTGAGCTGTGTTAAACATTTAAGACAACTTAAAAGTCTACGTTCATATGACCTTAAAATGTGGTTAGCAGGTAAGAGATCTGTCTCGTTTGAGTAAAGGAAATTGAGTGATGTGGACACATTTAGTGGACTCCTCCTTGGAAATAGATTGCTGGGAACAACAATAATAAAGAAGAGGAAGAGCCAGGAAAAATGTTTTTTACACGGTTACAATAGCCAGAACAGAACCAGTATTGTGCCTAACCCAGTCTGGTGCAGATTATCCTTTGTGGATACTGGAAGAGTGCATTAATACAAGAGAGGCTGCACAAATGCTTATGGAGTTGTGAAGAGACAACTAACCAGCCAACTTGCCATTTTATAATGTCAGATTCATTCCACAGATTCCCTGCCCTATCCAAGTAGGGACTAAAAGGCAAGTGGGGAAAGATGGAAGTTACTCAAGAAGAATTGTAAACGGGCAAAAAAGGTACCCACTGAATGTTAGCCAAACCCAATATCCTGAAAAAGCAACCAAAAATCTTATACCAGATTCCAAACAACTACTCACTACTTACAGTAAATATTTAAAGTAATAAACCTTTTCTCCAACCTAGACTACTGTAAAAATCCAAGAGACATTACAAAGGATTAATGAGAACACTGAGGATATTACATTTAACTGATTTCTATGAAGCATCAAAGTTTTGATCCAGAGTCCAGTCCAGATACCTCAGAAAGCAGATGTAAAAATGCTTCAGATTATCTTTAAAAAAAAAAACAAAAACAAAACAAAAAAAAACCAAAATAGTGAAGTAATGCACCGTAAGAATAAAAACCAAAATTCTAAGTGATATTCAGGGAGCTGTTGAACAGGGAAGGAATCTGACTCAACTCACATCCCCAAGTCTTCAATGAAAAGACTATATAGCAAAAACGGTGAAACTCACCCATCATGCTTCCATTACTACGGTATTTCCAGGATGTTCTGGCCCATCAAAATTCTACAAAGCAGTTTAACAAAGAAGCCTCTGACACTAAAAAAATTGAACAACAAAAAAAACCATACCAGCAAAAAACCCAAACCAACGAACAGGCAGCTAAAGCAGAATGTTACCTGTTATGACTAGAGAGAGAAAAGAAAGTAATAAGCATACAAGTATATCAAAGTGTGAAAGATCTAACTAAATACAGTGCAAGCGGGAACTACATTGGTAAAGGAGAACAGCACAGAAATGGTTACATTAATAGGAGAAAAAGCTTATAAGGCCACTGCAGTTTTCTGCACAGTCTAGTACCTCAGGCACTTTTCTGCTCTCAAACGTTAGCCATCCTGCTTATCTTTGAAGCTCTACAAATAAAAGGTCAAGCAGAGAAGCGAGTCAGCTGAGGGAACCACTTTCAGTGCAGAGAAGTGTCTCTGGAGAAGACAGAGAAGACAGTAAGAAGTCTGATATACAGGACATTTGTTGTCAGGTGATCTGAGTAATCGGTAAATCAATGCTACGTGCTCTGTTGTCCCATAAAAACATTTTTCTGTATCTCAAAGGAGTGGCAGGAAGCAAAGGCATCTTAAGTTTGTTATTTCCCTGGAACAGGAGTGGAGTGAAAACTTAAAAGTACTCTTCCAGTTTCCAGATTACATATCTGTTTAAATAGTTGAAAGGAAATAAAACAAACAAACAAACAAACAAACAAACAAACCCCAAACAACAAAACCCCCAGTGATTGATCTTGCTAACAGAAGAGCTCTTTCCCAAACTGAGAAGAATCTTAATAAACCCAAAAATCAGTGTAATAATCAATTTTTCTGTTCTGAACTAACAACTAAGAACTAAGGCAGTCATCTGTCCCCTAACTCACACATACCTTCCTGCAAACCCTACACGAGGACAGCACCTAATGAGAAATGCTATGGAGACATAAAACAAAACCAGGTGAAACTAAGAATGCAATCTTTACACATAAAAATGTGCTCTACGGAGGAGGAAATGCAGTCATAGCAATAGAAGAGTCATTTGCTGACAATTTTTAAAATATTATAGGATTTTAAAGGTTTTAATCACTTTTGAATGTTCTTACCAGTTATAAAATAGTCAGGAATTTTATATGCATCATCTTATTAAAAAAAGTATCCAACTACTACACACTTTAAGAACAGGTAAATAATACGATAGAAACATTCCTCACACCCACACTTAAATTACAATTTTAACCTATATCCCATATTTGGGGATATGTATCAGAACAACTGACCAAAAGATGGAAGCAGTCAAGAAAAGCTTTGAATACTTAATTCCAAACCTCCCATGCTACGTTAATTTAAGATAGTGCAGTGTCATCTTTTTTATTTTCTAAATAAAGAAATTTTGGGCTAGAAACGGTAAGACTTTTACGCAGTTCTAAAACAAAATCCATGTTGTGGCCACTCTTTCATCCGCAGTCTCAACAGCATCAAAATTACATTCCCATTTTCATAGAAACATAGAAAGGTTAAGAGCTGGAAGAGACCTTGAAGACCACCTAGTTCCAACCTGCCATGGGCAGGGACACCTCCCGCTAGACCAGGTTGCTCAAAGCTCTGTCCAGCCTGGTCTTGAGCACTTCCAGGGATAGGACATCCACATGTGGCTTCTCTGGGCAACCTGTTCCAGTGTCTCACCACGCTCACAGGGAAGAATTTCTTCCTGATATCTAAACTAAATCTACCTTCTTCCAGTTGAAAACCATTACCCCTTGTCCTATCACTACAATCCCTGATAAAGAGTCCCTCCCCATCTCTCCTGTAGGCTCCCTTTAAGTACTGGAAGTCCGCTATAAGGTCTCCCCAGAGCCTCCTCTTCTCCAGGCTGAACAGCTCCAATTTTCTCAGCTTGTCTTCACAGGAGAGGTGCTCCAGCCCTCTAATCATCTTCGTGGCCCTCCTCTGGACTCAGTCCAACAGGTCCGTGTCCTCCTTATGTTGCAGAGTCCAAAGATGGACACAGTACTCCAGGTCGGGTCTCACGAGAGTGGAGTAGAGGAGCAGAATCACCTCCCTCAACCTGCTGGCCAAGTTTATTTTGAATTTCTTTTTAATTTCATTAAATTGCAGATGCAGCATATCTAGCCTCCATTTATTTATTTTGCCTGAGAACATCACTCATCTTCCAAACTTCAGGTTTGGAAAAGGGGTGAATGAATTGTGCGAAATTTCTCAATGTAAAGTTTAGATCACTAGACTATTGATTCATAAAAAGGCTAGTGAAAATCTTACACTTCAAATAAAATACAGAAGGGAAGATGAGCAAAAGAGCAGCTTTCCCAAACTTTCTCCAGTCAGCTTAGACATTAAAATTCTTAAGGCTACTCAAGAACTCAAACTGTTAAAAATTAGGAAATGCATATGCTAGCCTTACCAAAATAACTACACAGATCATCCTCTGTAGCATGCAAAACAAAACCATCTATAACTAATTTATTTGATCTCAGGTACGGGACTCCTCCTACTGCATTCATTTAGTGAGACAAAATCTTGGTCAATTTTTAGGTCATATTTAGAAAAATAAAGTCACAAAGGAACACTGCCAGTTAACTGAAGTTCTTTGAGTTTGAAAACAAATCTATTTAAGTTTATGTATTACATTCTCTTGGAATAGAAAATAAAATTCAGTTTCCAAAAATGCAAATAGGTAAAGTTTAGTCTAGTTCCATTTACAGCTACTTCCAAAATAAAATCAATGTTTATGGATGAAAGGGACACATACTCAAATACTCTTTAAACAAGAAACAAGGACAAGAACAGAAACACCTAGACAAAACTACATGAAAAGATGATACTTGTAAAGCACAATCTTAGATTTAAAACTGTAATAAGATAACAGTATTTATATCTACTTTCTAGATTCTACTCAATCTTACCACTCTAAGTTATAAAAGCTTAACATAACATAAGAACAGCCGGAAGTTTCTTTTCGCTTTTACGATACATACCAATACAGAATATCACCACTACATCTGATCTTCACAAAGGCAGAATCAATAATAAATACTCATTTTTAATAGCACTTTTTATCTTCTTAGCTTTAAAGAAAAAAATAAAAAGACAACCTAAAAACTGCCAGCCTAATTACAGGATGAATACTGAACTCATGCTTCTAGTCATATGATTCCAAACATTCAGGGCATTGACTTTAGTTTGTATAAAGTATTCAAAACTACTTCATCTCCACTCTTTAAAATATCTTAACCGCTAAGGCTACGGCTATCCATAGTTGTGACAGCTGAAGACTTCTAGCACCTGGCACAAAGACACTAGCAATCCAGCAAGTTACTAATGCGAATACTTTTTAATTGCTTTCAACCAAAACTGGCTGGATTAGCTGAAAATTCAGATTTAAATTTACTAAACCGACCTCATTTATTGAAATGTTAGAAAAAACCCTGCTATCAGAACTGAAGAGTAGTCTCCCACACAGGCACAGTAATAAGCAGCTACACGAGTGATTAGGTCCTTAAAGGGTATTTAGTTAACAATTTAAAAAGAAAAAGAAAAAAAAAAAAAAGCTAAGAACAATCCCTTTGCACGAATCTGAACTAAATATAAAAGCAAACACAAATCAAAAGCTGAAGCTTCACAAGCAAGTACTGATCCTTAGCCAAGTCATGGTAAACAACTGCGTCCATTGCTGCCGCTTTGGAGCAAGTCTAAAATACACGTAAGATAAGATACACTATTAGTTTCTAAACTAATGGGTCAGTACCTGTAGCTGCAAATATTGTGTTCAGGAAAGAAAAGATGGAGAGTCCACTTAGCAAAAAAATCTCTGGTATTCCTTCTGTGACCACATTCAGATGAGAATAACACTGAAGTTCATTAAAATATGAACGGTCATTTCCCATGAAAGGTAAAACGCACACTCCTCTTTTGAAGGGCAGGAACTATGACTGTAGGTTCCTTTGCAGACAATGTAACTTTTGTCTGTTGAGTCTTTGGCCATGATGCTCATTTTCTGTTTGATGAAAAGACACAGCACCACTGTGCAACCTTCTCTTTACAGTTTTTAAAGGATTTTGTTCCTGTTTAATGTGGATTTGTGTTGCAGTCATCTGAGGGTTACACAGATAATGGCATAGAGCTTTTCCACACCACCAGAATGACCAGAAGTCTTGTTATTCATACTACTTTTCTTTATCTTTTGAGCAAAATGCACTGAACAGTCTTAGCTATGTGCACAGATTCATAAATTCAGGGTCACACCTGACTTGGGTATCTTTCAGATAATTTCATTCAAGTTCGATACATTTGTATCTGAGTGATCTGAAAATACTCAAGGAATGAAAAAGAAACTTTAATATAAAGGCAATAAGAAAGCATCACAGGAAAGGGGCTCTGCAAGCCAAGACAAAGAGCATATGAGAGCACATACTCCAGCAGAAAAAGAAACACATGAAAGGTACTCATTCTTGACAGGCAAAATTAGAATTAGGATTGTAAAATTGGAATCTGAAAAAGCAGCACCGTGCCCAGTTTAACTCTAAGCATCTTCTTGGTAACAGCAGCTACCACAGATTTTTAAGGCCCTTGTACTGAATTCCAGTTTCTTTATAAGAAGAAGATCAAGAAAAAAAATTCCTACAGAGCTCTCCAAAATACAGCCCAAGCATATGACCACTGCTTATGAAATCACGTGGGGAGCCCGTGTGGTTCCTGTTTACTTATTCTCCCTACTACTGATTTTCAAACTTCAAAGAAGTGAAGAAAATACCAGCTAATGAGGAATCCATTCGCTGTACTCCGGTTAGAAATGACAAGTCTTTGGCCACCAAAACAAAAAAAGGCTGAGGGCTCTTCTTGGTAAGTGAACAAACACATAAATTGATAGATGTACTATGTAGAGCTATTCACACTTCAAGTCTAGGAGTCCTGACAATAGGCTTGCTCTCTTTCTTCCTCCAGATCCTCTCAAGCAGCAGTGTTAAGGCAGTAAGGTATGGAAGGACTGAAATGATCTTCAATCAATACCTGGATCCGGCTCATAGCTGACCTTCTTGTCTCTACTAGATAGAAGCCACCTCTTTTGTAAATACAGAACATCCAACCATTACTGACCGCCATTCTGGTCTTCTTCAAATGATGAAATAAATAAATAAATATATCTGTTAAGAGAGACCTGTGAACCTCTGATGTCAATAAATAAGATTGTTAACAGCTTGTTTCTGCTTTTTAATAAAAACGTATACACCAACCAAAGGAGATATAAAAAAACAAAGAAAAAAACGCAAAAAACCCCCCCAAAAAAACCCACCAACCAAACAAAATGCAGTGAAGCCTTAGATACGTGAACACCACCAAAAGTGAAGCATTCACTAAATCAAAGGGTGTTAGCAGTTGTGAGTGCACAGCGAGTTCCCCCTCACTCGAATATTCTCCTCTAGGTTGGCTGGCTGTCGAGTACAACTTCTAAGCTTCTGTGTACTTTGTCAGGGTCTACAAGTGGTAAACAAGTTTCTGGCAGGAGAGTCTGGAGGGAAATTATTGCTATTAAAAAGTGGTATCAAGTTGAAAGCAAGAATCAAGGTGAATATTTTATGAGAAAAAAAAGGAAGTGGCTTTGTGGGAGATTTTTAATTTTGAAAATTACAGAAAAGATTCAGGAATACTTTACTAAAAGGCTCCTAGTTAACAGAGTTAACACAAGGTCAGTTATCTTAAATGTGTTACGTAATCACAGAGATGAGATCGGTTCACTGGGTTCATAGATCAAATTTATTAAAAATAATCCATCCTCTACCTATTCAAAGAAGAAAAAGGTTTTTCAAAATTTGGTAGAGAGGAATAAACACCCAGAGTTTTGTGACTGTGGTGATAACATGAATACTCAGAGCACAGGTTGTTAGATCTCCTCAAGGGTTCTACAGTCTTATCAGCTTTGTTGTGCAAGTTAAAAGAATATTCGTGTCTCAGCACAAAACAGAAGAAAACTGGTAAGTCTGTAGGACTAGTAATAATTTTAAGTGTTTACTCATTCTTATAGTGTTCCACATGAGAACAAAAGTTTTCTGCAAGAGAAGCAGCAAAAAGATAAATAATAATTTAAAAAATCTTCAGTTTTGTTTCCTAGAGATACTCCCTTTGGGAATTTGTAGATTCACTTTGCAGAATCAGAAAATGAGCATGTTTGGAACCATAAGGAGAACTGCTTTTTTTTTTTTTTCCCCAACACATATACAAGAGACAAATTAATAACAGAAACCTCAGGGGAAAAGCTGCAGAAGATCAAGAACTGCAGATAACACATCAAAAAACAACAAATCTGGAAGAGAACACTAATTTGGAGATAAGAGTAGAAGAAACTCAAACACAAACTTATCTTTCAGGAAAACGAGTACTTGAATTTTAACTAGCAGGATGTCAAAATATTAAGTCACCTCAGTAGCTCTACCTGTAATTTAAACATATTAATAAAGTAAAATTAAATTTTTACTATTTCAATTAGGAAATGTTTCTTCATTATACTGTACTGCAGTATGAACACACAAAATGCACATTTGAGTACTTCCTTTCCCATGAACTTTTAAGAGAAATTGATCAAAATATACCAAAAATGAGGAAAAAAAAAAAAAGTAACAGCAAAGGTTATCAAAGAGTCTGTGCTTTAGAACTGAATTTAACTCAGTTTTTCATTTACTATTCCTCCTTACCCTCCCAAAGTAAGCCTGTACACCTGTAACTGGAAAGCCTGAGCAAAATGCTTAACAAACAAAAAAGATGAATATCTAGGAAATTCAAGAATGTCTAGGAAATAACTGACTAGACTCTCTGTAAGTCACTAAAAATAACCACTGGTACCCACTATGAAGTTATAAATTCTTTTCTTTCCATTCATTTTCAGAAGTACATATTGCAGATTACTTACTACATAATACAAATAAGGATAGTCCAGATGTAAACAGATTTACAACTATTTTAACTTTGTCTAGAATCCTTTCTACCGCGCAGGAAGCCCAGGAACTACTTTGCCAACTCTCTTCTCTCTGATAGTGACAGGCATTATCAGCTCATTAAATGTAACCACCATCTCAACTTTTTATGTTGATTTTTCAGTTTGTATCTTTTTAACGCAGAGCACATGTCTCAGCAAACATTTTTACAGTTTGTTTACAACCCTTTTATTGGAGTCAATTTAAATAAGTGTGGTTTTGTCTAAAATAATTTTCTCAGATAATTTTATAAAGGCTTCTGAATTTCAAAATCAAGTTTCAATTTAAACAGGTATAAAAATTTATAATTGTCGACTTTCTAATATTCCGAGCATCTTCAGTTCTCGAAGCCTGGCGTATAAACAAGCACAAAGTACTACATAGCAGAGCCTGGAGCTGCATACCTCATTCGTGAGCACAGGTGAAAAGATGGCCTGACACCTAAACAGCTTTAGGAAGCCAGCCAACACAGAATCCACACTGTCAGATTACGGCGTAAGGGAAAGACTGACACAAGGAACACAGAATGAGGAACTTGCTCTCGGAGCATGAAGGTATAAAGTTAAACTCTTAGTTTGGGAAAAATGAGCAGGGAGGGTGTACAAGAAGTAACATGAGCACCATCACTGCCCGCCTTCGGAGATTACTGGGTTACTGCTGCTGCCAAGGAGGTGCCCAAGCAAGAAGTTTAGGAACACGCAACCTAGAGTTTGAGAATTAGGAAATGAACACTTCAAACAACTCGAACTGGCGCTATCGTTTCTGGCACAAATCTCTTCAACAGTAGAGCTTCTATTCCACTTTTTTTATTATGACCAAGTTAAAAATATCCCTACTGCCAAATTATTATAACACGTTACCCTGAAAACTCGATCTGCACAGTAACACCTATCCACACACATATGAAGTCACTTAAATGAGGAGAGGGAATAAGATTTGAATGTTCTTAGAATGCCTTTTGGCAATGGTTGTGAACTTGTAAGAGCTGTTCCAGCTTTAGCGCTTAGATTCAAAGAATGCAATTCTGCTGCTCAAATACCAAGACAAGACACACACACACACATACACGTGCACACCAAAGAGCCCCGAAAACCCCAAAACAAAGTTGAGGAAAAAGAGCCAAAGTGTATATTCAATGAATGGGAGAACATATATTATGCAGCTAGACACAGCTGTTCATAAAATAACCAGCGCACAGTGGGTTCTCTGAAACCTCAGTTTGTGAGAAACATTAGGTGTGCAATAGACCACAAGAGGAAGTACAAACATAGTCACGAGAAAAAAAAATGCAGGCAATCTCATAAAATAAAGTGGCTGAGAGCAATGCAGTCATGAAGAGCAAAGACCAAGAGCTTCAAGTGTCTTTCTTCATTGAGGATTTGGATAGGCTTGTTCTTATTACAAGTCAATATTAGGCAGGCGAGAGGGAAGACATATTTCCCAGGATTACTCTAACTTGTAAGTACGCACCACAGGAGAACAGTGGTATTGTAAACCACTCACAGATAGGATGCTGTACAGATTTGGGCGAGACAGCTTTGGGAATCATATAACAAGGAAAATGTATGTCTAGAAATACTGCAATACACGTTGTGCATGGCACCTACTATTGTCAGGCAAAGATTTTTTAGGACTGACATACCAATACTAAACAGAAGCAAACAAGAAACAAGTCCATTTTTCTGGGCACTATATGCCTTTTACTTTCAAAGGTGTTGCAGAGAGATGCAAAATCATTTTGTTTCAATCTGTGTGTTTCAAGCTACCTGCAGTTTTCCCACAGCAGAACTGCTTCCCATTTTTACAACTCAGAGTACTGAGTGGCAAGTTTACACCTGCTTGTCAACCAAAGAGAGAAGACATCAAATGTAAAGCAGTTAGCCAGTATAAGACTTTTATCTTAGAAAAAATGATAGCGACGGTTGGTGGATTCTCTAGGGGCGCTTCCTATAGTGCATGAATGATTTCTTTTTAAGTTTACATTACAGCATATTAAAATTTCCTTAAATAGAGAAACAGTATTGATAACTATCTGCTTTCAAATCTGTCATGCAAACATGTCCTTCATTCAAATTGCTGTTTTTCCAAAGAAGCATCTATGTTGTCAGGGGATACAGAACATAAAACCCTTCACAGGTCCACCAAGAAGAAAGGCACATGAAAGCAAAAAGTAGCAATACACCTGGCACTTAGAAATTAAGCTCATGATTATTTTTCACAAACTCTGCACTGTAAACTTCAGTAGTCCAACAACCTCCAAAAGGAGGTGCAAGTTCTATATCCCAAATGAATAACATTTTGGAATGTCATTCCGAAAATATTTTTAAGCATCTAGGCTAACACAATTTAGCACCAGAAACACTTTTAATTTGCTTTTAAGGCCTTATCTTACCTAATTCAGTACTTTAAAGTGTGACATAGCAAATTTACTATTTAACACTGAACATATTTCATTACCAGCACACAATTTTCCACTGTCGCACTTGCTGCTGTTGGTTTTAGGTGAGAATCGATACATACTTGTTTTACAATCAGCTCCGCATTTCTGGGTATGGAAAGGAAGGATTTTGGACAAGTAGCGAAGATAATTAGAAAGAATGCAGTCAATCTTCGGTTTTAGCCTCACTGACCTGCACCCTCCTCATTTAATTAAGAGGCTCCAAGAAGAGCCCATGATTTCCCTCTCTTGTGTAACAGCAGCCTTACTAACCAAAGCCGTGTGGCAGTATAAAGCGAGCAACTCAAGCAGAATAACGCTTCTAACGCTGTTTACGTGGGGAGGAGACTCTGCATCCTCCAGCCTGCAGAGCCCCCACTTTTCCCTACGCGAACGAGAGCTGCCACACGACCGCCACACCGAAACCAGGGGACGAGGTGACAGGCTGTGTAAACACGCGGGTTACTCCCCCTCAGCCCGGCCTCTCCCGTTTCGGGGGAGGAGGCCAGGTAAGCTAAGGGGCCCATCAGGAACCATTTCTGCCCCTTCCCGCCTGCCGCCCGCAGGACGAGGCGCTCTCTCGCTGAGGAGGGCCGCCTTCCCCCCTCCATCCCCCCCGACCCCGCCACGGCGGGGCCGGAGCCGCAGCCGCCACCACGGCCTCGTTCGCTCCGACGCCCCTCCTGTCACCTGGCGGTGCCGAGGCCGCCGTCCCCGCACGCCGCGGCCCTCCGCCGAGGGGAGGAGAGGCCAGCCCCACCCCGCCCCGCCCCTACCTGTCCGGGTGGCGCCGCCTGCTGCTCCCCGGGGAGGCGCTGGCTCATCCTCCTGCGGCGGCGGGGCGGAGACGCCGCGGACACCGGCTCGGCCCCCGGGCCCCAACGGCCGCTCTGCCAGCCAGCCCCGCCCCCTCGACCGGGAGCGGGGGGGGGGGGGTGAGACGGGCCTTCCTGCCGCGCAGGCGCCTGCCGGGCCGCTAGGGTCAGCGGCACCGCAGGTACTTCCGGTTCCGGCGGTCCGCTGCCGATACGGGTCCCCCCTTCCCGCCGGTTCGTAGGGGGACGGCCGTTAGGCGCGGGCCCGGTGAGGGCGGGCTGGGCCTGCGCTCCGGGGCCGCCGGCCCTGGCCGCGCTCGGGTGGCCGGCGGAGGCGCTTGGTAAGGCGAGAGGCGGCCCTTTCCGTGAGGGCGGGTGGCGGGGCCGGGTGGCAGCTCGCCGCTGCGCAAGAGCGGGCGGTAGCGGGGGAGCAGGAGCTCCCCGTGCTTGGGAACGGTTTCCCGGGTAAAGGAGCTGGCTCGGGATGTCGCGGCGGCGTTTGGCTCCTGGCTAGAGCGAGAGGTGCCCGGGCGCTCCGAGAGCGGGTCCGGAGAGCCTAAAAAGCGTTGCGGATGTGGGGGTGCTGCGGTTTGAGGAACCCACAACAATTTATTGTCGTTTAGGCAATTATTCTGTCACCTGATGACCCCCGGGAAGGGGAATCGAGGGAAAAAAAAAAAAGAAGGAAACCCGAGGGTTGAAATATAAACAGATGTAATAGAATAAAACATAATTAACATTAATTAACGTTAATAATACTAAACAACCAGTATTGATCCCCATACCAATGCAAAATATACAAGGATTACACTCAGCCCAGTCTATCAGCAGGGAGCTGTGGACTCCCACCAGTGACAGCAAACGTCAGGCACTGCGAGCGCTACGGCTTTGGGAGGAAGGGAAGGGCTCCGGGGTCTGGCACTGGGGCAGGAAATTCTCAGGATCACAGCCATCATGGAAGAGGGAAAAAAACTCCTCAGCAAACTTTCTTATTTATGTTGAATCTGACATTCGTGGTATGAAATAGCCCTGTTGGCCAGCCTGGGTCAAGTGCCCGGGTCTCGCTCCTCCTCGTCCCCGCACCTAGCTAGCTCGAAAACACTGAGACCTTGAAACCCACATACCATAGCTGGCTATAAAGTAAATATTTTCACAAATTCAGACACTAGGGTCTTCTAAAAATGCAGCCTTCCTAAGCAGTAGAAGAGACCTTACTGAAAAGTAAAATTACTGAAAGATGAATTAATCCTGTGTGGCTCAGACCAGGGCAGCAGGTGAAATGCAGATACTGGGCTGAGCGTGACTCCCATGTGCCGGCACCCCGACATCGGCATGGGGCATTGCTGCGCCTGCCCAGGGGCTGGTCAGGCCTTTCCTTAACATACCGTGATGGAACAAAGGTTCCAGAAAAATGGCACGTTGGGTGGTTTGGTTTTTTCTCAAGGAAAAATGATGGAATACCCGCGGGCTCGTTTCCGCAAAAGGTTGACACAAGTGAGCGCGTAGAGAACGAATGACCTACACAATTAAAACCAGACCGAAAAGGAATGTTCTAAATTACCACCTTGCGCTCCTGCCCTGGTTTGAGGTAAAACAACCAACTTTCTGTTCAGCAATTGCCCAAACCGCAGCAGCTCCCACCAACACGCAGCGGGGGCACAGCCCCGCCGCGCTGGACGCGCTCCCTTCCCCCTGCAAATCCCTCCCCGGGGCAGGCACGTCCCGCCGATGCCGGTAGCAGCGTCAGACATTCAGAGCCGCTTCATTTATTAATTTTTTCCCCGCAAAACGCGAAGAACCAGCGCGCGCCTCGGGAAGCCCGGGGCCCCGCCCCCACCGATCGTCACGTGACCTCCCCGCCCGCGCGTTACCACGGTGAAGCACCGCTAACGCGGGGAGGGCGGTCAGAGCGAACTCGCCGCCTCGCCCAATGGGAGCCGAGCCACGGGGCGGGCCCGCCAATAAGGGCTGAGGGGGCGGGCCCGAGGTTCGGTTGAGCGGCCGTGGCAGCGGCGGGCGCAGCGGGGAGGTATGCCGGCCTGGGGGCGAGGCGGGCGGGGCCGCCCTTCTGCGGGGTAGGCAGCGGCAACAGCCGCCGCCGCTGGCGGGTTGCTTCTCTCGGTCGTCCTGAGGCGGGGGAGTCCCCGGCCGCGCCTCTCACCCTGGCACAGGTCTTGCCCCAGCTGTGCGGGGGCGGCGGCCTGGTGGGGCCCGGCTGAAGAGCGCGGCCCGGCGCCGGGCCTGGGGGCATCTCCTGCCGCTGGGCTGGGGCCGGCGAGTACCGTGCCGTACCGCTTTCTGTCCGCCCGGTCGTGGCCTAGCCGTGCGGTTCGGGTTTGTTGCCTCAGCTTCTCGGCGCCCTGGCCGTCCGTCGGGCTGGGACTTGTGCCCCGGCACACGAGCCGCTGTCGTGCGTGTCCGTGATGGGTAAAATGACTTCTGGCCCAGGGCTTGAAAAGCCAACGCCCTGTCAGCGCTGAGATGTGTTCTCAAGACCCGTATTTCCTATGCTGTGGGTAAAATAAGCCATCTAATTCATACAAAATTGTATACTATCTCTGACTGAACTGTACTTCCTTGCCCATAGGCTGCTTATTGATCATTTATATGCGCACAGAACAGCGTGCAGTGGGAGGCATAATCTAGCTGGTTTACCTGCAGTACAGCATAGCTTGTTTCATAAAGAAAGCAGGACTAGGAAGAGAACTTAGTAAAGCTATGTGAAGATAAAATTGTGTCCCACCTGCTACATTTTATCATTGCCCAGAAGAGAGTATTGATGTTAATACTGAGTCTTACCTTTTTTAGAAGTGCAACTTCACACTAAACTTAACCTTTCCATACTTTAAGGCAAAAAAACCCCACTTAGACAGTGCAGGCCTGTTGTTTTCAGTGTTTTCTTTCCTGGTAGTTATTCTTAGTCCTGGTTGTTTTCCCATCTCCTGTTTTGCAGAAAAGATTACTTCAGTTCTTTTGTGTTTTGTCTTGCTATACTAATCAAGTTTATTCATTTCAGTCTGCTTCCATACATCTTCCTGAGACTAGTAACACTGTGTTTGGTACATGGTAATTCTGTGACAAAAACATGATCCCAAATCAGGAAGAAGAGCCTTGCCTGATACGTGTGTGAAGTATGGATCTAAGCTAATAGAGTCTCCTGTTGTAAGGAAGCTGGATACAGCTAAGCAGAAATGCTTGTTAGTGCTCTCAAGTGAGACTTGGGTGCAAAAAAGGTTAGGAACCTTCTGGCTTTTTTGGCTTACAGAAACTTCCTCAGGGTGTGGAAGTTCTTTCTGCTGTAGAAAAGATGACCTTTTAGTCCACCCTGAATTTGTTTTGATGTTTATCCCTTTGATCTTTGTTTTGTCAATTTGCTTCGCTGTTCTGACACTTCTCTACGTTGCTATACCTTCCACGTGCAGCTCACTAGTGTCTGATTTTTACCAAAGTGTTTTTTAATGTAGAACCTTAAACACTGTAACGTTCAGCTAAGTAATCTGTTTAATCTCAGAAGGTAGCCTCAGCGGTCAGATAGTGTACTAAAAATATTGATTTGCACCATTTTGTAATGAAATTATTTCTGTGCAAGATGAAAAAATAAATTATCAAAGTTTTCAGTCAGAATTAAGGTCACACCTTTCTATATTGAATAATGATTCTGAACTTGATGAGGATCTCTTTGAATTCAGTCCACTTTTGGCTTCATTATAGTGACTAACTTCCAAAATATTGAATTTAGTGCTTCTTAAGAAACAACATGTAGGAATTTTATTTCCCCATGCTATCATAGTTCTTCCAAGTAAAATTGAATGAAAGATTGTTAACCAGGCACTATAGCTCTGTATGATGTTTGCATACCAGCTGAATCAGAAGTTATAGCACTGACTACTTGCTTTATTTAAAGATAAAACACATCTGTTTTTTTATACTGTCTGTCAAGAAGAAAGATTAAACTGGTTTTAGCAATGCAACCCTTTTTCTACACCAAGTGAGCCAACTATACCAAACTGGAATTGAGACTAAGAGTCTAAGGGACTAGACGGTTTACAGAAAAGCTACAAAGCATGTGATGCAACTGAGGAGATAAATGGGTTGACACTTGGAATAAAAAAAAAATGTATTATGACCTGGCAGGCTGGATGACTAAGTACAACTAACTATATCTGTTTTGTGTCTTTTTTGCCTAGTACTTGACTAAAGATGCCTTAAGAAGATAACTATGGATAAATATATTAAAGTGAGAAAGATTGGAGAAGGATCCTTTGGGAAAGCAATTCTTGTCAAAGCTAAAGAAAATGGGCAACAGTATGTTATTAAAGAAATAAACATCTCTAAGGTGAGTGATTATTATTAATTACTGATTCATTCTTTTTGTGTTCCTGCTCTCAAAAAAACATTGTTTTCTTTCTGAAGATGTCAAATAAGGAGAGAGAAGAATCAAGGAGAGAAGTTGCTGTGTTGGCTAACATGAAACATCCAAATATTGTACTGTATAGGGAGTCATTTGAAGGTAAGATTGATTAATACAGTAGAAGCTTATTTCTCCAGAGCATAATTCTCCTTGAATACTTGTGTATCACCCAACAATTTGAATGCTTGTGCATGTTAAATATGACTATGGTCTAAATTTGGGTATTGATAACCTAGCAAGACCAATTTTATCTCAATATCTGTTCTCTTAAAATGCAACTGTTTGCTTCATCAAGCTGTGAAGGAAGGAGAAATATAATTCCACATTGTTTTCACAGTGAATGTCTTGGGAGATGAGCAGAACAGATAAGATTCTAAGAGCCTATCATATAGGTTAAAATACTATTGAAAAACCTAAATATTATTTGAGATACTGTTTAGGAACATTGGTCTTCTCTCCTTTCCATCCTTTTTGCTGACTTTCATATGTCTTTTGGGGGCTTTTATTTTTTCTATTAATTAAATTGTAATATTGTGCCAGTCGTATTGCACAGCCATAGTCTTCTGATTTATAAATCCACGCTTCTGTCTTTTCTGTAATAGAGGCCTGTTCTTTAAGTCTGTTTTTTTCTTTTTTCTTCTTACAAGGTAGATCCTGTAATCTGTAGTTCACAAGACTTCATGTTTCATCTTTGTTGCTAAAGCACATTGACTTTGAACATACTGATTTGGTTTATAAAAGAGAATTATTTCAGCAACAGGTCTGTAAGAAATCCAGGCTCCTACAATCATTTTTAAAAATAATGCTGATTATAAAGCTTAACCAAGATAGAAACAGCTGTAAGCAGAAAAGAAAAATCCTGGGTTTGATGTTTTGAAAGACAAATTTCAGAAGCATTTTGCAGGAGTGAAGTTTAAGCGATTACATGATGATTTAATTAATTTTTGACTCTAGAGTGCTATGACTAACTCTTTCATAAAATAAGAGTTTTTCTTTTGAGCAGCATGTGATTGATTTTTATGCATTTATTCAGCTCCTCTCAAAATCATGCCTAATACGTGAGTAGTGTAGTTCTTGTGGTTTTGGTAACTTGCAATGTACTTCTGCTTAATCTATTTCTTCATCAGTAACTGGAAAAGATTGCATTGGGGAACAAAACCATAACTTTGTATGAACTGTATTATTTGTACCTGCTAGTGGAAATTCACATAGAATTTTTGGAAGTCTCCCCAAATTTCATTAAAAAATGGGAAAATAATTGTTTCCATCTGTCATTGTCTGCTGGAAGTTTTATTATTGTTCTTCAGGCTCTGAAATGAACTGTATTTCTGATAGGAGAGCTGATGATTGTCGCGTTCTTGAACTTGAACTGGCAAGTAATACTTTGTCCAGGTAAAACTCCAAGAAAGAATTAGGCAAATAGAAACAGCTGCCTGAAGTAGAATTTAAGACCTCTATTTTTAGAGTAGAGGATTTCTGGGATTTTCAAAGCAGGTTGAAAACTAGTTTTATCTTGCATTTGTAAAGTGATACCTTTCATTTCGTAGTGATTTTGAAACCCCTTTTTGGGGCATTGGTTCAGCAGATATAACTTTTTTTTTCTCTCCATATCAAAATAGTCTGTTACCAGAAATGGGAAACTGAAGTTGTGAAACTCAAAAATAGTAAAAAGGAATTTTTACTTGAAGTTTGAAAACAAAGGACTAATAAAGGATATCTGAAGCTGCATATGAAAAAGTTAAATTTTTTTTGTTGCTTTTTCTGTGACTGCAGTGAAGATATTCAGAAACTTATGTTAATGTTTGGTCTTTTTTTTTTTTCCTTTTTGAAATAATTTGTGTTTTAATTTACAGAAAATGGCTGTCTTTACATAGTGATGGATTACTGTGAAGGAGGAGACCTATTTAAAAAAATAAACGCCCAGAAAGGAATCTTATTCTCTGAAGATCAGGTAACAGCAAACTGCTGCTGTAGTGTTTTGTTGCGTGATACTTCTTCATGGGCTTTAAATTATTTTGTTTCTCTTTGGTAGATGTGGTTGCTTAATCTAAAAGGAGGTTCTCAAATTGTGATTCTCATTGCCATCAGTCACAGTAGCATCTTAAAAAGACTCTTTTCCATGTGGGAGAGGATTTTATATACAGATTTGATTAAGTTAAAATAGATTATGTAGCATTCAATTTTTTGGTTAAAACTGACATATGTTTCCTTGTTTAAAAATTCTTTCTATGCTTTCATGCCTGCATTCAGTGGGATCTCAATTTACCTATGGTTGGAAAGGCTTCTAGTGTATTAGGTCTATTGATAGTATTTAGAATAGGGTAATCATGAAACTTTTTAGATGTATTTTATAAAACTTTTCGGTTTTCTAATTTGGGCTCACCTTTACAAGAAGAACTTAATTACACCATGTATTATACTGTAATTTTGGCATGTATGTACCTCTAAGTTGGGAATGTGAAACCACGTGGAAAAAGCTTATACATGGAAAAGTTCTTGCTGTTAGTCCCTTTTTATATTGTGTTTTTTAAAAATCCACAAAAAAAAGGGTTTTGGTGGCTTGTTGGTGATCATCTAATTATATGCTGTTTGTTGCTTTTCTCATTGAAATCCACTTTGTAGTATTTTTCTTTTTAAGGTAAAATACATAGAGTTACTGGATAAGTGTTTCTGTAAACATCGGTATAGCTTTTTAGACTCTTGGTTGATTACCTGACTGCAAGAAGACTTGTTGTATTGGTTACAGCAAAAGTATAATCTTTAAGATGCAGGTTCCAGGTCTTAAACATTTTAGCTAATCAAATTCATATTGCATACTTTCGTTATGTTTTAATATGTAACAGAACTAGAAGTCTCAGGCTTAATGCTAATTTGGGTAATAGGCATCTTTCATTTAAAAGTTTGCATTATAGTGACAGTACTGTTACATTTTTAATTATTTTATGGTATAAATGAAGACAGGTTTGTGGCAAGAGGGTAAAATCTTTAGTAATAATTATAAAAGGGATTTGATAATATCTTCAGTTGCAGAACAGGGGAATCTTTCAGATAAGTAATGATGCTGATGTTGCATTTTCTTTTATGCATAGATTCTGGATTGGTTTGTACAAATCTGTTTAGCACTAAAACACATACATGATAGAAAAATCTTGCATCGGGACATAAAGTCACAGGTATGTAGGTAATTATTTAACTGAATTTACTTCCAAAGTGATTACATATGTATCTTGCTACTGTAAGTTGGCAAATTATGGAAAATAGTCTTTCTACATAAACACTTCTAATACCGGAAACAGGTTTTTTTTTTTCTTCAAAATTGTCAGGATGAGGTTTATATTATATTTGTACAAAGATAAGGCTATTTGATACAGCTATTTGAGTATTACTCATATATTTATGTGTGGTGACAGAAAAGGTTGTATTTTAGAATGTGTAGAAAACTTCATTCTTCCCAAAACATGTTGAGAACAAAAATTGTGCAATTGTATGAATGTTTTAATTAACAGACTTCTTAAAATTTCTATATCAAGAATATATTTTTAACCAAAGATGGAACAATACAGCTGGGAGATTTTGGGATCGCCAGAGTTCTTAACAGGTAACTCCTTTTTGATGCTGTTTTCTCTGACTTTAGTCTAAATTGCTTTGATCTAGGAGAACACAATCTGTGCAGTTCATGTGAGTTAACTAGTTAACATTCATTCTTATTTTTTCCTTAGTACTGCTGAGTTGGCTCGCACTTGCATAGGAACGCCATACTATTTGTCGCCTGAAATATGTCAGAACAAACCTTACAACAATAAAAGGTACTAATAAGCATTTTATTAAACAGTTTTGGTAAGGAGAAGAAAGTGAGTTCTTTAAAAATCTGAAGCTGTTCTATTTTATGATGGTGAACAGCCATTAGTTCATCTCTTACCCAAGAAGATACTGACTCTTACTCTACAAGTCAGACCTTAGTAGGTCTGTGTGGTACAAAGCAATGTGATTGCAGAGACGACTTAGCTAGATCCAGAACTCAGAGCATTAAGTTGTGTTCTTAATTATGGCTCTATTTTTGCCTATTTACATGCTAGTTGTACTGCCTTAGTTTTACACAGTGTGAATGTGAAACTGTGTTAAGGATGAAATCACAAACACATGCATAAATAGGTGGCTCAGTTTGCTTCAGATAAGAGTCATACAGATACACTTTTGTGGTTCTGGCAGTAGGTTGTATCTGGTGATGCTGTCCCTCATGTAATTTGTTAACGTCATTATCAAGTTAGTCTTAAGCTTCACTAAGCTGCTGCATCCATTGCTGTGAGTGGATTTTAGTTGGTTTCTTAAAAGACAAAAATTATTGCAGTTCCTTGTCCCTTAATTTCTCCCATGTGGGATTTATTATCCAATGGTATTCTAACCAAATATTGTAATCCTGTAATGATTGAGGGTAAGGTATGTCAATGTTATATAGTGTAAATTGACTTTAAGAGTTGTACTTGCTGGACTGGGTTGTGGTTTTTGTTTGGTTTTTTGTTTATTTAATTCAAAGACCTCAGGTAAATGCATACATTTTAAAGAAAAAAGCCGTTGTCCATACTTTGTCTAATTTCTCCGACTGGGGTGGTTCAGATGAAAAGTTCTGAATAGAATCTGGAGCCCAGATAACCCCATCTGGTTTTCAGGTTGGCTTTATTTTTGGTCATTGAATTCTTTTTTTGTTTGGGTTTTTTTTGTCTGGGGGTTTTGTGGTTTGGGAGTGGAAGATAAAGGTAGCTTGTACTTACTCAAAATACAACCTTTTATTTCCCTTTTTGAAAATAGACTTTATAGATATAATTTACTTGGTGATGTTACACCTAGAACTGATTCTTAAGTATGTTCTCTTTGATTTAGTGATATCTGGGCCCTTGGTTGTGTTCTCTATGAAATGTGCACACTTAAACATGCGGTGAGTTGGAACTTCTTGTTTCTTTAAAAGAATAGTGTTTTCAAACAGGGCTTTTTCCTGATGTTACACAAATGTGTTTCAGTTGATGAAAGGCTCTCATGGTGACTGTTTAGAATTATCTTCAACACTTTAATCTTCTCTTCCTATACTGACCAACATTTTTCCATCTGTGCTTTAGTTCTTTCCAGTCTCTCCAGAAATCTTAGCACTGTATATTTTGTTTTCAGTGTAGGTTTTTAATGAACCGTGTTAGCTGAAAAAGTTGTTAGGTGCTGTAACAAACTGTGAATGGCGTCCCTTTCTTTCCAAAATCTTCATGTTTTCATTGAAAGTCTGAATTTGGACTGTTGGCTTTTGTGCAGATGAATCAATGCATTTCTGTTTAAAACAGAAATAGTTCTTAGAAAAAAATCCCAAGATGAGAGTTGCTTTTTGTGCGTGTGTGTTTGTTGTTTTGAAATATACATCTTAAATCATTTGTTTTCCAGTTAGGAAGGGAAGAAGAAACATTTCTTTTCTTGTTTTGGTTGTGGGTTTTTTGTTTGGTTTTTCTTGGTTTTTTTGGTGTTGTGTGGCTCTTTTGGTTTTTGTTTGTTTAATACTTATTTTTATTAAAAGAAAAAATGAAAATCAGAAGAAAAAATTCAAGGGCTAAGGATTTAATTTCATTTCAGGCTCTTGTAATTTCTTACTGCTTGGGTCTTTTCTGTGGCAGTAATGCTGGCAATGTTGCCTTTCTGAGAGTTGATGGCAATAGGTTGTTTTCTGTGAGCTGGGTGATATGTACTGTTTTCTTTTTATTGTACAAAGGAATTGAAATGGTGTGCCCGGTCTCCTGAGCTTAAACTGAAGTCTAAGCATTTCTTTGGATTTTACACTGAATGAGTGTGAATACTTTACATTCTTTTGTTTGAAATACGGCTTTGCTGAAAAGGGCAGAAGGCATGTGATGGTTGAAAGTGTCTGGGAGAGGAGATCAAGCAGATAATTATATAATTATTTTATTCTTAATTGTATATAATTGTCAGTCTAGATTTAGATAATTATTTATTAGGCAAATTTATATCTCTGTAGTATGAAATATCTGTATTATGATGTGTGTATAATCAAAATAATTGGCAGCAGGTTATTTTGAACTGCTGATATAAACTGTTGAGGGCCTTGAAAATTTGTTTTAATATATCGAGGCAGGGGAAGGTGTGTCAGTTTTGTTTTCCTCTTCATCTTTATATGCAGCCTTACATGTGCACAGACAGTCAGTAGTATGTAGTAACTGTTTTCTTTCTTGTGTGATGTAGTTTGAAGCTGGTAACATGAAGAACTTGGTACTGAAGATAATCTCTGGACCTTTCCCTCCTGTTTCTGTGCATTACTCCTATGACCTACGTAATCTGCTGTCACAGTTATTTAAAAGGAATCCTAGAAATAGACCATCAGTAAACTCCATATTGGAGAAAAACTTTATAGCCAAACGGGTTGAAAAGTTTCTCACACCGCAGGTATGCAGTTTTTTTTAGAAAAAGTTTTAATTAAAACTATCATAGGAGTCTTATTTATTTTTATTTTAATGTTAGTATACTACATGACAAATTAGAGTAATGGTATTCCCTAGAGCTTTTATAGAGATGCTTTCAGTTGAGGAAAGAAAAGTTTTACTATGAACTCTAAAGAAAAAAAGTACTTGGTAGTTTCCACAAACAAATTTAAATTGGCATTTTCTTAAGTGCATTATTTTGTGTGTTTACCTATGTAGCAAGGAATTACGAGTGAGACATTGATTTGTTTAGATATGCGTTTTTTCATAAAATGGTTCTGTGAATGATTTTAGCATCACTGCTTTATCAGATTTTTTTTCAATCCATTTTTTGTTTGGAATTTGGAGTGGCTTGAAAGCGTGTTCTATGAAGTATTGCTAAGTCAATCTTTAAATTTCTTGATGTTTAAATGTATCACATGTATATAACCTCGAAGAAGTTGCTCACTATCCTGTTTAGAATCTATTGATATCATTTGACATCTATTCGTGTCCTCTTAATATAAATCTAATCAAAAGAGATCAAGATTAACAAGCGAATAATAGTATTGATATGATTTAAATAAATATAGACTGAGAAAAGACATGGAGGAAATTAATGCAAAAGGACAGCTCACTAAGTATAAAGAATTCTAATGCATTCTAACTCACAACTAAAGAAATTTCATGAGAAGGCCATATATAATGGAAATTTCAATTGTATATGACATAGACTTTCAACTAATAATAGTTCAGGTTAAAGTTACAATGAAAGTTAAGATTCAGATGTCTTTACAGATAAGTTTATTTTACATCAGTAATAGTTTTATCTGATTTTATTTCCAATAGCTAGAATGGGTATGAAATTTTTATTTGGAGTTAGTCAGGCGAAGTGTAATTAGTAATAGACTACTACCAGATGAAGATACTAATTTCTCCTAGATTGAGTAAGAATACTTGCATGCAATTTTTCCAACTGAATCACTACACGTTTGACCTGGAGATGTTACCTAATCTTAAAACCAAGAAAAAATCAGCACTTAGCACCTTTTACTAAATGTATCAATCACAGGTACATTTGTATTCAGTGCCTGGTGAGTCGTATAGGAACAAGGCAAGCCTATGTGACATTACCCTATAATACTCTCCCAGCCTTCATCTTTTGTTGTCTCAGTTGCATCAGCTCAGGAATCATCTGTTTTGGTATTTAGTTCTCCTCAATCTATTTCTCTTCTATGGGGTCATCTGATTTCTCCTTCAACCTGTGCAAGTTTTTATGATCAGTGAGAAATTTTACAGGTCTGCTACTTGTTGCAGAAAGCATCAACTTTGTTTATTCTACCCCTTCCTCCTTGTATTCAGTTGTACCCCACTTCTAATAATAATACGTAATAAACACATAATATATGATAATACCAATATTATAATTTGCTGCCCTTGTGTGTTTCTCTGCTTTCTCTGCAAAATCACATGTGGTATTCTAAACCTGTAACATTACATCTCAGTCATCTTTTTATGGGCTGAAGAACAAGCTTATTTATTCTTTGTGCTGAAGCTTTTCAACACTTTTAATTATCCTTGCTGCTCTTCTTTGAACCTTTTTCATTTCTACCACATGGCTTTTGAGGTGTTGGGTTCAGAGCTACATACGATATTCAATATGATGTGAGATGATGGCCTTTTCATGTTTGAATGTTCTTTGTCTAGACTCCAATTTTTTTTTTTTTTTAGTGCAGTAATGCTGTTTCCCATATTTTATTATGGCAATTTGATATGCTTGACAGCACGCCATATACGTTGTTCCTAGATATCCACATATGTAGTCATCTTCCTGTTTTGAAAAGGATAAACTAAAAACTGCAAACGTTTCTGAAGGGCTATTTTTGCAACACAAGCTGTCTCAGTTTGAAGTGAAATTTGGCAACTGTACAGAAATCTAAAATGAACTATGCAGAAAACCATGTTGATGCTTACATTAACTTTCTTCTACATTCTTAGGTAGCTCATAAATGAGGTAACACATGCTATCCAGAAGTCAGACTAAATTCCTTTTTTTTTTTTTTAATTATTTGAGTATTTATGACAAAAAATATTTGAAAATACTGAATCCAGCTTCACAGTAACGTTAGCAATACTAAATTGAATACATAAAGTTAAGTATTCATTTAAATTTTAGTTACAGTAAATACTATGAGTTAGATGCTTACTGGGAGTGGCACGCTTCTCTGAAAAGGAGTTCTTTCTTGCTTCAGATATAAATACTTTTAGCTAATTGTTCAACTTTTTGTTTAGCTTATTGCAGAAGAATTCAATCACAAAATCTTCCAGAAGTTTGGACCACAGGCTGCACCAGGTAGGTAGGCATGTAAAGTGCTGTTGCTTTCAGCTCTGGCACGATAGTGTATGTAGCTTTGTTCTTTTATTGCTTTTGGTGTGTTCTTATACCTGATTTAGAAACTTCAAGAAAAAAAGAGAGGGAAGCAATTTTCCCTTCCCTCCTGGGGAGCTGGATGTATGCAGGGGACAAAAGATGCAAGTATAAAGTATGGTCTTGTAATATTGTAGGTGTACTTTTCCTCTTGCAGTATACTATGCTTCCAAAACTTAAGGAGACAGTGAAGACTGCAAATACTGGAAATAACTTATGTTCTTATTGTATTTTTATTTTTTTTCCCTTAATAATGACAAATGGATAATGAGAAATAACGTTTTATTGTAAAAAAAAAAAAATTAAAAAAAAAAAAAATTGTGGGACATTTTGTTGGAGATTCCAGGATTAAGCCTTGATTTCAGCTCAGAGCAGTAGAATTTCTACTACTGGTACAAAATTAGATTGTTTTTATCTTTGTCATAATCTTACCTTACTTCATTTTCCTGCATTATTTTACCTTTTTTTTCTTTTTCCCCCCATAGATTTCTTCCCCTTTCTTTATTTTATTTCCTTGTAATTCCTTGAAGCTGTGGCAAGTGCTTTGGTGTCTTTTATAGTGGTGTATAAGTGTTTTACTGCTGTCCTGCTATTCCGTAATAAGAGAGCCCTGCTAGCACAGAATCAAATCTGCAATACTGGCATATTTTCAGGAACTCTACAGGGAAAACAGTATGTCTGAAGGCCACTGAAGCGCTTCAAGAACTTGTCTTCTGCTGACATAAGTGTTGCAGGTTGCAGTCCAGTGTCGCTACCGGGGGGAGGCCTGTCTCTCCATTCCATTATGAAAATTTTCCCCGTGTCCATGGCAACTGGGTAATAAAGCAGCTGAAATAAGCTTTAATTCTCCAGTTTAAAGTGAAGTGTTGAGAGTGGAAAGCTCAAAAAGAAGCTAAAGAAGAAACAGCTCTGCTGTTTCTTATCAAGTTGTTTTGGACAACTGGGTACATTGCACTTATGCATCAGCTCACGTAAATGAAATATTAGCAGTTCACCTGTTTTTCTTCACCTTCGCTGTTCCAAGACCTTGGGAAAGGGAAATACGGCACATGGGCCAGCCTGGAACGCTGTAAACCAAGTTTTTTCTTTTTAGCTAAAAGACCAGCTCAAGAACAAACACTGACTTCAGTTGGACCAGCTCAGAAAATTACTAAACCTGCTGCAAAATATGGAGTGCCTTTAGTAATGAGGAAGTCTTGTGATGCACCTAAAAAGCCAAATGAGAAGAAGCCATTGGCCAAATCTAGACAGGTAGGAAACGGAGTTACTTAAATTGAACTGTTTTGCTCATACCTTATTTAAATACTATGAAAATACTACGCATTCCTTTCAAAATGTCTTTTATGGACACATGCATCTGCGAAGGCAGCAGTAGTAGTTTAAATGCTCAGCTTGCTTCATTGTTGACTTTTTTTGTTGTTTAGTTGGTTTTAATATAATGATTTTTTTGAGACTGCTACCTTAGGTTTGGTTTTTAATTTCACTGCTGAATTAGATGTACATTGTGTGTTTTCAGTTCCTTTGTTAGCGTTGGCCACTCCTAGAAATATTGGAAGTCTGTCAGGTATACCAAGATCATCGACACTGGATAAGAATCTTCGCATCTTTCTTCCTTTTTCAAAAATAATCTCAAATTTTCAAAACATGGAAAACAATTTTCTGAAGTGTTGTCAGCCAGAGGAGTTGTATAATTGGAAGAGGAGTTTCACAGACTTAATTCCATGAGCTGATGAGAAATAGTCTTCTGTATACCTTCATATAGTACTTCTGATCTTTCTTCCAGTCATCTTGTCTGTACTTCATATTACATAATCCTTATTACATTTTTTTACACAATCCTTATTACATTTTTTTTCCCTCTCTTTATTCCTTTAATTACTGCATGGCTAGGAGATGTTTAAGATACAGCTAATTTTGAGCTATATGGATGTGCCAAACGACTAACAACCAAGAAGCTCCCATTTCATCAAGAGAACTAATTCAAATTTTTCTTCTGAATGAATGATATTTTTGTTGTGGTGGTGGATTTTTTTGTGGGTTTTGGAGGTTTTTTTTCTTTCCTTCTTCCCATGGCACTTTGGATAAAGAACTCAGTATTATGTTTCCCATCTGTTGAATTTGATAGGTGGTTAGAAAATTATCCCTGAGATATAATTTGTCTTTGAAGTTCAAAAATTATCAGAGGTTTAGGGAAAAACTCATTGATCACACAAGCCTTGTGATACACAGTTTAAAAAAGAGCAAGAAGGGGGGAATGCACAGACTTCCTGTGTGTCCTTATGAGATCACAAGTTTTATATGTTTTAAAGCTCGGTTGTACAACCATCTATTAGTCTACTGTTCTTTATAATTGGTTGCACCAGCCAACACCGATCGTATTTGCGTGGAGACTTAAAGTGGCAGGGTAGAGACTGAGGGAAATACCCTCTTTGCTGTGCGTAAGAAGTTTCAAAGGAGTGTGTAACCATCATCTCCTTTGTTTAGTGATACTAAAATAATTCATTGTACTTGAACTACATTGGCTTGAGTCTTTAAAGGCTTCCATCTTCTGAAATACTTGATTTTCAAGTACTCATTTGATAGGGTTTTAAGTCATTGAAAGAAAATCCTATGAAGCTCTCCGTGTTCTAGTACAGTCATTAAAAAAAAGCTTTAAAAATAACTATCACTTTTTTGAGAAGACTAGAGTAAGCAGCATAGTTTATTACATGGTGGTCTTCTTTACCAGGTATTCAACAGTGGCTGCGTTCTCTTCCACAGGTAACAAGAACCTTAGAGTTACCCAAGTGAAAAAGCCTAAGGATGACCTAATAAATCTGTTCTCTAAATAAAAGTGAATCTTAATATCTAGGGAACCTCAAAGACTTATAATAGGAACAGATTGTAATGCAGAATGGTATTGCCAGAGAAGAAAAATTAAGACAAAGCAGATTTTAAAATTACTGCCTTCAGCTTTCAAGACAGAGCTTTTAATAGAGGATGATCAAGTACAGTAGCATTTGCCCCTAGATACTAGTGCTTTTCATTTAAAATCTCCTGAATAATTATTTTAAATCCCATTTTGCACATACTAAGTTGTGGATTTAAGATTTTTTTTTTCTTATTAGAATTTTTCCTCTCATTCTGGCATTGTGCCATCTAATTTGAAATTTCACCTTTTATCTAGGCCTTTTCAACTCCAGTGAAGAAAACGAATCCAGGAGAAGAAAGGAGGAAAATGTTTGAGGTATCATGAAATCATCTGTTAATTTTGAAACTAAGCAAAAGCTAAGTCCAGAGCAAGAACAACAAAATAAAACCTTCAAACCTTTCCTCCTTATCTTTTTTCCCAGGCATTATATAACAGTGATTTTTTTTTTTAAATTTTTTTTAAGCTTTGTTGACATACACCAGCAATTGGAGCACTAAGCTATCTTGAGAGAGACTTGACAGAATAATGGCTTAGTAATAAATACCAAATGATATGCTTATTTTTCAGGAACCTTCAAAAAAGAAAAGGTTAGAATTGCCAGAAAAACGCCAGAGAGACCAGGTAGACAAGATTCTTAAGACTCTTTTTTCCACCAGTAGTAATTTTAATGAAATATCTTGTGGTGTGTTACATGTTGCGTAAGAAAATGGAGTAATTTGATTTTTCCACTTACTAAACATGTTTAATCCTTGCACATTGCAGATCAGTTTACTGAAGGCAGATGAAATGAGAAGATTGGAAAAAGAAAGGGTAAAATATGTTTAAAATGTGTTAATAGTGAAGTTCGATTTTTACTTAGTGATTCCTTGAATTATGTTTTCCTGTATTGTTTTCTCCTTCAGATGGAACGAATAAACAGAGCCAGGGAACAAGGATGGAGGAATGTGCTTGGTTCATGTGGAAGTGGTGATGTTAAGGTTGGCAGCAGATGCAGAAATGTGGTGTAGTCTTGTTTCCCCCACCTTTTGGTTATCTGGCATGGTCTTCTCTTTTCAGAAAGACCTGCTCTTGGCGGTCAACTCTTGGGGCTTCCCATTATTAAGCTATGGTTACTTTAAGAGAAACTCTATAACAGACTCTTCCCTGGCTTTTTGGAGATCGTGCAATTTTCATTTTTAATACTAAATTTCTGAATCTCTTTCTGCTGGTAATGGTTTTCATGCACCACTTTCTTTTTTCCACTCCTGCTTTTGCTACTTTTCCTCTGCTGAATCTATGCATGAACAGCTTCTTCCACATTCAAGTGTGTTCTTGAATTCTTTTGTTGAAACCTTTTTCCGGGTTCTTACTTTCTGATAATGGACCTCTTCCCCAGTATTGGACACCTGCTTCTAAGCATTCTTTGTTATTTAGCAATGTAAATGGCTATGCTTATATATACTGATAGATATATCAGGAGAGGGATGAAAAATTTTGCGTAAATCTAATTGTTTTTTTTCTGAAAGCAGTAAACTTCACAACCATTCCCTTCTGGCATAATTTAATGACATAATTAGTCTGATTCCAATGACAGTTTCTTTTTGCCTATTTGTGTGTCATGGTTTCATGGAACGAACTGTTCTGGAAAGTAGTCTCGTGAAGTTATTTGAATATAAAGGTCTGGGCACTTTAATCAGACAGAGTCAGTGCAGGAATTTAAGTATTGCTGTGATGTAAATCTTTTAATCTATTTGATGATGGGTGCTGAGCAACTGAAACTCGATGTGAACTAAATTCCATTGTCAAGTATATTCTGTTCAAGAACTCCTGAGTAGGCAATCTTAAACCTGTGACATTTGTACTCATCTCTTAGAATTTACTTAAAATACTTATGACCACTCTGGAAGGAACGTTGACACTATTGTTACAACAAATTCCATAGGTTCGCTACCATGGGCTATTTGACTGCTTCTCTCAGCTGTAAAGGGATCATTTTTATGCATGTGCTGACAACCTTAACCTTGTTTTGCCAGTTTCACATTTTCTGCATCCATCCTTGGCTACTACTGTACATGGCTGCTTGCAACATTTTTTTTTTTTCTTAATTAGTTTCCCATGAAGTTTCTGTAGGAATTCTAATTCTTCGAAAATGACAGAGATAATTAGCATAAAGCAGTAGCTTGTGGTAGATGCTCTGCTGATCTGAGTTTTAGTAGAGAAAGGTCTTAATTCTGGTGATGAATCCAAATTACAGGTTGGTAACAATGAGGGTTCTCAGATTGGTATTAGGTGCAGATTTTTCAGCAACCTTAGAAGTGTGTTTAACCGTTTCCAGCTTCATGGAAAAAATGGGTGTTTGCTACAAATCACTCATTAGTACTTCAGTTAGTACTATATTGTTTTTAGCTATTGTGCTAAAACTTTGATTTCTGCCATGTAAAATATCTATCTCCAATTATACTTCAATGGATTTTTTTACCAATAACTTCCAAAAGGTGTGACAGATGTCTCGTGCATAACCAGACTAATATCAGAGGGAGGTAAAACACTGTTATTCTGCAGTGCTAACAAAAAAATAAGCTCTTAATTTATCTATCTTATAGCTTGTTAAAGTAGGGGCATGCCAGGAATAAAACTAGGACCAATTCAGAGTTGTTGCAGGACATACTAATGTTTTTATTATGCTGAAGAGGTGAAAATTGGAAGGGCTTGTTAAAATCACTGTTTGAGATTTCCACCCTACTTCTTCTAATTTCCAGGCATCGTATTATGGTGGTGGAGGTGGTGTTGGTCCTTTTCCTGTGTCTTCCAGAGGACAATATGAACACTATCATGCTATTTTTGACCAGATGCAACAGCAAAAGGAAAACATCAGAGTAGCTGAAGAAAGGGAAGCCAAATTCAGGCTGAAAGTCCAAGGCCGAGAAATTGCTGAAAGGTAGGCTACCTTCCATTAGAAGTTGCACGTGGTCTGCTTCAGATGAAAGTAATGAAAGTTACTGTACATATTTATCTACAGAGGAATTCCACCTGGAATACGTCCAGGAGTTCCTAAGGGGCCTGCAGGTCATCACCATTCACCTGATGCTGGTGCAGTTAGGAAAAAAATGAAAAGATTGAAGGAGGTGTCTAAACAAGCCAATGCAAACAGGTTGGACTGTGATAATCCATAAATCTGTCCCTACATGTTAGATTCTTGTTCTGTGTCTTGTTCCATTTAGTAGTTGGACATGTCTCCTTTTATCCATTGGTACTGTGCTGTCTGTCTGTGTGTTAGTCCCTCGCAGACCACAATTATTTTAGAACCAATGGAAACTTTGGCTTCCCCAATAGTGGAAAAAATGGATTACTGACAACTGTAACTAAACTAGATTTCAGCCAAAATTCTTGGCTTAATGCAGTTGCAGATAACATAAGCCTCCTCCTTTGCTTTTTTCATAGTTCCACTTTTTGTGTTACCTGCCAAGATGCTTCCTTCTGCTGTCATCTCATTCTGACTGCCTGCTCTACATCTAAGTGTTGGACTCTAGCATAGGAGAGCGTGTAGGATGCTTCTAGAATTGCTAGCTCTTCGTTATCGATCAGTGGAAATATAGGAGTCGCCTTCATTGAGATGTGAATGCTGGGTGTTATAATGGCGTGCAACTTTTAATTCAGTGATGCTTGTTCTTTGCAATTACTATAAACTGGGTATTTTATATATAAAAGGATTGTAAACAAGTATTGATTATTTTTCTTAATGATTTTGCTCTTTCAAGTAACTTCTTCAAAACATCTTTGCTTTCCTTCAGATCTGTTAATAGTGCACAAAGAACTGTCTGCACTCATGAGCAGTAAATGGGAAAAAGCCTTTTTTCTAGAAGCTTAGTACATGAGCGTTATTAACTAATTTTCCTGGAGGGACAAATTTTCTCATGCATCATTTAAACTTCTGCAGATCCAATGATTTATCCCATGGAGGAAGAAATAAATGGAGTGAATGGGAGGAAAAGGAAGTCACACAAAAAAATCATTCTTCTAAACTGATTTTATTCAGTTTTATGTTTTAATATAATATATTATGTCTTTGTAGATTTTTTTTTTCCATTTTAAAATTTGTAGCAATAATATAACATTTAACACTGATGATACAATTTTGCAAGCTACAAGGTATATTTTATTTTCATTGTAGTAATTCAGGTTGTTGTGAGCTAATTAAAATTCCTCCTGGTACAACCCAGTACCGGAAGGTGTATTTTCTCAGCTGATGTAGATGCATATTTTCATCCTCCTTTATGTATTCCCAGTGCTTTGCACAAAGTGCCACAATCCCCAGATCTTGCCTAGATTAGGAAACGCCGTTTGCCTCACGCGTTTGACAATATTAAATGATACTTGGCTATACCTGGGTAAACTGTTCTAAATGTGTTCAAATTGTGAGGACTATAGTAGAGGGCTGCAAATCATGAATAGCGTGAAGATCATGAAGAGAAATTGATTTAGTATTGCTCAAATACATGAACTTGGAAGCACTCAATGAAAATACTGTGCAGAAGTTTCAAAATAGAGATTTTTTTTTTTTCCATTTGTAAACTGGATTACCTTTTAGCTTTAAATTGAGGTGCTGTTTCTTAGCATTTAAAATGTGGTAAGTTTTTGTACTTTATTATTGGGAAGCAATTGCATTATTGTAGCTAGCCTAGCGGTATTGCTCTCCTGCACTTTATTTTTTCAGCTGGAGGTGACATATAAAGGTGAGTGTTCAGGATGTTTAGCTCAACCAAAGAATTTAAATAATTGCAACTCTCTTAAAGATAGGTAATTTAGTGTATGCTAAAGAAGTTGAAAAATTCTCAAGTTGCAATTTTTCTGATTACACTACCACAATTAACATAAAGCTAGGTGTGTTCAACAATCTTTAAAAATTGTCTCTTGGACAGGAGTGCAGCCCAGAAGAAATCTAGCTGAACTGTTTTAACAAAATGAGTTGCTCAGCTTCAGAGTAGGGAAAACCATTTTCATAAAATTTAGTTGAAATAAGTTTTTCCTGTGAATTTGGTTTAAGACAAATAGGTGTGGTGTGTTTGGTTTTTTGTTTTTTTTTTTTTTTTTTTTTCTTGGGAAACGCCTCTCCTCCAACACTGTAGGCTAAACTTCATCTGTATGATACAGGTTTGGATAGATTTCACTATCCACCAGTTGAGTTCATATGTAATGTACAGTTACAGTAAAAATCTTGTAGTGAGTCAAATATATGCATACAAAGATTATCAAGTTTTTGTTTCTTTACCAGTAACACCTACATGGATCATCTTGCCTTTTCAGAGCAGGGACAGTGTTTGTTTTATTGTATCAAAGTAGTTTTATCTCTGTCTTCCTCTTAATGAATTCTTAGCATACAGAAATATTTCATTTCACTGTTTCCGGGGGGGGGGGGCGATGAGGGGAGATGCAAGGATGTTTAATTAATGTGTTAATTCATTTGTTAGTTACTAGCAATAACTCCTGTATTGCAAAATTACTCTAACTGTCTCAGCCTGATGGGTTATTGGCATTAGTTTATGCAAATTTCTTGCTGTCTGTTGCTGGACCCCCGTCAGTACTCTGCAGTCAAACAAGGTGAGCGGAACCTTGGAAAGGGGATTGCCTTATCATTCTGCCATTTGTTAGAATATTTTACACTATTTCTCAGTGGTTTTGGTTTGTTTGTTTTTTTTAATAGAAAGCTTCCTCTGAGTCCACTTCTAACCAATTTGTCAGAAACTGGTTCCTCTACAAAATGATTGATTGTATGAACTAGGAGAGTTGCCAGATGCTCAGTTATGGTAACTTGAACAAAGCCTTCTGTCTACCCAAGCAGGTCCCTGACCTGGGGTGGAACATGTGAGAAAACCCATCTTGTTCTGGCTACTTTTAAGGTAGTGAAATTCCTTCACAGTCCCTTTAAAAGCAAGCAAAAATCCTCCAGGATACCCCAAAAGGAGTTGCCAGAACACTCTGAGAATGCTAGCACTGTGCTAATGATCAAAGTGGTAGAAGCTTTTACTCCAAATGTCGGTCAGCCTTGAAAAGCTGCTGCGGTATTGACCTTACCGACTGGCTCATGTGATGAATTCTTGCTCATCTCTGAAGGGAACCCTTGAAGGAGTCGTCTTTTCCACAAATGATAACCATAACGAAACAAGCTGAGACATTTTCAGAAATGATCACACTAAGATTATGTTTTGATGTTCATTTTTGTTTTGTGTGACCAGGATCTGGAAGGACAACATGGTGGTTTGTGGTGTTTTGTTTTTGTTTGGTTTGGGTTTTTTTCAATAAAAATGTTCTTTTAACTTAGTTGAGCTTATTTTCCTCCATTTTGTGGAAGTCTGACTTGTATTTTGGCTGATGAAAGGCATTTTTTTTGAAGATGCCTTACTCATAGAATGTTACTTTCTTGCGTGTATGTCTGTCCTAGTTAGAAGAAAGGTGGGGGGGGGTTAAACATCATATTTCAGAGACTTTCATCTTGCTGTGTGTTGCAATTACTCAGGCAAAAAGGATGGATAGCTGCAGATAGAGCAAAGCAAGTTGAAGAATTCTGGCAACGGAAGAGAGAAGCCATGGAAAACAAAGCTCGAGCTGAGGGACACATGGTATGGAATCTGGTCTTCCTATGTATATTACTGTTTCAGCATGCATTATGAGTCTTTGAAATAGCATCGTAACCATGAAATTCTGGCTAAGTATTTTCCTTAATTATCTTTTTTGGGGGGGGGAGGGGAAACAAAAACGAATGGGAGGTAGGTTTTTTGCCTTTTGTTATTGATTTTACTAAAATATAACACATTTGTGCAATACATTTCTTATGACTAAATTTATTAAAAAAGGAAAATACCTTTTTTGTATGTGGCTAACTTGATATTGTGAATTTTATAACATTCATTTACATGGTTTCCTGTTCATAGCTTTTAAAGTTTTGGTTGAGATTAAACTTTTTGTATTATTCAGTAGCTTGAACATAAAATGAAGTTTGATTAAACTGATACAGCTAATGATTAGATACAGTAGTGTGTTTTACAAAAACACATTCTGCTTATTTAGAAGGTATTATAAAGACATCTATCTCTGTCAAGATCGATGTACTAAAACCTTTACTCTTGGGAGATTAATTAATGGACAGTGTCACAAAATGCTTTGTTCTTTATGCTTGCCATTCTAAATTCAATATTCCTTTAGGAAGTATGTTTTGCAGTAATGATATCATGGAAATGACTTATTTGCACTAGGGCTTTGTGTGGTTGAACTATGTGTTTTCATAATATGGAGAGTTTTGATTTTTGAGTGCTTCTCCACACTATTCATATACAAATTCATGTACTATCATTTGCTACTGATCGTAGAAGTTCTCAACGGCTTCCTTCTATTTGTGCAGGAAAATAGGAACTTTTATAAAAAAAAAATAGAACTTCTATGACAAAGTGACCGCTTGGTGGATGAGGGAAAGGCTGTGGATGTTGTTTACCTGGACTTTATTAAGGCCTTTGATACGATTTCCCACAGCATTCTTTTGGAGAAACTGCTCATGACTCTGATAGGAGTACTCTTTGCTAGGTAAAAAACTGGCTTGAGGGTTGGGCCCAGAGAAGGGTTGTGAATGAAGTTAAATCCAGTTGGAGGCCAGTCACAAGTGATGTTCTCCAGCGCTCGGTGTTGGGGGCTGTTCTGTTTAATATCTTTATCAACAATGTGACCAAGGGGATTGAGTGCACCCTCAGTAAGTTTGCAGGTGACACCAGGTTGGGTGGGAGTGTTGATCTGCTTGTGGGTAGGAAAACTCTACAGAGGGATCTGGACAGGCTGGATCGATGGGCCAAGGCCAACGGTATGAGGTTTAACAAGACCAAGTGCTGGGTCCTGCACATGAGTCACAACAACCCCATGCAGTGCTCCAGGCTTGGGGAAGAGTGGCTGGAGAGCTGCCTGTCAGAAAAGGACCTGACGATGTTGGTCGGCTGTCGGCTGAACATGAGCCAGCAGTGTGGCCAAGAAGGCCAATAGCATTTAGCTTGCATGAGAAATTGCGCGGCCAGCAGGACTAGGGAAGTGTTTGTTCCCATGTACTTGGCACTGTTGAGGCCCCATCTTGAATACTGTGTTCAGTTTTGGGCCCCTCGCTAGAAGATGGACACTGAGATGCTGGAGTGTGTTCAGAGAAGGGCAACGAAGCTGATGTGGGGTCTGGAGAACAAGTCTTATTAAGAGCAGCTGAGGGAGCTGGAATTGTTTAGTCTGGAGAAAAGGAGGCAGAGGGGAGACCCTATTGCTCTCTACAACTACATAAAAGGAGGTTATAGTGAGGTGGAGGTTGGTCTCTTCTCCCAAGTAACAAGTGATGGGACAAGAGGAAATGGCCTCAAGTTCCACCGGGGGAGGTTCAGATTGGATATTAGGAAAAATTTTTACACTGAAAGGGTTACTAAGCATTGGAACAGGCTGCCTGGGGAAGTGGCTGAGTCACCATCCCTAGCAGTATTGAAAAGACGGGTTGACGTAGAGCTTAGAGATATGGTTTAATGATGGTTTTTGTCAGTGTTAGGTTGATGGTTGGACTAGATGATTTGAAAGGTCCTTTCCAACCTTGGCAATTCTATGATTCTATAATTCGACTTGCTGGCAGCAGGTCTCATATAGGGGTGGGACTATTGTCCAGCAAACCATGATGCTCGAAAAGGAGAAATCAGTAGGAATCATCAACTAACATACAGGTCTTCGTTGTATAAAGACTTCTAAGTCAAATGACTTGCACTAATTTATCCAGCTTGGGTTAAATATAGTTGCAGCCAATACAGTTTGGCTCAGTAGGTGCGTTGATGAGATACTTTCAGTCATCTCTTCTTTAAAACAGCTGCTGACCTAAGTTGCTACTTCACTGCAGTTGTGTGGCATTGCAAAGCATTGAGTCCTGGTCTTTGAAAATTTTAGTGTAAGCAGATGAGTAGAAGTTAACAATATATGAAAAGAAAATAAGTTCTCAAAAATCTTACTTCCAGTTTTTCTTGTTTAAGAGCAGTAATACAAATCTTCACCGGTTTGATAAAAATACCTAAACTAACTCGAAAGCTAGAATGAAGAACAATGAGATGACTTGAATGGTGCCCTTTAGCTTTTGTAAAGCTCAGGAACATGCATAAAAAAGTTAAAAATAAAACCAAATATTTTCTGAAAAGGTGAACATGGAAAATATTCCTTTCTATTTTGCATGACTTAATGCTCAGGCTGAAATCAGAATTTGTGGAGTCCTCATGAACGTGTGCTACTTATCCATAGGATGGTTCCTTTAGTTTGTTCTCTGATCCCCCAGTCGCTAAACCACGGAAGTTCAGAAACATGCTATTCCCTTGATTTTTTTTTTTTTTTTTTTCTTCTCAATCTGAGAGATTATTTAGCCGGAATATTTGAATTCAGTCCTCCCTATCAAGAATTTAACTGGTGTATTTACTTAACAACTCTATAGTCAAGCTTGAGAAAGCTAAAGCCCTGGTATTTTAAAGATACCATGCAACTATCACATGTATACTTACTGTCTTTATTGTATGTTGAGTTAACAAATCATGATATTTTTAACCTGTCAGCAGAGGCTTATCATGAAGAAAATAATTTAAATATCTTGGATTTTAATCTGAGTGGGAAACCTGGATTTAAATGATTCTTGTACTGTTTTGTATTGGACTGCCTTAAAGGTTGAATCCTTTCAGTGACAGTTAGGACGCTGAGTACATCACACTAACCAGGACCATATACTGTGAATGAAGTATTTTATTAGTTTGAGTTTGCTACTTGTAGTATTTTTTTAAAAATAGTCATGTGGAAAAAGCTTCATCTAAGAACATATGAAGATTCCACTTCTATTTTAAGCTTGGCTCAACAGTAGCAGAAATGCCAACTCTGTGCCACAATTTGTATATAATCCAGATGTAGAACTTGTGCCCATCAGAATTTAGACTTTCTAACATGGGAGAAGATCAGAATTGCAGGGAGAAGGCAACTATATTCTCAAAGCTCTAGTCTTACTCTTTGGCTACTCAGGATTTTTAGTTACTACTGTCATGTTTCATAAAAGTGAAAAAGGGTTATTGGTTAACTTCAGAACAACTGCGGATCATTGATGGATTTGGTTTCTTGTAAGTGAACAGTTATTGGATAAAGCAGATAAGTTTACTGCCCTAGCCACCTTAAATTTGATACCATTAAATGGCAAACAGGGTACACTGCAAAGCGTGGCAGATATCTATGGAGGCAGGACCATTTCTGCAAGAGGAAGGAAATCCAGAAACAAGGAGGAAGAGGTATGCTTGCCGCATGTTTGCCACTTCGCTCATCACACAAATAGCACTATTTTGACCTTGACTGTACCTAGTTTCCCTGCATGGTTCATCTATGTAACAAAATAAAAGGACACTGTGAATTCCTAGGAAATAATTTACTGTATAAAGTTCTAATGCTTGGATGTGGTGTTCTTGGTTTTGTTTGTTTATTTTTTTTAGAAATAATAAAAATTTTTGTTTACATCAGTCTGTCTCAGAGAGGTTCTTGAATGTGCATACATACAGATAGGGCTCTGTATCTTAATCCTGTTGTGATCAATTCCTGGCCTTCAACGATATAAAATGTAATGATAGCTTAATACTGGGAAACATGCATTCCAGTTTTCTTGATTTTCATTAGATGAGAGTTTTTCTGGAAATTAGTAAATGCGAATATGGTGATAGTAGTGTGGTGTTTGTTTGGGTTTTTTTTACCCATCTTATTTTTTTGGTGGAATCTTATGTATTTTCAGTTATACTGAAACTGTGTCCAGTGTGGTTAACTTAAACTTATTTCCTTTTTTTGCCTTAGGAATATTTGGCGAGATTAAGACAGATCCGTCTACAAAACTTTAATGAACGTCAACAGATTAGAGCGAAACTTCGCGGAGAGAAGGTTGGTTTGAAAAATAATCTTAAATACTTATGGAAGTTGGCTGTGAGATTGGCTTTTATCCTTGCAGGAAGGCTTTTCTCATAGGCAGTTTTATATGTAAACACATGTTTTTGACATGCAGTTCTGTTCCACAGTTAGTGTACTTCCATCTCCTCTTCCAGAATACGCCAAAACCATTATTTCAGTGCTGGGGGCGCAGATTCAATGCCTGTGAACTAACAATGTTTTAAAAAGATAACATAAGGTTATGTCTGAATTTGACATGTAAATTTCTCATCAAGCACTAACATGTTCATATTTATTTGCTTTTAGTTACAGGAACTTCTCCAGAATTCTTTTTTTGACAATGTTTACACAGAATATATATGAAGTGATTATTTTCATACATTCTGTAGGTGTGTGTTAAAGTTAGAAACTCCTGGCATGAGCTCAATTTAATTGATACGCTTTCTTTTTTTTTTTTTTTTCAAACATCACTTTTCCAAAATATGTTTGTAATACAACAAAACCTAAATATGTTCATAAAGTAGATTCAGAATGAACACTTCCTTAGGTGTCAAATGAATAATCCAAGGCACCCTTGGAAGCAATCCATTTACTTCTTTAAAAAATTTGCAAGGCAATCTATGTAGTAAATATGGTCCGCAGTTTGTTTCCATCTTTTCATTAACCTTAATCTTGTACTCCTGTCTGTTCTTCCCCTTCCTATCTTAATAGTGTTCAGGTTTCCTCAAGTGATTATCTACTTATATATTCACACCCATATTAAGTGCTTTCATGCATCTTATGTATAGTGAGTGGACATATAAGGCAAGAGTGTGCCCAGTATCGCTCGGTTTATTTGGACCACTATCTCAGCTAAACAGAGTTCCGCATTGCTATAGGTTTTGGGGGTTCATTTTTGTTTCTGTTTTGGTTTTTTTTTATGTTAAAATAGTCTATTTTTTTCCTGTATTAGTGACCTCTTGAATTGTTTATTTTCTTTGACCTTGATTTCATCTGGTGAGATGCCAGAGAGCTAAATTCAAGTGAAACTTCTTCAGTGCATTGAAGAGGAACCCATTGAAGAGGAACCCCCCGCAAAATCGAACAAATAAACAATACAAACCCCCACAAATCTCAAAGATGAAGTTCATTCCAAGTACATGTTACATTTGAGTAAGGAGTTATCTAGTGAAATTATGACATGTCTTAGTCATACAGTCAGTCTAAATGATCCAAGTAGTCACCTAAAATCACTCAGCCTTTAAATACATGAATTGATGATAATTCTTTGAGGACTCTTACTTTGCAGAATGAAGCTGTCAGTTCTGATGGACAAGAATCAAGCGAGGAAGCAGAACTGAAACGCAAAAAGATAGAAGCGCAAAAGGTAATTGTGGGGAGGGAAGTGATAGAACTTACTGTTTTCACATTTGTTTCATATCTCATGAAGTTTCTTACATTTCTTTTTGCTATTAATAGTTTGTTCATACAACCACTACAAGAGGTATTTAAGTGCGTTGAGGTAACAATTCTGTTCAACTGTTTTATCTCAGTAATTTTAAAATATGTTGTGACAGCTTAGCAAGTCAAGGATTTTTTTCTATCCCTGCCTTTGAGATTTTTCTCTAGGTCAGCTTTAATCCTAAAAGCAATTTGGTATAACTAAAATAGCATTTTGATACTGAAAGGGAACGGAAGATGTACATTAATTAACAGCAGCCTTATTTCAGTCAAAAGAATAAAGGAGGGTAAAACTCCTTACATGTGCTGACATGGGCTACACGTGGATTGGAAGGTGAGCTATATACCCCTGTGATGAAGTGCTTTTAAAGTGTTTCACAGAAATCCAATGTTTGACTGGAACTTTATTCCTTGTGGTGTTCTTCTATCAATAACTCTCTCTACCATACGATACATAGAGTAGATAGAGTAATACTTGCTATGATTATTATTTTTTTTACCCATCATCTGCAAAGAGCAATGTTTAAAAAAAAAAGCTAACCTTACACCTTACCTTAAAATCAGATATGGAACAGCAACTGAAGCTTTTTGTGTTTATGTTGAGTAAGTATGTAAAGTTTAAGCTGAATAATTAATATTTTATGATTAATGCATTTGGCTTCAAAACTAATTTTAAGTAGAAATTCTAACTTTAAATTACTGTTTAATATTACTATTTACACTAAAAATATAACCATGCAAATCGGGAATTGTAATTAATTTTTGAGGAGTTGCCATTATTTAAATGTAGAAGATCAGTTGTTATACTTGTGTGGTGATTTTGATTTGTCAGTGGAGTCCTCCCTTCATAGTCTATACAGATATAAGTGAGAGAAAGCAAGATGAAGTAATCCAAGAATGTTTCTTTTTAAAATGTTCCACAGAATGGGGTACTAATGCTTTTTATGATTTTAAGTTGGTCTTTTTTTGCTTGTTTGTTGGCTACAGGCCCAAGCAAATGCTCGAGCTGCAGTTCTGAAAGAACAGTTAGAGCAAAAGAGAAAGGAAGCATATGAAAGAGAGAAGAGAGCCTGGGAAGAACACGTAAGAAAACAAATCTTGTTACACGCAGTCAAAGAAGGTAGTGCCATATCTTTGTATAACTAAAATCTTATACTGTGATTTTTTCAAGCTTGGATAATTAGTTTGCCTTCTGAAACAGAGGAGAACATCTGTCAGTCAGAATTTCCTCATTAGAAGCCTGATCTTGGGTATACTTGAATGAAGAATCTGGTTCAAGAATTTAAGAACATCAACCCTAAGAATCATTAGGATTACCTTAAGCATTTTATTAACGATCTGTAACTTACCAAAGTGTACTTAACCTTCTTTTGCTTCTGTGTGTTGTGGAATGACAAGTTCAACTGGTAAAATACCATTACAAACCCCAGAATGTTATGAAACTGATTAACTGGAAATTGTTCACAGGTGCAGCTGGCAGTTGCCTTTTGTATAAAAATGTGGGGCATTATTGTCCTTTTTTTAAGGTGTACATGAGCCTATTTGATAATACTGTGTTTAGTGTGTGAAGTCTTGAACTTTATTGATTTAAATTTTTCATTTGAATTTATACAGCTGATAGCGAAAGGGGTAAAGATTCCTAATGTGCCTTTCCATGTGGGAGCTACAGAACACAGTCCTGTGCATGGACTACAAGAGCCTGGAGCAGCTCTTCCTAAGCCACAACTTCCAGTGAAGCCTGGTACACCAGTCATCTCCATGACTTCTGCTTTGAAGGAAGTGGGTGTGGTAGGTACTTTTGCAAAAAGCATGAAATGAATGGGAAAAAACCAAACTGATTTGAAAAAGAATGTTTAGAAGACAGATTCTGTAGATTAGGCAGAAAAAAAAATCACTAGGGATACTTGTTGCTTCTTGTTAGGGAAAGGAAAAACGTAAAAAGAAACAAACTTGGAAGCTGTTGAATACATCTGTACACTGAAACTGAAATTCAGTTGGTTTTGAACAAAATGGCTTATTTATGATGAACCCTAGAGTGCAATTTCAATTGTGATCAGGGCAGTAACTGTTAGTGGAAGAAGACATCAACTAACCAGCATTTTCATCAGCCTCAAAGAGGGGAGTTAAGGAGTTTGTAACCTGGTGGAAATGAGGAAATAAATTTTGACTGATAGGACTATTTTTATATTAATCCTTGTTTTCAGTGAGTTTGAAAGTATATGCTGATTATAACGCAGAATATAAAGTTTGAGACTTGTATCTGATAGTGTTGTATCTTCTTACTGTCTAAAAGTATTAGACCTCCTAATTTCTGTTTTCTGTGAGCTAGGGCCCTGATATCGTAAATGCTTACATGTTTACCTCAACTACCACCATCTTATTTAAGTAATAATTGTGAAACTGAGCACACAAGTGAGTGTTTGTACAATTTGGGGTTTTTAACACAATCTGTGTTAACTTGAATGCTAATTTTCACGTTTTTTACCTAACCTATTTTCTAGATTTCAGTGTAGTGTGGGGTTATATGCTGTATACAACCCTCAAGACTATGACTATGGGAATATAGTGAAACTTAGTGTTAAATAGTGTTTATAAAATGTAATAGGCTGAAAAATGTCAGTTGATAGCTGGAAAAATAAATAAATCAATTTTTTGGCAAATACTTAAATCATTAACACATTTTTTTTCCAAGTGGATAGTTTGTCTTACAGTAATGCAAGATGATGACTAACTGACTGAAAATAAGCACACAGAGCAATTGGAGAAGACAAGCCTTGTATACAATAACTATAAATTACACATTTTTGCCTTCAATTTTTAGTTTTATTATTTTACATATTTACTATTTTACAATTTTGAAGAGTAAATATACTTTCTAAATGAAGTTGCTTTTGGAAGCCTGGTAGGTTTTATGCAGTAGTTGAAATTACATTGCTCTCTTCATTGAGGCAGATTAAGAACAATGCAGAATGTTTTCCTGAAAAATGCACCACATAAGGGAATATTTGCCTTAATTTAGTGTAATTGTCTGTCTAGTCTCAATTGACTTAATCTGGGCAGGATTTCTGATATGTTTTCAGATATCAAGGAACTACTCTTTTCTTATTCTTTACTGACTTGACATTATATATCTGCTGTAAACACTGAAGTTGTCTCATCTCCCTTCTGCTTTTCTTTACAGGTGCTCCTTGACTCCGTGCTTGCCATTTTTTTTGTTCCCTTATAGAATTACTCATTGCTATCATTGGAATTTGGTACCATTCTGCTGTAGAAGTTGTATCTAGCTTTATCTTTACAGGCTTCATGCTCTGAACTTTCACCTCTCTTCTTAAACTGAGGCCATTTTGTTGGCTCACCACTTTCAGATAGTGAATGGTTCAAAGACTGAAGCTGCCCTTGAAATTTTGTCTTTGGGAAGCCCCATAAAAACAAAGTATCATACATTCTTTCTTAGTTTATATGCAGTTGTCAATGAAAAGGTTTTAGGGGTGGTTTTTGACTATTATGTCTATTAATATTCTCAAGATTATTTTTTTCTGACATATTCTTCTACATTGTATTTCATGCTTCTTGGACTTAAAGGATGAAAATGTAACTGCTATCCAGGAAGCTGACGAGGAAATAAAAAAGCCAGATTTTGCAATGCAAGTATGTAAAATTTTACTCAGTTTGATTTAGTTCTCTTTTCCTTTTAAGAAGGGTACTATTTTAAGTTATATATGTTGGCCCTTATTTCAGAGTAAACGAGAAATACTGAGAAGATTAAATCAAAATTTTAAAGCTCAAGAAGATGAGAAAGGAAAAAAGGAGTGCAAAAATATTTCTGAATCAGCTGAGTCTGAAGATGGTAGGGAACAACAGGAAGGTGACCATCCTCTTCAAGGAGATCGCAAAAAATGGGGATCTCGGGCATCTGAGTTGGTAGTTCCTCTAGCTCAGTTATCAATGGAAGATTCTTTCTTTGGAACAGACCGTAAGTACTTTTATTTTCACCATGGTATTAGTAAATCAGTTTACCCCATGTGTAGTATCTGTTTTTATAAAGCAAGTACTCTTTATTATTATCTTATTATCAGTTGTGTGTCATTTGCTTCTAAAAAAACCAGGTGGTTTTGTATTCCCTTGGATAAGGAGTAAGGCACAGGCTGAGTAATTAATTGGCCGGCAGGAGATTCAACAAATAACTTCCTAATTTCAATACATAATTACCTAGTTAAGTGCATGGTTGCTTTCTTTGTAAGTGTCTTTTAAATAGGTACTGATTTAACAGAATGAATAAAAAGCACTTGAAATATATGAAAGTCTTTTATTTAACTTCAAAATCCTTTTACGTTATCAGTAGAACAATAAAACCGGAAGGTTTTCTTAATTTATATCTGTTACATCTATTGCATCCTTCATCAACCTTAAGTTTTTTTCTTTTTCTAAATAGAGCTTGTCTTTTCCAGTTTTCTATCTGCCTTCTCTGGTCTTTTGGGTGGAAGACCTTTTCCTGGTTTCAGTGTGTCTTATTAAGGGTCTGTTTCAAATTGTCGAAATAAATAATCATTGAGAATGTGACAGACTTACATCATTTCATAGCAGTTCTGTGTGGCTAGGATGTTAGAAGATCAAGAAAGTTCTTCTTTTGCTCTGTTCTTCTTTATATTCTGTTCTGTTGCTTTATATCCTCTGTTTTCCTTGGAGGGAGAAATAACAGAGACAAATGTCAAAGGATAGCAGGGCAAGAGACTGTCTAGTTTCCCATTTCAGGTAAAGTTAAGACCATCTCATGCCAGTTTTAATCATTTATACTGTTTTCTTCTGGAGTGCCTGAATTGCTGAAAAGATCTCCTGCTGCAATTAAGTTTCAGATGTTGAATAACTCCTGTTATTAAATGGAATTGGCAGAAAAACTCTAGACTTTTGAGGACAGTCTTTAGGCTGTCTGACTTGGGGTGAGGTGGCATGAGTCTGGCTTTGTAGTTTTTAGTTTTGTGGGGGGGTTGTTTGTTCCTTATAAAGAAAGTGAATACAAGCTTTTCATTTCTAAAAGTTTCTATATGTGTGTTTGTGTTCTGACAGGACAAACTCTGGGGGAAGTAATTAAAAAAGATACCGGGGAACCCCACAGGAAAGTCTGGGGCAAAAGCCCTACTGATTCAGTCCTGAAGATCCTAGGAGAAGCAGAGTTGCAGCTCCAAACTGACCTACTTGAGGATCTAGATGTAATAAACGGTAAGGACAGCTGGTAGTTACCTGCACTGCAAGTACAGGATGTGTCAGATTGCTAGTTTGTCTACTAAACCAATTTTGAAGTCATAAAAGCATATTCTATCCTCACCATTGCTTTCCACTTCTGGGTGTTGCCTCATTCTAAATGTCAACGCAAGCTGATACTGGAAGACACCAAAATATTTCAAACTCAGTGAATTGGTAAGAAATTAAGAAGGATGTGCTGAAAGGGAAGGATCTTCACTTTGTTGAAAAGTCTTGGACTTTGCTTATTGATAGAAACAAGTCTGTTTTTTAGAAGGATATCATCAACTGCATATTGTATTACATAGGTCCTATTACATTCTTCTTAGCATATGACTTATCAGTGGATTTTTTTGGGGGGGGGTCAATGCCTGCTTTTTGCCCTTTCCAGATGAAAGGATTTGTTTATCCCAATAATAAGCTTGTACTAATGATAACCATAGAATCATCTAGGTTGGAAGGGACCTTTAAGATCGAATCCAAACATCAACGTAGCACTGCCAAGTCCACCACTAAACCATGTCACTTAGCACCACATCCACCTGTCTTGTAAACACCTCCAGGGATGGGGACTTGGCCACTTCCCTGGGTGACCTGTTCCAATGCTTGACAACCCTTTTGGTGGAGAAATTTTTCCTAATATCCAATGTAAACATCCACTGGTACAACTTGAGGTTATTTCTTCTTGTCCTATCACCTGTTACTTGGGAGAAGAGACTGACCCCCCCCTCACTACAACCTCCTTTCAGGTAGTTGTAGAGAGCGATAAGGTCTCCTCTCAGCCTCTTTTTCCCCAGTTCCCTCAGCTGCTCCTCATTCTTGTTCTCGAGACCCTTTACCAGCTTTGTTGCCCTTCTCTGGACATGCTCCAGCGCCTCAATGTCTTTCTCGTAGTGAGGGGCCCAAAACTGAACATGGTATTCAAGGTGTGGCCTCAGCAGTGCCGAATACAGGGGGACAACACTTCCCTAGTCATGCTGGCCATACTGTTCCTGATGCAAGCCAGGATGCTACAGGCCTTCTTGGCCACCTGGGCACACTACTGGCTCATATTCAGCTGACAGTTGACCAACATCCCCAGGTCCTTTTCCACCGGGCAGCTCTCCAGCCACTCTTCCCCAAATTTGTAACGCTGCATGGGTGGTTGTGACCCTAGCACTTGGCCTTGTTGCACCTCTATCCTGGTTTGGGGTGGAGCAGAGCCAACATTCCATTCAGTGATAGAGGCTCTTGCTCATCCTTGTTGCTGTGGCAGCCAGGGTCAGCTGACTTGGTTGTTTACCCCATGGAGGGGCTGCACCTGTGGGGAGAAGTGGGCAGGTCACGTGACCCAACCTGGGTGGTACCAAATAGGGTATTCCAGCCCATGTGCCATGCTCAGTATAAAAGCTGAGGGATCAAAGGGTCAGTCTCTTTATTCAATGACCGATGTCTGAGGACCACTCTGTTATCTGGAATCTATTTTCTATCCATTGCTGAGTCCAGTGTGTAACTTCCCCAGTGCCTTCTGGTGACATCTTCCTGGGAACTTGATACGGTTTTATATATATATTGTATCTATTTCTTTATTTCCTTTTTATTTTATTATTAATATTTCATTAAAGTAGTTTAATTTTTCTAAATTCATAAATCTCTTTATCTCTCTTCCTCTCCTTAGAGTGAGAGGTTGTGGGGAGCGCCTCTCATCTTGTTGTCCAACCTGGCCCAAACCACGACAGCCTTATACCATTGGCTTGCCTATCGATCCAGCCTGTCCATTTCCCTCTGTAGAGCCTTCCTACCCTTGAGCAGATCAACGCTCCTGCTCAGCTTGGTGTTGCCTGTGAACTCACCGAGGGTGCGCTCGATCCCCTCAGTCGATTGTTGATAAGGATATTAAACAGAACAGGCCCCAATACCGAGCCCTGGGGAACATCACTTGTGACTGGCAGCCAACTAGAGTTAACTGCATTCACCACAATTCTTTGGGCCCGGTCCTCCAGCCAGATTTTATCCAGCAAAGAGTACACCTGCTCAAGCCATAAGCTGCCAGTTTTCTCCAGGAGAATGCTCGTGTCAAAGGCTTTGCCAAACTCTAGGTATACAGTATCCCCAGCCTTTCCCTTGTCCACTAAGCGGGTCAAGTAATGTAGCAAGTAAAACTCAAATTTTAACATTCTAGCTTTCCTCTTCATAATAGTTATAATAAAAGCATGCAAACTCTTATGTTCTATTTTCCTTTAAAGAAAGAAACATTCTCAGCTCATCTTGTAGTCACATTGTAGTTTATTATCAAACTGCGTCAAAGCACTGTTCAAATAATAGAAAAATTTTGTGTTAGGTACTGCAGAACCTCTTGAAGGAGATCATCAGCCTGTAGTTGTAAAAGAGGAGAATAAAAAGAGAGCTTTTCCTACTGTTGGAGCTCAGTCTCCAGTGCCAGTTGGTACTACAGGGTCTGACATGAATATCCCAGAAGAAGCTCAAGGAGCTGGACCTACCCAGGTGCAGAGCAAACCTATTATGCTGGATGGTAAGTCATTTCATTAGTGATTCTAATTACAATGTTTTCCAATTCAAGGAGGGAAGTAATGATCCTGTATACTTTTATATCATCCCATAAGTAATGTGCAGTTTATTAACACCTTTTAGGTAGGACCAAGTGCTTTCTGTGCCTGTGTTGTAATTTGATTCACTAATGTATTTAGTAAATTTGTGTGCTTTTTTGTGTGCTTTTAGAAAACTCTCTAGAATACAACTGGAATTCTAAAGTGCTTCACTTGTGGTGTTGATGTTGGGTTTTTTGTTTGTTTCTCCCCATCAATTGTGCAAGAATCTTTTCCCCTATGTGATACCAGGACCCTGCTGACATCTGGGGGAATGTTACTGAGGTTTTCAGAAGACATAGTTTATTGCAGCTTTAAGACACTTTTCACAAACAAACTTTTAGCGCTGGGGTTACAAAATTTCAGTTGTTTCTGCAAAATGCAGAAAATCATTAAAGCTGAAGGATTTAAGTGTAATCTTCAGATGTATAGTCTATCCTGTCTTTTTGGTTGGGATTCATTTTTAATGAGGTCTATGGCTATTAATTTTAGAGCCTGATGATTTGGAAGCGGAGGTGTTGGAAGAAACAGAAGTTAAAAAACACCAGAGTAAGGAGAGTAAGGAATTTCCTGTCACCGTTAACGAAGTCTGGGTAAAAGAGAAAGAGGATAAGTAAGTACTGTCTTCTTCTGACCCCTCTCTCTCTAGCTCAAACAAGTAGCTTTAACCGAGTTAGGATTTAAATACATCACTCAAAATGTTAAGCTCAGCTAAAGCTTTATTGCTTCTCTGCCATGTAAGTTTTACTGCACTTATGGCTGATGATTTTTTTTTCAGTAGAATAATAACCATTTTTACATGGTGTTTCCCGTGGATGTGATATTTTATAATAGGGCACAACATGACAGAAGAAATGAGGCAGCTTCTGAGAAACTAGTGCTTGACAAAGTGCAACCAGAAAAGGAAGCTCCAGAAGGTCAGTTGAAATATCTTGTTTTGTTTATTGTAGCTGTCAGTATGGAGTTCTTGAGCCATCTCTTCTTCACTAACCCCCAAAGAGCAAGCTAATGATTATCTTTTATCTTTATTGCCTAGAATTGCTTGCTCTTAGAGGTCTTTTGAAGTAACTTCAGAAGGTCTGCGTATTTTACAGTAGAATAGAAAATATATTGGCAATACTGTCAAGTATCATTAGTGATACTCTGGCAGCTGTTTATGGCTGGATTAAGCAGACTAGGATTTTTTTCCCCAGTGTTTGGGCAAACTATATTGAGGTAGCTTTGAAGAAACCTAGTATAAGGCAAGAAGCAACAGATGAAAATGTATGACAACTTAAGGCATGGCCTGGATAATGAGAAACTAGAAGGCATGGAAACAGAGTGGGCTATAGCTATTCTCAAAAAGTTAAAATGGGAAAATGTCACATTTTAATGTATTTACTAAAATAGTCCAAAGAGATTTTAATACTCTTAACAGTGCTTTAACTGTATAATAGTAATTAGTTTTATTCACTTTAGTTTACCTTTTGTTTAAGAGCTTGGGGGTTTTAATCTATTTAGATTTTTAACAGGCTTTCTTCTACCATATCAGAAACTTGTTCCAGTGACTGCCGGGAACCTGAACCCTTATTCCAGAGGGTAATACAACCCCCAGCTGTACCAACAGCCTCACCAGCTCTGTCAGCCCAGTCTTCACAGGAAGAGCCTTTTGTACCTCGTTCACGTTCCATATCACCAGCAAAAAATAAAGGCAAAAGTTCATTGTTGATTGGACTTTCTACAGGGCTATTTGATGCAAACGACCCAAAGGCAAGTTTGAAAAAATACAAAAAAGGAATACTTTCATTTCTACAGTAGTAATATACTTGTTTTCTTATTGAGGCTGAATGAGGCCAGAAGAGATGGCATAAGAGTTTCAGCAGATGTTTGTATTTGTCTGGCTGTGGCTGCCCTGCAGTATAACTGCACTGTGTTCATTGGATCAGCAGCACTGAGAGTCGCTGGTCTCAGCATTCTGTGTCCAGGTGTTTGTGGAGGAATGCCACCACTTCTCTAGACATAACAGGAAGTTCACGAGGAGATTCCTAACTTCCCCTACCTGCTTTCTTCCTTTTGTGCAGTTTTTCAGACTTACCGCTACCATCATAAACACTGAACAGATCAGCAAAGGTATCTTGTCATTTCTGGCAGCAAGGCGATTTGTTTTTTTTCCAGAAGAATGTAACCAGCTGGCACAGGTTCTGGCTGTGAAGTGGGAAGACTGAAGAGAGTGAATGGAGCTAACTGCTTCCTTGAAGGCGCATCCTGACCAGCTGCATAGGGCTCAGTGGCAGCTCACTGTCTGTGGAATGGGGTTTTGATATGAATTTAAAATACTTTAAGAATAGTTATGGAATGAGTAAATGAAACAGACTTCTTTAAATTCCGCGCAATACTTGCCTGGGTTCCAAAGTGTGTAAAAGAGCTGCTTTTGGAGAAACAGTGGTGGCAAGGGTTCTCTGGAAACTTGCACACCTGCCTTGCATTCAGTCAATACGTGTAATAAAGGATTTCCTAGGTGCTGGAATGCCAGATAAGAAGGAATGTTTCTTCTTTTGGCTCCCAGCCTTTTTTTGTGAGCGCATGAAAGAAGTTGCAGTATCTGATGAATAATTGAATACTGGATAATATCTACTGATTGATGCATTGCTAGAAAGCATAATATCAGGGATCGTGCTGTTTGCATATTTGAAAAAATAAAATTTCTTAATGAGCTTGTATCTGTTCTCACAGATCCATATATTCAGATAAATGGATTCATGACTCCAATTTTGATTCCTCAAGAGTCTGTTGTTAACTTCCCTAGTTTATGAAGCTGCTTATCTGGCAATTAGATGATAACTATAGAAAGGCTAACTTGTGACTAGAGGGAAGATGAACACTCTTTGTACCCTTTATCAGATTTAGAGAGTAACGGATATGCGATATGATGAAGTTCTTCAGTGTATCAATACAAAATGCTTCAGTATGTCTCTTGTTACCACATATTTGGCAGTGTTTGTCACGGAAGTGTTAATACACTTCCAGATGAGCTCTGTGTAATAGCAGAGAACTTGGAGAAAAGCAACATATGCATTGTTGTTATGCTGCAGTAGACTTGATGAAAAAGAGCAACAAATTCCCTTTCCTTATTTGGTTGCAACACGAGGAAGTTCAGTACTTTGCAGTATCTGCAAATGTAACTTTCTGGAATCTTCCAAATCTGTCTCTGGTGCAGTTCCTACCCAGAAACTAGGGAAGCCTTCAGCAGGGAGCAGGGCAGACAGAGGTAGTGTCCTATGTGTAGGCAGGGCTGTGTGTTAACAGAAGTCGGTTCATTGGAAAAGAAGCATTTTTCAAAATACCTGGAAGCTTTCAAATGATGGGGCAGTCAATCTTCTAATTGTTCCTTCACTTTGGTAGTGACGGTGAAAAAGATTGGTTATTCCTTTGGCAATAATATTGTGGCCGTGTGTTGATAGAGATTTGATATTTGAGCATGTATATGAATACACTGTGCTGGTATAAATTGCGGAGGAGGAACTATTTTTTTTTTTATTAAAATTTACGGGGTTTCATTAGGAGCAAACACTGAACATGCAGGTGTCCAGGGGCGTGCTAAAGGAAGGTGAGGCTTATTGGTAAAACTTCTTAATGCAGATTAGGTCTTGTTTCTTGTGTTATTAATACTATGGTGAATATTTAGTAATTTTGGGGAAATCTTAGATTCCTTAAAAGAGAGATCTAGTAGAGTACTGAGGAAATGGGTACTTTGTTTCCACATTGCTTTGTTTCCATTGCAACAAATTACTGTTGTAATTTGAACTTCTAATGCTTCTTGTAATGAACTTTCTAATACTATGGAACTGCCTTGAAATATACCATAAACAAAAGTTACTGTTTTCAGTGACCAACCTAGAGAAATAATAAAATGTCACCTTAAAAAAATGTTCAATATTGGTTCTAAGCTGTAAGTGATTGTCATACATACATTGTAAACAAATGCATAAATATATATTATTTATCTATTGTAAGGTTCCTTTTCTTTAGATGCTGTCAAGGTGAAAAACAAAATCTGCACAAAACGAGAATGTGTGTGTCACTTGATATTTTAAAAGCTTTTCAATCACTGTAACCCGTAAAGGCAGAAGGAATGATTTCCTTGTAGCTGAGAGGCAAATTCAAGATGTCAGATTTTCAACAGCTAGAATGTCTGTGCTAGACACTTTATTTTTGACTTTTTTTTTGTCCTTTGTTATTTGGAAATTGACCCTCAAATGAAAATCTCAATTGAAAGTATTTGGTAACCTCAGACTGTCTTTAGTGCTGTTACCAAACAGGCTTTCTATTACCTTTACAGATGTTGAGAACGTGTTCGCTCCCGGATCTTTACAAACTGTACAGAACTTTAGTTGATGTTCCCAGTGTAGCAGATGTGCAGCATCAGCATAATCTTGAAACAGATGATACGGAAGATGAGCAAGCCAAAGAAGGACCCTCCGATTCTGAGGAAATGTGAGTTTATCGAGTATTTCAACAGGCATCTTAGATCAAGAATATTTTTGGTTAGACGCTAACAATTGTACACAGTATACCAGCTTGTGTTTTTTACCCAAATTTTAAAAATCCTGTATTGAATCACCATTTACTCAGAGTCTTGTTCCAGAGAATTGAGAAGCTAATGGGATGTACTGTTTACAATTGCTGTCTGAATTTGCTTTCCAAATTCCATCCAAGATGTTATTCCGTCTGGCTTCTGTGCCTCACATTCCACTGAGGTGGATCAAAGTGGATGGCTACCACTGTTTTAGAAATAAAGATTTCTAGAATATTTGTTTTTTTCATACGTTCTGGGAATCTCACTCATGTCTTCTACTTTGGGATGTCCTTCAAGTCACTCAAATTCTTTCAGGGGCTTCAAAATCTGGCTCTTGACTATTCCCTGCAGCTTGCGTAGTCTGCAAGGATAGAATCATCTGGTGTATCTATTCTGATAAGATTTAGATCTTTTTGCTCTAGGCACATTTTAATCTGGATTAGGAATGTTATGCTTGCTAGGGTTCTGTAATAGTGCACGAGTACAAAGATTTTGAAATTATATTACTAATTAAGTTGAATAGAGGTTCTGTCATCATCTTTCTACGAAACGGTCTGATATTTGTTTAGCTAATCTTTATTGCCTCTGTCTTGCATGATATAGTGGTATCAGTGCCGTAATCCTGTTGGATTGAGGACACAAATATTTGTCTCTCTTTTATTGGTTTAACAAAAGAAATGAGCTCTTCCTACCGGGTTTGTCTTGTAAAGTATTAATTATATAACCTTGTATCGCTTTCTTTTAGTATGTTTGGGGAGGCAGATACAGATTTGCAGGAACTCCGGGCCTCAATGGAACAATTGCTTAGGGAGCAGCCCAGTGAGGAGTTCAGTGAAGAGGAGGAGTCTACCTTAAAGGCTAATGTCGTCGGATGTATAACAAACGGTACAGAGCTGGAGGAAGGAGATGAAAATAACCCCAGCAGTGAAAGTGCACTTAATGAAGAATGGCAGTCAGGTATAATTTCTACTATACCTGTTTTATAATTATTTATTGATGTTAACAATTCAAACACAGAAGAATGTTTTTCCATTGTGTACTTATAAAAAAAATAAAGCTCTAATTAATAGCTTATATACAGAAGTTTTTTTTTAAAAAAACTTCTGTATATAATATTTAGACTTTCTGAATGTTAAGGTCAACATCTAAGCAACATTCAATGCTGCAAATTACATGTTGGCTATTTGTTAGGCAGTAATTGTAAGTCACTTTTTCTCTAGTTGTCTAAGACTTGTCTTCAAGGAAGATCAAAGACTGTGCACATCATATGTTTTGAATAATTCATGACTGCAATGTAAGAGTGAAAAAGAAATAGCAAATGACATGACTGGAGTATCTGGGATCCAGGTTACATTACAATTAAGTAATTAACAGGCGGTCAAAAGGACCATGAAACTATTGACCTTGTCCTTAGCCCAAAATAGCTATTAATGCAGTCGAGCCAGAAAAATTTATTACTGCTTTAGCATTTTGCATGAGCTGTACACAGTGGGGTCCTCAAGTCTCGGTTCTGTTATTTAAATTCTGGTTGAAATATAAGTATTTTATTACTGCTGTAAAATAAAGTATAAAAAAACAGATAAAATCAATAGTCTGAATCATAGATTTGTGTAACTTTCATTTATTGAAGACAACTTTAAACAAATTGAAAATCTGTGAGTATTCCTGTAAGGTATTTTCTACATAATACATTTCAATAAGTATTTTAAGGTAAAATAAACATAGATAATACCATCTTCTTTCACTTTTTTGACAATGCTGATGTTGTACGCTAATAATATACGATACCATCTGTTCCTGTGACTGTCATTGTTGCAAGCGTTGCAGCACTTGGTGTCAGTGTCCCACCTTCTGAGATTCATGATATCTCAGAAGAATTGCAGGTTGCATTGCTGGGGGTGGGAGGGAGGCCTTCAAAACTCAGGGGAACAGAGAGAACCTGAAACCAAATTTATCCAAGATCCAGAAGTTAAGTACGGTCATCTAATGGATTTTTAACCCATATACAAGTTTTCTTTTTATTTTGATGATAATTCCTTATTGTTGTGACTGTTGATACTTGAATCGGGGATATGATTTGGTCAGGATTATACTTTACACTTAGTCACACATAGGAACTGAAAGTAGTAGAGTTTTAATACTAACTCGCGAAATAGCTGTGACCTACCAGACAATATTATGTATTTTTTTTTAAAACATTTTATAACATAAGCTCTGAAATCTAAGAAGTTGTTTATTTTTTTCTTTCTCTGGGTAGGTAAATCCTTTCATAATTCAAATGCTTCTTTAAGGAAGTATTTTTCTTAAGGCAAAAGCACTTCGTATTTTGTAGTAAGATTTTACATAAGAATTGTGTCTTGTATTTTTACATAGTTCCTTTTTTTTGTTAAACTTACCTAATGGTTGACTGTTCCAAACCTATTTGTAAGATTCCTGTAGCCTATAAGCAAAACCACCTTCACTTCTGTCGTGTATCTTATTGCACCAATTGGCACACTGAATTTGCTATGCAAAGGGGATCCACTTGTAAAAGAATGAAGAACTTTGTAGCTAAATTAGTGCTGGGTTTTCTAGACTTGCTCTGTGGAACAAGATGCATCTCAGTGCAGAAACTAAATAACTGATTCTTAATATACATCTCCTTATTTTCTGCTAGAAGGCAGCTGCTGTGTTAAGGAGCTCTTGTCCCTAGCATGGGACAGCCACTGAACCCTGCATCGGTTCCACCTCAGAAATATGTGGAATGGTGATGTGGAACATTGCTTTGGTAAATAAAAGTCTGCTTTCAGGCTATACCTTGTTTTCCTTCAGTACAAGTACCCTTATGGCTGACTGTCAGAGTGGAGTTTTAGGGGAGATAGCTAGATGCTTCCTGTTTGGGATTCAGAATTTCTTTGCTGTCAAGAAACAGTGTGTCCCTATTTCCTTGCAGGTTGTTCAGAACATCTGCCAGCATCATGTAGTGTTCCTGACTTTACTTGCTTTCATTACATTTGGAGGTCTGTGTGGATATCAAGTTTAGGGACACGGAAACAGCATTAAGCATGTAGGAAAACTGAGGGGGTTTTACTGTTGTTTTCTTTCTTTATAGATAATAGTGATGGAGAGATTGCCAGTGAATGTGAAGAATGTGATAGTATCTTCAGCCACTTGGAAGAGCTGAGATACAACCTGGAGCAGGAAATAGGCTTTGATAAATTCATTGAAGTTTATGAGAAAATAAAGGTTTGTGGAATAACCTCAAGTGGAAAGTATTTTAAGAAACAAAATAAATGTATCTAAGGCTGTTCGCTGTGCCAGTAACTAATTGCATTGTGTGACTAGAATCAATGCTTATTTCTTTAGTCTCTTACTCTGTTTCAACACACTACATTATGAACGCAGAAAATACCATGCCAGTGGGTTGAAGAGGAAAACTTTGGGCTTAACTATGAATTGCATTTAATAAATTTGAACTATTTAATTCTATACCCATTTTAATTTTGGCAACGTGGATTGTCCTTTCTTCCAGGCTATACATGAAGATGAAGATGAAAATATTGATACCTGTTCAACCATAGTTCAGACTATTCTTGGAAATGAACACAAACACCTGTATGCCAAAATACTTCACCTAGTAATGGCAGACGGAGCCTACCAAGAAGGTAATCTCACTGTATCCTGGCAGTTATGGCTTGGCTTATGTTCGTTCTTAGTCATATACAATGGATTCTAATATACTTTTAAAACATACCTGAGCTTTGTTATATGGATTGGCTAAATTGATAAAAATACCTTTTTCACCAAGGGTGTTTTTATTCCTGCAACAAAACGTGGCGAACTTTGGTTAAGCCTGATGACTGCTCTGTTTTAACACCTTGTGCATATACAGTCAGCTGTAACAATAGCTGTCTTATGAAGGGTGCAGTATATTTATTTAATTTCTGTAAAAGTTATGCAAATTGGGAAGATGGAAGTCTAGAAAAAGACTTTCAGACTTCAAACTAATTAAATCTTAAGAACTAATGAATTTTTAGCTTAAGTGTAATATTATTCTTTCCGAAACTCTACTTTAAACAGGTTGCAGTATCGCTGCTTTTCTGAAAAGAAAATTTCATGTGGCTCTTTATCCTATAATTGTCATTTTTCAGAAGAACTTGATGTGGAGGTACCATCCATCCTAGTTTTCAGGTGGCTCGGTAATACATGAAGAGAATTTATCTTGCTTGGGAGCCCTGCCTGGCTTATCACAGATTACCAGGCAGACGGATGGTTCCTAGATCTTTAAGTCACTCTATGAAATACCCCACAAACCACTATCAATAAGAAATTCCTTTGTTTTTTTTTTTCTCCCATGTCAAAAATGTAACTGCAGTTATGCAATTTTAGATTTCTAATGATTTAAGTCTTTACTGGAGAGGAAAAAAAAAAAAAAGAAATCTAGGATCTCAATTATTTTTATAGCAATCAGAAATCTAGAAATGTGTGCAATGATCACTAATGTACTTCAATTTCGAAAAAATATTCTAATGCATGTTAAGCAACATCTAATTTCTTCATCTTTTAAATTCTTTTACAAATACATTGCAATAGCAGTGAATAAAGGATCAAATAAGATTACAGCTTTCCATGGTTTTTAATATGTAAATGCTTGGGTGGGGGGAAAGTCTTAAAAACTAGTTTTAAATGTATAATAACTTAAAAAAATCTAATACAAATTACACTTTCTGAATTTTTCTTTGCTACTGATATAGAGCCACTCAGTAAGAATAACCAGGACCATGTTGTTTTCATGCTGTTGTAGAAGTATGACAGAAAAGTGTCTGAACAATATTTTTTTTTCTATCACAATTTATTGGTTTAATGACAGAACTGGAGAGCTACGTTGTAGTATTTCACTTTTCAAGTGTCCAAAGGACTGGCAATATAGAAGAAAATGGTAACTATCATGTTACCGGTTCCTTTTCTTTGCCACTTTGCCTTGAGGATATTTAAAACTAGTAGTAAAAGGCTTCAGTGACAATTTGCTGAAATGTTGGTGTACAAATTGTAAGCTGTTGTCTGAGTGAATCCTGTTTAAATGAGCTGACTTTCATCTTGCCAAATGCTGATTAACAAGTGGCTATTTTGAATAGCTTCAGTTCTAATTCTGTATTTTACCAATCTGTGGTAGCATACAAAAATGTAAAGAAAAAGTAGTTCTTTACACTTCAGACATTTAAATTACAGGTGTGGTATTTTAGTACTACAGTCCATAAAGAACTACATTTAAAGTAGTTCTTAAAATTTCAGACATTTAAAGAAAAAAAATCCTAAGCTAATAAAGGTGAATAGAGAACAAGCGACAGTAAGAAGTGTGTTCATGAGCTTCTGTCTCAAATTTTATACTCCAATCTATATTGCTTTTTAAGAGGATTGTTCTAACAGAAGCATCCACTTGAGATGAAACTATCTTAAATTCACGAATCCAAGAAAGATGACGTGGTGTTCAATATTAGTACACACAGTGCTTTCAAGGCAGTTTTGGTAACAGCCACTCCACTGGTGACTGATTTAGTGAATTCTTGTATTATTATTAACTAAATTGTGGTTTGTAGTTTGTTTTGTAACCTCAGCTTGATTTTGTGTGTGTTTGTCACCCCTTTTTACTGTGTCTCTCCTTCCTCTTGCTTTTTTACAGATAACGATGAATAAATCTGACTCAGGAAATCCCTTAATGCTGTACTACATATCGGTGTTTGAAGTCTGCAGCTGAGTAACAAATTGTAGTGGAGAATGTAACATGGGGCAGGAGAAGTAAGACTTCAAAAAATAATGTTGATTGTACGAAAAAGAGGAAAACCATGCCTTTTAAAACTGAGATACCTTACATGTCTCTTGTGTGTACTTGCATACGTGTTCATTCAATATTAGATGCCCAAAATTTAAAAAACAAATAAATAAACCCCAAAACAACAACAAAACAAACAAAAAAAACACCCCAAACCTGTAATCTCTCAAATTTCAAAAGAAATATAGGAAGGAATACCTGTAGATACTCTGATACAAAACTGAGACCTCGAATGTAAAACAGTTTCTGCCATATCAACAGTTGGCTGGTCTGGTTAAGAGCTGGAAGCATTACTGTTGTGGAAGTACCCATGTCTAGCTAGTCACTCGCATACTTAAAGTAGCTTTATAACTACATAAAGAAGTTTCTTCATATTTATTGACCCTCGTGGTTGTATTTTAATGGCATCTTAATCTAGTGGTCCAGTTTGAGTATTTCGCTTTTTTTTTCCTATTAAAAAAACTATTGTGTTTTGAAGCTGAAGGCTTCTGTCAGTTTTTAACCAGTGTCATCTGAAATGTCTTAATGGTTTTTCTAAATCAAGGCAAACTGGTACTTCAGTTGTCATTGAAATGTCTGGGGGGTTTTGAGAACGTAAAATTCATTTGGAGCTAGAATACTTTTTTCCTGTTTCCTCTTCCCTTTCCCAAAATCCCAAATTCTTTTGAATCTTGCCAATGATGATATAGGATGCTGTTGAATTGAAAGGAGTGGGGTCTTGCCAGTTTGTTTTTAAATTCTTAGTGTTAACACTCATGGCTCCAGCAGCCATGAGGGAAAATGAAATACTGCAGGCACAAGTGCTATGTAATAACCTCTCATCTTTTGGCTCATGTTTGTAGCTTGATTTCCAGCACTCCGGAAGGAAAAAAAAACAGGTCTTCTGACCCACCTTTCCTTGTTCCTCCTGTCAAAGCGGTACTGGGCAGGGCAGACGTTGGGTACGCTGCTGTTTTCCAGTCATCTCTGGAACAGCTTTCTTGGCTTAGCCATCCAGTAAGTCTCTTGTTACGAATCTGATGGAACTGTCAAACTTCCAACTGCCCTACTGGAGAAAAATAGATTTATTTTATTTTTTTCAGCTACAGCCAGTCACAATCCAAAACTGTCAAAAGTTACTTTTCCACAAAGTAAAATCAAGTATATATATGTATTATTTAGAACCATCAAAATATGTACATGATTTTTGTATAATTGTTTTATGGTGTTGTTATTAAAGTTTTGCCCACTGAAAAGTGTTAATTTTTTTAAACGCATCCAATTCTTAAAGGGTAGACCAAACTTACTCTATTTCAGCTGTATCCTGGGAATCTGCGATGAGAATAAAAATAAAAATCATAAATGCCTTTACGTTAATTTTTTTAATTCCTTATTTACTTGATAACCACCTCTTGCGTCATCTGATGAGAAAGTATGATCATTGTTGGACACAGTCCTGGTTCTGTTTTGTGCTGCTTCTCTTGTCCTTCATTTTTTTTTCTTTTTTTTTTAAACTTCCCAGAGTAAATGTTGGGGCTTTTCAGTAGGCTTCTCTTCCATTCCCTTTTTTGCTGCTGGATAATCTGTTCAGAGAGATGATTCTCATAAGTTGCATCATTGATGACACTTACCAGATACACTCTAAAGACCTTAATAAAGAATGAGTCTGTGTTATTTTCCCTTTTCAGGTTTGCTTTTCAAATCATACCTTGCCCACCTTTTGCGGGGGGACCCAAAACCTTTAGATTTAAAAAAAATATAGATTAACCACATGGAAAGAAGAAAATACACCCAGTGGTTTATTCTGCGCTGTATGGTTTTGAATGTTCTTAAGGTGATACATTCTTGAAGTTAAGGGGTGGGGGGTGTTTAATTCTTTTTAAATTGAAATCATATTGTTATTGACAGTCTTCATTCCTTATGCAGCGTGCTGCCTTGCTTCTGGTAAGAAAAATGGTTGTAATCTGCATCCTTCAAGCTTTATAGACATACAGCTTTTTATCAATGATTTGAAAAATATGCATAGATTGTGCACAGCTTTTCAGGACTAATCTTCAAACCTGCCCCCCGATACTGGATATCCTTGAAATCCCTCAGGAGCTAACTTAAAATTGACACAGTAAATAAGTTTCTCTGCTAAAGAAATACTTTTATCTGAAATTTTAAATCCCTAGCTAATGTGCACTATAAAGACATGGAGTGTGACTTCAGGATGATTTATTGGTCTGTATGTAATAACTTACTAAAACTAGTTGAGCATTTGGCTTATATTCATATTACTTTAACTATAAGGAATTTTCTGTTGTAATTCTAGTAGCAAATTGAGGTCTAGAGTGGTGGGTTTGGCACAAAGCATACTCTCTAAACTATTTCACATTATATCCCTGACCTCAGGCTGCTTGACCCCTGAAGCCAACAGTAGGTCAGATGAGGAATCTTTAAAAAGAAAAACAAAACATAAACAAACAAAATCCCCCCCATACACCCCTCCCAAAAAACCCGAAGGCCAAAAACCCCAAACCTCTAATGTCTCTTGTGCTGCCCTGTAGATGTGACTGTAGTCCATGACACTGGCCTCTCCTGGCTCACTGTGCCTTTTATAGCTGTAGGTACGCCTTGAAAGGCAACGCAAAGGAGTAAAAGCCCAGCAGGGAGGCAGAGCTGGAGAGAATGTGTCCTGGTGGCCTGTGGCAGGAAGATGGAGCCTCCACCGCTGCCTGGCTTTGTTTTGAGCTGAGCAGGAACAATAATCCTACCGCCAGCATGGCTGCCTGAATTATTTTTCAAAGAACAGAGCCTTTTGCTCTTCAGTTTGCAGAACTTTGAGTGGGTATTTGAAGTTATTGCCAGAAGGTACTTCAGAAAAATGTATTGCCTGGTTGGGCAACATCAACCAAAGCAGGTCACTAACCTTTCTGTGGTGAGTGAATGGCTGATTGAAATGAAGTTCCAGAGTACCCTATTCCTGACACGGTTCTCTGTGCTCTTGTAGACAGCTAGAGCATTAGTCAATAATTCTTATTTCAGCTTGTAGTGCTTCTGTCTCCCACTTGCTCTGATAAACATTATATATGCATAAACATTAATTCAAACCAGAGAGGGGCAATGAGGCTGATGAAGGGTCTAGAGCACAAGTCTTGTGAGGAATGGCAGAGGCAACTGGGGCTGTTTAGCCTGGAGAAAAGGAGGCTGAGGGGAGACCTTGTCACCCTCTACAACTACCTGAAAGGAGGTTGTAGCGAGGTGGGGGTCAGTCTCTTCTCCCAAGTAATAAGCAATAGGACAAGAGGCAACAGCCTCAAATTATGCCAGGGAGGCTTCGATTGGATATTACAAAAAAATTTTTCCATTGAAAGGGTTGTCAAGCATTGGAACAGGCTGCCCAGGGAAGTGGCTGAGTCCTCAGCCCTGGAGGCTACATGATTCTATGATTCTCCACTAACCCTTTTGTTCTAAAGCTTTACAGCCTTGCTTGAATCTGTTGAAAACCTACAAAAATATTTTTGTAAGGGTGTTTTTTTTCCCCATTGGTATGTAGGGGAAACTACACCCTCTCAGAACTCTGACCGTCCTCGACTCAGGGTTGAACCGTGAGTTCTTAAGAAAGCGTTTAGAATATACAGCCCGAGCCTGGCCGCGTCTGTCAGGGGGAGGCGGTGCCGCCGTGCAACCGCCAGGGGGCAGCATAACGGCGGCGGCGCCCGGGGGCGGGCAGCGGCGGGGGCGCGGAAGGGACGGGGGCGGGCGGTACCGGGGGAAGCAGAGCCCCTCCGCCGGGATGCGCGACCCCCGCCTCAGAGGGTTTGCAGCGGCGGGGGGAAGCCCCCATTGCAGCCCGCACTTTGTGTGGAAAGCGGCGGGGCGGCCTCGCAGGCGGTGAGCCCGGGTCAGCGTGGAAATCCTTAAGTTCCTATGATTTCCAGGTGTTTCCTTGTATAAGGCCAGGTCCTGGAAACTCCCCACGTAAAGACAAGTCTTTGTATGTTTACAAAAGCTTGTTGTTCACAAATAATTTACAAATCAAAAATACGGAGAAATACCTAGAACTTGCTGGGCGGGGTAAGACGCCTTTAGCTGGAGCTCAGCTGCTCAGCCATCCTCACCTTCCCTCTCCTGGGGGTGGCTCCCGGTGGCCAGTTTCCCCAAATGACTAGCTGCAAATTTAAATAAAACGAACAGGTCACTTTTAGCAGAGTTACACCATGTGGAGTATGGTTGGCCTCTGTACCAATCTTCCCCTCAGCCCGAGCGTGGGGTAGAAGCCTGCCCCTGACGGAACGGCCGATTTGCCTTTCCTCTCTCCACCGAAAGCACCTCTGCAAGGCTCCGGTGAAGCAAGGCTCCTCTTAACTTTATAAACTGTGATAAACCAAAGATAGGATTTTGATTATTTTTTTTTTTCAAGCCTTTAAAACGTTTTTCTTCCCCTCAAAATTGTGTGCTTTCTCAAATCTTATTTTAACAATTTCTTATTCATGAGCCACGTAGACTAAAATTTACATACAACAGAAACCTATCGTTACCATTCCTACAGCATTGCTTTTTTGCCGTTTTTATCATAGCAGTTTAGATGGAGCAATTTGCAGAGTTTAAGGACTAGTTTTAAAAACCATAAACAGCTTCTTCCTTTAAATTAAATTTGTGTGTTAATGCAATACACACTTCAAATGCATTTCCAAGTTGATGTTTTCCAGCTGAGCTGATGATTTCGTCAATTCAAATAGTAGCGCTTTTAACGGTTGGCTTGTGCAAGAGTCTTAAAAACACTTCTCCAGCAACTAAAGCCTTAATTGAACCGCTCCCATAAAGATGTATTAATTGGTAGGTACTTGTGAGACACATCTATAGGAGTTCAGCCGCTCCAGCTAAATTGCTTGCCTTGAGCACCCCTGATCTCATGCACTCTTCCAGATTTTGTTTCCCAGTCATTTTTAAACCAAGATGTGATTTAGCTAATTCTATTAACTCTCTTTTTAACGATATACTTTAGAAACTCACAGAGCCAAAGACCCGGAGAGTTTTTTCACATCAGCTGCACAACAAAAGCCAAAACCAGGTGGGGTTACAGACTGGGAAAACTCCAGCGGGGCGGCGTTTGCTTAGTTTCAGGATGGCTGTGACAGTTCTTCCACAAGCCACCCCTGAGGTTGGCTGTATCGAGTGTGAGGCTGGGGCGTTGCATGAGTCACTTCTGCTTGGCTGATGGATGTCCCCTTGGGGACCGCAGCCAGCCAGGAGAAAGCACAGCTCAGTTTTAAATAGTGCTGGGGCTGGAGCTGCTGCAGACACGCTCTGACGAGAATGGAACCCTAATCAGGTCCTTGACATACCCTCCGTTTTGCTGTATCCCGCAGACAGTCCTGACAGTAATCTCTTCTCTAGGGGAAGGGATGAAGTGTGCAGTTTCGCTGTATCCCCAATATAGGATAAAACATCCCCAGATTCAAATTTCAGGCAAAAACTCTGCAGTTCTAGCTCTCTTAATGAAATTTTAAATCTCAAGCAGTACTTCAGGGACGCTACTTTTTTCCTTCCATCGCCTTCCCCATCAGCAGTCAGGAGCTCTCGTTCCTGTTTGTCTTATTGCTGCTATAACTATTTTAAATGTTATCAGAGTAGTTTTGCAAAAGTAAGGTACGTAGCCTTTTTCTGAAGAAGTGAGTGCTCTGATGGGGATATAGGAAAGAGAAAACCTGAGATGCCTTTAAATAATGAGCTGAGCTCTATCTATTGTGGAGCTACACCAACGTGACCACTGCTTAAAGGGTCAGTCAGTCTCCTTCCTATAAACTGCTGGAGCTGTTGTACTTCCTCTACAACTTGTTTCTTCCTCTGGGTTAAGCTGTAATAACTCTCAATAAAGATCTAAAAGTAATAAAATGCATCTAATTTACCATTCTTGTAGCACACTCAGCTGATCCTTTCCCACTGATGTTAGTTTTGATAACTTACATGGCAGTTTGGAGTATTTTAGTCTTGTTCTTCAAACTGTAAGAGAAAAATCAAAAGGTGAAGAAGATTATCATGGCAGTTGAGCTTCTCAAGAGAGCAAATTTGGACTTAACGTTGGACATACTTTTATGCCTTTTTAATTCTAAGAAATAGTAATATTTTTTAGTCTTTCATGCTTAACAGTTTTAAAGCCTTATTTAGTCGATCTGAATTTTACTGTTAGTAAATTTATATGGAGAATTATTTCCACAGCAGTAAAACATCTCTAATGAGATTTTTAGCTATTAATAACATAGCATTTATTTTCAGCTGTTGAAAAGCCCGACTGCACTGAATTGTATATCCTGTTCCACCGTGGACTTTAGTACATCAGTTAATGATCACAGTGCCCTGAATAATTTAACTCACTGCGTTCGCTCAATTCACTGCAGGGCCTCCTTTCCTCAGATGACTGCTATTGTTTTCTCTACATTGGGCAATCTTGTTTGTCCAGGAAGAAACTCCAGCAAGTTCTGACTCTAACAGACAGCGGAGTTAAGCATTGCCAGCTGGGAAGAGGACCACAGTTCAATCCTGGCCTGCAACCTTTGTTAACAGTGCAGTGATATTACAGTAACTACTCTGCTCAGATCAGTAACGGATGGATTTTTCCACCATAAATACCAGTATCTAGCCATATATAGAATCATAGAATGGTTCGGGTTGGAAGGGACCTTAAATACCATCGAGTTCCAAACCCCCTGCCATGGGCAGGGACACCTCCCACTAGACCAGGTTGCTAAAACGCCCATCCAGCCTGGTCTTGAACACTTCTAGGGATGGGGCATCCACGGCTTCCCTGGGCAACCTGTTCCAGTGCCTCACCACCCTCATAGTATAGAATTTATTTCTAGTATCTAATGTAAATCTCCCCTCTTTCAGTTTAAAACCACTTCCCCTCGTCCTATCGCTCCACTCCCTGATAAAGAGTCCCTCCCCATCTCTCCTTTAGGCCCCCTTCATGTACTGGAAGGCTGCTATAAGGTCTCCCTGGAGCCTTCTCTTCTCCAGGCTGAACAACCCCAGCTCTCTCAGCCTGTCTTCACAGGAGAGGTGCCCAGCCCTCTGATCATTTTCATGGCCCTCCTCTGGACCCGTTCCAACAGGTCCATGTCCTGTCTACATGCAATAGCGGAGTGTGGATGACCACAGTCACAAGACCTCCCTCCTCCCAGTAAAACTTAAAGAAAGCTTGAGTCAGATCCTACTGTGATCTGTTAAGATGCTCCCGTTCTTGGCTCCAGCAGAACGAAACGCACGCCCACCCTCAGGCTTCAGCACAAAGCACGGCAGTGTTGATAAAACTGCTGCAAAGACAGGTCTGAGCCAAGTCACCAGACTCGGAGCTGCGGTTGGCGAGCATTTGAGCACATCTTCCATTCTGCTTATTCTGCCACAGTGAAAGCAATCGCCATCAGAAGGATGGGGTATAACAGATGGAGCTATAACTTAAACCACTTTGTAACAGTTCCTAAAGCTCATCTGTCAAGGATGGTGCAAGACCTGCTTGCGCGGTGTTAGTAAGAGAAATTTATGCATGAACATATAATGTGAAATAGGCCTGCTGAGGAGCAAAAGCTGTGTTGGGTATAATGTTTATCTTGCGTTAATCAAGTTGTAATGTACTTAACACTATTTTTGTTTTCACTTCCTGGCAAAAGTCCCCACTAGTGTTTTATTCTGCCTTATAGCAGTTAAAAAGGTGAGAAATATATAACTGAAATAGTTAAAAAAAATCTAGTAATTGTGAAATTGTCTGCTTTATCATATGATAAACCCTGGGGGCTTGTTAGAGGGATCACACTAATCCATAGGATGAAACAGGTCGCATCCCTTCCTACCGTCACTAGCTCTAACAAAGCTGTCTCTTTGATATCTCAATGCAGGTATTTTCAGCTAAAGTTCAGAAGCTTTGCATACAGAGCCTGTAAGACGTGGTGTGGCTCTCCTGCCCCTCCATTCTGCATTTCTGTCTGCCTTAGTGGTGTCTGAAAAATATGCTGCTCATTTACAGTTACACTGATGTTCATGAAAATTGCAGGTACTTCATTTCTGGAAATCAAACCCTGATGCTTTTTCAGCCTTAGGGAACTGTATTTCCTTGCCATGGGATAGCAGAGAGGTCAGAAGGCTTTGTGATCCTTGGACCGAAGACTGGGTAGAATAATAGAATGAACTGGGGAAAAAAAATGTGCTGAAAGCATCTGGCAGGTTTTCGTGTATAGTAGACAATATATTCTATACTCACTTTCTGTGACTAAGTTTACTGTTACCGAGGCCTAGAATTAGCCAAATAAAACAGCAGGGAAGCCTTCTCTGTGTTTCTTCCCCCCATTTCTCACTAACATTTTTAAACGCACTCACTCCCTCTCCTAATGGCAGCTGGGGGAAAAGTGCCGAGTACAGCACTAATGACATGAAGAAAAACACTGAAGGAAGCAGCAGGGAGGCCAAGGTTTCAACCACTCTCCCTCCCTTGCCCAAGAAAATTTCAGTGACCTCTTGACACCTCCCATGGGAAACTTTAAATTGACAGGAGTATTTGCCAAGTAAATACAAAAAATGGCATTAAAATAGTATTGTTTCTGACTTAATCCTCCTAAAGTCAATGAAAGTGAGTTAAGGTTCCTGCAGCAGCTATAATGCACTAACCTCATTCTAGATGGCAGCGTACGTGGATACGTATCAGGATTGATTAAAAACCACTTCCACACACTCACTGATATTCACTTGGGAAACTGAAAATAAAAATGCCAAAAATTAAGTTACAGCTTGTTCCTGGATATCCCGGTACTTTGGTTAAAACTGCTATGTTTCATGTTATGCAACACTACGCAGAGTCAAAACATTGTTAATTTGTCCTATGAAAACAACAGGGGAAGGTATTTCAAGTTTGTTATACCCTGATTGTTTATTCTCCCATGTTTTTGCTGGGGTAAGTTATTCAAGAATGATTAGTGGGACTCTTGGAAAATATTCTGGCTTTATTATCTGCCAGTTGCCAATTTTGTCTCTGAAATCTGATGATTGGGAATGGAGGGATATTGCATCCCAAGTGTCTCCATACCATTTCTCCCCACACCTAGAGAACGCATCTGCTCAGCATAACTCTTGATTCTGCTCGTTAATGGTGTTCCAGGAGTTAGGTCACTAAACTGGAGATCTGGGTTTAGTTCTGGGAATTGTTCCTTTGCTTTCTCCTCAGCAAATTATTTAATTTACCCTGCATCTATGCCCATCATTATCTCCCCTCATTTGTCTTGCCTTCTCTTTCCAGTCTTTTTCGTTACTAGTTGTGAAGTCTTCAACGTTTGAGGCAACTCTGCCTTTGTGCTTCCCATCCCTGTCATCTAGAAAAGGAAGAGCACAATAAATACCATAAATAAGAATGTTTCCAGGATGCAATACCAGAAAAACACTCATTGACTAATTTCAACTAGCACTGGGAAAACACCTCGCACAGACCATTTGCTGACAACCGCTTTGACTGCAGCTGCCTTAGCTGTATTTAAGGACTGCGTCATGGATTAAAAACACAACCCTTTTTTAGTGTTAGGTGTGACCTTAGAGAAGAACGGTGGTAGAACTGCATTAGCCGTTTGCAGTGATGCTTGCGAACAGGTTTTTGGCACGGTTATCCGTTGTCAGTGCCCACGTCCCATCCACATGCGGAGAGTTGCTGTTCATGTTCTCTAGGACACGTGGGAAAACATTACTTTAAAATGAGTTTGACTATAGCTCATATAAAGTGTATATTTAAGAGGTATTTAAGGGCTGATTCTTAGCTAAAGGGATGGAATCCAGCTGCCTGTTTTCTTTGGCCCTAAGAGTCAGTCTGATATGATTTACATTTTCAGAGCTGGCTTCACAAAGAAAGAGGGTTGGTTTTGAGGCTTTTTTTTTTTTTTTTTTGGTGTGTTTAGTGAGTAAATATTTTACAGCCCAAATTCCTAGTTCCACAAAATCAGTGACTCCAGGCTGTGGGACAATATAAGTAAGCACAAAGGCTGGAATTTATTGCTAGTAATGATCTATGAGATAAGATTTTCAACTAAGCCAGTGCAGAGAGGTCTCTTGCCAGATGTGTGGGAGTGAAAGTGACACAAATCTACCAAAAAAAAAAAAATCTTTGGCAATCCCAGAGTGATTATATAGCCTTGCAGCGCTAGCAGCCTCAGAGAATTCATTTTGTCTCAATGTCTTCATCGACTTAAAAGCCAAGTCACAAGCTTTATAAAAGAAATCCAAAGCAGTGCCATGAATACTTCATAAATTTATCTCACTTCCTTAATCTTATTTTGAACAAGGAAACGTTGGGATTTTTTTTCTATGTTCTTCTGTTTGTAAAGAGCTGTGGTAGCAGAATGATAGTGATTCTGTAAAAAATTACCAGGGAACTTGTCCCTTTATTCCCTTACTTTCATCCCAATGCAATTCAAAACCTTTCTTCGGAGTCAGGCTCCACTAGAAATCCTTGCTTTTTGCTTCCAAGATATCACAGACAAAAACAACGGTACATGGATAGTACACCGATGACATCCAAACCTCTGCCTACATCCTTTCCTAAGTGCACCAGAAATTGCAGAAGCTGTAAAGGAGCTTCTGTATCTTTCAGACAACACAAGAAGTATAATTTGTGCTGATGGGGATGTGGCTTTCCTTAAAGTTGCGGATAAATTCCAAAAAGGGATGCTTCAATTGAAGAAAATGCTTTGCCTTGGTGTAAGGACGCTGCTTTGACGAGTTTGGGATAGAAATGTTAGTGCACTTTAAATGCTGTAACACATTTTAATTTTTTATATCCTAGTACACAAGCTCTTACAAAACCTATTTCATCACTCGTGTATGTTTGATACCACAGCAGAACTGCGTGAGTGTGGCAGAGATGTTTGAAAAGTAAACATGCTGATAATTCTACTTGCCTCTCAGATAGCTCTGCCCAGCAGGCACTTTTAATAGGAAAATGCTTTTTTAAGGAAATAAATCTCTTTGAAAAAACTAGATGAGCATGCTTTTAAGAACTAACTTGACAACTCTTTTTTTTTGTTGTTTTGTTTTTTGGCAAACTATCAAACTGTTGCAGCACTCAAAATTCAAAAATGGCTTAGTTTAGAATTTAAACAAGCTAGCAAATTCTTCTCACAGATTTTGCTCTAAAAACACATGACTTTCATATGGAAAGATGTCGGATATGCATCCTGGAGCAGTGTACCAGTCCCTGCTCCTAACCCTGGGAGCGTGGCACGGCTACATTGTTTGGGACAAAATCCAAATCAGCTCTCACTGCAGAGGAGATCTGGGTGAAGAGAGTACGGCGCTTTTCAACCGATTTCCTGATTCAGACAGTAGGAGGAACTGCAGGACTCGCCATAAAACACACACAAACCACAGTACAGACATATCCTTGCTTTACTATACATTTCTCATGCTTTAATGACCACAAAAGCCCAAGTGGTTTTTAAGAGTTGCTCCTCTGTAAATGCACTTCCAGTAACTGCTCTTAGAATAAGACACCTAGAATAATATGTTTGTTAAAACCTGCAGAAATTTCTGAGTTTTCATTATGTTGTCATGCAGTGCCCAAAAGAAAAATGACATCCCCTAAATCACCCTTCATAGAGCCTATGCTCTGAGTGGACTTGAAAATTTCTCATCTAGAAAGACTGAAGGGGGTGCTTAATATCTTCTGAAGATATATTTGGTGTGAAAATGTGAAAAGGTCTGAAGTTCCACCCTGCTACCTTTTGGAGGACTCTTTTCTGAGGATAGGACGCTGAGGTTTTGCTCAAGGACGTTTGCTCTAGGAGGGTTAATTTGAATGCAGAACCCTTCTAGATAAAATAGGACAGTGCTGTGAATTCTTCCCCGTTCATGAAACTTACTGACTAGCTTTGTCTGTCTCACGGGATTTTAGAGAATGAAGCTGTAGGGCATTTCTAGAAATACAAAATATAACAAAAGACAGAATCTAGGAGTTGTGGACCTGACATGATGGATACAGACTTCTCCCAACACCCCCAACCTCCCTCCCTCTGCACAGTCCACGTGCAAAAGCGCCTCTGACTCTCCTCAACAGTTCCACCTCCTCCTAATAATGTATTTTTTTTGTTCAAACAGTATACCTGCCAAGTATCCAGTCTCCAGACGTTCAGCTTCTTTCAGATACTTTGGTAATGAGGTGTGGTAATGAGGACTAAGGCAACTTTTATGAAGGTTGAATATCCTTTATCACATTATCCTTATCCTATATTACGTTTTTGCTTATTTTAAAATAGATATATATATATATGTTTGAGCCCTGTAATTCATCTCATCTGTTTGGGTTGTGAAAACTCCAAACATTTGTCACAATGTTCCTCAAAGATAAAATTGGAGTTTAGTCACTCCAGCCCACTATCACTCAAAGTGGTTGATTACAGTTCTGCCTGATCTCAGGCTAGAGTCAGTAACACAGTAATTCCACTTAAACATTTATATGATTATTGGTTTACTGTTCATATGAAACAGCTTTACCCTGTGAATTGTTCATAGCCTTTGCAAGTGGGAAAAATATTAATAGCTTTTTAAATAGCTTAACATTTGCTAACAATGTAGCAAACTATTAAAATGGCATGTAAGTATTCCAAGAAGTCTAGGGCAGTCAATAATTCTACAACTACATCCTGAATCACTTACCAGTCTTTGGGAGAGCAGATCTAAGTAGGATTGGGAGACACCTAGAAAAGGATTGAACAGAGAATCTGTCATGCTGTCCCCAAAGGAACCTCCCCTGTGGACACAACACTAATTCTAGAGGGGCAGAGGACCTACTTTGCAGCCTCACGTGTGAGGTCTGTGGCTTATCAGCTGCACGCAAGGAAGGAAAAAGATAATTTGATTTTAGAATAAACTTATTAAGAATGGATTCTTACATTTCTGTACCTCTTCTAAAATCTTCACAGTGGTGCCATCTAGTTTGATTTCTTTAAATAAACATTCTCCTTTGCTTTTTCTTTAACCTTGTTTGTACTAAGGGCCGTTTTGCTTGCTGGTTAATGAGATGCAGGCACTATGTTCCCATCAGTCTAATGATCATTTAAATCAAGTTCTTGACCACCTACACACACCAACGTCTTACTGCACTTCTACAAGGTACAGCAGTCAACACTGCAGCTGAGGTACATGGATCATAAGCACCCAAAAACCCAGTAGGTATATTCCTGTGACTAGCCTGGCGGAAACATCTTAAGATAACAAAGAGCTCATCTAAACACCGAGTAACGTCACAGCCACTTTTTCTGTTGCATATTCCCTCATTGCGATGCAAATTAAGTTATTACAAAAGCATCAATACGTGCAAAGGTATGATCCCAGCTTCAGGTTGTCAGAGAGAGCTAGTTCGCAACATTAACACACAAACGATACTCTCCTCAAGAAAACAGGAAACTAAAAAGTAATCAAAAGTCAAATGTCATCTCTGTCTTGGCAAGTTTGAGACACAGCCAGGCAACTTTTGTCTATACTCTGAGCTAGATGCCTAGAATACAGAATAAAGATGTAAAACTAGAAGCCAAAATGTACAAAAAACACAACAACCCATTTCTCCTGCCTCCTCACAAACACAAGACCAGCAGAGATCCTTCTGGCAAGATGCAGAAGCCTTAGAAGTACGTTTGTATTACTGTCATTGATCTACTTATGACTAGGGGCAGCACGAAGCTCAGTTTGCCAGCAAACCCACTGGATCAATACCAGCCATACTGGGCTCCATGCTGCTAGAATTCCGCCAACAGTAACCGAGCTGGGCAATTCAAAGCTAGCACTAACTGCAGCACACACATCTTGTTGTAAAAAAAAAAACCCAACCCAAAACCAAACCACAATCCCCACAATCCCCCTAAAACCAAAACCACACACACACAAAAAAATCTTTAATGAAAAGGGAACGAAGTCATCGAAGAACATCCTTGCTCATTCCCACCAGAGACTGAGGAAAGTTGGCCACACTCCACTACGTGCTGTACTTGCCAATACAAAGCCAGCACTATCAGCGTGGCCATCAGCGGTAAACTCTTCCTAAATTGATGTCAGTGGGAGTTTTGCGTGGCCTTTGAAAGGAAATTGCCACTGCATCTCCTGGGGTCATTTTACAAGGAAATAAGATTAACCTTTTTGGTCTGTGCTCAGGATCTATATTGCATGGGAAAGAAAGGCTAACATGGACATTACAAATGGGGAAACATCATCCTTTCCCACAAAAAAAAAAAGTTATGAAAATAGTTTAGTACAAATAATATATCTTAAAATAAAAACATGGTTATTTTTCTCAGTACAGATAATCTTAATGTTAAAATTCGTCCCTGAACCTACAAAAAAACCCAACCAACCAACCAGACTATGCCACAAAACACTATCTTCCGTTACATTTTCTTTCTGATAGGACGTAACGCCTCTTGTTCCATGATTCTTATTCCCTTTGAGCCTTTTGTAGTCACGTCAAGATTTTAAGGATGGAATTCACAACTAAATTAAATTCATATGTTTATTCTCACAGCCCAGGTTTTCTCTACCGGGCCTTCAGTTATTCGGTTTTGCTTTATGAATCTAAATATACATACTGCTAACATGACTTCTTCAGGCACACGGCTTATCCTGCCGTCAGGGGCACAATCTTCAGGGACATTTCATAGTATTAGAATGGAGATTGAACCTGGGTTTGTTTTTTCAGTGCATTAGTGTATTTTAGTGCATTTAATGCTTTTGCTCTTTCGTGCATTAGTTTACAAATGTCTATATGTTTCAAAAGATTTGCATGCTAACAAGTGGAATCCTATTCTGAAATGTCTCATACTACTTCTTAAATTCCCTAGGGAACTAGATGTAAATGGTTATAGAGTGCATCTGCCAGCCCCTCTTCCCAATTATTTATAATTAATTGGCAAAACCTGACAGAATATTTGTAAAGATATTAAGATTCTCTAGGTTTTATGGAAAACAGTGGTCATATCCAGAAAAGACCTAAAATTTAACTCCCCCCCTACAGAAACAGGCACAGCAAAGATCAAGTTATCTCTTCTTGTTAGGCTGCCAACTTATCAATTAGCTTCAGTGTTGCTCAAAGCCAGGCACAGTATGTGCTGCCTTGCATTTTAAAGACAGAGGAAAAACTAAGGACATTCGGAAACATGATAGAAACAGGAATTATTGCAGCAGGGTTTAGGGAGGAAGAGAAGGTACGATTGTTTTGGCAGAAAGGGCTGAAGACATGGGGGGAAGCTTGTAAATTGGTTGGCCCACAGAAGAAAAAGAAGGTATCGGCAAAAGGGAAGGAGGAGCACAGAGGACACAGTGGGTTTATGGCACCAAGGATGCCGGACACACAAGACAGAAAAAAGAAAAGAACCAGGCGTTGCCAGTTCTGCTACTGACATTCTGGTTTTGCTGTTCTGCCTAATGCCCTTTGCTTCTTCCTTTACCCAACAGCTTCCAGATGAACAGCATACATTGGAGAGAAAAAAGTTTGTGCCTGAAAACCAACTTCAGAAGTAAAATTTATGACACCAGAGATGTGTGAAATATGGTTTTACAAATATAAACAAATATTAATAGATGTTATAATTATAGAGATCCAGGGACTTGAGTAACTGGAGGGCCTCTTTGCTCAAATCTGTGTTTTTAATGGTTCTCTGCCCTGTGCAATCTCTCCTTTGCATCAATTACTTCAGTAAGTCATGCAAGGAACTAATTAACTGCATGCAATAATGGAACGGTTTCAAAAAAAGAGGTCTCCTCGTGTTAAAGTGTACATAGTACAGTTCCCTGCTTGTGTCTGGATAAATGCTTTGACGTAACAGCAATTCTGTTCCTTTCAGTCCTGGCGTCAGCCTATTCCAGCCACTCCAACTCAAACACTTCATCCGTAAGAGGGCAGCGGCGTACATCAGCTCGCACACCCACAGTTTTTTACACAGATTATATTTGTTTGAAAATTAACCACTGCTGCTGCTCAGGAAGTGACATATTTATCTGATACTCTTCAGAATGTTTACTGCTTTGGCTAGTATCCCAAAATATTTTTAGTATTTTACAGACTTTACATAAAACATTATCAAAGACCAGCCCTGATAAAGGGCTAATCTTTTTATTCTGCTTCCCTGAACTTTCATCTTGCTTCCCTGGTGCACCACCTGTATTGTAAATTCCTTTACCGTTTTAAAGGAATTTACATTCCTTAGGCAGCAAACTAAGTTTAGACAACAATAATTGTGTTGCTTAAAAACTATGCTGGAAAGGCTGGCAAATTATTACATGCAACCTTGATGACATCTCTTGGAAAAGCTATGGCCAAAAGTGACATCCAATTGTAAGATGAACTTTTGTTTACATTCAACAAGTCCCTATTTTAAATGTACTGATCATCCTTCTTTCTGCAGTGGCAACGCTCACACGGCAAATACGAGACATCGGAATATTCTTATGTATCAAATGTTTATATCCTTCTCTTCTATTTATGTTACGATACTCCCTGGAAAGCACCGACACAGACCAGAACCCCATCTGTATCACTTTTCCTAAACTCCAGAATTTATGGGGGAGGAACTTATTTCTTAATGAACTGTAGATTTTTAGCTCTTTCAATATTTCTAATACTAAGTAAAATAATAAAAAAAGAGCTGTATTCAGTGTGAGTACGTATTTGGAAATCTTAATGATCACAGCATATCATTACCGTAGGAAACAACCAAGCTAACAAATCCAGAAAGCAAGACAGAAGAGCCGATCATGCTATCAACTTACACAGACCTACACAACCCATTAAAAAAAAAAAAAAAAAGCTTTTTATATGCACACACCATTCAGTAAGAATGCCAGCAAACCTGAATACCTCAGAACTACACACAAGAAGGAAGCTTTTGGATTGCAGCAGGCAAGCTTTTTAACTGGAACTTGTATGCAAACTTACGCGTTTCTCTAGATTTTTCTCACCATCCACAGACAAGGTGCCTCATCCAATTCAAAAAGTGTTTTTTTTTTTTAAAAAGATCTTTTTTGCTGTTTTCTTTTATGATAATTTGTATGTACCTTAGGGTTTACTTCCTCCTTCATTCCAACAGGCCAGTAGAGAAGTATTTCACAAAAACAGCCTCCAAAGCAAGCACTTTGTCTCCTGAACATGAGGGGGGTGTGCGTGTCAAGAGAGACACCAATTTCGGGCAGTTTCTGACCTCACTTGATTCCTTACTTGAGGAACACTAACAAATAACTTTCTGTCACCCCGGGAGAGGCGCGTACACCAGAGACTAATGCTTTATTCGACCTTATCACACATAGAGCTGTCTGGGAGGGCCCGAGGGAGCGCCGCGGCACCGGGGGGGCAGCGCTCCATGGCACCCACCTGCCTCCCTCCCTCCCCTGCCCGCGCCCACCACCGCGGCCGCCCGCCACCGCCCACAGGCGGGAAACGCCGCGTCTCCCCCCGGCCCCGGCCTCACCCCTGCCCCACCGAGACCCTGCGGCCTTCGGGCCGGGAGCAGCGGGGGTACAGCCGGGGGCCTGACCCAGACGCCCCGCCGGGAGAGGGCCCCCCCTCGCCCCACACAAGCCGGCTCCTCCTTCCGTGGGGCCTGGCAGCACCCCGGGCCTCATTCACCACAGAGAGCGGGCCGGGGGGGAGCCCCCCGCCCGCCTTCCACCCCCAGGCTCCCGGCAGCAGCCTCCGGTGCCTGGCCGGGCCTTCCACCTCACGAACTGGGCGGGAAGCGCCTCCTCCCGGCGCAGCAGCGGATCCCCCACCAACCCTCACCCCACGGCACCTGGTGAGGAGGTGGTGGGGAGGAAGGGGCGGCTGCCACGGCCCGGCCCCGCGTCCCGCCCTCTCCCGTGAGGGGAGGCGCTGCCGCTGAAGGGAGGTGGCCCGGGCCGGGCCGGGGGCCGCCCTCCCCGCTGCCCCCTCGGCGGGGCGGTGCCGGGCGGGGCGGTGCCGCCCCTCGCGTCAGCCCTGCGCGGCGGGGCGGGGAAGGGGACGGGAGCTTCGGCACTGCCGCGGCGGGAGAGGCAGCACCGGTGGGGCCGGCGGCAGCGGCGGCGGCTCCTCACGGGAACAAAGCGGGGGCGGCGCAGCCCCTCTGGCCCCCTCCGCTGCGGCGCCACACGGTGAGAACCGGCTGAGGGACGGGGAGGAGGGCGGTGCTCGGCCTCCCCGGGGAACCCTCCCGCGCCCCCTGAGGGGCGGCTTGGCTCGGCGCGGCGGAGGGGCCGCAGGCCCGGCCCCCCTCCCCCTTCCTCTCACCGCCGTGGGGCGGGGTGACAGCCCTCTGCCCCGGGCCTGCCTCCTTCCCCCCGCCCCGCCGCGGGATGCATCTCCCGGGGGTGCCGGCCCCGCTCGCCCTTCTCCCCGGAGGGCCCGCGGAGGGGTGCGTACCGCCTGCCGCGGGGTCTGCCTGCCTGTGAATCTCTTTGGAAAGGGGGGGGGCAGTAGGGGGAAATATAAATAAATAAAGGAGCCGGTATGGACGCGGAGCCCGAAAGCAGGTAGGTGCGGGGACACGCGTCCGGCGCCCGGGGAGCCGAGCCAGCCGCTTCCGCAGGCCGGCGGCGGGGGCTGGTGCAGGCGCTCAACTTCGCCCGGAGCCCGGTCTCGGCAGCCCCCGAGGGGTCGGACGGGGCTGCCGGGTTGCCGTCTCCCGCCGCGGGAAGCGCCCAGGCAGCGGCCGGGGCCCGAGCTGGGGCTGCCTGGCCCCCGCCAAGTACGCGGGCGCGTAGCGGCGGGGACCGCCGAGCTCAACAGGCCGTTTTGTTCCCTGGCGCGACTTCCCGCAGGATGATATTTTTTTAGGGGTCTCTTTGGTGGTGGGATTTTCCCAGCCCCTCGCTGGATACCCTTTAGCTGGCCGGAGGCTTGTCCCCTCTGGCTGCGTAGGCAGCCCTCCCGTTGTCCTAACGATATGGCAGTAGCACTTCCTGCTGTAAATCACTTCGTGATACTTTTTGAAGCGCTTCTTGAAGGCGGCACTGTAACGAACCCGCTTGTCACTGCCTGTGGTAAGCTTAAAATCCTGTGAGCTGGAGGCTGTTTGCAGGGCTGGTGTGCATAATAGTGCTGCTGTTACTCTTCACAGAAATGGTAGAAATGTATTCTGTTATTGGCTTACTCTTGGCACGAATGTAATTCCCCTTGCTCTGCCTTATTGGTGTACGCTCTGTTGTTTTGGACACAGTTGTAGTTACCGTCGCCGTCTTCTCATGGTGGTAAAGGCTATTTTCAAATAAACGTTCAGAGGTACAGGTGTACTAAGCAAGAACGACGAAAAGTAAGCTTTATTATAATGCTGTACTGGGGATAGCTCTTCATTCTGGAATAATTGGAGTAAATAGAATTGCTCACTGTTAAAATTTATGAGAACTTGAATTTAAAAGCCTTAGCTGTTAGCATTTGTTAGAATGTTTTAAATAGTTATATTAATGTAGATTGCTGTTATTACATATTGCTATTTTGATGTTTCTTTCATTTTCTGCAGATACCTACTGAATCAGTCTAGACATCTTTTATTTTGCTACTTGTATGAACACCTTCGTATAGAATAGTCTTGCTGACTCTTTTTTTTCCAGCTTATTAATGCCTTTTTTTCCCTCAACAAATTTCAGAGCATGGTCAGAAGAGGAATGGATGTAACATGATATCCTTGGAGTGCTCAAAACACACAAATTCTGCAAAGATTTGGGTTTTGGTTAAGTGATACAAAGAAAATGGATGAATCAGCTTTGCTGGATCTGTTGGAGTGTCCTGTTTGCTTAGAACGCCTTGATGCTTCTGCAAAAGTCTTGCCTTGCCAACACACATTTTGTAAACGCTGTCTGCTGGGCATTGTAAGCTCTCGAAATGAGCTTCGATGCCCAGAGTGCAGGACTTTAGTGGACTGCAGTGTTGACGAACTTCCCAGTAATATTTTACTTGTTAGACTACTGGATGGCATCAAACAGAGGCCTCGAAAACCCAGCGCCAGTGGTGGGACTGGTAGCACAAATGCTTTAAGGGTCCCCATCAACACTGTAGCTAATTGTGGATCAAAGGACTTGCAGACCTCTCAAGTTGGACAGCAGCAAAGGGTGCAAGCACGGAGCCCTCCTGTTAGGGTAAGTACTATGCGATGATGGTATTTTGTTGCAGTCATATCTTTTCCTGCACTGTTTCAAAACATTTGATGGCCTCTGCTTTAGGATAAGGGCAGTCAGATAGTAAATATGGCAAAACATGTTTTTGAGAACTGTTATAGGTTTCTAGCAAAACACATCAGTGTTCTTATCAGTATTGGTTTAATGTTATGTAAATACCAGTAATAATGGGTCCTTATTATTTAATTATGGGTCCTTAAATCTCAGTTTTTGAGGTAAGGAGAAGAAAAGCATCTCAATAGTTGTCTTATTAAAAGGAAGTCAAATAGAACAAGATAATTTATGTGGAAAGCTTAAGTAATTGTTAACGATAAACATCTTGTGAAGAACACTTGAAATTTTTCTTGGTTTGTCAATTGCAGGAGTTTTTATTTTGGCTCTTGTGCTTTCTGTAATGATTCTGACTGTCAGTAAATTTCCTTTGAATCACATCTAAGGAATGTTAAACATGAGCAGCGAAATTACATTCTTGTTGAAGTCATGAAGGTTTTGCCATTGGCTTCGAAGGAGCTACATTTTTACTTTTCTTCCTTTAAAAAGAAATATTTGAATTACTGTCATCTGGTGAGTTATTTGTACTCTCAGTCCTCACCCCTTCTTTAATTTGTTTTTTCTCAAAGTATTTTTTCTAAGTGATTTGGAGAATCTATGTACTGTAATGGGAAGACATCGCCTTCTGTCTGCATTCCTTTTCCTTCCTAGGATCTATGCAACCTGTAGATTCTGTCATACTTTATAAGTGACTCAATAGCCTCATTTATGATTATCCATTCTAGAGCCTGTATTGGGGAGATGAGATGACTGACCTTGCTGTTTTATCTAATGTCAAGGCAGAGCAGTTTCTCTGAAAGGTCTTGCTGTCCCTTTTGTGATGCTGGTGTATTCAGAGTTCCTGTGTTTTGAAGTGAAGTTTCTTGAATGGTTTAGGTGGTTTTCTTCCTGTGAAGTTTATTTTATTTTTAAGAAATGTCTTGAGTAGTTCCAAGGAGAGGGCTTTAATGTGCATTTGGCATGACTAGTCTTTGTTTTAAAGTATAGCTGAATGATTTAGTTTCCTTACCCAGTGAAGGAAACCTTACACTGATTTGTCCTCAGTTGTACTTAGATGTTTGGAATCTCTCTAACGCATCTTAGAGATGCCTTTTAAGTTTGCATGATGATTTAAAATACAGGTGTTCTTCCATTAGATTGTATTGTTTTCTCTGCTTGATAGAGACTCTCATTAGGTTCTTTATTTTAGAATATAAAAATAATAATTATCATGCCACTTCCTGTTAATGAGTTTTGCTCTGCATAGAGATTAATTGGTAAGGGAGGAGAGAAGATGATGTGTTTCTCTTTCTTTCAGAAGGTAAACCTAATAAATACTGCAAAGAAGCTTCAGCAGTATCAAAACCAGTCTGGTCTTCTGCAGAACCTTAAAGTGTTTACCGTGATACCTTGCATTTGCAAAAGCTCTTCAATTTAAAACAAAGCAAAATACCCTTATAACTTTTTTATATATTTATTTTTCTGCCGACCTTTGTAAATAAAGCCATCTGTATTTTTGGAGATGGCTTCTTCTCCCAAAAGGCTTCTGGTGCACCAATGTACTGCATATGTGAATGACTGTGCTTCACTTTCTCAAAGCCTTATTAGAAAAAATAAAACTGAATATGGAATATTATCTCTTTTTTTTAATGTTCTATAATATCCTGTTGTGCAACATTTGCATTTCCAGATGTACAGAGTAGAAAGTGATAACATATGGAATGTTGCTTCAATTTATTAGTTATGTTGTACCATTTGCCATTAAAATTGTGACCATGTGCATTCCTCATGCAATTAACTGATACTCAGTATATATTAGTAATAGATTTCAACATTTTACAGTGAGTCTGAATATGTCTTTGTTTCTGGGGTTTCACAGACATTCTTATGTCTTCTTTCCTTTGGGAGATGGAGGAAGATGATCTTCTCATCTTTTGTCCACTTTTTCCAGATCCCTTTTTTTACTAGGAAGGCAGTACTTATAAGAACATGAGCCGACTCTGAGGGATAAGAAGGGAGAGAGATGAAGAACTTTCCCTGGTTCTATATGAAAAATGTTGTTTGTTTTTTTTTTAAAAAAAAGTCCAGAAAGCAAAATGCCAATTTAATGGACAATGTTGAAGTGAATGCCCTACTTGTTTAGCTAACTATAACATAAAGATGGTTGCAAACAGAGTTCCTCTCTGGGAATTGGAGAGGAAAATCTGTTTCTAGATGAGTGGCAGAGTCAGATTTCCTAAACTAATTTTGCTGAAGGGGAGCTAGTAAATGAAAGTTGCTGTTACGTTAAATGAAGTGAACGTAGATGAAGGCTGTCAAGTCATAAACATTCTGCTTATACCCTGAAGTAATACTAAGCTCATAAATGCCCTTTCAGAGGATGCCATAATTTTCAGAAAAGGTTAATACAGCATGTACTGCAGCGTGATTTTCTGAACTGTATCAATGACTACGGAGCTGCCAGCCCTGTTACTGCACAGAACTATGTATATTGCATTCTCTGTATGTATGTGGTGACACATGGCAATAAACAAACAAATGGTTCCTTGAGTCTTAAAACTAATGAAGCTGGGTGGGTGGTGGGGATTAACAAATCCTGTACCTTGTATCTCCCCCACTGCAATAACCTTGTTTCTTTCTGTAATCTCTATAATCTTTCACTGCTGTAACAACTGCAATTTCTCTCCACAAGTTCTTAACCGCTTTCTATTCCTTGCTGTTTTGATGCGTGAAACCCTCTGTTCCTTTCCCCGGGTACTGGCTGGACAAAGGCAGCGTACTGCTGTACCTGATGGAAACTGTGTTTGCTGACTGCTCAGCTCTTCAGGTCTGAGCAGCAGCTTGCCTAGGAGAACAAATAATAGTTACGCTCATGCTGCAGCTTGCTTTCTGGTATGGATGCTAGTTTAATGCTTTTCTCTTAGTTTTTTTGTAAGTGAAAAACTTCAGCTAGTTTGACAGCTGTAAGAACCACAGCCTGCTTGGGACTAGTTATCAGGAGCAAGTTATTGAGGACTGTTGAGGGACTTCGTGATCACATAAGCCTTGTTTCCTTCAAAAGAGCATTTGAAAATTCTAGGGTGCTTAATTTCAAGTTTATGCTCGTGTTATTCATTTTCATTTTCACAAAGTGTGTCAAACAGGTATTATCTTTTGAGCTTTAAGGTAGTTTTACAAGGGTATGCTTATTGCAGGAGTCTTAAACACAGCTGAGTGTGTAAGTTGATAGAGGTTGGAGAGCTGTTCTAATTTCTCTACTAGACGATAGATTTAAGTTGGTAAGCAATCAACTTTTCTTTTCCCTTGAATTTGTATGTACCTAAGACATAGAAATTCTGCTAGTTTCTTTGTAGTCCCAGTTTTTGAAGTTAGAGCTGTCTTCTCAGCAGAACCTACAGTGTAGTTCTCTAGACAGTCTGAAACCTCGTCACTGTTGAAAATATTTTTATAATAATGTTTTCAGCTGTTCTCTGGACCAAGTGTAGGCAGGAAGAGATAAGCCAAGGTTTAAAATGATTTCTCTTTTCAAAAGAAAAGCATGAATAGCTCAAAAGTTGGCCCTGCCTAATCGAGTTGATGCTTATGCTGAATTGATGTATTGAAGTATTGATGGTGTAATTTGGGTATATTATACTATGTGTCAGTGGGAAACCTTATCGAGAAATGTTACAGTGCAGACAGTGGGAAAATTCTAAAGCTTTTCCATTTTTTTTCTTGTTTTTATTCTGGAAAGCTAATATCTCTGGTAACACTGCTTTTGGTGAAGCCTTATTGAAATGAGAGGGTAAAGGAACATTACAGGCTATTAGAAGATGCTCATTTAGGTGTTAAAGACTTTCTAACTTCATCAATAATTTCTTGCTCTGTGCATACCTAAACCTTTGTTTTTCTATTGAGAACCACTAATATCTGAGATTTTTGTGATAAATTCTTACAAACTGAAGAGGAAAAAAAAAAAACAACCACAAACAGAAGGTTGTTCCATGAGTTTCTGCTAATGCTCAGCTTTGTTGCATTGTAATATAAACCCACATGTCCATTATCCTGCTTGTCTAACACAGGAAAGCAACAGTAAAATTTTCAATTCCCTCATCCATACTGCCACAGCAGCAGTCATTTGTGATCCAGTAGGCCCGCCTGGAACTGCTGAAGTAGCTTTAATGCCCAAAGGGAAAATAAATGGACCCAGGTTCTCTTCCACAGCTGAACTCGGCACATGTCTTGGGGCAGCAGGGATAATGGGCCACCTTCTGGTCTGTGAGGACTTCCGCAGGTCAGGCTTCTCAGCTGGACTCGATGCATGATGTTAGCAATTGGTTTTCTTTCATCCTAACCACCCTGGAGAAAAGAGTTCAGGGTGGCAGCTCACACAGTTCGGCTATTTAGCAGGATTCAAAAACCTGGTAGGAGCTGAAACAATTGCTGGTGTTGTAGCTATGACACTTGCTGGCTGAGGTCCTGGCAGAGCTTAGTTGTCAAAGGAAACTTACTAATGATTAGAAAAAAGCAATGGGACTGAAAATGTGTATTCATAAATCAATAACTTTATTAAAGGATTGAAAATAAATATGGGGATTGCCAAGCATAGTAGCAGGTGTAGATTGGAACAGATGTTTAAATCGTCTCTGAACAAGAGTTAGCAGAATAAAACAGTACATAGAAATGTCATATCAGTAAACATCTGCTGGTCAGATACTCTTAGAAGAGGCTCACATTGCAATAATAGATGATTTTGCAAAGTATGCCACTTTGGGGAAAAAGTGGTTATAGAAATATGCAAGAAACATTGACTAATGCAGATAGGTTCACAATTGGTATTTGTGATGGTAGGCTGGAGAATAATTACTTGATAATATGATCCTCAAAATCAGGTATGTGTACAAATTTGTACAAAATCTGCTTTCCCTCTTAGAATTTTTCATTTTTTAAGTATCTTATTGTTGTCTGTGTAGTTTCAATTATTTGTTCCTGCATATATTCCATCCTATAAAAGTAAGGAGTGTTGAGGTGCAACTGTAACATGTGAAATGTGTTAATTTGAGAATGTGGAGATAGACACCTATTCGTATTCCAGAATGATCATTAGAAAACCTTTGGGGAAGTCTCTCTAAATCATACATGCACACTTTTGTTTCCTTTCACACTTTCTGAAATGCCAAATTATCCCTTTACATTTACAATTGCTTGTACAATTTTAATTACTTCTTTGTAACACTCTCACATCTTATGTTAAGCTAGATAAAATTTAATGGAGATTATAAATATAAAAGGAAAATAGACTGTCTCTCATCATGTTAGTGTGTTTCCTCTCCTGGATAAGTAATTAAGTAAAGAGAGGAAGATAAGCAAAAGGAGGAATTGTCTCAGTATCCAAAGGCATTGGGCTAGGATTGAGAGCTTCCGGGCTCAGTTCCTGGCTCTGCCACAGACATCCTTTATAACCTTGCACAAAGTCATTCAAAGCTCTTTGTGCCTCTGTTTCCCATCTGCAGATATGACTGATAGTACTTCCTTTGTTTGACTTGCTATTTAAACTGTATATTCGTTAAGGCAGAGATTGGCTTTCTTATTTTGGATGTATCTATAGGGTGTTTTACAATGGGTCCACAGTCTCAGTTGAGGTCAGTAGATACTGCTGTTCACTCTTTAAATCACTGACTTCCACATTACTGGAGAGCTGTTCATAATCCATTTCCTGTACCAAAGATGGTCCAGTGCCTAGTGCTACATTGTTAAGAGAATTTCATTTTGTTTTGGATGTTTAATAGGAAATCAAATAAATACTTCAGTGAGGAAAACCCAGGCACTTAAAAAAAGTAATAAATCTGTGTAACCTGGTGTTCTGTTCTTCAGCTAGAGAAATCTGTATCCAACTGGCACACTGGTGTGTAGATTTGAGTGTCTTTTGAAAAGAATAAAAAGAGAATATATAATGTGAATGGTGTTGGTAGTATGGAAATATTTAATTCCGTACTTTGAACTTTGATAGCAATCTTTAACCTGCCAGCTAACATTAATCTGCTTGATAAAATAGCTGCAAAACTACTGTAATCCCTTTATTTTGAAAATAATTAGGTTTTGAAGTAAGGTGATTTGTAAACTAAAAAACAAATCCACGGTATTTAAGTGTGATACTTAAATCTCTTTATTTTTTTCTGATAGTGTGGGGTTTTTTTTAATTAGTAGAAGATACTGTTGTAGGATTAGTTTGTTTTCATGTGGAAGAGGGGACTGTCTTTATTTCCCTTCATCTTCCAATTTAATATTCATCCATTTCTGTAGAGTCATTTAAAACAGCCTACCTGAAATAAAATGGTGTCTTTTTTTGTCCACTGTAATTTGGCTGGTGAGTTACAGGTTATTGCTCTACTCAAAAAGCTTTGATCATTCAGAGATTTTAAACTTCTGCGCAAAAAGGAAGTCTAAAGCCCTTACTTTTAATGGGCTCGTGAAGGGGAGCAGGTTTTTTTAAGAGAATAAAAATCTTTAATTTTTCTCTTATTACCACAGAAATCAAATACCAATAAAATTGCTTTACAGAGGTGGTCCAGGGTCTGGTTAGCAAAGTCAGTCAGCAGAGCTGTTGCTGTGTTTCTGTATGCTTAGCGTCTGGCTTTCTGCAGTGGCTACCTCTTGTTTCGTGGCTTAGTAGACATCCTGTACGGCAGGAAGAGCTGAAGGGGCTAACTGGGATGGGGTCAGCTAGAAATCCTTCTCCACTCTCCTTTACCTGAGTGAAATGGTTTTCACGTGGGAATTCCTCTTCTTACTGCTGTGTTTAATATCTGGATAGGAACTGCAGAAAACAGCAAGCCTGAAACTGCAGCTGTGATAATAAAACTGGAAACTTGTTATGTTGAATTGTTTGTCTTTCTTTTGGTGGACTTCCTCTTGCAGTGCATTTGGCCTTCTCCTTATGATGTGCTTAACACCTTCCTTGGTCTTTTCTTTGGCTCCATCGTTGTCCTTTATTCAAACGTTCTCTCGCCTCTGATCTTCGTGTACTACTTCCAAGAAAAAGAAAATGTATATCTTTCTTCCCTCTTGTGTCCAATTTGTCCTTGAATGTGTCAAATATAGGGGGAAAATAAAATAAACAATAAGAAAGAAAATGTTCTATTGAGGTCTGGACTACAGACACTCTTGTGGTATGTATGACTGAGTTTTCTAAATGAATGAGGAGCATGAAGTGTAGGTTAATATTATTGTATTGCTTTGCCTCCTTTGGTTTAAAGTTTTCCTTTATTTTTTTTTTCTTTGCCTTCTTTAAATCATTGCCTATATGCACATCTGAGTGTGGACAAGGATGTGTCTCAGTAATTAAAACTGAAATATGTGGTCAGCCCTGCTCATACATACACCTTATTACTGGGTGCACGGAGCAAAAGCGTGCGTGTCTTGTGTGTGGACCGAGAATGGCTGCTTTGAGGAGAGCTGGATTAATTTTAGGAAGGAAATGGCACTGAGGTGGGATAATCACACGTCCCAGGGAAGTATTCTTTTCTGCACTTTTTTCACCTTCCAAACTCATGAAGATCGCTTCAGCCTTTCTGATTCTGTCTTGGCAGGCGAATGGATACCTTGACTCTGGCATGCATTCAGAATACTGAAGAATGTTGATGTCGTGTGTGTTACTTACAGATTTCCACTTTCCTATAGATCTAAGAGGGAAAGGGGGAAAAAAAGCTGCTTCAAAGGCAGCTTCTAAGAGATGATGTGTGCCTCTGGTCAAGTGCTGTGTTGCAATTTTGTGCGGCTGGTGTACTTCAGTTATACTTCAATGTCTGCAGTCCAAGCCTGAAGCATTAGGACAAGGAAGCAATAGCTCCACTGCTTTAGAAGTCCTTTGTTCTCCTTTGGTTTCCAGCTGTGTCAAATTCTGGCCCAGCAGTGCTGACAGTTGAAGTTATCTTGGCAGGCATCTTCTAGACATAGCACTGTCTGTGCAACCAGGATCCTGGGTATAGAGGGGGAGATGGCTGCACTGTCCTCTGGTTGTCAGACTAAGCAGTGGGGCTAGTCCTAGTTAGAGCCTTTCTGCACTGAGGGTGCCTGAATCACTGCTGTCATTTGTTCTCATCCTGTAGATGTTGCCAGGGCTGCCATGCAGTTTGGGCAGAAGGTCCCTAGCTGCTCTAGGTCAGCACAGAGGCAAACAGTTAAGTCTTTTTTCTCTTGTGCGTGCTCTTAAATGTCAGGAAGTCATCAGGACTCGGGGAGATGCTCTGTAGATAAGGACAGTCACTCTAAAGACAGAAACTGAGCCCAATATTTGGAATTCTTTGACGTGTGATACTTATATGCATATATTTGTGTTTCCAGGAAACATCGAATGACATTTTAAAGGTTTGGACTCTCCAGTTGAGGGGAGAATGAACCACAGAAGTCAAACTCAACTCTTCATGTTTCACTTACAGACACTGTTGCCGAAGTGTCTCAAAATCTGAGCTGCTCGGTACATGAAAATCAACTGTGGCGCATATGAGCAATCCACCACAGAAATCATTTATCCCCGTACCCTTAGAAGCTTAGGAGTGTGGCACTCATTTGACACTTGTGGCACTCAAGCATGTGATTTGTTATCCAAAGCTAGGTTTTTGTAGCATAAGAGTATGAACGCTTCAGAATTTTAAGTAATTTAATTTCTTGTCTAGGTCTTTGTTCCTACCTTGTTTGGTCCTTGATTAATTCACCACCACCACCTATAGCATAAGCACTTAAACTCTCAAGTATAAAAGAACATGTCTGATCTCCTAGAAATGAGAACAAGATTCTCTTGTGTGCGCTGTCTCTCTCACAGTAATTTTGTTTGAAACAGCGCTGATGTGCTCAGCCTTCCACATATAATTTTTTTAATATAGTGTAAATTTGCATTTGGGTTTTTTTGGGTTGTTTTGTTGTTTTTTTTTTTAAATTGAACTAAAAGCTCTGGTCTGGTGCTTACTTTGTTTTCCAAGTTGGCATGATTCTTCAGAGTTGAATATAGATTGTCCATTTTTATTTTCTGTAAGTGTGCAAAGTATAATTTTCCAGTTTCTAGCTGAGAAGTGTGCTCTTCATCATAAATGCATTTTGATCAACGGTAAGCATTTCAGTGTTGCTTAAAAATTAATACAGACATCATTCTTCCCCTCTCTGAAGTGAAGGAGTGCTGCTAGTGTTGTATGGAAGATAAGCCATGCATCAGAGGGTGTCCTGTTGGACTTCGTAACACCTGAAGCACTCCTCAGTCTTTAGTGTTCCTTTGTTAATAAAACTGATTTTGTTTCATGGCATTAGCATTGCAATAAGGTGAGGTAACTCTGCTCTTTTTTTTTAATAAAGAAAGTATGTGCATATTACCTCTTTTGACTGCCTCAGCACCTAAACTTTCAAAATATACATGTACATTAAAAGCTTTTGAAAGAACTGAAACACTATTTTATCTTGTGTGAACCACAATTTTACAAGACAAGCTTTTGAAAAGCTTTGGTTAAAGACAAAAGTATTCACTTCTACCAGGCTTTCAAGCTGCTGACTGAAAAGGAATGTAGTCTTACTTGCACAGAGGAGTGAGAGCATCAATACCTAATAATTTGAACCAAGTCACTTCACTTACTCTTTATTAGCATGCTATCTTAATTCTTTAGGTTCTGGTCTGCATTTTATTTATATTTAAAAAATGGGGAAGAATGAAGCACTTTAAGAAGTGTTAAGATGAAAAGTATTCAAAGATAATCAGATGACAATCTGAGTTGGCATATATAGGACATAGCTGTTCTAGAAGCTTATTTTAAACAAATCCTGTAAAAATGAATGCGGTGTGCAGTGACAATGTGCTTCTCAGTAAAGATGAAGCTTTTATTCTGAAGCTGAGAGCTTGCTAAAAGAAAATCAACGTCTCATGGTCCTTCATTTTTTTGTGTAGGCCGGTGCCTTGCTATTTCACATGGTTTCCTTTTTCATGAGCTAGATAATGATCTGAGAGGAGACTTTTAAATCTTATCCACACTAGCAGAGTTAAGCCATTTTCAAAACCTGTTTAATTTAACACAGTTTTTAATCCACAGCCTTATTAAGTTAACAAGCCTTCAGCCTTGCCACCAGGTTCTTTAATCTTCTTAGATCTTCGGTCTAAGCAGGGCAGGGATAGTCAATAAGCAGATGAATAGATAATCTTTCAGAAGACATATAGGTTTTCCAGAAATATGTTTTGATAGCTATACTGAGTTTTGAAAGGTTGAGAAATGCTGATCTGAACTTCCATTGAATATAAGACACGCTACCACACTGTGTACAACTAGAGGAAAAAGTTGAAAGGACTATCACTTCCTTTTGTTGGGAGGGAATAAAGGATTATTTTTTTTAATGCATTAATTCCCGCTTTACAGCCCAATAAAATTGGGTTAAATTTTAAATGTAGGGTAAATAAAAATAACAGTTTGTTTCCTTGCCATTATGCATATGCAAATCAAAAGCTTCTTTGTGGTTGTTTCATAAGCTATCTTTGAAAATATTTCAGGCAATCAGTCGTCGGTGGACCAGAATTTAAAAACATTGATAATGTGGTATTGGCCATCTGCAGGCTGCATATTACTTCAGTTTCGGCTCTTCTAGCCCTGTTGAACTTAAGCTGTGTCCATCTCCTGAGCAGAGCTGCTGAGGTAGCGGAGCCGAAGGAAGGAAAAAAACAGTTTATAGTGGAAGAAGACTAGGCCAGACACGTTCAACACAGCACAGGAGCAGAAGAGGTGGATGTAGGGTGCACGCCAGGTCTAGGAGATGCCAAGGGTGACCTTGTGTTTGGTGAGGGAGGCGGAAGAGCTGAACAAAGAGTGAGTATGAGGCGTGAAAGCGGTCGCTCATCTTGTTGAAAAAATGAGAGAAGGCCTCTGGGAGGAGAAGGCTGAACAGCAGAGAAACTTCAGTACTGACAGGTGATAATGACCTGAAAGGTCAAGTAATAAGGGAAGAGAGGGTAGTGAATTAGGTTGAAGAGAACAAATCTACTACGGTAGATTTGGAACATAGGATAAAAAAAAAAGACAGAGAAGGAAATCAGATTGAGCAGATGAGTCTCTGCTCGCTGGAATTGAACTAGAGACCTGGTGAGGAGGGTGTGCTGAAGGAACAAGTTGAACAGGTAGCTTGATGTTTGAGGAAGGTTTTGGAGAGCATCAAAATAGAAAAGTTGATGTGGAAGAGTTGGCTAGATGAGAGGTGAGAACAAGAAGAATTAACTGTGTTGATTCATGTGCCATCTATATTCCTCCAGTATGTGTGTATTTTAGTTTCAAAATACTGTGCATTTTATTTTTCATTGTTTATTTTGAAATAGTGTGTCGTGTACTATGTGATATGTAGGATATTTCAGTTCCACAACGCTTGAAGAACTTCCAGTTCTGGACTGTGAATATTATTTCTGGCATACCTTTCAAGCACTTTGAGATTCTTCACTGGATTCTAAAAAAATGTCAATTTTATTACCAATAAACTATTCTCACAGTTCTTACAGAACCAATAAAGCTACAAATTTGAATCTTCCATTCAATAGGAAAAGGTCAGCAAGTGTCCTAGGAATTGCTTGGAAATCAGAAAAGATCCTCAAAGGAGGAAGAAAAAAAAAAAAGACCATTGACTAAAAATACTGACTATTCTGATTTGGTAGCATTTTCTTTCACTTTACTTACATGTTTCCTCAGTCTTTTGTGTAGTTCTTCATTTAGTAATAGCTGAAAATAAGGATATAAACACCCTACTGGTGTTATAGAGCTTTTGAATTTAATAATTCTTTTGAATTTAGTCATGACAGGTAAGAAGAATGAGTTTTGTGGGGCAGGTTCTCCAAGCAAAATAACAGAATATTTTCAGTATTTTTACAGTCCCTTGGAATAGCTCACTTTTCTGTAACATGCTTAAAAGGAGAACTATCTTTCTAGAATTATGTTTTCAAAACACATTATTTTTGTCCAGTAAGGGAGATTTTTGTTTATCTTTGCTTTCACTAATCAGTGGAATTGGTTTTTCAGTGGAGAAATAGAATAGCTAGTGGGCTCTTTCTGGAAACAGATTCCCATAGCAGTTTACAATTCAAGAAATGTTTATCTTCTCATACTGAAACCTCTGAACCCAGAAAGAAGTATAAGGGTCAACGAAAGCTTATTTCTAACTTCAGCTCCTGTTGTGGGTGTATACTGTTTACTCAGGAAATCATACTTTTTCATATATTCAAGTCAGAATTGCGTTGCTTGCGACAGAGAGCTGTTGTTGTTTATGCTTCCCTGTTTGTTATTTTACTGTCTTCCTACCTTTAAAAAGAACAGTATAAAAGAGGTCAAAATTGATTTTAAATGGCATAGAAGAGGAACTGGTTATTCTATAAGAGTATTACACTAAAAAACCAAAAGATAGTCTCGCCATCAATGCTCTTGTTTCAAATTTTCTGAGTTTGCACTAAAGGAGTCCAAGACTAAAAGGTGTGAGTTATAACAGCACAACTGTCAGGAAGTATTCGTGCCCTTTTTTTCCTGCAGTAATCACAGAATTTTACATGCAAACTCAGATGCCATTCAAAAAATATTCTCTGAGTAAAGTTTTATGTAACATGGCATCCTTAATCCTTTTAGAGCTTTTGAAATGTATGCAATGCACATGCAGTTAGGCTATACCGCACAAGTCCTTGTTCTTTAATGTTGATGGGAGTTATGGCAGTTAATGAGATAGATTGGTTGGTGAAGTTTATGCCCTTGTTGGTTGGTTTTTGTAGGCTATGGTTGTCCGAGTGGATGTATATTTTTGTCTGGAGTGTACTGCTCGGTTCACAAATAAAGAGATTAGATTAGAAATGATTAAAAAAGAAGAAATAAGATTATTTTAGAGCCAATTTTGTACTTGCAGTAATGGAAGAACATGGATTTATAATATTCAGAGTAACAGTCCTCAGAAGAAATCTGTGTGTGTGAAATTTTTCATCTGCTCAGAAGGAGATTTCGTTGCAGCTTCACTTAGATACAGTCAGATTGAAGTTCAGGGTAGTTTATCAGAATCAAACAGAAGCACTAACTTGGTTGCTGTAATTAGATATGTCTAAAAATCTTGTAGCCCGGTATGCAGTAATCACAGCATATTTGATGGCTGGGCTTGGTTAGTCTTGCTTGTAGTAAATGGAAAGCAAAGTATTCCAAATCATGTGTTTCAAGCAAATGTTAAATAGTTGCTTCTAGGAATCCTAAGTTTTGTTTGCGTAAAATACCTTATGATGTTGGAGAAATCCTCTTCATGCTTAAATAGATAACCTCACCCTCAGATCTGGATGTTGGCTGCAGTCTCGTTTAGGAAATCATGGCTTGCTCTCTTCTAACTGCTGTTTACAATGTAAGGTAACCCCACATCTTGCTAGAAACAGCATTTAATTCTTGGGAAGTCAAATACCTCCAGTTCTCAAAGCTAGAACATTAGTAAGAATTTGTAAGATTTCAGATAAGCTGAAATCAAGTTATATGCTAATTTTTGAGGTTTGAATGCATTAATGTGTTTAAAAACTCAGATTCACATTCTTTCCCTGTGTTTCCTTTTGGGGAAAGAGGTAAAGTCAATGAAAGTTTTGGTAGAGCATGGCTTTCTGGCTTGGGGGAAACCTTTGCCTTGTACAAAGGCAGACCAAACTTGGAACAGAATTCAAATGGCAGGGCTTTGTCAGTGCCACACAGCTCTGGTTTTGATGCAGACTCCCAATTACCGAGGTCTACGCTGAATATACTGTTAGATGCCAAACCGCGCTTTGTTTTTGGAGAAGGTTGTTGATTTTTATTACAAAAAATGAACCTTAGTCTTAGTAGTGGTACTCAGTGGATGAAATAGCATTTGAAATGATTTGTGTTTTGAGAAAAGAATACTTTTTGCAGATTTCTTTCTTCTATTCAGCATATTAAGTTTAATAAAAGAAATCTGTCCAAGGCGGTTTTATGTAAACGCTCATTGTGTTTATATTTTTCAAGGTCTTGTAGCTATAGAAATAAAATTGCCATTTTGAACTTTGCTATTAAAATATACATGGGAAAATACTCTGTTGGAATACAGAGGAGTGTTAATGGCTTCCATGAAAATGGTTCGGGTAAAAATCAACAAGTGCAGTTGATCAGAGGGACACTGGTCTTAGTGTTCCTGTGGTAGCTGAAGCAGTAGAAGCTGCTGCTAAAGGCTCTGGTCAGCATAATAAATCTGGAACGGGGGAGACTGCCCTGTGAGGACTGATAAAACTGACAATAAATACTGGTGCTGGGTCATTGGTTAGTGCCTGAAGAAAAATAGATTTTCTGAGAGAGGGTTAAAAAGAAGGAAAAAAAAGCAGCAGAGGTGTGTGTGAACCAGCAAGGCAGCAGACAACACTCTAGAGAGCATAGGGCTTGCTGGTCGCACTAATAGTTGCACAGTATGTGGATGCTGTTTCTTGGTCGTGTTATTTTCAGAGACGCACGATTTTATGAATGTTCTTGGTAAATACTATGAATTCTCATTTTGTCTTTCTAGTGGAGGTAAGCCAGCAAGGACCTACCAATGTTGGCTAGCCGTTCAGAGCAAGGGCTAGCAAATATTTTGTGGCTTATCTCTTTTTTTTTTTTTTTTGTCTGTCTTTGCACACAATGTTTCAAAAAGATACTAGGAAAAATAGCATTGGATACAGAAGTCCACTGTTTTTTCTGTTTTGTCATTTTGTTGATATGTGGTAAATCTTTAAGTGAATTACCTTAATTAAGGCAATTCAGCCTTTGGTTCAGTATTTAACGTCACGCGAAGATTGGTGCTGGTGACCGTAGTGGCTTAATCATGTAGACTTTTGGCCCCCTTTTCTAAACCTGAAGTTGTTCCGCTCTGTGAAAATAAAATATCCACTGGAAAAAGGATTAAAACCCAACTGCCCACATCCCAAGCGAGTGTTTGGGTCATTGGGCCAGAGAATTGTTTTGCAATCCCTTTCAGTGCTGTAATAAAGGTTAAGGGAAATCCATGCCAAGACATCTGTGGTTTGGTGGTTGGATCTCATGTCATGTTGGATCATGTGTTGCAGGTACTAATGACACTTTTTATGGAAATAGCACCTTTTTCTTTTTTTTTTTCCTTAATCTCCTTGTTTATGTCACCAATGAATTATTTGGTGAGATAAAATAATTCAGATTGTATATTTTGTCTAGAAAGCACAAAATTAAGTACAGCTTGAAGTGCGGTTTTCCCCTATTTTTTGACTGTCAGATGTGGAACATAAAATTGGTTGTTTGTGTTGGCTTAGCTGTGATATTTCTCTTCTCATTTTCCTCTGTAAAGATGAGATTAATTTAGGAGAAAATAGTTCATTTCTGACTTCTGTTTTTAATGAGAAAATAGTATCTCTTGGGATAAATTTTCAGATGTTGGAGCATTATTGTTTTGAAAGAAACTAATATTTATCAAAGCATAAATGAAGTTTTTTTCACAAGTTAAATAGCTTTTAAATAGACAGCTTTAAAAGCATAAGTAACTTTGAATGTTACATTTCAGGTTAGCTATATCTCTATGATCTTGTGAGGATTGTACGTCTGCTATTGAATTTGAAGGAAAAATAACAAAAATAGTAATTTGGGTGTAATGTTATTCCCTTAAAAATAATAGCCAGCAAATGGATTTCAGATGTATGTGGACTTCAGTTTTTTATAAGACCTTGCACATGTATCTAGCCTTTCACTTTTCCAATTGAATGTTCTTCTCTTAATAAGAAATGAGTGTCAGGTATGTTCTTTCTAGGTGGTAGAAAAAATGATGACATTTTATGTGCTTTATGTTACAGCACAAAGTGCTTGAAATCCTGAGTCATGAATCTGTATTTAAAAAGAATCGGTGAGCAATGTAGTATTCCTTTGTTTCCTTTTTTAAAAAAAGCAAAATAGAACCACAGTCTTCTACCTCTAAGGAGAGAGAACAACTGAGGCTATACAAATGTAGTATTATTGAGAAGTACAAGTACGTATTCATATTAGGGCTCTAGATGAAGACTAACTGTTCTACTTGACGCATGCAGATGAGGGCATAAAAGTGACTGCAATGTGCTATATAAAATGTTAGCACTAGAAAGCTGAACTGCTGGTACGTAGAAATCATCCCTTTGTTCTCTTTCCACGTTCTTCATTTACTCTGTGCAGTATTTCAAATAAAAAGCAAGACTATTGGGTTTTTTTATGGGTGGATTTTACTGTTTGCCTTTTTAAAATAAAACTGCTTCTTTATGTATTGATTGATTATTTTTTTTTATTTATTTGAATTACTTTTATGTATTGCTTGAGTTTATTTTTTTAATCTCCTTTGTATTGAGGGTGCTTCAGCGATGATTGTTTTATCATAGTTACAATGATTCTTAAACTCATAGCTTTGTTGCAATTTGTGTTGGTGTCAACCATTTAATATAATTCTGAATTTAGAAATGTGGTCATCCAGTGGAGTGTGCACAGAAAGGGCTGCCTGGCTGGCTTGGCACTCTGTGGTCTAATCTGCTCAGGAATAATTAGTACAAGCATTACAGATAGTTCCAGCCAGGCAGCATTAACACCGAGTTTCTAAGAAACCTCTTGCGTCTCGTTTTGTTTCATCAGTATTGGCAGTGATGGAGGCAGGGGCTGGTGCTGCCAAGGTTGGTACCAGTGTGTGACCCAGGCCGTTCTTGGCTTGGGGTGTGGAACACAAAACACTGGAGTCTATCTTACACCAGCACTCTGCTTTAGATGTTACTTAGACCCAGGGTGGCAAAATTAAGAGAAATTCTTATTGTAAGTGAAGTTGTGCTGGAAGCTTCTCTGACGTGAACCATCCTCGAATGGACAAAACCATTAAATGCCTGTCCAACGGCGTTTTCCTGTGTGTGCTTTTAGTGTTTGGATTTTTCCATTTGTAATGATAACACTGCAATGAAATATGCCACCAAGGCACATCAAAACTGCTGTGACTGTCAAAAACTAAATGTAGCCTCTAGCACTTTAACAGTAAAAGTAAACTGTTCCTCTGTCTCTTAATCTAATATGTTGCTGAGATGAGAAAGAACTGTTAATAAGCGGTAGAGTCTTTGTGAGTATAGACTTAATAGTAGTAGATTTAATGATAAAGTTTATTAATGGAAGCCTTGCCCCACACTTGCTCTTGTTAGAATTCATTGTGCTTTCTATGACAATTATTGGTGAGAGATCTTAACTTAAATGCTATTTTCTGAAACTAATTTTACGCACATTTTTTTCAGCATAGAGATGCTTGTCTTTATCTCACATGCTGTTCTGCAGAAATCTGTTGTTGCAGTCAGGTGGTCCACATCAAATTCGGGTCTCTGACCCAATCGTGTTTATACTCTTCTGTTCTTCTGCTGACTGAGAGAAACTTGGCTGTTAAGATGCTGGATGCTGTAGCTTTGATCGCATCGCTGAGCTCTGGTTTAGGTTTCCCAGTGTATTCCAAAAGGGACCCACTGCAGGTAGCCCATAGGTAACGCTGAGAAGCAGCACATTTCTGTGCCTCTCCACAGCTGAGTCAGGTAATTCTGAATTGTAGAAGACAATTTCACTGGTATTCAAAGTTTGAAATCTTCTTCTAGAGTTAAGTGGTTATGTTGATTCCTTCAAAAGTTATTTTTTCTTTAAAAATAAAAAAACCTGCCCCCAAATAGAGCAGTTATTTAAAACAACAACAGCAAAAAAACCCTCACTCGGTATTTCAGTGACTTGAGTACTTCCCAAAATATAGTGATCTTTTATTCTTAGTTGCGGTAGGTTGACCCTGGCTGGATGCCAGGTGCCCACCAAAGCCAGTCTGTCACTCCCCCTCCTCAGCTGGACTGGGGAAAGAAAATATAAGTAAAGGCTTGTGGGTTGAGATGAGGATGGGGAGAGATCACTCACCAGCTACTGTCATGGGCAAAACAGACTTGACTCGAGGAAATTAATTTAATAAATCAGAGTAGGGTAATGAGAAATAAAACCAAATCTTAAAACACCTTCCCCCCACCCCTCTCTTCTTCCCAGCCTCAACTTCTCTCCCCTCAATGGGGAATGAGGGTTATGGTCAGTTCATCCACACGTTGTCTCTGCTGCTCCTTTCTCCTCATGGGGAGGACTCCTCGCGCTCTTTCCCTGCTCCAGCGTGGGGTCCCTCCCATGGGGGACAGTTCTCCACAAACTTTTCTAATATGGGTCCTTCCCATGAGCAGCAGTCCTTCAGGAACAGATTGCTCCAGCGTGGGTCCCCAGCTGGGTCACAAGTCCTGCCAGCAAACCTGTTCCTGCGTGGACTCTTCTCTCCATGGGTCCACAGGTCCTGCCAGGAGCCTGCTCCAGCATGGGCTTTCCACAGGGTCACAGCTTCCTTTGGGCATCCAACTGCTCTGGCATGGGGTCTTGCCACATGCTGCAGGTGGATATCTGTTCCACCATGGGCCTCCATGGGCTGCAGGGGCACAGCCTGCCTCACCAGGGTCTTCACCACAAGCTGCAGGGGAATCTCTGCTCTGGTGCCTGGAGCTCCTACTCCCCCTCCTTGACTGACCTTGGTGTCTGCAGAGTTGTTCCTTTCACATATTTTCACTACTCTCTCCAGCTGCAGTTTCTCTTCTGCAGTTTCCCCCCCGCCCTTCTTAAATATTTAAGGTGAGGTGCTACCACCATTGATGATGGGCTCAGCCTTGGCCAGTGGCTGGTCCGTCTTGGAGCCAGCTGGCATTAGCTTTATCAGACATGGCTTCTAGCAGCTTCTCACAGAAGCCACCCTGGTAGTCCCCCTGCTACCAAAACCTTGCCATGCAAACCCAATATACCACTTTGTGGAGTTGTAGACTCTTCTGATCCTGCCTCTGGAGGGTGGGCACTATCCACCCACCTACAGGCTGAAGAGCTGTAAGGCATCTCCACCCTCTTATTCAGGTCATGTCAGGAAAGAAATTTGATTCGTTTAATTCCAAAAGATCAGTAGAAAAAGAACAGGGAGTAAGGCAGCTCTCAGGGTGGAAGGGTATCTCTGCTCCAAGAAGATCTGATATATTTAGTATTGCTCAGTAACAAATGTCTCCAGTATCAGCTTGAGGGATGTTATCCTCTCCTTAATTTCTCGAAGGTAAAATTGAAGTTTACTTTAATGCTCAATGTGGTGAGCTTAGTAAGTGCTGCTGGTGGCAATGTGCTAAAATTCTGATACAATACAGTTGAAATATTATATATAGGTATATATTATATATGTAGGTATATATATAGGTAGTAAAAAGCAAAATTTTTAATCTGGCGCAAAAGCATGAACCAGCCATAGCTAACGATCATCTGTAGACTGAGTACTGCAGTGTAGGTCAAACGTTATCAAATCACTTGTATGTTAAGCAGGTCTTCACTTGCAGCAAGAAGAGTATTTTTGTTGGTTTTTTATGTTTGGGTTTTTTTTTAATATCTTTTTTGCCGCTTAAAAAACATCTCAGTGACTTTAGAGGGCACAGTTTTAAGAAAACAAATTTAAAAGGAATGCCTGATGGTACTTAGATTAATCTATCCGGATTTCCCAAATGAAAATGCCTATTTGATTAACTCAAGTAGGAGGTGGAAGGGGAGGATGTGTCGGCATGCTCTCTGGGTCAACAAGAGTCGCCTCTAACCACCTTTCTGTCTCAGTTTTTTAAGATAACTTACATTTGCTTTCAGATACTGCGTTTGTATTCAACAGTAATTTTTAGTTTCAATATTCTAAATTCACTTTAAGCCTATTTTACTATAAACCTTTTAAAAACCAATACTGGATAACATAACGTAGTGTGAGATTTAATATTCATTGGCAAAAAAGATGTTCTGTGCTACTGTTCAGATTCCTTACAAATTACGTGGGGGAGAAACCTCTTGTAGAAGAGAACCTGATGTGTCAGATGCTTAGAGAGCTTAGGATTCCAAGCTACTGTAGAAATTGCCTCCTTTAGTAATATTTCTGACTCAGGAAATATTTGGAAAATTACTGGGACACAAGCTATGACGTATTCTGTAGTTCCTGCCCCTAAATTATTTTGGGGTGTGGCAGTGAATGACTGCGCATATTGGTACCTTCATCTTGAGTGGAATGCTCTTCTTTATAAATTAATGTATAGATGAAGGAGCCTGGAACAATAGGTTAAATTATAATCGTAAGTGGTATAGATAAGTAAAGAGCCACCGGATCTGTCAAGATTTCAGCTCCATGATATATCTTAATACATAACCTAAACATGGCTCTTAAAAATGTATGACTTGAGTAGTAGTAGGAAAGTATTAACTATTAATTTCTGCAGTGGCAAAATAAATATTTCTTGTTTTCTCTAAGGGTATAAGTGAAGATACTGAAAATTTGTTTCAGTGTACACATTCTGTACCCAACTGTTGAAGAGCCACAATAAGATACTATCAAATTAAGAATTTTATTTTTTTATTAGCGATTCACTTAGATAAACTGATGGCAAGTTATATTTCTTTATAAAAGAGGTGATGCAAGTATTCCTAGGTTTTTGTGGGGAACAGGGACCAGAAATAATCTTCTATTAGTTTTACCTAAGACTGTATCTGCATTTTAACAATCACCATTTTTTCCTTGTGTTGTTTTTTTTTTTTTTCTTGCTGTTGGATTCTCCATTTGAATCACACCCCTTACTAGAAAGATATATTATGATACCGAAGTACTTCATAAAATCTATTTAATTAATTGGATTGCCATTTAGGTCCTGTTTCCAGCAGAGGAGGAGATGAGACCCGGAATTCAACAAGTACATTGGAGTGGAACAAAGAGTGTTAGATTGGATCTGACTCACAAGAGTCTCCTGTAGTTAAGATGCATTTTACATACCACTCCTTTGCTTTGTAACTTTCCTTCTCTGCTAAACTTTCTTATTGGAGTAGTTTATCTTTCTGTCCATTGCAGTAAGTATAGCAAGCTGTGAAAATAACATGTTGTTCTCCAAAGTATGATTGAAGCCCGTTATTTCCTTACAAAAAAATAACAGGTTGTACTAAAAAGTTGTTTACACTTCAGTGTGTGTGTGAAGGTGGAGGCACAGCAACGCTATCAGTATACTCAGTATATATATCTCAGCATATATTTACTAGTCAGTGTATTAATACGTTCATAAATATTTGTATATTTATGTATTCAGCCAATGTTACATATACAAGGTGTCTCTGAATACATCATCTGTCCTATACTCTTCTATTTCCTACCATATTGGCATTTTTCTCACATGCTTTGGCTTTACATATCTGTAGGGACCTTTCTAGTGCTACACACTGTGGTTGGGATCTTTGTGGTGCTTTTTTCTTGTGTTCCAATATAGATGGAAACCATTATAGATGAATCACCATTGCCAGTATATTTTTTGCTGTGGTAAGCTCAAGTACACGTATTGAATAAATGTGGTTTATTTTTGGAGCAAATAACGAAATATTATGCCATCAAATTATATAGTTTGGTCCGTTTATTAAAAAAAAGATTGCATTTTTTTATTTCATGGGCAGATGAAAAGAGAAATACTGAGCAAAGTTAATCTTTGTCCAATTCTATATCCAGCAAACTTTGTTGGTGGTTGTATAACTTGGTTCTGTTTATCACAGCTAAGATTATTGCTTCTTTTTTAGTTTCTGCTTATCAGGTTGATTTTTTCCTTTGCTGGTGGACTTGTACTTTTGAAAAGAAAGGCAAAATAAACATACAACTTCGGGGAAAAATAATCAACTCCAACTGAATTTGCTGAATGAGATGACCTTGTATCACAGCTCCAGAATGTATCTACCATTTCAGTTCAGGTACATCTGGTCAAGGCTGCTCCCTTGCCCAGCCATGCAAAAATATGGCAGTGCATGAATTTGCTAAAATGTGTATCTTGTAAGAGAGAATATTCTAGGTAAGCTGTGGAGCTTTTGTAGCTTTTTATAGGTTTGGTGGAGTTATACATGATGGAAAAGAAAGAAAGAATAGAAGCACTTATAAAAATCTGAAAATTACAGGATGAGTTCAGAAACTTAATTTTTTGCCCTCAATACTAAAATGCATTAATGAATACTATCTTGTAGTTAAGACTGTGAGATACTGTTAAGTTCCAGCTCTTAAGTTGAATGAATATATGACATTGGACAAATCACTTACTCTCTCTGTGAGCTGAATCATGATCTTTGACAGGTTTATCTCTAGCAATTTAAACTGTTATCACTCCTGCCTTCTGCTGAAGGTTACTGACAAAGTCGGTTTAGGCTAATGGGCAGGTTATGAACTGTGCCTGCTGATGAGATAGCACAGGGGGCCTTTTCCCGTTGTCCTTGCCACATGGACAATAATCTTCAGCAGGAGAGTGGAATAGAAAATAAAGGCAATAACATTTTAGATGCTGTAGTAATGTCTTCCAGAGAGGATGCATTAGTCTTTAGTTCTTGATCTGTGAAATTAATACAGTACCTTTTTTTTTTCCTTTTTCTTTTCTTCAAAACTTTGTCCACTGGTTATTTAGTCTGTACCTAAGATTGAAGGAGGTATGAAATAATCTTGTGCTGCATTTAGATATTGGAATGAGGGAACATCCAAGTGCCCTAAAAGAGAAATAATGCATTTCTCTAGCTTATGCAATTCAATCTTTCAATTGCTGTAATTTAAAGAAAGCTGGCTGAAGTAAATTATTTTTCATTTATTAAATACATGAAATGTGCTTTCTTTTATGCTAAATTTTTATATTTATGCTAAATTGTTATATCCCAAACCAGTCTTAAAAAATAATACAGTTTTACAGAAGTAGTATATCACTGATTGCAACAGTGGACTTGCATTGCTAAAGCAATGAATGAGGTAACTAGTAGTAGCAAAAAACAAGCAGAGCTGTTTTTTAACAGGAATTTTCTAATTGGATGTTGACACGTAATTTGATTTTTTTAAAAAATTTTTTTTAAGTGGTAAGTGGAGCAGATCTGTTTTCTATTGGGTATTTGTAATTCAAAAAACTCTGCTTAAATCTCTTTGCTTTTTAATGAAATGAGCATGTATAATTTGTATACTTACAAAACATTTAGTTTCTAACACATTCAGATCTCTTTTGTGGGTATAATAGATAAGAAATCTCAAACATGGAAGTACTGCATATTGGTGGTGTTTATGCTAGAATAGTGTGTGGTGTTTTTCAGATGATATATGTTGCTCTTGAACTCTGTAACACAAGAAATTAAGGTTGCTTACTCGTAAATGGTTTTTTAAAGATTGTATCTACACACTTGTTGAAATGGAAATCATTGTACTGATGAAACAGAATGAATAGAAATTTCCCAATGGCAAGCAGAGTATTAAAAGAACATAGGCAAGTCTTGGCAAAATTGGTTACAAAACCCCTGTAGATTATAGCAATATAAATCAGATTTTTTAGCATAAATTAGATTAACTGTATAGGATGCTGTGCTTGTGAATGGTTTGTTTTTTTTTTTTTTTTTTTTAATTAATGTTTTTCTATTATACATTCAGTAAACAGAAAAAGGGTCTTTTTCTTACTGTAGCTGTATGTGAACAGTTTTACTAATGTGCGGTTGAGTGTTCACCTCAGAAAATAATAATTAAACTAGGATACAGTCTTGTCTTTAGCTCTTTTTCATGTGCAATCCTAAATTACTTGCATTATGTCATCTTATAATAATACAGTTTTTAAAACCTTGGTACATGTGTGTTTTGATTTACTCTGCTTAGATCGATAAAACCTTAATCAGTCTTATGAGAAGTACATAGTAAATCACTGCAGAGCATGTTGTGGATTAAGTATAGTACCTTACAGTAGTAGTAAAAATTTGAAAACAGAGATTACCCAAGTTTCAACATTAAGTTTTCTTTATGTTATAATGCATAATAGAAGATAATCAAACTTCTCTGCCTATTTAATCTCTCGATCTTTTTGAGAAATAACTGTACAAATTTAACTTTATGCAAGTGTTTCCTAAGTTACGGGATAGATATATAGGTTTCTTCTAACTGGTTTGCTGCCATTTGTACAAATAGGATTATTTTTTTTCTGTGGCATGGTGCTTTTTTGAAGGCAAGGTATTCTTAAATTAATCCATAATAAGCATGATTGACTCACAGAGCTCGATGCTTTCTTTTGGGCTAGTTAATGCAATCTGGAGATTAAATACAGAAAGTGTTATCCTATGGAACAGAAAGTGTTGTAATAACCAATTGTGTATAATACCATGTTAGCTGTAAAAATTCTATAGTACAATCTTTCCTAAAAGTCAGTATGTATGCATCATTTCAGAGTATGGTATCAAAGATGCTATCAAGCAATCGAAGATGCTTTGGCTCAAGCCATCGAAGAAAGCAGAAGCAGCATTATGCCGTGTTACTACTAATAATCACGACTGATAAAATTCAGAGGTTTTCCTCTCCTTATTTGAAGTCTAACTATTAGCATCTTGTGCTATTATGAGTAACTACAAATATCTAAAATAGGAATAGAAGCAAATGTTTTGGGTTATTCTAGGCAAATTTTGATACAGAAAATGTAAACCGTGAGCTGTGGCCTCCAATATTTTTGTTTGAACTGAGGATGGGATTTTTTAAGCTCGTTTGCTACTTGAAATAAAGCCCCTAAATCACCAAAATTAGAAGTTTCTGTACTCTGTGAAAACCTTTTCAACAACCCCCACATTTGACTCCACTTTTTAAGGTAAATTTCACTTTTGCATTAAGAAATTTAAAAATTAAGGAATTTTTTTCTTCAAATGTATTATTCATTGAAACGTGGGAAAAGCGTACAGTCTATCAGCTGTATGTGCCTCCTGCTATCATCTTGTCCTTCAAAAGCAGACTGGTTTCCTAAGTACTGGGGACTTCCAGCAGGCAAGTCTAAAGTAGGTTGACTTTTTCAGTTCTTTGAAGCTTCAATTTGTTAATTACTGTAAAATTACTGTAAAATACTGTAAACATTTTACAGTATATTTTTACTTATGCTCCCAGTGTTTTGCTTCAAAAAAAGTGCCTGGTTTAGTAAAGGGATAAAGCAAACTGAAGTGAGTTGCGTCGTTTTACAATTCTTCTTAATTAGACTTCCTTGTGGTTTTAGTTTACATTATTTGTCATCCCATGGTAGCCAAAAGCCTTTCCTTAGAGGTCATTAGAAGAGATGTGATACTTTAAGGAGAAAACTGTATTAATTGTCTGTAGTTCTTGCAATATGAAAATTGAGTGCAGTTCAAATCACACTAAATGTGATTAGAATTGGTGTTTGTCTGATGGACCATGCCTGTTACCTTACATGTGGGGTTGTGCAGAGAAGAATTTATTATTCTTTTTTAAAAAGAAATAACTTTTGATTGAAGGCGATCACAACGTGTAAGCCATATCGAGTTGTAAAAGCAGTATTATTTAAAAGGAATATAGTCCTCACTCATCTCCGTGCTGGAAAAAGGACTAGAACGTTAATTTTTGCTAGCTAGGCTGAGTTGTCTTTAGTTGCAGGAGTGGGTATAATCACCCTCCGAACCTTCCTCCTCCACATCCTTTACTCTGTTTCTCAAGCATTTAGGCCTGCGCACATCTGATCCCAAATGTTCGCGTGCGAGCGTAAAATCTAAGACTATAGTTGTAAAATGTCGTGTTTCCTTGGTTCCTATTAATTTGCAAGGGAACGATGCCCTCGGAAGAGAGCGACTCAGGTTGTTGCGTTACGGCATTAAGATGCCAAACAGTTTAGGAGGGAGGAAGCTGGTGGCAGGGCTGGTTTCTGTGCTGCTGGCGGCTGGGCTCTGGAGAAGACGCACGCTCTTAGGCCCTCCACTGCTGCTCCTCTGAAGTGGCTGGAGCTTTTCGCTCTCGCATCTAAGAGATTAAAGCTACTCTTACGTCGAGTTTTGGTGAGTACGTAGGTGGCTGTTTGAATTTCTCCCCTGAAGACAGTAGTTCAAATACTCCTGTCAGAATGGGAATTGGTCCCCTTTTAACTCGCGCTGTTATTTGTTGTCCTCTGATTGAAGAGTAAGATGGTAAATATTGCTCATCCCGGCAGGCAGCTGGAAGGCGGACAAGCAGAGCAGCTCTGCTAAACTGCCGAGGGTTTCAGCCCGAGGAATGAGGAGCCAGTTGGCAAAGCTGCGAATGATTTGGGCTGATCTTTGCACCTATGTGTCGGCAGAAGTTGAGAAGATCTCAACTGAGGGGTGGATTGCGGGGGGCTCTTTTTAAATCCCGATGTTAGCTTCGGCGGCAGGAACCAGCTAACGGGGCTGTGGGAAACCCTCCCGCTGGTGACTCTGCTACGGTGACTGGCAGCTGGGTTATTAAATGGGATTGAAAAAAGGAGAAAAGGAAAAGGATCAAGAATGAAACACCGTGTTCAACATATCAGCTATCCTTTTATAAGAGAGGCCTCTGGTTTTCCACAGCAAGTAGTTTGACATGATACGGAAGCAGCTCGTTGTGTGATTTAACATGCTGTTGTAGTGTTTCCAGTGGCAGTTCTCGTTGCATGAGACTGTGAGCTTTTGGAGCCACAGAAATATAAATAAAAGGAAAAGGGGAAACAAAGACTTCATTTTTCTTGCTAGCGTGTAGCACAGGCATGGGGAGAAATATCTGGTGAACTAAAAGAAAAGGAGAAGAAGCGTTTTTCCCTCCAGGGCTGCTGGTTCACAGTAGATGGTTGTAATCTTGAATCCTTTCAGTGTCTCTTCATCCACATCCTCTAGAAACCTTTTTTTTTTTTTTTTTTCCTCCAGAGATTTGTTGTTAATAATGTTTTGTATCATTTTTGTAACAGTAAGTTTTTCATAACAGCTTGCATGTAATGTTTATTTAAAATAAGTGTTCTAAATAATCCTTTTTAAAATCTTTGTGTCCCCACTATATATTTCTGAGAGTTAGGCTTGATTACCAAAGTATATTATAATATGTAGGAGTTCTAGGGTAGTTTAACATTTTGAGCTTTTGCAACTGCCATTCTCCTGTAATCTTTGGATATTTTTGTATTTAATTACAAATGTCTTTGCTACTCTTAGGCAAAGAGCTGTGGTCAAGGGAAATTATATTAGACTGTATTGCTGGCTGTGAAAATGCCATTATTGTGTGGTGGTTGAGGAAATTGAAGGTCATTTGTTTTTTAGACTCTTAAGTAAAAATTATACTTTTCAGGTACTTTTTCAAAGAAACATAGGACACCTCTGTATACATGAGGAGTGGTTATTAAAAAAAGTTCAGTCTCTGCTAATACTGTCTGAGCTGCACCACTGTGTTACTGGAGCGGGAGGTCGGCCTTTGTTCTTCAGTGCCAGTGTATCAGAAGTAGCAATAGCAACAGGGTGAATATGTTGTGAAAACTCTATCAGTGTAGTTAATTATGTCACTACTAAATGAATTCACAATTTCTAAGGAAAGGTGTGAGTATATGAGGATCACATGTAGGTTGGTCTGAGATGGGTGGGGGAGCAACCTCTTCTCTCTTAGGAACATGTGATGAAATGTTGATGAAGGTATGGAAGCAATGAGAAAGAAGAAATAATGAGAGAAAATAGAAATATCCTTAAATTTTGTATTTTAATGCGGTATTTCATTGTGTCTACAGTTAGTTCGCTAGCTAATTAGTTTATGGGTAAAAATCTTCCAGATTACATTGAAATATAACATGAATATTTGTCTCTCAGCATTTTCCCAAGCCCTAATGATTTCCTTTTCATTTTTTTTCCTTAGACTGAAAGAGTGTATATGTTCTCTTTTAAAGACCAGAACTAAAGTGGCAGAAAAAAATAAGGCAATAACGAGTTGCAATGTGTTACAAAAGGATGAATGACATTCCTAAGGGAAACAAAGTAGGAGGGCAGGGCAAAGGTCATTTAAACGCTGGACAGTAGCAGCTATTGTCTGCTGGGAAAAACGAGGGCCAACAAAAAAGCATATTTCTTCTAAAGAGCTTATATTCCCTGCAACAAATACGCAGAGAAAACAAAACAAACTCTAACCTTCAGCATTCTCCAAGTGCTTCCTTCTAAGACTCAAAGCCCTTAATGCATCTGCAAAATGGAAACCTATTCCCAAGAAAGTTAGTTAGGTTTTAACTGTAAATTTGTTTCTCTAATGTATTCAGCTACATGTTTGGAGGGATCGGAATGGAAAATGCTGTTTTTTCTAACTCACGTGTTAAAATCGTCCCCTTTTCTGTTGTGTTCAAAACATGCTTCGTATTCAAATAACATAGTAAGTCTTTATTGCAGAAAGCTGCTGTTCTGCTTTTATTATCAAGCTGCTAACGAGCTAACTTGTGCCAAAATATGAGTGAGTACTAGCACTTGTTCTCATAGAAATGAATGTTCTGTCTGGCTTCTGGTAACACCAGATAACTTCTAAACCATAACCTTACATTGCTTATTTGTTTTGAGAAACAGAAGAACAGGAGTTAGATTAATTTTTAATTTTTTTTTTTTTGTATGGGTGTAATAAAATGCAGAAAATCTGCTGTAGTAGAGATGCTGACTACCCATGTAATAACAAGCAGTTTCTTAAGATGAGTCTGTGTGCGTTGCCATAAGTGTAAATGTGTGTGTGAGCATCTTTAAATCATCACTTGTGATTTTAAAAAACATTTTGCAAGCTATAATAACATAGTCATTAACTATTCCATTAAATAATTTTTTGAAATACTGATTAGTTTTTCTTGGATTTCCTGACATAATTTGTCTTTTTTTTTTTTTTGGAGTAACCGGAGTCCCACTGTACATCTGGAGATGGCTGATTTCTAATTCACAGATCCTTTGAAATGCTAATATATGAACAGTATATAGAAAATAGCTAGGCTGATGGGCATTAGCTTTTCCATTTTCAGTTGCCTTCCTCAAATACTGTAATCCTAACTATGAGTCAGACTTCAAAATACTCTTTCAGAATGGGAAAGTAGTTAATGCAATGAATTTAAATGGTCCATTTAACAGAGCTTCTCTTTCTTTTATAATGTTAGCTGCAGTAGTTTTTTGGAGTTTGTTGATTATTCAACACTGGAAAATACATTTGCAGAGCATGGGTTTTCAATGATATTTGCCTTCAAGTAGGATGTGGAGAGAAATGTGTACATTCACTTTTTTTTGCTATTATTATTTTTAACAACTAGAAAGTGTACCACAGTTATAAAGTTTTTTAACTTTTTGTGCTTAGACTTTAGGTTACACCTGAGTTTGTACTGATGAAAGTACAGATAACGATGGCATGTCAGCCCAATCACAGTATTTGAATCAAGTCTCAGTTGCCCATATGAGGGAGTGAAGCTCAGTCCGTTTTGAGGAAGGAAAGAGTGAGATTGCCAGGGAAGGGGAGGGTAGAGAAAAAAACAAAACAAAACGTTAAGTCAGTAAAAGTTGCATATTGCATCCAGTTTCTCCTGGGCCAGATGTATCTATATGAGATAATCTATAGCTAACTAATAATAAAGTCTAAGACAGAAGAAAATAGATGTTATAGGTCTTAAAGCAAGGGACAAATTCTATAATCTGGTATGTGTCTATGGGGTATAAGTGATGCCTTGTTCTAAAAACTTGGGTTTGAGCTACTTACAAGCAATTGCATGATTAAGTCTTCTTTCCTCCTTCTCCAAGGTATTTAAGTGGTAATTTAGCTGTTCCACTCAGGCAGGCAGGGCCAGGAAAATGCTGCAAACCAGGAGCGGACCATGGTTTTTTTCTGCAAAGGCCAATACCGTCATCTCTATTTTCAGAGATTGAGTCTAATAGTTGGTTCACCTCAGACAACCTCCACACAAAGGCTGATATGGCAATATTGCTTAGTGTGGACCCCACTGAAATACCGTCTCAAGCATTCTAGATAAAAACTGCTCTTCTTACCTTTTTTGCTCTTGAATATTTGGAAAGGAAAAGCGTTTCTCCTGTTCACCTTTGGATAGAGCATCATTTGGTCTCTTGGTGGCTAGCTGAGCACTTCAGACGTTATATCTAAAGTAATGGTTGCCTGATGTCTTTCTTTTCCCTAGACCTCATAATCAAACAAAGTTCAATATTAATGCATAACACGGTATGCATTCGTAAGTAGGCAGTAGTTTCCTGTATGGAAAAGTGTGTGTTTGTGTGTGGTTTTGCATGTTGATGTTTGCCATCACTGGTACCTGTTGTAGGGATCTCTAGGTGTCCTGTATTCTGGAGAGGAGAGCTAGAGAGAAAGGAACAAAACCAATCAGCTAAAGGGAATGAGGACTTTTGGTTGTTAACTTTTCATCTCTATCTGTAAAATGAAAGTTACACCACTCCCTCATCTCATTGAAGCAATTTTGAATATTTATGAATAACTTTATTGTGCTTAACATAATTAAAACCTTGGTAAGGGAAACTGAAAATTTAGTATTCTGGGTTGGTCAAATAAGTAAGACATGGAGACTTATGATCACTGATTAATGATAAAAAAACAATATAATGCGGTCTCATCTCTAGAAAGTTGAAACGGTGCTCATGTAATTAGAGACTGTATTATGGTGCTTATATAGGGGGATAATGTAAAGTTCTGCAGGCAATCTCAGCTCAGCATTTACTAACTTGGAGGACTGGAGTGTGTAGTGTTACTGGCTTTAACATAAGTTGTATTTGAAAGGGAGAGACAGGGGAAGAGCTACCTTGTGTCTAAATGTTAAATTGGTTCCAGCAATGAACTAACGAGACGAGCTTTTCTGTATTGTTGGAGGGGTTGCTTTGTTGTTTGACTAAAATGCCTTTCATCTTCAGATCCCAGTATGACACCAGTAGGTAAAGTACAATCTCTGCATTAATCTGCTTTTTCTCTGTCTCCAGAGAGAGAGGTTTTTTGCCTGGATAGATGAAGTTAAGCATGATATATTACAGATTTCTGTTGTGTTTTTTTTTAATCCCTCTGGTAAAAAGAGGGCGGGGGAGGAGAGCTACTGAGGTCCTCCATGGGATGACACTTGTTGAGCCAGTTACTTGGCTGTCAGAAATCTGGGATGTTATCGGTCCAGTTTATGAAAATTATTAAACCTTTGCATGATTTGTATTTCAGTCTGTAACCAAGGCAAAATTCTAACGCTTTCTGAAGCTAATGAGAAAAGTCGTCTTTGGATTTAGATCCTAACTTGTGTTGCAACATGTCTTAATAATACCCTTCCTCTTAAATCCAAAAACAGTGCATTAGCTTTGTGGAGGGATCTCCTAACTTGCACAGGGCATGCGCTTCCTGTCTTCACCCTCTCATTTTCCATACTTCCTTTCCCATCCTTCATTTGGTAAATATTTTAATAAAATAAATTAAAATGCTGTTTGGCATAAAGTTTCTCTGTTCATAGTGCAGGTTTCTGTGGCTCTGTGGCATCACTTCTCCTTCATCTTTGGACAAGAAACAACAAAAATGAGCTTTTGATGTTTCTGGAAGGGACCAGTTGAGCAGACTAATATCTGTCACTTACCAGAGGAATTGCTGAACTCCCTGAGGAGATGGGTTGTTGCTCAGTTGATGTGGGAGGTGTAGGTCTGGGTGTGGAGTGCTTGTGCTATGAAAGCCTCTGCAGACATCTTGTTCGAGTCTCAGGTAGACTACGTCTCCAAACCTATTCCCCACTCCACTTAGTAGATAAAACTATGTACGTGGAAACAAATTAAGTTTCAAGGGATTTAAATAAATAATAGTTGTAAGTAGTAATAAATGCAAGGCAGAAGGGATCAGCTAATGTTTGGACAGTTAATGATGCAGAATTGTTGTCTTTGCTGGAAAAAAATTAATTGTTGGATTTGGAAAAAAAAAAACCCAAAACATCACTTCAAGAATTTGTTTGCAAATGCTAAAAAAAAAATAAAATAAAATTGGGGAGTTAATCTATACGATTAAAATGTAGAGGGTTAAACTAACAGTTTTAGAAGTTTAATAGGTTTTTTTTTATTACATTGCATTTTTGGAAGCTTCATCAGGATGGGGTATAAAGAAAAGTTATTCTTACTGAAAGACTTTGGAAAGAGCTGTTAATTTTATGGAGAGTAGAAGATAAAATTGAAGACTAGAGAAGCAGAAAACTCTTAACCTGTAAAGTAATTAACTATGCCAGGAATAACCACTTGTAGCAAAGACATTGAGGGGGAGAGAGTTTTGCTTGTACTTGCAGTCACAGTGACAGTACAGGTACTTAAATGGAGTTACAGATAAATAAAATTTTGCATCTACTAAACACCAAAGAGCCCCACGAGAAGAATCTCGTTGCTTGGAATAATTTGTAGGAGTTCCTACAAAACTCCTGAAACTCTTGAAAAAGTGCAGATTTCTTCAAATTCAGATGTTAAAAGACAGATCTTTGTTTCTCAGCTGCTACATTCAGATTTGCAAGCAAATCTTTTTGGATTATGACCTCTGTATGTGTAAATATAAAAAAATTTAACGTGTTGATAAACTGGCTGGAGAGAGGTAGAACTACGTTCTGTTTTATTGTATACAGTCCAAATATATTCAAAGTTGGTCTGACTCATTTTTCTTTTGACTTTAGATTTTATTGATATAATCTCAGAGGATTAAAGTTGAGAAAAAAAATTAGCATTATATATTAGTTATAATTTTGTTTGTCTATACAGTAAATCAAGGCAAGTAATTCAACTTTGAGTACTTATTGGGCTAACTTGGGTGTCAAAATCTCATCTAAGGAGAAGAAAGCTAACTTTCAGTAGGCTTTTTCATTGAACCTTTGTTAATGCAATATGGAGCGTAAAAAAGTATCATTAAAATGACCTTTTAGGACTGATGTAATGGGAATATAATCTGCATATGGTTATGTAAAGCAAGTTGTTCAGTGCATTCTGTGTTCCAAAACCTCAGTTGCATTTTTTGAAAATCTGAAATTTGTGTTCTGGATGACCCGATAGATGATGACCTCTTTGAGGAGAAACTAGACTGGGATCCTTTGCCTTCCTCCTCTTGATGTGAGATCTTTCTCTAAAGGGGCATTTTGAGTGGGAGAAAACAGTCAGTTCTTGTAGAAGACTTTAGGTATATCTTATATGGAAGATTTTAAGTACAGGTTTTTCTGTTCTTGTTCTTGAAGTTCATCGGCATGATCAGACATATTTTAGAAGCAGCCATTACAGTCCGTCTGATATTTCTAGGACCTAAGCCTGCTTCACTGCCTGTGAAGCCACGTGGATGTGACAGAAAGTAACAATTCAGAAGAAGCAGGAAATTATTTCAGGTGAACAAATTTAAAGTCTTTAGATAGTTCCTAAGCCTTTGAGAACATGAACCAAGCTCAAGTCAATGCAGTGTGGTTTGTACCACACTGAGCACGTGGCCGTATGTGGGTCCTTACCGAGAGCCGGCTAAATGCTGAGTTGCTCCTAGTTTTTCTGACCTGCAGCAGGGCTGTTGAGGCTCCCCAGCACTGTGCAGGACGGGGTTTGAAAGATAGGCAGGTCGTCTAATCTGAGCAGCCTGTCAGAAGCCCTTACTCTCAATGGTCACCCTGTAACACATTTCGCAAATTGAGACTTGCTGTATTTTTGTGTGGTGAGCGAGTTACGCGTTAAGATCGGAGACGCGTATTGAATCCCCTTTGTAGGGAAGTGAAGCAGTCACTGCTCGGGTAGCCCCAGCGTTGCTGTGGTCTGGATTTTGATGAGGGTTTTTTGGGGGGTCTGCCTGTTACTGTCCTCCTCCCCTCTCAGCTAGGAGCTGTTTTTAGGGAGTTGGGTTTGTAACTCCCTATCAAGGCAGATAATTTTGTTTAACAAAGCAAGTATAAGGTAACAGAGATTGATCAGTGAATGAAGTGGTCAGTGTCTGCTGGGGTAATCTGGAAGTACAGGTCTCTTCTTTCCCTACACCATCGCCTCTGTGCATTGCTGAAGTTGTGGTTATGCTGTAACGCTCAGTTTGGTACCCTGCCTGAACGTTTGCTTCCTAGCAATTTTCCCTTTACTGGCTGATTGGTCTTTGTTCGATATGCTGAATATTAGCTAATGATAAGCTGCAACAGTCAAACCACTGAACCCAAATGAAAGAAGGAACTGGTTTTGTTCCTTTGCTCCTTTGGCCAGGGGAGAGTAGAAGACCATCTAACGTGATTTCCCCAATTTGTGCATGCGTAACATTCTTGAAAGGCATTTCAACTTGAATTCTCCTCTGGTTAAGAAGGTTGCTTATTTTCCTTAGACTAAGCTTTAGGCCTGTACCAACACTGCAGTGACCTGCGATGGCTTTTCATGTCCTCCGTGTTAACCGGTCCCACGGTATTTGGAGTCTGCTTATCACACTCGTGTCCCCTACCAGCCAGCTGGTGTCAAATTATACATGTCCTCAGAGAGCAGCCAGCAGCCACAGAGAACCAAGCGGAGGATGGCACTAACGTGGCACTCTGCCTCTTCTCCTGCCTGCTTGTTTTAATGCAGCTTGATAGAGAAGGGAGTGGAGCTCGCCAAGACCGCAGGGATTCCTTTTTGAATGAAACCAAGCTAAAAATTGCCTTTGGCTCCATAGCCGATGTGGAACATTTCATACAAATTAGATTTTTTTTCATAAAATCATGATCGGTTCTTGGAATTTTTATCCACATTATTAAGGTTTATATTCAAGCTCATGTTTAGAGCAGATGTTAATAACAGTTATTGTTTAGAACAAGTTTCCAAAGTATGTGTGACTTTTATTATTGTTGTCTTTAATATTTTTAAAGAAAATCAATGACATGCTTTTGAAATACATGCTGATTTGTAATGATGACAATGCTGATTTGTAAAATACAGTTCCTTCCATTATGTTTTATGTTAAGCTCCTCTGTACAGTGTTCAAAGACTCATGTTGAATTTAAACAGAAGGCTTTGTGTATAGTTGATTTTAGGGGCAATGTTACAGATGTAGATAGAATTGCTAAGGAATATTTTTTTAATTGTTTCTTGTATTTAAATAGCATTTTACAGAGAAGCTTTCATCAGCTGCAAAGACAATTTAGGAAACCAAACTGTACTATGTTTTACACATCTGGATAAGCTTTTACTTGTTAGTGGTGTATTTGCAGAGGCCATTCAAGTCAGCACTGTGTTTACCCACACAAAACAATTTAAGTACATTCCTAGAAATGTCTTTTTTTTTTTTTTTTTTTTTTAAGCAAGGGAGAGGAGAGGCAATGTCTGACCTGTCATAACATCTAAATAAGTTAGTTGGAAAAAGGCAACTGTCTAAACCTTAGGATACTAAACCATTGAGCAGTAGAAGCTCTGCAAAACCAAATAGGAACGTTTATCTAGCACTTCCAACTGAAAGTTTGGGAAGCACAAAAATAGTGTGATGCAAGGAGCACTGGAGACACCATCTTGCCAAGGTTGGCCATTTTTATGTAGAGCTAATTATTTACATCTGGAAGTTTAAACTAAATATAAGCTGCTAATGTAGATTTAAAAACTGTAAGGAAATTAAATTTGAACACTTGAATAATGAGATAATAAGTTTGATTTCCTTTAGGCAATGTAATAAATCTGCAATGTATTTTGTCTGATGCATGGATGACAAATGAGGTTTGTGGAAGTGTGTGCACGCAACGCAGCAGAACGCTTAGAAGCAGCATGGTGTCATGTTCATTTTTCCTGAAGGGTAGAATTTTGTTTGTACTGCAGGAAGATCTCACTAATACCTAACCAAGTTGGAGATGTGTTATAAGGAAAGTGCCCTGATATATGTACCATGAGAGACTTTTGTTGGGGTTCCAAAAAAACTGTAAATATAAAATGAAGACCTGCTTTAGAAATTATTTTAGTTTTATTCTATACAGACTTAATATATTCTTAATTTTTTTAACACTGTCAAGAATTTAGGATAGGTAATCAACTTATTCAAAAATATTCTTCTGTTTCTTTGTATTTTATTTGATACTTTGGAAAAAGAGCTGTAGTAGCTAGTAGCCTTGCTTTTGCATCTTAGGCTGTTTTTAAATATAAAAACCATGGCTTCTTTTTTTTGCATTTAGATTTCTTCCTCAGTCTGCAAAGTTTGTGAGTTGAACCCAGGGAACTGAGAAAAGTAGTTTCACATGGAAAGTCTTACAATTTCAGTAAATAAGGATTGCTGTTATGATCATTATCACAGAAGGTTATTCCTTTGGCCTTTCCTTCCTAAATTATATAAAGACTGTTAAGGGATCCAGAGAAAACTTCAGTCAGGTCTATTAATAGGGAAGATTTGAGTTGCCTGTAGAGGAGATAAAGTGTGCTTTGAGAGGTACGTGGCAGAATGTGGTTTGCTTCTTTCTGTCTTGTACTCCTGGTGTCATAAATAATGTTAAAGACTACTTAGTCTCTGTTACCGGCAACTCAAAGCATTCAGGATGGTAGGGGGAAGGGCTTCCAACCTCATGTTTAAGGAAAAGAAAAAAGTCAAGTTTGGTGGTAACTGTAATTTAACTTTCAGATTTTGGAACTGCAGCATTACCTTTTTGGCCTTTTTTGTAGAGAGTCTTAAATTTATTTGTGAATACATCAGAGTGTGTATTTAAGTAACTGCAATGCCTAGAGTTTTGAAATGAATACTAAAATCAGAAGACTGAAAGTCACAGAAACTGGAATAACGTGACCAAATTATGGAAGCACATGAAAATTGGCACAAGTGTAATTATTCACATGCCAGTTCTCTGTAAATATTGCAGAGCTGCAGAATTTGTGCTCGTGTGACTTGATCCTTCTTTGATATTGAGGAGATCTTACTTTGGTGCAGTGTAACATTAACGTAACCATTCTGATCTGACAAATCCTAGATTTCAAAATACCTTCTCAGAGTTTGCTTCCAATATAGAGAATATTGGAAATATATTTCTTTTACTGGAGTTACCTGCAGATAGCTGTGAACAACGGCTTGTTGTATTGGAAGGATTTTTAATGCATTTAGGAATAGACCTTCACAGGCTTTCTGTATCGATTCTTGTGGTCTGGCTTCTCTCTCCTCCAGGATTCATAACTGATAAAAATGATGAAATAGGATCAGTGTGAGAAAAGCACTTGAGAAAAGTTAATCTATTGGAAACGTGAGAAGACCTTAAATAGTATTGGAAGGAAGAAGAGAGCAAAGAGAGATTATATGTAATTAGCTATCAACTCTTCAAATAAACTTTTTTTAGAAGCTTAAGAAAGAAAAGCATTATTTACTCCGTAAGCACTCGATGTAATGTAAAGGAAGTGCCTCAAACTCCAATTCTTCAGTACAGAATTCTTATTCTGAAGATCTGCTGCTTGTATTAACATAATTTTAGTTTCTAAAAATATAGATAATTATTTTACTTTACAGAATGTATTGAAACATGTAAAATATAATTGAAATATAATTTCCTAGTCCAGGAATTCAGTCATTTTGGGCTGTCATAACAAAGTTCAAGACAAAGTATTGGTTGCTTAGAAAATACTAAATTATGTCCAGTATAAGCAACTCCTGATGTGTATGTACATGTTTTGTGGTACAAAAGGTGTACTTTTCCAAAGCTGGGGAAAAAAAAAAAGCAAACAACCAATTTAGCAAAAATATAACAAGTGGCAAAAGGAAGGAATAGCAGTTAATACAAATTACAGCTTTATGTAATCAGAAGAGTGATGGAAATAATGGGCTAAAGTTACTGTGAGTTACACAAGTACTTTAAGAAGCGTCTAAATCTTTGTAGCATGGTAAGCCAGTGGAAACCTCCTAATGGAAGAGATAAATTGTTCATCTGTCGATGTTTGCAGTTTAAGACTTGGTGCCTTTCTGGAAAAAGTGATTTTCTGCATCACAGGCTTAATGGGCTCTTTAGAAACAACCTTAAATGCAGGCTTTCAGGGACGGACTTACAAGCCAGCTCTGTTGAAGGCAGCAAATTTTGGACAGAAGGGTATACATCAGTATTTCTACACTGTACTTTCCAAAACTGTGCCTGTGGTCACATCAAATCCTAAGCCTCAGCCATCCTACAAAGAGAGAACAGGGTTGAGTGAATAAAGAGAAAAATTGGAATGTCTACAAAACTTGACAGGATGGACAGTTAGGAGAAACATGGGGATTTTATTGCTGTTCTGGTTTGAGCGACACAGGATTAATTTATCTTTCAGTAACTTTACTTTTCAGTAAGGTCTCTTCTACTGCTTGGGAAAACTGCATTTTTAGAAGACTCTGGTGTCTGAATGTGTGAAAATACTTACTTTATAGCCAGCTATGGTGTGCGAGTTTCAAGGTCTCAGTGTTTTCAGGCTCACCAGGTGCAGGGACAAGGAGGAGCGAGACCTGGATACTTGACCCAGGCTGGCCAACAGGGTTATTTCATACCATGAACATCACATTCAACATAAATTATAAAGTTTGCTGAGGAGTTTTTCTCTTTTATGATGGCTGTGATCCCGAGAACTTCTTGCCCTGGTGCCAGACCCCGAAGCCCTTCCCTTCCTTCCAAAGCCATAGCGCTCGCAGTGTCTGATATTTTCTGTCCACTGGTGGGAGTCCACAGCTCCCTGCTGATAGAATGGACTGAGTGGTAATCCTTGTATATTTTGCATTGGTATCAGGATCAATATTGGTTCTTTAGTATTTATTTAGTCCTATTCTACTAAATCTGTTTATATTTCAGCCCCCAGGTTTCCTTGCTTTTTTCCCCGATTCTCCTTCCTGGGTGGGGAGGGGTCACTGGGTGATAGAATAATTGTCGAAACGACAATAAATTGTTGTGGGTTCTTCAAACCGTAACAGTTGCTTATGAGGTGATTTGTTTGGAGCTTTGAGCTCATGTCAGTGGGTTGAAAAGTGTTTACCTTGCAGGAAAGTTGAATGTATGTGACAATGGCATATATATTGGCCTAGTATCAACTTTGTCGTACCACATGCAAGTTTTGTACCTACATGAATATATATTCAGGGCTTTTTATTCAGGACAGAATTTCTGTGTCAGCACCAATTCACACAAATGTGCTGAGTGGAACAATTGCAGAGCTGAGGGCCGTGTTAATGCAGATGTGATTCGCAGGGGTTTTACTATGCATTTGTGTTTCTGTTAGATAGAATCAAACTGATCGTTCTTAAGGTACCATCTCATACAAGAGCTGAGAAATACCAGCTCCGTTAGTCGTGGGCCTTAAAGTGCAGGCTCTCCTACTAAGGTGACAAAAAGTGGTGGAGTTTCAGTTTGAGTATCCTGCTTGAGAAGTTGTCTTCCATCAGGCCTTGCTGGAATCTGAATCGGAGAACTCTGAAGCAGCACGACTGAATTCTGCTTTCCAAATATATCTCAACCAGTTTAGTAGCATGAGTAGTTAAAAGAGAGAGAATTAAAGAGCTGTCAGCCTTTCATTAGCCTATCTGATTCTTAACTCTTGGCTCCAAAGCAGTGCTTTCCCATAATAATGCATTACGATTGCACCGCGTAATTAAAATACCTTTTATCTAAATGAGAAAGTTGTACTTCTTGTAAGTTGTTCTTCAGAATTTATTTGTGGAACGTAATTATTCTGTGCATTCCCTGTTAATGTAAGTAGGTGGTTATTAATTTGCTTACCATGGAGTCTCAAAGGCAGGAGGTCCTTATGCAGTAGGAGCTCACAGGCTCCTTGAAGTTTTAGACGTTAAAATTGCTCAAGAAGTGCATGGTCTCAGCCCCATGGAAGAGCTTACTATCTCCTACAAAAGAGTTTCTAATATCTACTCCCTTCTTGTTGTGAGTGATTCTATCTGAGCAGTTTTACTATCCTTAGGAGGCAGGTTTTGGAAAAAATCTATCTGGATATCACAGAATTAACTTTCATGGGATAAACTTCTAGTGAGATTAACCTGGCTGGAATGAGAACTGTTTCAATTATTTCAAAGAAAACATTGAGATCATGGCATGTATCACATTTTACAACCAGAGAACTAAAAACTTCTTTAGGTTGGAAAGCTTTGGCTATATCTATATTAGCAAGTAATCTGCAGTGGGAATGGATCCGTAGAAGAAAAACAGTGGGTGCTGAGAACTTGGTGGCCACAGCCTGTATTTTTTCAGAGGTAGTACTTTGAGCGGACTCTACTCTGATTCCAGGGAATGCAGGAACAGTAAATCACTGTTGGAGCACATCTTCCATTTTAGTTTCATCAAAAAGTAGTGCAGTTCATATACTTTAAGACTGCTCCAAAATGAAAAAAGAGATGTGCAAGAATATACTAGTTATTAAACTTAATCCTACATATAGCTACTAATCATTATATAGAAGCTAATCATAATAGCTAATCATTATATAGAAGTATATATTTTCATTTATGGCATGAACACATAAATGAAATCGATGAACAGATCTGAGACAGTTAATAGTAGAAAATGTAAATAACCCCCCTTTGTTGGGGAAGGAAAATGGTCATTTTCATCAAACTGGATAAAAACAAATAGATTGTTTCTTTTGTGTTTATATCATAGACAAATGGACAAAAAAATTACCTTCCTTAACTTTTCCAAATACTTGAGATTAAAAAAAAAAAACAACCAACCTTGTATAAACTTGTTTTTCATAGATACTGGTAAATTTTTCATAGAGACTGGTAAATTGCAGTGCAAGCCCAAGAGATGCTTCAGATGTTGTTTTACAAAATTACTACAAAGTTCTCATAACATTTGAAGAGACGAAGGGCTTTTAGGAAAACTCATACGACAACAGGATAGATTTGCTATTAAATTGTTGTTTGAAGTAGAAAGGATGTGTACTTTGAAATAGAGGACTGCTTTCAAGAAGCAGCTTTCTGCATCTAATACTCAAAGCTTACCATTTTGAGGCCGAGTCTACCAAATACAAAAAAGATGGGAGAAGATTTCCTGATGAAATCATCTGTAAACAGGGAGACTTAATCTGTGTCACGACAGCATAGTAATGATCAGCTTGTTACTTTCAAATTTCCTCTTCTGTCCGCCATGAATGCGAGCACACTTGCTGAAAGTTCATTTAAGTAGTGTGAATGCTTCTAGTTTCTGTGGCACAGTAAAATCTGTTTGTTTTTTTGTAACCAGCTAATAATATAATGTCACCTGTGTAGGTGGACTAGAGGAGCAGAACTGCTGTAAGCAAGCCCAGACCAACTAGACCTCCCTGGACCTAAGTTCTGGTAGTTTTTCTGTGGTAAAATACCGAGAGGTGAACAGGTTATCCTTTCAATGTAAGCTTCTTATTGTCTAGCATTTCTAACCCTTGTTCACCTGTCAGGCTTAAGAATGAAAAAAACCAAACCTCTTGGATAAACAACTGCATTTGAAAGCAAAATGGAAAATCCTTTCCTGTCTATCTTGAAATATCTAGTTCTACTTTGAGGACTCCTTATGTAACTCTCCCTGCCTCTGATGGTGGAATTACAACAATGAGAGATTTTGCTGTATTTGAGCTGACAGTTTTTGTAAAAATTAAGCACTCCTGTACAATGAAGGACAGTTTAGAGCTGGGCAACTTGGGAGAAAGCTTGGCCAAGATCTGCCAGAGTTTGAAACCTTGCTTAAGAACTAGCTTCCACCTAAAAGCAGTGCCAACTTCTAATGGGATGTGGGACTAATTAACATAAGCAGGTGGAATATGGTTTTCTGCACTACTTTACAGAGAAGTAGTCACATATTGCTGGAAATTTGTCTGCTGGTTAATGAGCAGGTTAACGTCGGGCCTCGGGAGAGCCAGTTCATCTTCAGGTCAGGGACAGCCAGAGGCGGGGTCCATGGGGTGGGCTTCAGGAGGACCGGGCTGGCCGAGTTGGGAGCTTCTCACTGTGCTCCCTCACAGAAAGGAAGCAAAGGGAAGGTGGAAGTGGGGATGGATGACACTGGAGGAATTCAGAAACACTGAGCATGTAGGTATGGGACTAAGAAAGGCAAAGCTCAGGCAGAACGGAGGCTGAGGAGGTTATGGAGGCTGATGGGAAGGGCTTGCAAAGGTACAGCGATGGCAGAAGGGAGCGAGGTGATGCCAGATATGGCTAGGAAACGTCTAGGTCCCCATTCATACCCGATAAACTGAAGACGTGGATCAGTTATGTTTTCTAGACTAATACTTCTATGCTAAAATGTATTTATTTGAGCAACGTGCAGCGCAGTTGCTCTCTGTAGGCATTGTGGGTTCAGGCCTGTTTGAGCAGTGCTACACCGAGCAGAAGGCCCATTTGCGCCAGGCTGTTCGTCTACTTTTACAGTCTGGCTGAAATAACCAGGAGGTGCAAACTCCAGCTTGTCGCTGCATAAGAGATAAATGTTAACGTAGCATTCTTCTGGCTCACTCAGCTCTTTTGTTATAATAAAGAGCATACCGGAACATTTATCTTGCACTAAAAATGCGTAATTTCAGCTAGGATTAGTTGCCTTTTCAAAAGCCCGACCAGCTGCTTCAAGTAGAGTACCATAAAAATGTTTTGGAAAAAAATAGATATTCCAGGAAGTTGTGAGGCATGAAAAATTTAAAGGATAAGTAAAAATAAATAGCAAAAGGAGTTTGTCATTTACTCTGTGCATGCAGTGGATGTACATTTGTGTATGCTATAGTGACAGCTAAAATTAGCACCTTTTCGTTTCCCCAGTAGGCTAGGGGCTGTTTGAAGTCAGGATATTAACAGAATTAAATTGATTCCAAAAGAATTTCAAGGGAGTGAGGGAGTTTCAGGAGAAGGAGAACGTGGTACTAGTCCCACATCAAGGTTAGTGAAAGTCCCTCCAGATCCTGGCAACAAGAGGTTGCAGGGAATACCTGAGGAGGACGTGAGACTGATGTCGTGTTGACCCAGAAGCTTGAACAAGTACCTGAGCATTTACAAAATAGTGGAAGTGGCAGAAAAATAGACTTAAAATGACTTTCTCAGCAGGTAGTGGAATGTCAGATGCTATTTCAGATATTTAAAATCAAATTCAGATAGGAGAGCTGTGTGTGGTTACTCTCTTTTTTTAATATAATTGATGGGGTTGTTTAATTTTAGCCCTTGCACTGTTTTGGCGGGGAATACATTAACACTTGATCATAACGTAAAGCAAAGCATGCTCAGATAAAAAGTCATGCCTGTCAACTTTGATAGGTTTTCATCAAAAAATGCAGCAACCTCTTCATTTGCAACTCTGTGTTTTCACATTGCTCAATTTTTGGCAGCAAAGTACTTGAGAGATTAAAGGAACATTTCTTCATGCTGATCTCACCAGGAGTAATCTTACCAAGCCACTCCCTTGTTCAGAGTCATTTGCTGGCTTTGCTCCTTCTGTATCGTGTTCAAACTCCTCACCTTCAAAGCACAGTAGGAGTTTGCTCTTGGCAATCTCATTTCTCATTTATTCTTTTCAATTTTTTTCAATCTGTCTTCTCACCTGGAATTCCCTCTCCTCGGTGCAGCAAGTAAACATATTCATTTTCACATCACAGTGAGGGAAGCTTGTTTACGTTCATTTTCAAAGTGTAAGAACCTTTAGAACAATACAGAGTGTTACTCTTAAATTTTTACATCGTTGATAAAACCTTCTGGAGCTTTTGATACTTGTGTTAAAATATCAGCTCCCTGAAGTAAGGACGGGGCCTCTTGTGTTCCAGTGCTTTGTTGCTAAACCAAATGTGCCAATCTTCTGCACTAAGTAGATTAACTTTTTTTGAAGTGAGCAAGCAGAATGTGTTTTGTAAAGTGATTTGTAAAGTGGTGTTATAAAAGTGCAGATTTGTGAGAGAATTTTAAATGTGGGCAGTAAAATAGATTTACTTTTTCAATATTGATGGCTTATGTTTAATGCAAAAATGAAAGAGAAGATATGTATCCTGATTAGCCGTATTAAGACTGGTAGATGACATAGGTATTTCTATTTGTTTCTTACTTTTCTTTCTCCAGCCTAGTACGACTATGTGTACCACATTCATAATGGGATCTTCTCTAGATGTTAGCAGTACTCCGTGGGGTTATGTAGACTCCCTTTTATTCCTAATGCAGTGAGGTTTTATGTTAATGTATTTAGAAAAAAAAAAATAGAGACTGTATTAAACAAAGAAGGGAGTTATTTCTTAGCATTGCAGGATTCTCTGTTCTCAGAGATTGCTGTTGACTGTGCCCTTCTGTCTTCATCAACTACTGCATATGCTGCAGAAATTCTCATGGGCCATCACGTAAAATATATCTGCTGTACTGGCTGGAGAAATTACTGCAAGATTTTTTGTGAATGTTTTGTTGGATTGGTACTTTTTTTTTTTCATCCTGGTGACTGATAAAAGTTGTTTCAGATTTCAAACTGTAGCGGTTGTGGTATTGATGGTTTATTTGTTTATGGAAGGATATGCAAGGACCTGTGACATCTCTAGCTGCCTCCATTAAGCCAATGGGAAAGAAGAGTATTCTGGGTTTACATGAAAATTTCTTTTTAATCTGGACTTTGAGCTCAGAGTGGCACACATCTTGCTTGGGAATTAATTATTTGGCTCTTTAAGCAATTCCTTTTGACAAGGAGAGTGACTTCCTGATAACTGCATGAGAAGGTTAAGCATTAATTTAGGCTGCAGCAAAAGGTTGCCAAAGATGTGCAATTTACAGTTTATGTGGAAACTAAAGTGAAGAGTGAACAGGAAAGGCTACATAATAGCCTGGTAAGAATGAATTCAGGGAAATAATTTAACACTCGGGTATGGTCTGTATTTTGGTAGTTTTCAGAGGGGTTTTTTTGGCCTCTTCTGTCATTACTGTTTTGTGATGTTGTGTTCACGTAACAAACAAGCAAAAAAAGCAAGTGATATTTAAGAATCAGTATTGGCACAGGAAAGTTGTCACACTTCATAACAGATTTTGGATGCGGTGCTAATAGTTACAAAAGGCATTTACTGAGTGAGTAGGAAAAATGAGCCTTCTTGCTAAACACAGAAGTACTAAAAAAAACAATCTTTGCTTTATGATGATGAAGAAAAGCCACTTTTCTCAAGCTGGCTAGAAAAATAAAAGTGCAGCAGTGGATCAGTAATCTACTACATCTATTTTCCATTTTCCAAAGTGCTCTTGAAAAAGATAAAGTTAATATCTGTGACGTAAGTTTCTAGCAATTTTATAGGTGTATATAGAGAAGGTAGAAACAGCAACACTTTCCAAAGCACTTAGTATTGACCTCCAATTGTAACTTTGGATGTCCATAGGGATTTTAATGTTTGAAAAATTGGATATGGTTGCAGAACACAAGATAAAATTTAAAATCTCACCCCACACTGAGACTTCTTCAGGGATATATGAGTAGCTAGTGGCAGTTTGGAGTAGGACTAATAAGTCCCACTACTCAGTCTCACAATTGTACTGCTCCTCTAGATGTATGCTTGCCGAGAGGGGTGGGTGTCTTTTTCTTCCTTCTTGGAGTATGTGGTATTCTGGTCTTAGAAGCCATACGTGATACTACATGAAAACAGAATGTGTTGGAAAATACAGTGGTAGAAGAGTTTAAGTGGAATGGAATGAACTTATGCTATATATGAACTTGATGTGCTTAAAGAGATTAGGAGATCCACACCGCTGTACAATGGCACTGGGACAAGAAAAATTAACAGTTTTATGGAGACATCAAATACCAGTGCGTTGTAACATACCAAGAGAAAACCAGTGGGAACAGTAGCATTTTCAGGCTGACCAGCGAGCTTGTTATATCAGTTCATAAGAGCAAATCTTTAAAGCAAATCTTTGCTTTTGGAAAGAACTATTTTATATAAACAGCTCTACATAATGCACACTTAAAGTTTTGTTTAGATTCTTACAAGGATCTGTTTTTTTCAAAGCAAAATTGTTTTGTAGTAAACAATTAATCAAAAGGTTTTTAAAGATTTGGAATGAAATTGTTTGATATGCATTGGCTTTTCTTTTAGAAAACAACGGGAATAGACACCCAAATTCTCTTCTGCATCTTGATAGTCATCTTCTCCGTATTTCCTGTGCAGAGCAGTCTCCTCACACTTTTTTTTTTTTTTCTTCTTGCACATGGAAAGAAGCAATCTTTAACCTTTCAAGTGTGTACAGTTAAAATATTTGGGGACATGCAGTGTGCACGATGTAATTATTTTCTTCTCAGTTTTTCCTATATTTCACTTACTTGTTTGGTTATTTTGAGAGCTCAGTGGGAAGTGTTCAGAATTTTCTTTACTTAGCAAATCTTGGAAAAGTAAGTAGCTGAGAACTTTGCATTTTGGATAGGCAAAGGAAAGAAGTGGGCATTCTGAAGACACTAATTTTTTTCATCTGAAAAGCATTTTTCAAAAACACAGGTATTGCACAGAAAGGGACTGGCTAGATGCCTTTGGAAGGCTTTGTAAATGTCCCTTTCTAACCTTCCATATTATTAGTCTGATCTGTTAGGCCTTGAGGCAAGGTTTTTAAATTCCTTTCATTCTCCTGTATTCCAGCTTTTAATTTCAAAACAACTCTGTGGGAGAGAGTTACTCAAATTAAACAACCTTGTATTTATTTCTTGACATCAGACAAGAAAAAATTCCAAAATGTTTTCTTCTAAAAGCTGTTAAGACAGAGGAAGCAGAAAGGACTTTCATAAACTGGCTACTTGAAGTAGGTCATTGGTAGTTTACCTCAAAAAAACACATAAAAATTGTTTACATAAGGAGAGGAGCTACCCTTCTGTTAAAAAAATATAGGGTTTCTTTGAGGCTGTGGTGTGAAGTTCCTCTGCAAGTTACCAAGAGCAAAGTTACCTGATAAAGTCCTCAAAAGAGTCAGGCAAAGGGCTGTAGGAGCGCTTGGCATTTCAACCTGCACTAGATGGCTGAAACCTGGAAATTAATAGAGTATTCCGGTATGTCATACACTACTACATCTAGAGCTAGTACTGGTGTTAGTTATCATGTATAAGCATTAGAGAAAAGTTCTGTACTCTGTAATTGTTAACCATATTCTATAATAGCTAGTAGCAGAGAAGCTTTGCAGGTCTACTAAATAAATTTTAACTTGATGTCAAATTAAATACATTTTTCAAATATCATCCCATTTCTTCATTTATCAAGAACCTACATTTTTTACTGATTGTAATTGTTCAGCTTTTCGAAAAATGTAACAAGTATATCGCTTGATTGTGGTTTTTTTTATCCTGCATACTGTTTTTTCCTAAAATAATCTTTCTTCAAAATGATTATTGTTATGTAGGTCACTGTTAAGTTACATACAGTTGGGTTTCAGCCTAGTCTCTTTAATCAGGGTAACCTGGCTAGATAGTTTCCTCTTGCTGCATGGCTTCTCCTACTTATATTGAAATCAAAAACTGTACCAAGCTTCAACTAACCATATTTGAATATGGTGTTTCAAAACAAATGCAATTTTTTTACTGTTTTAAGTCAAGTGTGCGGTTATTTATTTTGTGTGCTCAGAAAAATGAGATTTAGTACAACTATATCATTAGAACCTAGTAGAAGTGAATATACTTACCAGCATTAACATTACTCACTTCCTTAATCTAGTGAACTGTCATATAAAAAGTACTGTTTCACTGTACTCAGTAGAGCAATAGTCATTCATATCAGATGATACCAAAGGTTTGCGTTTATGGTTATTACAGCATACTGGCAACCTGATACAGCCTCCTGACATAAAAATACCTTACATTTTTTATCATTTAGATAGCAGGAACCTCAGAGTCGCTATAACTAGAAATCATTTTGTTTGCACTGGTGACCTCTGCAGTCTTTCAAGATAGTTCTGATGGTAGAAGTATGTAAAATTGATTCCACTAACAATTTAGTGTCAGATGCAGATTAATAATGGTTGAGTTAGCCTTTCTTTGAGCAAATGTGACCTCGTTTGTATTGTTCCTTCCATGAGAAAAATACATGCAGGGAGCCAGCTTTTAACATTCTTCTTGGATTATGGAGACGCTTTGTGTTCTGGAACCTGAAAAGAAACGGGGAGACTTAGTTTCAAATGTTATCACCTCTTGGTTAGTGCGTTCTGCAAAACTGAGTATTTATTTTGTTCAGGTGACAGCAGTGTACCTGTAGCTTAACATAGGGAGCATGTTTCCTTCCTTTAGAAGGAAATCCAACTGAAGGAAACACATCTTTTAATACAAGCAGTTTAAGAAGGTCTTCAGTGAAGTATCCTTACAAGCTCTGTATCTCAAAATATGTGAAAATTTAAATACAGTTACACAAAGAACAAAGGAGACTGAAACAAAGAATATGGAACTAGACAGATCAGATGGCTTTAAATTAAGACCTGAAAACAGGTATTGGAGCCAGCAAGATGCAAGAAACATGAAAAAACTATAGGTGCAAAGTGGGATGTTCTTGCATGAAGGACTGGACAGCTTGGTAAAAGGCCAAAGAAGGCAAGAAAGCAAAAGTACACACTAAAAAAAGTAATAAAAAGGATGCAATTGAAAGATTTGAGTCAAGAAGGTAGCAGTGTGAAAGGGAAAGGACTAGAAGATTAAAAGAAGCAATATTGTCATTCAAAAGTTTTGAATGACTGGGAGTCTGAAGAGGAAATCTTGGACATACCTGTATCTGCTGGAGAATGTACACATAAAGAAGTCACTCGACCCAAATCTACTTTGCAAACAAGTTGGCTGCAGCATATTAACAAGCTCCTTTCCTTCTGTAAAGGCAACTTTTATTGGCAACCAAGTATGTCTTAGAATACTGGTTCTTTGGGGGACAAAAAATGTTAGACTGATAAAAGCAGTCATGGGGGACTTCAACTTCTCAGATATCTGCTGGAAATGTACACAGCAGAGAGGCAACAGTCCTGGAGATTCTTGGAGTGCATGGAAGACAGCTTCCTAATGCAGCTGGTGAGGGAACCGACGAGGGAAAGTGCCCTACTGGACCTGCTGATAGTTAACTCAGAAGGTCTTGTGGGGGATGTAAATGTTGGAGGTCGTCTTGGACAAAGTGATCACGAAATGATACAATTTTCAATTCTTGCTGAAGCAAGCCAGGGGGCCAGCACAACTGCCACGTTGGACTTCCGAAGGGCAGACTTTGGCCTCTTCAGGAGCATGGTTGAAAGTTTCCCTTGGGAGACAGTCCTGAAGGGCAAATGTGCCCAGGAAGGCTGGTCGTATTTCAAGAAGGCACTCTTAAAAGCGCAGGAAAGAGCCATACCCAAGTCCCAAAAAACAAGCAGGAAGGGAAGAAGACCAGCCTGGCTAAATAAAGAGCTTTGGCTGGAGCTCAGGAGCAAAAAGAAGGTTTATGATCTTTGGAAAAGGGGCCTGGCAGGCAAGGAGAAATACCAGGAAGCGGTGAAGATATGCAGGGGGAAAATTAAAAGGGCCGAGGCTCAAGCTGAGCTCATCTTGGCCACTACAGTTAAGAATAACAAAAAGGGGTTTTTTCGGTATGTAAACAGTAAAAGGAAGATTAGGGATAATGTGGGCCCACTGATGAATGAGATGGGCACCCTAGTGGTGGAAGACACGGAGAAAGCAGAGTTGCTGAATGCCTTCTTTTCTTCAGTCTTCACTGCTAAGGCTGCCCCTCATGAACCTCTGGCCTTGGAGGCAAGGGGGAGGGGAAGGTATGGAGAGGGTATGGTTTTTCCTCCAGTAGAGGAGGACCAGGTTCGGGACCACTTGGCCAAACTGGACATTCATAAGTCTATGGGCCCTGATGGGATGCACCCGCGAGTGCTGAGAGAGCTGGCAGATGTTATCGCTGGGCCACTCTCTATCATCTTTGAGAAGTCATGGAGAACAGGAGAGGTGCCTGAAGACTGGAGGAAGGCCAACATCACTCCAGTCTTCAGAAAGGGCAAGAAGGAGGACTCTGGGAACTACAGACCAGTTAGTCTCACCTCCATCCCTGGGAAGGTAATGGGGAGACTCATTCTAGATGTCATCTCCAAACAAGTTGAGGAGCGGGGGTGTTATTGGAAGTGGGCAACATGGGTTTACCAAGGGTAAATCATGTTTGACCAATCTGATAGCTTTCTATGATGCTATAACTGGTTGGTTGGATGAGGGGAGGGCAGCAGATGTCATCTCCCTTGACTTCAGCAAGGCTTTTGACACTGTCTCCCATAACATCCTCATTGGGAAACTAAGGAAGTGTGGGCTGGATGAGGGGACAGTGAGGTGGATTGAGAACTGGCTGTGTGACAGGACCCAAAGGGTAATGATTAATGGAGCAGGTTCAAGCTGGAGGCCTGTAACCAGTGGTGTCCCCCAGGGGTCGATACTTGGTCCAGTCCTGTTCAACATATTCATCAGTGACCTGGACGAGGGGACAGAGTGTATCCTTAGCAAGTTTGCTGATGATACCAAACTGGGAGGGGTGGCTGACACCCCGGAGGGCCGTGCTGCCATCCAGTGAGACCTGGGCAGGCTGGAGAGCTGGGCAAGGAAGAACCTCATGAGGTTCAACAGGGAAAAGTGTAGGGTCCTGCACCTGGGGAAGAAGAATGTCAGGCACCAATACAGGTTAGGCGTGAACCTGCTGGAGACAAGTTCCGAAGAGAAAGATCTGGGGGTCCTGGTAGACAGCAAAATGACAATGAGCAAGCAGTGTGCTCTTGTGGCCAGGAAGGTCAATGGAATCCTGGGCTGCATAGGGAAGAGTGTGGCTAGTAGGTCGAGGGAAATCATTCTCCCCCTCTACTCTGCACTGGTGAGGCCACAACTGGAATACTGCGTCCAGTTCTGGGCTCCCCAATTCAAGAGGGACAGGGAACTACTGGAAAGAGTCCAGCAAAGGGCAACGAAGATGATTCAAGGATTGGAGCATCTCCCTTATGAAGAAAGGCTGAGAGAGCTGGGACTCTTTAGTCTGGAGAAGAGAAGGCTGAGGGGAGACCTTATCAATGCTTATAAGTATCTCAAGGGTGGGTTGAAGGAGGAGGGAGCCAGACTCTTTTCAGTGGTTCCCAGTGACAGGACGAGGGGCAACGGGCACAAGTTGGAACATAGGAGGTTCCACTCAAATATGAGAAAAAACTTCTTCATGGTGAGGGTGACAGAGCCCTGGAACAGGCTGCCCAGGGAGGTTGTGGAGTCCCCTTCTTTGGAGATTTTCAAGACCCGCCTGGATGCAGTCCTGAGTAACATGCTCTAACATGCTCTGGGCAATCCTGCTTCAGCAGGGGAGTTGGACTAGATGATCTCTATGGTCCCTTCCAACTCTAAAAAATTCAGTGAAATTCAGTGAAGCACCTCAGTAGCACTACTTAATGTTCTTAAAATTGCTGTGTAATTGGAGATTTTTTGTAATAGTTTCTTGTCATGTCCTGGTTATTAATGTGACTGTTGGTTTGATTTTGGAACTGCACGGAAAGCACCGAAAAAGGTAGATGAAGAAAAATTATTTTTCTGTCTTTGCTTGTAAGAAAATTGCAAATAACAGATGTTTATTAAAGATCCTATTATAACATGGATCCAAATGACTGTAACTTCCAGTTTTAGACTTTGTGTAAGGAAATGCAGAAGTTACTGAGGAAAGCTAGGCATAAAAACTGCTGATGAGGTGTCGGAGCAGGCCAGCTTCTTTGGAGGCAGATCGCGCTTTGGTTGTGCACAAAGACAGTTTTCAGAAATCTTTTTTGTCTGGCCACTACTAACACAAACAACACTTCTGTAAAAAGATTAATTCCTAGCCTGTGAAGACACTCAGTGTCTGGGAGCCTCAAACAGGTGAAAACTGCATAGATATTCCAGGTAAATTTGACTGGTTCACAGGGAAACCCAGGCCACGTCCCAGTCTTGCAGCCAGAGAACAGGGAATGCCTTGCTTGCTTGGAAAAGTGACAACCAGCAGCACCGCAGCCGGGGGAGGCTTGGAAGGAAACGGAGATGCGGATGACCCAGTATCTGTTCCATTCGTTTCCTTGGGAGGGGATTTACTATTTTTGCTACTTTAGCTTATGCTGGTTCTCCAAGTGCAGTAAGTTATACAATGACTGCTGTTTTATGCCAGTGTAAGCATATTTATATTTGGGCTTCTGCCACAGAAACTCCTTTTTCAAAGGAAATCAGATCTCGTGTTTCTGTGCAGGCATAAGTTTCTCTTGGCTTAAGCTCATGAAAAGTACATAGAGTTGCATATTGTCCGTTAAAAAACAAGAGTAAAGTTCGAAGTAAGGTGTCTGAAGACAAAGTATAAATCCAAAGAGGAAAATGCTTAGCTAATTCTGTAGGTTTCGAAGACAAAATATCTGGGTTTGGAGAAGAAATCTGAGGGAACCGAGCCTCATATATATGAATGCATATTCATTTTTTTATATTCTTGTTGTTTGTTTTGATGTCATCGTATATTGTTAATTTTATTTTCTTTAAAGGAGTCTGGCATGTGAAATGTATGTATATCCATGCCTTAGCTAAAAATGAATTTAGCCAGTTTGTGTATCAGCAGTAGCATTAGTTCAACTACTTTTGCATAAGGATTTTGCATAAGGACTGATGAAATAATTCTAAGAAACTTATTCTGTATGGAGTCTTTCTGGGCTTTATATTTTAATTTCCTTGAATGTTTTTTGTCTGAGGGGATTTTTTTTTTTTTTTTGTTGCTTTCTCAAAGAGCTGGCAGAGTAAACGGCAGCTGTAAACCTAAGGGCAGGCTGCAAAGTTTTTCTTCCAAAGCCTTCCTTTCATGTTTAGCCAAGTGAGAGACACGGAGTGAAATGTAAACTCTGGCTCGGTGTATCTGCATGGCCTTCTCTCCTGGTGAGTGGCCGGAGCGGGCAGAAGGGGGGCCGAAGCCGCCCAGGGCTGCTCCCCGCTGTGGCTGGGAAGGCACCGGCCATGAGCTGCGGCTCCCAGGTTGCGAGGAGGAGGAGGAGGAGGAGGAATGTGAAGACGGTGCTCGAGGGCCCTTGATACCGTACCCCTGAGAACGGCGCTCCCCATCGCACCCGCTCCTCCTCCCTTCGTCCTCCCCCTGGGACAGAAGGAGAAGGCATTTGCGTTGCTTCTTTTCCGAGTGGTTTAACCGTTTCTCTGTAATCCCTGGCAGCCTGACTCAGAACTAAGTGTGCGTTTTGTTGAACTTTGTTCTGTTTGAAATTACAGACTGGAACCATTTTTATTTAATGTGGGAAACAAGCTTCGTAGAAACTCAACCTGTACACTGGGAAAGGAACTTCCTATAAAATATAAACGCGTTTGTACGTTTGAGTGAAGGTTTGTTCGGAGGCTTTGTGATAAACTGCATTGATGCAATATCGAGTTCTAACAATTAAATAATGACTAATTGATGAGTTTGATCTCTTGGACATTATCTGCTGTGCTGGCACTCCTGGTTTGTTTTGCTTTTGTTTGTTTTTGAAAAGAGATTTTTTCCAACGGTATTTTATACACACAGCTAATCTTAAAGTTCTTCCTCAGTATGGGAACATAGAAAGCTTTCTCCTGGGAGAACTCCAGCTGTTCCCTCCAGTGCAAGAGGGATGTCTTCTTGTAGCCGTAATTGCTTGGGGAGCTTTTTCTACCAAGTAATTTTTTGGCTTGTAATCACTAAAGGGCTGTAATTTTTTGTGGTTGGTTTGTTTGTTATTGGGATGGAAATGGATAAGTAGGCAGTGTTCCCTCTCTTGTATAAAGGTGTCTTTCTTTTTTTGCTTCCAGTCTGCCCTCTCCCTCCCAGTTCTCTCTCTGCACTTGTCCTTACTACATCTACACCAACTGCTTCCTTCATTCTGTCCGTTTACTCTGCAGAGAGCACACAGGGCTAAAACCCACATACATACAGTATTTTTTAATTCTTCTGTTGCGTCCGTGAGTATTCCCTTCAGTCAGTTCGGGCCCACAAATTCTCTAGTTGATGTCTTAGTCTTTTTCCCTATCCAGGTTTATACAGAGTATGCCAGTGATGATTACATTCTGCATTGATGCGGTTAAGTTTGATTGTGAAGAAAAATATTATTTGCTTCAGTCTGAAGATCTCCAGTTTTTGTGAACAATTGCATGGATTCTGCTAATATAATAATTGTAGTACCCATCCTAGATGCAGTAGAATGAACTGTGATTTTCCTGTATCCATGTGTAAATCATACTCATCTGTACCTGTGCATATGCATATGGTTTTCCTTTGGCTGTTTGGTATAGAAGGAAAATTATTAATTAAGTTAATCTTTAAGATACTATTTATCCATTCGTGAAATTGTTAATCTGCTTATAAAATCATACACAAAAATTAAAGATGCCCAAACAAATTGGATTACATTGGAAAATAAAATTTTAAGTGTTAAATGTGAAAAAAATTATTAAGCAGTCTATCTTCTGACCAATGCGACAGACTCGAAGTGGTAATTCCTTCTGACAATTTCCTTGCATTGCGTGTGTACCTCTTGAGATACTGCAAGTACAACTCCAGTTTACAATCTGAACTGGTAGAAGCCTTGAGAGGAGAGACGGACCATGGGGTAGATGTGGCGAATAATATCACCAACATTGAATTGCATTAAAATTTGCCTTTTCTTTAAAGGATAGCATTAAAGATGTGAACTACTGTGTTCTAGTTGACTACAAATTATGCCTTTGCTATGGAAAGACTGTCTTAGTAATGCAGGTTACTGCATTATATGCATGCTTTATACATGCATTATACAGCACGTTTGCATCATTAAGGGGGTGAGCTCCCCTCTAGTTGGAGAGAAAAGAGAGTTTTGAAGGCAGTAGCCCTAATACTAGAGTTGTAGAATTTTATGGCTCACTCTTGCAAAATGTGGAGACACAGACTGAGCAACTAATGATAATACCTGTATATAAGAGTGGATGGCAGAGTATTATAATGTAATCTTTCTGACATGCATTCAAGATCAGCACCAAAGACCTGTAGTTTTTAGATACTATGGAGGAATCAGGTGAAGAAACCCAAGGATTCAGATCTTCAACAGATTTTTTTTTTCCCAGTAATGCTTTTTAGCTGTGTTTTTAAATAAATAATTAAATTAGAAGGGTTGTCCAGGATGAAATATTTCACTGTTAATAAAGTGAGATTTGTTTTTCAAGCTGGAAATCAGCTCCCTTGTGTCCCCATTGTAGCATTACTGAAAATCATCATGAAATTTAGGGGGATGTTAAGACTGTATAGAACTGAAGCTCTTCCTACTCATTTGGGTAAAATCAGTAGAATCATTGCAATAAAATAATTTTATTGTGTTTAATTTTACTTTGCAATGTTACGCAGTTTCATTCATAGTCTCCCAAAGAATGTAATGTAAATTCTATTTAGTAATACTCATCTAATTGTAGTGATTTTTTTTTTTCTTCTTCTTTAGGGTGTACCTCAGTTACCATGTGCCAAAGCATTGTATAACTACGAGGGAAAAGAACCTGGAGATCTTAAATTCAGTAAAGGAGACATCATCATTTTGCGTCGACAGGTGGATGAAAATTGGTATCATGGAGAAGTCAATGGCATCCATGGCTTTTTTCCTACCAATTTTGTTCAGATTATTAAACCTTTACCTCAACCTCCGCCTCAGTGCAAAGCACTTTATGACTTTGAAGTTAAAGACAAGGAAGCAGATAAAGACTGTTTACCATTTGCAAAGGTAAAAACAGAATAAAATTATTCTTTTCTTTTAATAATTTCATTCACTTGGGTAAGAAATAATAAGACTGTCTGTACTCTTGTCAGCATCTTTTTAATGGAGCTGCACAAATATGAGAAGGGCAAGTAATTCCGCAGGTATTTCTCCTACGTTGATTAGTTTTACCTTCCTAAATTACGTATAATTCTCTGAGGTTTTATTTTTGAGAATGCAATTTTTCATAATTGCAGTAATGATGTTCCTAACTTATGAGAAATAACCTATGTTATGAATTAAAAGTGTTCCATCTTCTAAAGAAACACTAATTTGAAATTGTTGAAGTTGGTACTATTTTCAGCTTTGCTTTTAGTAAGGCACATTTTTAGCATCCACATACTAGACACAAAGTACTACTAAACTTTGTCATTCTATTATAGTACTAATTGCCTTTTGGAAAATATGACGTTCGTTCTTCTTCGCTTCTCTTGTAATTAATTTTCTACTTGCAAGGCACATAATGCAGAGTTTTAACAGGAATCAGAGCTATTCCTTTTTTTCTGTTTCTGATTCATTTGTTTATCAAATCGCACAAAAATGTTGCAAGATCAAATGTGAGCTAATCACTTTTCTATCCTTGCCTGTTGCAAATGAAAAGGATGGCTAAAATTCTAAAAAGGAAAGGTAGTAACATGTGGACAGACAGTGGTTATTATAGCACAGAACAGCAATACTATTGAGGATGACTTGCATTAGCTTGCATATTTTGATTAATTGTTGGCAAACTGTTGTTGTGGTTTTGTTTTTTTTTTTAAATCTGCAGTCCCGCTTGAGTAAGCGTATATGTTTCCAAATATTTTAACTTCCATGTGAAACAATTAGGTATCTCAGTATAACTGACAGCGATGTTTAATGTGCACGTAAACCCATTTTTTATGTAATATACTCAAAACCATACCTCATGGTAGATGTGAAAGAAATCGTATCACTTACCAGTTTTCTTAAGAACTTGCATTGAAAACCAAGATCTAGGGAAGATTAGGCAATGAATCAGTTGAGAAGGAAAAAGATTGCAGTTCTGTTGATTAATGCCAAGGACTTAAAAGAGGGCTGATGAATACCATGGACTGAACACAGTGGGAAGTCTGGTACTAAGGCCAAAGTCAGATGGCTGAGATTAGCTGTGGACAGTTAGCTGAACTCTGAAAAAATAGAAAAAGGAATGGCTGGAACTGACTTCAACCCCAAAAGCGGCATGTTCCTGTTACAGAGTGCCTTCTCTGCGGTTCTTGTCCATGTGCCGCCTTCTCTGATTACCCATGTGTTATGAAGGGAAATTAAATTAGAAGTTTAATTAGAGCTGGGAGACATAATCACTGCATGTTCACACAGGATGATGTTCTGACTGTGATTCGCCGCGTGGATGAAAACTGGGCAGAAGGAATGCTGGCTGACAAGATAGGAATATTTCCAATTTCATATGTTGAGGTGAGTAAAGTTGGGCTCTCAGTAAGGTCGTGTCCACTGTGTATTTCATTTTCTAAAAGGAAAAATAATCAGTACTGGCGATGGTTCTAAAATAACCTGAGATATAAATAGTCTTAGATCTAAAATAATGTAAGATCTGCCTGCTTAGTTTGTCAGTTAATTACCTCAGCATTTTAACCAGCGATTTTTACGTAGCTCTTTGATACCTGTTTTCATTGAATGGACTTGGAGTGAAAGTACTTGGAGGCAGTCACTGTTTTCTTGTTAATACTGGAGTCAGGCAGTCAATCACAAACCACACAACAGCAAAATGAAAGCAATCAGCAAGTCACAGAGATAGTAAGCTTTGGACTGTGCCTAATAGCTGTTTCTCAAAACAAAATTAGCACAACTAGAAAGTCAGAGAATGTAGGCTGTTGATAAGCAGGTAAAACATTGACTTCCACATCCAAAAGACCCTTATATAAAATCTTCTATGTCTTCATGCATTTCTCATGTGTGATATGAGAATTTACAGTGAAAAAGTTTCCCCAGCCTTTTAAGGTTCAAGAGTTGAAAGGTATATCTTCTATATAGAAAGATAGATTATTAAGAACAATGTGTACAGCTGCAACAGTGACTATTAAAATTCGCATTACAGAAAGACATAGAGGTTTGGAATAGTGTTTGTCTTAGGTATGCTATGGATACTTGGTAAGATACCTTCAGTTGGAGAAGTGTATTTTATTTAAATAAACGAGGCAGAATGATGAAAGGAAAAAGTATTTTCACATTACCTGTGGGATGAGAAATATGTACCTCTTGTCACAGAAGAAATGTGTAACCATACTAAGAATCAAGTCAGGTTTTATTAATCCAATTTCTGAATCCGCTGATGAGATGGGTGCTTTTTAAAACATGACTGTGTTCAATCAACATGGAATGTATTTTATTTAAAAAGGGAAAATATGTGTATTCATTTTTTAGGTTGATGTAAGGATCTGTGTATCTGGGGGTAGAAACTTTCATACGAGTGAAAAAACAACAACGAAATCAAAGGAGTTTTAACCTGCTTAGTGCAATTCTGACTTCAGTTTAAGAAGTTTTTAAAAGCCAATTTAAGAAGTTCTTGCCCCTGGGTATTCATTCCTAGCTCTTTGCAATTAACTGCCCCTTCAGTTTGGCCAGTAAAGGTTTTTGTGGTGCTTTTTAAAACTAAATCACTTGACTTAGCCAAGTTAGAAAAAGCCCTGTCCTAGGGCTGCCACATGGACTAACTATTTAGCTAACAACTGTTTCCATCTCTACAAAAGTTTGCAAAATGGAGATATACTCTTGAAAAAAATTACGTAAAAAATGATACTCGGTCACAAAATGTATTTCACTGTTGATGTTTTTAGACAAATTCAACTAAGAAAATGTATTTTCAATTAACCCTTTTAGAACGGCCATAAGCACTTGTGTACACACTCACAAATCCCCACTAAAATTATATGGGAAATCTAGAACGATAAATAATACCCAAAGATATACTTCAGATCAGATGGGTGGCGTTTTTTCAGTTTAAAACAAACTGAAACACACGCTGTGGTGAAAAGCAGTGAGATATGCAGGAAACTATCAATTTTAATTTTGAAATACCCATTTTTCTGATATTATATAACTATTGTTCTGGAAGGCAAACAGTTCTGCAGGCAGTTTATGCAAACAAGTGTATCAAACCATTCATACGTATGTTATTATTAAAAACGCCAAAGACAAGAAGTACTTCATATTTTTGAGGTATTTTTATAAGGTATTTTTAGTTATATTTCCCAATCCTGTAATCATTGCCTATTTTTGTCATAATGACAGACATATCTTTGTCTTTTGTATATTAGTCCACGTCCTTTTTTTTTTTCTGCTTTTTTGAAAAAAAAGTGACTTAGTAGCTGCATTTACTGGAGATTTTCTGAAGTCGTTGTCTTTAAAATGAGTGTAATCTGTGATGTTTACTCTGTAGTGTAGTCTGATACTTATGGTGTATCTTGTACAATGAGGTCACAGGATAAACTTTAGATATGTTGAAGTCCATAAAAAATTCTGATTATATTGGAGGACAACACTGTACCTGGAGGAACATTTTATGACTCAATGATTGCTTGTCTTCTCTATTCTTTTATATCACTTTCACTTAATAAATTTGCGGTAATAATAAAAGCTAAGACTGAAAACATTTTGAGAGGAATTTTAATAGTGATTACATTACAACTATAGTTTAACTGAGTCGTAGAACATTGCATCTTTATCTGTAGACACATAGCACTGAAATAATTACTTCGATCTGCAAATGAAAAATAAATCATGCAAAGCATGCAAAAAAATGAAATTCTGTTTTCTAAGTGCTAAAACCAAACAAATGCTCTAGTGTTACTAGAGTAAGACCTGATTAACATACCTAAATTGCTAGGCTTTTGACTGGTGGAATTTCAATGTGCTTGCATTAAAAGCAGGTCAACAAGTTTCTTGCACGGTGATGAAATAAAATGCAGTGAGTCCAGAAACTGTATGATTAAGTTCGTAACACTCAAGTTTATCTCAGTTCCAAAAAGAAAGATTAATCAGAACTAAACAGATAGTATTAGAATTTTTCTAAGTTAAGTACGGTTCTGGGTACAGTAGTTTAACACTTAGTAAACACACAGCTATTTTATAAGCTATTCAGTGCTCATACAGAACAACTAGAAAAATACAAAAGCCCAGAACAGAAGAAGAAAAATCAGGGAAAAGGAATCACTTTTCAGTCATAATAGCAATAGAAAATAATGACATCTTTTGTTTTCCCAAGTTAACGTGAACAACTGGGAAACACATTTGTATTAATCAAGCTTCTCTAGCTTTATTTGTAAACAATCTTCTATAAACATAGGGGAAAAAAACCCAAATGATCTAAAATGTTCACTGTAGTAGAATTTTAAGTTCATTGTCATTTTATGCTATTGCATCCATCAGTTAACACGACATTTTAATCAATGAGAACATAAGATTTTATATACCTAGTGTGTCAGGTTGAGGTTTTTTTATTAGCATCTCCTCCTGTACCAAACAGGAGTGTTTCAAAACATAGTTATTTTTTATTGTGTCTACACATTTTAGATTGGATTTTAGACTGGATTTCTAGCATGGTCTTTTTAACGGTGTACTTACTAGGCTAAGCTTTGTCTATCACTGTTAAATGATGTGATCTGATTTAAAGTGCTTAGGAAAAAATATCTAACTTATAGCTTTGCTCATGATTATGATCTGTTCAAGATTTGTGAAATGATTCTTCTGCTTGTTTGGAAAAAATATATTTGTTCCAAAACTTTAATTGCAAAGCTGAATTTAGGTTTGTAAGCTATAACCTATCCTCCAGGATCATGCTTAGCAAAAATAATGTCAAATAAGGAGAAAGTTTACCTTAGTTCCACTTACACTTTCCTCCTTTATTTCCAAATATGTGTGAAAGTGAAATCTTGTCCACAAATTGGAACTTTACTACTAATAGTGTTGGTAATGTGGAAAAATAACTCCTTGACACATGGTGATGTAGTAAAATGGCATAAATAAACATTTTGAATGAACGCGAACAGAAAGTTCATTTGAGGGAGAAGATGGTGTTTTCACTTAATTTCAGAAAGTGATGATACTTAAATTCTAACTATCTACATGTGAGTGAAGAACACCTGAAGTCATTTGCAAAATAAGTACAGTAAAGCACATCTGTAAGAGACTTTGAAATCGGTCTTGCCCGGTAGTTGACTTGGTAATTTCTCCCGATGGCTGAAGCAGGAGGAACCCTTTCTGGTGGCCTCCACCCCTCCTGTAGCACCGAGGCACGGCTCAGCCACCTCTGTCTTGTCCCATTTGGAAAGTTGTTGTTCCCTGGGTTTTGGCAGGAAGGGGAATTGGATATCAGGCTACCTGTTACAGCAAAGATTTTGTTGAATGAAAAAGCCCACAGAAATACATGTGTAAAAGTTAAAGTAAAGAAGATTTGGTTCAAATATGTCTGTTCAGGAAAACAACTGATGTAGAAAATGTGGGAATAGATACAGGGGTATTTGTCGCAGAAAGGAATGTTGCATTGAAACACTTCATAGCATGAGTGGGATGCATTCCCATGGTGACCTTGAATAGTTGCTAGCCATTTCATTGGGGAATGCATGCAAGTTCTTCGTTTCTCTTCTCAAGGAAGAAGTATAGTGCACCCTGCAAAATACTCTGCAACTATTGCTGTCCTCAGGTTGCTTCAAATTAAAAAGCCAGTAATCAGTTCCCTTCCACGTTTAGGTTTATGCTACTGTCTTGTGCTTGCTTCTCTACATAAGGAAGCTCAATACATTGGTTATATTTGAATCAGTCTTGAATCAATCCTGTAGGCGAGCTTTGCTTTTCTCTAATAGGTTGTTCACTGGATAGAAATAATCAGATTCTGCAGGCATTAATAGCTTCAGGAGGTAAACAAACATAATTAGGTGTAACAGGTACCTTGGGGTGCTTTTAGCAGACTGACTTTAGGTTTTGTTTTTTACTCCTGAGCGGTCCCTTAACTATACCGATTAGGTAGTTCCTGTTTTAGAAATGAGTACTGCTTTTCTTTCTCTGATCTGTGTAATTTGTGAACAGGCTCTTTGGTAAATAAGGGAGTAGATAAGAATAGAAGTGGGTGCAGCCGTTGTATAAGACAATATGGAAGACACAGATTCTCAGAAAGGACATGAAGAACTTCAATCTGAGTTGGAAAATTAAAATGTGCAAAATACATAAAATGATTAGCCTGCATGTTCTTCCATGATGAAGGATAGGATCCTGACAGGCCGAGTAGCAGAATAGGCTTTTTTTGGTCTTATTTTCTACTTGTTTCATATCCTTCAGCCTCATGTCAGTGTTCTGTGATAAAAGAACATTGTTTTCACTGGTCTGCTAAAAGAATGTTCACTCTACATTTAAAA